>NC_079161.1:73385576-74100576 GCF_947563725.1 Argiope bruennichi | reverse complement strand
TATGCAAGGAAAAAAATTTCAAATGTTTCGATAATTGCAATGTTTTCTCTTTGCAAAGAAATGTTCTATGTGTACAAGGAGAAACAAAATTTCTAATTTTTTGACAATTGCAATATTTTCTCTGTATATAAGGAAATTCTCTATGTATAGAAGAAAGAAAATAATTTTCTCTTTATACATAAAAAATACTCTATGTATAAAAGAAAAAAAATCTACTTTTTCGACAGTTACAATGTTTTCTCTGTATATAAGAAAATATCCTATGTATACAAGAATTTTTTTTTCGACAAGTGCAATATTTTCTCTATATATAAGGAAAAACTCTATGTATAGGAGAAAGAAAATAATTTTCGAATTTTTCGACAATTACAATAATTTCTCTTTATACATAAAAAAATTCTCTATGTATACAAGAAAGAAAAAAAATTCTACTTTTTCGACAATTACAATGTTTTCTCTGTATATAAGAAAATATCCTATGTATACAAGCAAGAAAAAAAATAGATTTTTTTCGACAATTACAATATTTTCTCTTTATACAAGAAAGAAAAACAAATTTTCAAAACATTCGAAATGTATTTTCTTGGCTTCATCCAAATCAGAAAAAAATGTGTGTCAAAGTTCTAGTTTTCGTCCATTAGTATTCGATAATCCTTGGACTAAAACTCGCTTATATGAAGCAGAACGTTTCCTATATTTCATGAAGAGCCTCTTCAATTCCTCTTTATTCTGAAACTTAGCTATGATTTAACACTCTATGCGCCATTTTTTAAATCACTGTTTAACTGCAACATTTGCAAAGATATTCGAACATTTTTTAACAAAAAAGAATATTATTTATATGCTGCCTATAACAGCATAACATATTTCAGTAATACGATAATGAAAGATAAAAAAACTAACTCCCAGAAACAGGAGGGTGCAGAAGCAATAAATTGACTAACACCCCGTGGAAATGGCAGAATAAGCACTCGCAGGATTAATAAAGAATGAGGAAAGTCGGAATTTCTGAATAAATGTCTTGCAACAGCTGAATAGAACTTAATACCTTCATTAAAAGAAATGGTGGGATAAATTCGTTTGGACTCATTAAATTATTTAACAGGCCACTAGGTAAGAATGATAGTTATTTCATTCTAATTTTCAGAGTAAATATCCATAATTGATATTAAATATTAGTATCTGATCTTTCTTACGGATTTACTCTCTCATCTTTTAATTGCGAACTCCAGATATCAGTTAATAAAGAAACGAAGATAATTAGAATTTTTGAATAAGGACCTCTTTGCTGTCATATAGAAGTATAAATCTGCTTGAATTCATTTGATTACTAATTACACCATTAAATTTTATTCTATTCTATAAATAACATATTTGCTCAGTTGCTGAATATTGTGGAAGTTTGGTGAATTGGCTAGAATAGAACCTGGGACCTTGTGGTTTGCAGCCGAGTAACAAGACCACAAGATAAAAGTAATTACCCTTGTCCCGTAGTTGTTAGCTGGCTTATAAGTATCACCACAGTACTCTCCCTCCAACGAGTTGGAGGTGAAACGAACGATATGTTGCTGTTGAGTGGTGATGTATCGGCTGTTGAGTCTATTGCGCCTGTACCCATTTGAGTAGCGCCAAGCGGTTTGGCGAGCGTGTTTGGTTGAGCGGTTGCTGTTGCGTCAAGTAAGTCTGACGACTTTGGTTGCGGGTAGATGGCGCCCCAACAGCTGTACGAAGGTTTCATTTGTTAGTTCAAAGCCAGGGTCACCAATGTGGAAATTTGGTGAATTGGCTAGAATAGAAGCTGGGACCTTGAGTTTCGCAGCCGAGTAACAAGACCACAAGACAAAAGTAATTACCCTTGTCCCGTAGCTGTTAGCTGGCTTATAAGCATCACCACAATATTAAGCATCAAAGACAAAAGTTTTAATTCTTGAAGTGGCAATAAGTATTATAGATAAAGAGCTGGAGCGAGTATTTTCTTTCTTAACTTTACTTATTATAGGTAATTTCGATAATTCTTTAACTAGAACCGCTGGGAGAAAAATTGAATAATAGAATATAAGAGAGATACATTTTATCAATCAAATACAAACAGGATATTGCTTACATAGTGTTTATTAAATGAATCCTTTTCTCCCTTCTTGTAGCTCCTATGTTACCGGGGACTCGTCTTTGTTTTAGTGGGGTATGTGAATTATAATTTTTAATATTTTTCTGTTCTTTAAAATTTTAATGTTTTTAACTAGAGCGATACTTTGTTTTTAATTCTTAATAACAATTTATAGAGATTATCAGTAATAACTTACAAGTTTTTGTTGTTTGTAATAACTTATAAATTTTTTGGTGTTTGTGGTTTCCATTGTGTTTATATTGTCTTCTGTTTTTGTTTTGTTTGTGTTGTCATGTAATGTCGGTGCACTTATCAAGGTTTGTCTTGCCATTTTTACTTTCTCGTATAGGCTGCATAAATAAAGTATAGTAATCGTAAAAATAAATAAATAAATAAATAATTGAACTCGAGATAGTGACGAGTTTAGATCTCACTCAGTTCTAATATAAATATCTATCTGTCCGTCTGTGTGTATTAAAGATAACTCAAAACCGCTCTGAGGTAGACAGACGAAATTTGGTGAAAGTCTTTACACCCAATTTGCAGATTTCTTTCAAATTTTGAGTCAAATTTCTTCAAAGGAAGTCCGTCTGTTCGGCTGTTCGAATATAAGTTAACACGATAATTACAAAATTAAGATAGCTAGATGGATAAAATTTGGTGCACAGATTTAACATCCATAGTGTAGACACCTACCAGATTTTGAAATTGAGATTGAGATTTTGACACCTACCAGAAATCCAACTAAGGGTTGATTGTCTGTCGGTCCGTACTTTCAGAACCAAGTAAATTCGGAAACATAAGGACTTAAATACAATTTGGTATGAGATTTGGCATGCGATAAAATAAATAGAATTTGGTATAAGATTTTGTAACTACAAATTTAGTTGAGACAAATTTTTATTCCAATTGGTCAAGAAAAACGTGTCTAAAACACAAATTAAATTTCTGTATACTATTTAAACGTTTGCAGGAGATTAATCGCCAAGGATGACACGACAGATTCAGTAAAAAGGCTAAATTCACGCCAAAAAGTTCATATTTCAAAACAATAGTACGCCAATGAAAGGTAAAACCTTCTTTGGCATGACAAATTGATTAGAGAGTATCTAGAAAATTTTGGGGAGAATTCTCTCGCTAATTACTATTTATTTTAATTGTATTGTCGTTTGGGAAATTCTTAGATTTCGTATTTGGTTAGAATTAAGTTTTGTTTAAATAAAACCAAGATTGACAGTTTTTAAGAAGGGTTATTTTGTTGAGAAACCTGCATATAAAACGATAAATAAAATAGAAGACGTTAGAGGAACTAAGAAATTTTTAAAAAAATTGGAATACGAGGCAGAAAAACAATTTTTTTTAAAAGTTAACCCCTTTTCCCACTTGATACCACTGGCCAAATGGGGGAAGGGTTGTTTTAGTTATATACAAAGTTAGTTAGTTTAGTTAAAATAAAGTTAGTTTTGTAATATATATATATATATATATATATATATATATATATATATATATATATATATATATATATATATATATATATATATATATATATCTTTTCAAGGGGGGGGGCAATTTTCCAGAACCTACAAATAAACAGGAAATGAAATAATATGTAATAAATAATGCCCAAAGCATAGGAGAGGATGTGGTTATATGGAAACAAAATGAAATGATTTAGGGGTCCCGGATAATTAATTAATATAAATATAGGGAAACAAATTTTTTCCACCAGACTTTTCCTCTGTGTTTGATCCCGGAATTCTGTAAAAACACACTTACGCAGAATGAAGTAAATACTAGACTCAACCTAAAATTACTTTCTAGAAAAACTAAAACTTAGACAGGAACCATAAAAGTAGTTAGAGGCTGTGAGTCGCGGTGTTTCGAGGCGAGACAGCCTCTTTCTCCACGGCCCCTAGTGTCCTTTTAGTGCTATATTGCTTTAACTGCTTGTGGAGGTTCTACCCTTGACGGAACATTTACAAAATATTTCACTTTTTACATGCTGAGTCGGTCGAGCAATTATAAGGACTCCAGACCTGTATATATCTTCCCACTCTCGTAGAGGATATATGTAAATAGATGCTGCGCGTAATCAGAGGCAATGCATGTAAATAATTTTAAAGAAATAGCCGCCTTTGGTGACCAGTTTGTTCGCCAAGATTATTGTGTTTTTAGGCTGTTAGTTATTAATATTTGATGCTTTTCTTTAAAAAACATTTCACCTTGTAATTTAATACTACTAAAATACTCGCATTCTATTAAGAAACTATCAATCCAAAAATAATCAATATGAAAATTTACCTATATAATATTTCCTGAATCTAGTATATTAATCCTTGGTTTGAATCCTTGCCTGAGGGTGACCTTTGAGTCTTCAGGCCGGATTCATTATATCTTTCTTTTTGATTCTTTGGCTGTACTCTTAATATTTATTTCTAATAATTCTTCTAATTTGGTCGAATTCTATTAAGACAGTTTACTGCAAATTACAAAGTGTATAATATTACGAAATAAAAACGCGGTGAAAATCCTACTACGAACTGAATGATTGGCAAAAGCTTGTGCTTGAATGTTTTGATGGAGAGTTTGAATTCCATCGTAGCATTTAAAAACATTGGTTCAGATAGTGTATCAAATTGAATTAAAAATATTATTACAGTTAAATGAAAAATTGTACGGATATAAAATATATATAATTAAAAAATAATTTTTTTGGCCTTAAAATAATACAAACAGCATTTTTATAAGATAATTACTTTGGAGGATATGAATATCAATTTCTGTGGGAATAACGATTATGGTTAGAACTTGAAATTAATATACGGGCGTCAAATTAGTAAATTTTGGTGCGATTTCCCGCCAAATATATTAGTGACAATTTTTTTATTGAAACTTTATAAGTTGGCATCTCTGTTTTACAACCAGGATTGCAGACTTTTGGAGAGTTTTTGCACAATTGACACGATTTTGACTATTTCGAGAGAAACTGTACATTAATCTTCAATCTTACTTATTTGCCAACTGTTAAGACTACTTTTGCCCTTGATTGAACTTTCTGTTTGATTTGCTTGATTGCTTGATTTTTATTTATATATCTTCTTTTCTCTAATTCAATGTTTGTTTGTTTTTGGTGACATGGCGAACTATGTTCAGAACACATCTAATAATTTTTTGCATCTCCATTACGAATAATTAGCTAAGCGAAGCTTCTGATTCAGTACAGCTGTAAAAATGTTCAGTGAATGAAGCAAACTGAAATTCGAATGATGTTTTGTTTATATTTTATTATTGGGCCTGGTGGTAATTGTCTCGGCTTCGGAACCGGAGGGTTTCAGGTTCGTGTCCCGATTCCCCCGAAGAACCGTCGTGTAAGAGGGTCAGTTGCACGTTAAATTCGTCATGACCAAACGTCCTCCCGCTGGTGTGGCGTGGTGTGGAGAGGGGGGTGCCAGCTCAGGTGTCGTCCTCGTCATCTGACCGAGGTTCAAAATTACGAGGTCCGTCCCAAAATAGCCCTAGTGTTCCTTTAAACGGGACTTTAATATAAAAAAAACTAAACTTATATTTTATTATTGCCACTAGGCAATTAACAATAGGCTCGATTTCTGTACAACCTGTGTTAGCGTTTTATATATATACAGTGGCTCAAAAAATTGAGAGTACACCTTACTTTTTCTTCATAAATCCAACTTTCAATATAAATAACACATTACCGGGAAGTGCAAACATGATTTTATTTCTACACATAACAAATGGTTTAATTTAGAGTAAAAATAAAGAAAAATCAACGAAAAATTTCTAAATTGAAAATTTTCAGAAGAATATCCAAGTAAACCGTATCATTTATAATGCCATCTATAAAAATTAAATTTCCTACTCCGAATGAAGCCATGTAACCTCAAATCATCAAGGAGTCACCATCATGTTTAACTGTAGGACGTAAATTTTTTGGATGCAAAGCAGTATTAGGCTTTCTCCATACAGTAAGATGGTTGTCACTGCCAAAAATGTTGAGCTTTCTTTCATTACTAAATATAGATTTCTTCCAAAGGTTATTGGTCTCCAATTGATGAGTTTTTGCAAACTTCAAATGCTTTTTCTGAATTTGCAAGCTGGTGAACGGTTTCTCTCTAACAATGCTACTTTTATATCCAGCTTGTTTAATGGCATTTAGCACAGTTTCAGCACTTACACTTCTGCCTATGATTTGAAAAGTTTCTGCAACAAGTTGGATGAACCATATGGTAGCAGCAATCTAAAAGAAAGTGTTAAAAATTTGGGTTTAGATGGAAATTCCATTTTCTAGCAGGACAACGACCCCAAACAGAATGCACGTAACGTCAAAATACGATGTCTTTTTCATTGTAAACAACAGTTACACACATCACCACAGTACCTTGACATCAATGCCATTGAATATTCGTGTGGGATACTCGAAAAAGTGGTTCAAAAATACAAAATTAGAAACAAAACCCATTTAAAAAAAGTGGTGCAAGAAGAATGGGGTAAAATATCTTCAGATACCACCAAAAATGGGTCGAATCGGTACCATGACGTTTAGAGACCATTATAAGAGCCAAAAGATAAGCAATTTAATAGTGACACTTTGTTTCTATGCGTGATATTGCAAAAATTTCATTGGTGTATTCTCAATTTTTTGAGGCAAAATTCTGCGTATGTTTATTTAAAATGCTTCTGAAAATTTTCAATTTAGAAATTTTTCGTTGATTTTTCTTTATTTTTACTCTAAATTAAACCATTTGTTATGTGTAAAAATAAAAACAAGTTTAGACTTCCCGTTAATGTGTTATTTATATTGAAAGTCGCATTTATCAAGTAAACGTAAGGTGTACTCTCAATTTTTTGAGCCACTGTATATCTCAAATAAATCTACTAAGTGGATCTTGTTACCTCTGGATGCTGAGGTGAATTCATTTTCCGATCTATTTTTCACAAACTTTGGACTCTTATTAGGCAAAATTAAGGTGACTAGGCCGTGAGTATTTATTATTAAAAGAATGGATTATCTAAAGAGTATTATACCTTGCTACTCGGGGTTGACCTTAAGCTAATTGATTATTCACAAAAAGGCTCCACATCAGAGTACTTAGTTTCTCCATTTTCTTTGATAAAATTCAGATTCTTGTGGATGAAAAAGCTATGTGAATTTTAACTTTGTTATCTTAAATTCGTTTAATAATATTTTATTTTAATGATGTGCTCTTTATATCAGTAAAATATGCGAATCTGAGATCAAAAGGAATTCATATTTACACTTAAGTTTATTGAGTACGTGAAAATCTGTGCTATACAAAGCAAGGAATAATATGGAATGGCCTCAATGGCCAGTTAATTATTTTCCCGTCTCTATTGTCATTGTTGTGACAGCAATTTTGTAAGATTATTATGGTCTGAATAGGAATTATTATATTTAAAATTTCTCAGATCAAAATCTTTTATTTATGAAATCATTCATCATTTGGTAAATTGTCATGTAATCCTCGCTAAAACATACATTATGATCAATATCTATGATTAAAACTTGAAATAATCCTAACGTAACAAATACTTTATCATAATAAATAATACCATTAACACTTATTAAATTAGCTGTTGAGTTATGTGATCTAGTAATAAATATCATATACAAGAAAATAAAAATGTTTTAAAAACAGCCACTCAACGGAAATTTTTTTTATTTAAAATCACTGGACTGAATAGAATCACAAACTGAAATAATTCCATTCATAGATTATAATATTTAATATAAAATTATTTTTATTCTAAATATATTAATATATTAAATCATAATATCGTCTGCAACCTTATTTTTAATTAAAAAGAAAACATAAATAACATCAAACGATTTTTAAAAACTACCAAATGCTTATTTTACCTGTACTTTATTAATATTTATAAAAGAATGAAAAAAAAAGTCTATTTAATACTGAGAATGGCAGCTGTGAAGCAAATAAATAAAATATTTAAAATATTCCTCAACTATAAAATAATTTGTGAACTTAACAAAAGTTAACAATTTAATCCATTGTCAGGAAATCTTTACTAAAACTTTTATTCTACTTTGAGAAGAAATACTAATACATCTTTTGTTTTGATTTCTGAAACGTTATATTTCTATGTAAATTTTATATTTATTTGTACAGGTAGCAAATGGGAGTAGTCTCCCGAAACTTTCTCGCATATTTTCTAATGAATGTGTTACCCCAGAGAACTCTTTGCATCACAGTGGCGTAAAACAGCCAAAAACATTAACCTTTGGTATAAATGAAGCATTTTTTACTGAACCTATCATGCCATTCTTGGAGAACCTTTTTGGCGATTAATCCCTGGCATGCGGTTCATAGTATTCAAAAATCCAATTCACATTTTTGTCACGTTTTTTCGAACCGATTGAAACACAAATTTGACACAAAATTACACTTGTAATCACAAAATCTCTTGCCAATACCTAAATCACTGCGTTTATGAGCTGCTATGTTTACATATTTCTGAAAGTATAGAGCAACGGACGATCAATACCTCTTTGGATTTGGCTCAAATTTGATAGATTACATTATAAATGTTAGATTTATGTAACGAATTTTATCTATTTAGCTGTCTCTATTTTGTAGTTATCGTAGTAACGTATATTCAGACAGCCAGACAGACAAATTTCCTTTGAACGTATTTTGTTTAGAATTTGATAAAAAATCTATAAATTTGTTATACCAAATTTCATCCGTCTACCTCAAAGCGTTTTTGAATTATCTTTTTCACAGACAGACATTTTCCAAAAATGTATCTATCGAACTCATGGAAGTTTAAAACATGAAGATTCATCAAAATCTCAAGTTTTAATTTTTTGACGATTTGTGGTGAATTGTTATGAGCGAGAATAGACCTTGTGGTTCGCAGCCCAGTAATATGACCACGATACAAAAGCAATTGCTCGTGTAGCGTAGCTGTTAACTGGCTTATAATCTTTCACCACAGATTTTCCCTCCAGTGAGTTGGAGGTGAGACGAACGATATGGCTGTTGGGTGGTGATGTATTTATTGGCTGTTGAATATAATGCGCCTATACCCATTTGAGCACTGCCAAGCGTTATGGCGAGCGAGCGTGTGTGTGTGAGTGATTACTGTTGCTGCGTCAAGTGACTCTGACGACTTTGGTTTTCTGGTAGATGGCGTCATAACAGCTGTACGAAGGTTGAAGGATCATCGTCCGAGGTCACCAATATGGCGAATTGTGATGCGCGAGGATAGAGCCTGGGACCTTATGGTTCGCAGCCCAGTAACATGACCACGATGCAAAAACAATTGCTCGGGTAGCGTAGCTGTTAACTGTGGCTTATAAGCTTTCACCACAGATTCAATACTTTCTTTAAACTTCGTATACTGGAAAGTAGAAATATAAGAAATTATTTAATAAACTTTTTAAACATGATTTTAAAGAAACTCCGTTGGAGGTAACTGCCTTAAGGATGATTGTATTATTGTTTTAGCTCTTTCAGTTTTAGTTATTATTAACCCATTCGCTGCCCTGACTCACATCTACAATTTGGACCATCTATTTAATTAAATGACCCCCTTTTTTTAAATCCTTGAACTACAGGAGAAAAAGTGTCATCTAATAAAAAAGTATATATTCAAGTAATTCACCCAACATTCACATATATACCCAAGCAATATATATACCCAAGCAATTCACATGACAATCATTGTATAAAAATTTCAGAATTTTATAAGAAAAGAAAAATGTTTTAAGATGAAATGAAATTTTTTGTTCTTCCGAAAAAGCTTCCATTTATGGGCGGGCTAATAATGACCCCAGTCAACAAAGTGAATCTCGAAAGGTATGAGATTTCAGTATTGTTTTTTAATTTATCTCATACTTTGTATACAGAAAGTATAGTAATCGTCAAAATGTTCGAACTTGAAAATTTGATGAATCTGAGTTCGAAAAACATATTTTCGGAAAATGTCCGTCTGTTTGCCTGTGACAACGTTAATTCAAAATATTTTGAGCTAGAGGGATGAAATTTAGTATAAGGTCTTTACACTAAATTTGTAGATTCTACCAAATTTTGAGTTACCAAATTTTCGACGATCAATCCCTGGTATGCAGTTAAATGTATCAGAAAATCGAATTTGTCTTTTAGGCGCATTTTTCCCAATTAATTGAAACAAAATTTTGACGCAAAACTACACTTGCAGTCACAAAATCTAAAAAAAAAAAAAAAAAAAAAAAAAAAAAAAAAAAAATGATATATTTAACTCATTGCGTTTTTGTGTTATCGCGTGCCATGTTTTTTTGTTTTCATGTTTTTGAAAGTACAGACTTATAGATGTCAACCCTTAATTTGTTTTGGCTCAAAATTTCATAGATGTCTACATTATAGATGTGTACGAAATTTCATCTATTTAGCTCTTCATATTTAGTTATCGTGTTTAGTCATATTCGAACAGCTCAAAGCAATTTTTGTTACAAACAGACAGAAATTTCCAAAAATGTGTTTATCGAATTCAAAGGTGTCTAAAATGTGGAGATCTGTCAAAATCTCGGGTTTGAACTTTTTTTGGCGATTACTCTACTTTAAACTACGTATACGAGAAAGTAAAAAAGGGTAATCTGATTAGACAGATGGTCCAAATCACAAGCATAAATCAAACAACAAACATATGAATATTGTAACGAAACTTCTTCTAACTTGATGCGCACTGAATGGCTCAGTGGAAGAATGCAATGATCTGAAAGCGACAGCTAGTAAGTTCATATCCGACTGCAGGCAAATTGTTTAAAATCGATTTATTTTCTGTTATTTCTCGTTTGTTCTGGAATGATCTTATAACTTCTGTATCTTTCGAAATCCGGAAGATTCGAGTCATTTCGTCTTGTGGATAAAAACAGATGTAAGGTTTAGTTCCTTGTATAATGTCTCGAGTTGAGATTAGAAAGTGTTATCTTTGACTTTACTTACAGTTAACACACAGTTTATTTTCAGAACAATATTATTTAAAGAGTTGATACCTGCTTTATCTAAGATTTGATTAGAAAATGTTCTGTATCAAAATTCTTATTTTTAAATTTATTTATAAACATATAGTATAATATTTCAATATATTTGTTTCGTAAAAGAAAGACAAATTATTGCTTCAAAAACCCTTATTTTTCAAAAATTCATGTTTACAGTGATAAAACATTTCTTTCTGGTACAGTAAGTTTGATAAAGAACGATACTGACAAAAATGGAACCATAAAATTTTGTTTATTATCTTTTGTATAAAAGTGAAGATTAAAAACGTTAAATGTCTAAAAGAGGTATTATATAACAACAATTGTTACATTTTATGTACAGCAGTTTTTAAAATGCGTGTAAAAGGAATTACAAGAATTTACAACCTGGATCGAAATGCTAAATCTATAGCCGTAATAAATAATCTATCGACATCCTCGAAAGATTCGATTGAGCATTCAAAGAATAAAGAAAGTTTGTGAATATCTTTAATTAGCTGTCCATGTTTGTAAGAAACCCGTCGTGTCTTCTTTCTAACATTATATTTCGTTCGATTCGCAGTCCCTAGATTCGATGTATTCCCAACCAGCAAAATGGGTAATGCGGTCAGCTTCAGATATTCAATTCGATGTCGAATGCTGTACTCTGTAGTACCCACCGTAACATCCTACAACATAATCAATGCATTCCTTGAAGATTCAGGGAAACGTGAAGAGCTCAAAGGATTCTGCAAATACCAAGTTTTAATCTTTAGTGTAATACCAGCCAAATTAAGATTCATCTCAAAAGCCGTTTCGAGAATTTCCTGTCTTTCGAATGTTTCAATAAGGCGAATTGTATCATAGTTTTTTTATCTAGTAGAATATTAACATCTATTGTGAAATCTGGATATAACTCTTGATATCTATTCGCGTTAAATTTTGACACAGTTTGAAGCAATATCTTGAGATCTTCAATAGTAGTAAGTGTATCAAGAGATTGTGTACGAGAATTTGAACCTGGATTCTTAGTGCATGCAACGGCATCCGGAATTTGAGTAGTAGCAGAGTTACTTTTAGTGTGCTTATTCTCAGGAGAGATAGAATTCTTGCTCTTTTTGGATTTCTTGGACTGAAGAAGGCAGCCTCTTGAATCTACTAATCTAAATTACTATGAAACACATGATGGATCATCAGATCAGATTTTTGAACCTCACTGGCTTCAGGATTACCAGCTTGATGAGAAGATAAATGCAAGTCTTGACTCATATGGAAGCCTTCACGAGTCTTTCTTCTTGGTGAATATAATCTTTTGGGTTTAACGGATACACTGGCTGATTGATAGCAGTTATAGGGGTACAAGTCTTTAATAACAATAATATCAGGATCGCTGATTATCGTGTTTGAATGATCAACCCAATTGGGTTCACATTTAGAATATTGAGAGGATAAAGCATTTAAGCACTTGTTTGAAATTGATTCCACTGTCAGAGAAGAAAGATTCATATTAGGAATCGAATTAAAATTACATCCCGAGGGGTCTTCAGGGTACAAATACGTCTCTTGATTTGTAACTGAACCACTATTATGCAGATGTGAACTTTCAGCTATAATCGAACCCTTCCCAGACTTTTGATGGATGTTCGAATCCAATCGTTGATTATCCTCCACAATGCTTTCAACAGGTTGTAGTATTGGTTGATGCAAAGTTTTTATCGTGCCTGCCTCATTTTTGCTCGAATTATTTAACGACCACGTGTCTTCAGTAATTTCATTTTCCGTGAACTTTAGGCTTTCTGAAAGAATATCTGTATCAATACTTGGAACAACATCCGGTATCTGAACGTCTAGCGGATATGTTCCCTTGTAATAATTTGATGGGAGTTTAAAAGATTGGTTAAGCAGCACAGGTAAGTCTTCAGTCTTGAAGGATTCTTTTCTATAAAAACAACAACTATGTGAATTTTGATTTTGACTCTTATTGGATTCACTTAACTCTTGATGGTAAGATATTGAGTTGGCCTCGGGTTTCATGATCGAAATCTTTTCAGACGGCATATACTGAGGAACTTGACACATAACTGGTTCGTTTGCAATTGTATGATAATATACGAGATGCAAACCTTGAAACTCATTATGCTGGTTACCATAAGATTGTTGAAGCAGTGGCTGTGACTCATTATACCAACTATTTTCACCAAAGGATATCTCTCCGGACAATAGATTGTAGTTACCCACACTAAGATCGCATCTTATTCTGCAGGGAAATATGAAATCCGAGTTATCAAAAGAATTGTATGCGAATTCAATTGCCATTAGGAAAATGCACATTAACTTTCAAATGCAGGATTGATGAAATGAAAAAGAAAATCCCAGATTCTTCCCTTTATATAGAGCTTGTTGCCATCTAAAAACAATATCATAGACTTCCGCTTTTCAAGATATTACTTAAGACAGTGAAATCGAGAATTTCAGAAGTGAAATCTTTTTCATACAATCAGAGATTTCTTTCTGTTAATTAATAAGTTTTTCGATGCCATTAATTAATTAATCATCTTCATATAAAATTGTTGCTGATTCACTCCTATTTGAGTGACATGCTGAATACTCCTATTTGAGTGAAATTGTTTAAAATATTTCCTGGCTTTGATAAGATTGTATCGTTTTTGACACTAACCTGGAAAGTTAAAAAAATTCAGGTTATAGTAATTTTACAGTATGATAATCTATACTTATATAAAGCTCAATGCGCGCGCGTGTTTGTGTTTGTGTGTGTGTGTGTGTGTGTGTGTGTGTGTGTGTGTGTGTGTGTTGGCTCTCTACAGGCCAGACCGTTTGACCTACACCTACCAAATTTGGTACATGTATACCTTGGAGGTCAGGAATGTGCACCTGGGGTTCCTTTTTTGAATTTTTAATTAGAATTTTAATTATTTCCTGGCTTTGATAAGATTGTATCGTTTTTGACACTAACCTGGAAAGTTAAAAAAATTTCAGGTTATAGTAATTTTACAGTATGATAATCTATACTTATATGAAGCTCAATGCGCGCGCGCGTGTTTGTGTGTGTGTGTGTGTGTGTTGGCTCTCTACAGGCCAGACCGTTTGACCTACACCTACCAAATTTGGTACATGTATACCTTAGAGGTCAGGAATGTGCACCTGGGGTTCCTTTTTTGAATTTTTAATTAGAATTTTAATTATTAATTAAAAACTAACTTTCCCGCCAAAAAAATCTTTATTTTCCCCACCGCCAAATGAGCAAGGCTTCAGTTTTTTTCCCACGTTTAAAAGGCTAGGCTTAAGATTTTTCGGCCGATTATTTCAAACGATTCTGTTTATTTTCTTAATGTTTGATGCATTTAAAATTAAACATTGTTAATGAATCGATCTTTCAGATTCATTCTGAAGTACTTTTGAATTAAAATAAAACAAAATAAAGGAAATAAAAAATTTCTAATCTGAATAACGTTACCCCAACTGGAAGAAAAATTCAAGCATTTGCGTTACCATAACTGGCGTTGAAAATTCACGCATGCGCATTGTGTTCTGATTGTTGACAACGGATACGGACGTTTTGAAGGCTTAACCTGTTTTCGACCGATTGTTTTAAACGATTCTGTTTATTTTCTTAGAGTTTCATGCATTTAAAACTAAACATTGTTAATTAATTGATCTGTTCATGATGAATCTGAGAAAATTTTGTAGAAAACTTTTTGAGGTATTACATAAATTAAGAAAAATATTCTTTAGTGCCCATAAGGTTTAGTTTAAATACTCAGCGACTCTGTTTTCAGTACTCGTATTTAAAAAAAATTCTTCATTTCAGTAAAAAATTTCCTTATATTAATTGAAATTTAACCCTTTACACTTTAATTTAAAGCATAAATTCTACGGGAGCTAAAAGAAAATTAGAGATATACATACTACGTTATGGTTGAAGGCCTTTATATTATTATGAATGAATTATATGACTATCAAAATTTGTAGCTTTAAAATATTTTGATGAAGAAGCTATTAAAATAGGAGTTACATAAAATATTTAATTATTAAAATTTTAACGAGCATTAATATTGGTGCACCGGCTGGTCGTCAAAGGCGGCTAGTTTTAACAATATAATATAGTAAATACAGTGTAGTAATTTCAACATTTTTATATTCTACCTTGTGTCTCTGCATCCACGATATGTTTGTCCTAATATAGCCAAATATGATCTTGTGCTGAAAAAATTAATATCCTGTCATCCTGTGATATTGTTATTCATTTAAATAGCAGTAGAAAGGGAAGCAGAAGAATTTTGTTGGTCGCAATACTGGGAGAGAATCTTAAGTAATCTATTCGGAATATTAACTTGTTTCCAAATAGGAGTATCCATCATTTATTTCTTTTCCTATTCCTTAGATTTGTCTTTTTACTTTCTCTCTTACCTAGTATAGAGAAAGTATAGTAATCATCAACATTTTCGAACTCGAAATTTTGACGAATCTCCACGTTTTAGACCTCTATGTGTTCGAAAAACACATTTTTGGAAAATGTCCGTCTATCTATTTGTCTACCTCTGACAGTAATAACACAGAAACACTTTGAAGTAATTTGGCATAGTCTTTACACCAAATTTTAAGCAAGAAGAAGAGTCTGCCTGTCCTGTTGTTCGAATATAATTTAACGCAATAACTATAATTATAATTCTAATATAACTACAAAACGAAGACAGCTAGATGAATAAAATTCGGTACTTATGTTTAACATGTATAGCGTGGATATCTATTGAATTCTGAGCCGAATCCAATGAGGGATTGCCCACCTGTCGATCAAAATATGTAAATGTAATAACTCAAAAACAAAGTGACTTGAATATATCAAATTTAATGTGGAATTTTTTGGCTACTAGTGTAGTTTTGGGTCAATTTCTTTACTCAATCGGTGAGAAAAATGCATCTAAAAGACAAATTCGGTTTTCGGATACTATTAACCATATGCCAGGGATTAATTGCCAAAAGACTCGCCAAGGGTAATACAATATATTCACAAAAAAGGCTGAATTCAATCAGGCATGGTCTCCACGAAACTTTCTCACATATTTTTTAATTAAGATCTTATCCCACTTCCTCTTTCATAAATTTATGAACCTTACGTAAGACAGTAAATGTCTTGCATGTCATTAACGAATAAAAGCCACGAAATATAGATCTTTGAGGTAAATATAAGATTTTTTACTGCATCTATAATGTGTATATGTACTCTAAATGCATTTTAACGGACCAAATAAAATCAAAATTTGACATAAACCTACATATTTAGTCACAATATAACACACGAAATTTCATTGATTTAAGTCATTTCGTTTATGAGTTATGGCATTTAAATACATGCGAAAATATAGATCGACAGACAGGCATCCCTTTGACAGATTGGGTTCACATTTTGATAAGAATCTATATTTTAGATGCTACACTTGTCTAATCTACTTGGCTCTTTGCGTTTTATCGGGGGGGGGGGGTTCTACTTGTAATGGAAAGGCTAGACAGACAAATTTCCTGTAAATGAATTTTGTACAAAATTTGATAGAAATTTTCAAATTTGGCTAAAAATTTCACCAAACACCAAATTTCATCCATCAAGCTCAAAGCATTTTCAGTCATCATTTTTGCAGAGAAAGAGATAAACATAATGTCAGAAATGAATTTTTCAAACTCAGGTAGGTTTTAAAATGTAGAGATTCTTCAAACTCTCGAGTTCGAATTTTTTGACGATTACAACATATACAAGTGTTGCCACTCACCATTAAGTTTTGAATTTCCTGTTTCTTTAATTCTACTCTTAGCTTATTCCAACTTGGAATCTAGCAACTGCTTTTTTGCTTAGGTTACGGAAAATTGGAATAAGAATGGTTCTATTGATGTGATTACGTTAACTTACGCTTTTTAATAGTATTTATATAAGTTTTCATCACTATTATTTACGTATTCTATGCAGAATAACTTTCTCTACTGTAAATAGCCTCATTATCTCTGTGTCGTGTTGTGAAAATAAATATATTTAAAACGAAAGGAGAATTTGCATTCAGTCATAACAACAAGAAAGTAAAAAATAATATATATGATAAATGAAATCATTTTTGAGAAATTGTAGTATAAATATTATGGAACTAACTACACGTAAGTCTTGTAAGATTATTTGTAATTTCTAGAGTAAAAATTGAATATTGATTTATTTGAATAATTTTCAGTAAAAAAATGGAAGGAAATGGTAAAATAAGTCTTGCATACTTTGTTTTCCTACTCTTTTTTTTTTTTTTTTTTTCCAAAAATTCGGGACCTAGCTTTTCCAACTCTTGATACTCCTTTTACATATAAAAATACCTCTTGGCAATCTGGAAGGTAGAATTAGATACCTTATCATCTAAATTATTATTTTCAAATAATTTTCAGCTTATAGAACAAAAACAATGAAATACCGTATATTGAAGCAACCATAAATAATTATTTTATTGTTATTACATAGTTCAGTATTTATTTCAAAATAAATAGTAGTAAGATAACATATGTTATAAAAATAATACACAAAGCGGTTGTTTATATTATTGAAAAGCTTTGAAGTTTCTAAGTAAATGCAAAAGAATGTATCGATCGGCAAGAATTAAAAATTCATTATTTGCATTTTAATCGCATTTGAAGAAAAATGTTAGATATCTTTATAATTATTCTTTCTTCAATTAAATGCAGAGAATAAAGTTTTTTTTATGGAAATTAAAAATATATCGTTTGATTTTTTTTCAATTATATTACAGGAAAAATCGTCTACTTTTCTTTATTAATATAAGAATTTAGATGTTATTTGTTACTTTTTCAAATTTTAATTATAATTATTAAATGAAATAAACTGGAATATATCACCAGTTTTTAAAAATAATATATGCATCAGTACTTGTGTATTAACTTCATGTTATTGTTAAACTTCAAGCTTAATTGCATGGCATTGGCGAACACAGTTAATAGACTAATATGACATTTTTAGTGATGACTGAATAAACATGACATCTTTTACAATTTTTTGACGGTTAATCTCTGTTATACGATTAATACAAATCCTATACTAGTGTTAAAGTATAACTTTCAGTAGCAGTATTTGGCATCGAACCAAAGGCCAAATTAACAAGAGCTCCGGAACAACGAAATTCATTTTAAAAAATGCATTTAAATATCAAAATATGCAGAATTATTTTTTAAAAAATATTCTTCATATAATAAAAGCTGCAAAATGCAATTCAAACTTTGGGCAAGAACTTATTTTACGTTTTGGTAAGTTAACTGATTTCCGGTTTGTAAATTGGTTGATCACATTAAAAGTCAATTTCTTGATAAGTATTTTCTTTCGATAACAAAATATTAATTAAATCATTCAGACATTTTTAATAATTTTCTACCCAAGAAACAAATGTCTGACGAATTCCAAGTGTGTTTCGAATGTCTAAGGAGATCAGTGATATTTCTCTTTTATGAATTTTAGAAAATAATTTGGTTTATTTTAAAAGAAGAACAAGAAACGCCTTCAAACTTTCATTGCCAACATGAATATTATAATAAAATACATTCGAAAAAACTAAAACACGAGCAGTTTCTGGAATTTTTTTAAGCTGGTCGTTTTTACATAATGTTGCCATTAAATTTTTTCTTCTTTCATATTTATTTAATTAATTTTATTCAAACCAAAATCTATTAATCCTCGTGTATTTAAACAATTTCAAAGGCTGGAAATGAAGTAAAAGTAAAAGTTTCGTTTCATTTCATTTTCTTTTCAAAACCGGCAAAATAAATAGTTGAATGTAACACAAAACTTAGATTCTTTAAAACAGTCGAAGCCAAGGATTGAAAATCACTTCTTGCTTTCTTACATGCGGAATATAGAGAAAAGTATTGTAATCATAAAAAAATTCGAACTTGAGATTCGAATCGACACGTTTTAGGCCTCTCTGAGTTCGAAAAACACATTTTTGGAAAATATCTGTTTGTCTGTGACAAATGTAACCTAAAAATTCTTTGATCTAGATGGCTCAATTTCGGTATACCATCTTTAAACCAAATTTGCATATTTCTATCCAATATTGAGCAAAATTAGTACGGAGGAAGTTTGCCCGTTTGGTTGCCTGAGTATAAGTTAACTACAAAATGAAGACAGTGCGATATATAAAATTTGGTTCTTAGATTTAATATCTATAGTGTAGATGTGGTGAAGCTTCCTAAGCTAGATAAAAGCCTCTGGACAGGAGTAATACCTTTTGTCTAGTGGTCATGTTCCTCGGCTACGAACCCAAACGTTGCGAGTTCGGTCCTCTCTATTACTAAATCGCTACATATAGACACCTATCCTATATTCTGTTAAATCCATCGAGGAATTAATCATCTGTCGGTTTTTACTTTTAGAAATATTCAAATGCGATAATCAAAAATGCAAAGAATTAAATATGTGAAACTTGGTATGTGATTTTATGATTACAATTGCAATTCTGAATCAGATTTTACTTTCAGTGGAATAGGGTAAAATGCGTCCAAAGCATAAATTTGATTTCCGGATAATATTAACCGCATCCTAGAGATTAATCGCCAAATAAATCTCCATGGATGATATGATAGATTCCGTAAAAATGCTAAACTACCGCCAAAAGATAAAATTTCCTAATTATTATAGGCCAATGCCATACAAGGCGTTTTGTGGCATGACAAGTGTATTAGAGAGTATGCGCGAAAATTTTGGAGAGACCTCTCCAGCTCCCGCTAGTCAGCTCTCAAGTTTCAAGCAATTGCAGCTGTCGAGAAACTTTTAGTTCAAAAATTGTTCTTCTGTATGAGGTGGTAATTCGTCTAATTTGATTCATTTTTCAATCTTAAAGAAGTTAGAGGGAAATGAAAATTTTCACAGCAGAGCTTTTATTGGTTTCATAATGCTTTTATGCTGGAGATTTTTCTTTAAAATACATAACGTAAGAATCTTTGGCAATAGTTGATGCAATCAGGACTAAAATTGGGTTTACATTCAGCCAACTCCAATCCATCCAGTAAGACCACGCATGTGCAGAAACTGTACAGTAACAAGTACTTGTCCTGTCGAGACAAGAACTTTCTATTGTCTACCCTTTCAACGCATACGTGACTTACTGGAATCTTATAACTGGCTGAGTGTAAACCCACTTTTACGAAACGAATCAGGCCAAAAGCATTGTGAAGCGAAGAGATTTTCTATTGGAGATTCAAACAAAAAGGTTGAATCTTCTTTGTTCAGTTTCTATTAGTATGCCCCCTTTGTTAAATCTCCAATTTCATATGATAAGGTTATGGAGATAGAATAAATAGAACAACTCGAAGGTTTTGAATTGATTCAGAAATATAATTCTGCGTTAACATTTTTCAATTCAGCGTCTGGAGGATCTCAGAATAAGTTGTAAACTTTTTCTGGATCTGTTTGATGATAATCATCAACTCAGATGTGTGAAATTTAATTGAAACTTCCTCTGGCTACGAATTAATATCTTCGAAGTACGAAAGAGAAGATGACCGTGGAATGAATGGAGTAGTGTTGATGTTTCTGTTTTGAATCCAGAATCCAGGAATCAAAGTTTCAACTAGACAATCAGACGATTCATTGGATTACTTTATTTTTTTATTATTTTTTTTTGTGGTGAAGTAATTTCATCTGTAGCAAAAGAACATAAACATTTTTGAGGAAGAAGATTTTGCAAATGTGGAAATAACTTCATGAATTAGAGCCTTGCAGTGACAAGTTGTCACCAGTGAAGAACTAAAACATTTTTTATCTTTAACCTATAAAGACCTATTTTATAACTCCATTTTTTTTTTTTTTTTTGGAAATACTATGAATTCTCTTATTATAAAATTTTTACATTCCAAAATAATAGTTACGTTCCGAAATAATCGAAGTAATAATAATATCCTCCTAACAGCTAGCCTGAAAAAAAATTGGCAAATTCCATGACACCCTTATTCAGCATTTGCAGTCAGTCTACATGCCGAAGCAGGAAATATCAATCGATAAATTGTTGATTATCTATAAAGAACGCTTAACCTAGAAGCAGTACATTCCACTTAAAAGACCTAGATTTGGAATAAGACTATTTCAACTTTGTGGATCAAAAAGTGGATGCATTCGGAACTCCATTGTTCATATGGGAAGAAGTAAGACGTTCCATGAAGATTTTGTGAACTATGTATCAAAATCTTTTAGTGGAGAAGTGTGTCCACTAAAAATATCAAGACCCTTTTTCATGAATTAAAAAATAAAGGGTATGCCATAACGACAGACAACTTTTATACTTTACCAGAATTAATCAAATTACTTATTCAATATAAAAGGTATATTTATTATATTATAAAAGCAAAACATAAAAGTTTGCTTCTATTTTTTTAAAGTTGTCAAAAGTAAAAAAATGTGAATTATTAGCTTTTCAGAAAGATAAGATTATGTTTCTTAAAATGGACAGATTAAAATACGGTACTTATTAGGGATTGCAATACCGAACCAAAAGTTCAATACCGGTATTTGGTATTTTTTAGATCTTAATACCGGATACCGATATTAAGTCGAATTCACTATCTGAAAAAATAATTTGCATGTTTAAGTCGATTATTGCTTTTTTGATTGGATTTCTCAGTTTAAAAAATCGTTCCATCATTAGGAGTAAACTGTTCCAACGTTTTTTAGAATCTCCTCCTAAACATCTCCTTTCATCTTTCCTCTCACTCCTATTTTGTCAAAGTAAACCCATACTAACGCATGCGCAAAAGGTGGAGGATTTTACAATCCATTGTCATACAGTATTTTATCATTTCTCTTGATTGTACGATGCAACTTTGTATTCACAGTCTAATTAATTTCATCCGTTAGGGAGACATAAAAACAAAAACGTCTACTATTTTGCTATGTTGGCGAATCCTGAACAATTTAAACAATTACAAGACAATTTAAAAAATTTCTAATAAAAACAGAAAAATCGGTATTTAAACTTGTGAATACCGATATTACAAAATTGTGCAAATGGCTCAAAATACCGATATTCGGTATCCTGGTATACCGGTATTGCAATTCCTAGTACTTATGCTTAGTACCTAGCACAGTGCTTGGATGGTGACCGTGGAATCTCGAAAATCAACAACTCTGAATTTGCAAGCTTGCAGTTTTAGTTGTTATAACTGTACAATGGTGGAGTGGACAAATCTGATCAGTGTTTGCTATACTACCCAGTCACGAGAAATCAGCAGTGAAAATATTACAAAAAGGGGTTTTTTCCCCATACTGTTTACTCAATCAAGTAACATGGACCGCTTTTATAAATTTCAAAAAGAATGGATAAAATATTAATCACACTGAATTTCGAATAAAATTAATAGTTGTGTAGTGTTACAATCCAATCATTCGCCCGAGCCCACTTTCTAAACCTGAGGAAAATGTCATGATCTTAATGGGAAGACATTTTCCATGCTATATTGATAAAACTGAACCAAGAATAAAACCATGAAAATGCATTGTGTGTTTATTAAAAATGAATGAAGACAGCAAATGTGTAAAGAAGGAATAAATATTTGAATACGAAAACTATAACATCGGACTTTGAACTCTACCTCGCTTAAAAATTTACCATCTTGAAATTAACGTGTAGTGTTTCCAGTTTTAATCGTATGTCTTTAATGTATTCCAAAACGAGTAAAATGAATTTATATGTAATTTTCGTTCATAATTAAATCCTGTTGTATAATTATTTATGAGATTATAGTTTTGATTTGCGTACATAATTTAATATACATGATTTCTTATGATATAATTTATAATTATTTCTATATTTTCATTTTCATGATATCAAATAAAGGTTTGTAAATTTACTGCTAATTCAAATTTCTATTAGAAAAAGATAAATATTGTTACAAAATTTTTCCTACAAATACCACCAATCAATCGTAATAACGCAACGCATTTCATCGCTAGTTCAGCAGCTTGCTTGCTGTCAAATCCTCTAATTTCTGTTACTTGTCGGCGACTCCGACTCCTCTCACACACCACTTCTGACGATACACATGACTCCCCGCAGTTTGAGAGTGCTCGTCTTTTATAGTTCCGGGGGGCGGGGCTGGAATCTTCCAAACCAATCAGGACGTCTCTGGGTGTATTTCGGTTCCTACTGGATGGCTCGTGAAACTCCTCGAACTTTCCAGTATGATCCATTTTGTCGCCAAAGTCGCCAAATGATTGCCAATTTCAGCACACACAGGACAGATCTTAAAACGGTTTTACCGGCTTTTCCCACGATGACACTATTCGTGCCGGGTAGCAAAATTACAGATTTGTAACAATATCTATGAAAAAATAGTATTTAATATTGTAACTATATTACTCTGTTATTTTTAGTTAGACTGAAATTTTGATGCATGTTTTTATTATCTATCTTGCTATCAATACTATCTGGAATGTAGAATCGTGAATGAACGTTATTTGATTTTTGTGTTCTTTTATTAACCACTGAGCATTCAACATTCAAAAATTCAACAACAAAATTCAACATTTAAAAATGTTGAATTTTTTTTAAAGATTTTTAATTAAAATTTGTTATAATTTAATTTCCAAAAAATTGAGGTAGAGAAAGTGTTTCGGTATTTTTAATAGGACATCAGATCAAAATTCCAGATGCAGTGGTCTCCACAAAGCTTTCTCGCATACTCTATAGTTAAGTTACCATGGCAGAGATCGTCTTCCAGGACATTGGTATGGAACAGTTACAAAATATTAACTTTCAGTGTGAATTTGGCATTTTTACGGAATCTATCCCGGGATCCTTAGCAAATTTATTGACGATTTATCCCTAGTATGCTGTTAATAGTATACGAAAATCAAATATGGGTTTTAGATACTGTAATATTCCCCGTTTCCCAATACTCATAAGACATTTACAGCTAGCGGTGTCGTCGCTGTTACTTACTAAACCCCTCGAGATAGCCAGGTGGTGGATCTTTGAACCTGGGTGGTTTCGCATCTGTTCAGTAGCGACTACAGTGAAAGACCACATGTCGAATTCCTCGTCCAAGAGGTATTGATAGTACCTTCAAAAAGAAAGGGGTGTCCAAACATCTGCATGATAGATGTTTCTCTTTGTGAAAGGACCTTCCAACGACCCACTAGCGTCGCTGAGACAGCATATTGCTGAACCCCGATTGGCCGAAAGAGAGCTCAAATGGCCAATGTAAATTAAGAGGAGAGATTGTCGCTGAAATAAAGAGTGGAGAAATAAAGTTTTAGGACAGAAGAATCGAACTGCAGGCGGACTGTTGGACTACGTCCACGAGTTCGGAGTCCGCGAACCAACCGAGTTTCAAGAAAGCCTTCGACTTCGACTGTTGTGTCTCCTACTACAGGTGTAAATAACTATTTATTTAACCAAGATTAGAACAAGTTGTTCTTTTGTATATATAAGGCTGTAAAATAAAGAATTGTCTGGAAATTCTGTTTTTTTATTTGATCAGTCTAGATCAAGACATTACCCATTGAAACAAACAAACAAACAAAAATTAACACAAACTACACTTGTAAGCACAAAATCCCATAGGTAATTTGATATATTTAAATCATCGCATTTACATATTATTGAAAATACAAACCGACAGACAGTCAATCCCTCATTAGATACGGCTCAAAATTTGAAAGTTTTCTGCATTCTAGATGTTAAATATGTACACCGAATTTTTTTCTATCTAGCTTTCTTCGTTTTGTAGTTTTATTGTGTTAGCTCATATTTGAACAGCCGGACAAACTTCCTCGGAACGGATTTTTCACAAAATTTGACAGGAATTTACAAATTTGTTGTAAAGACAATATACCAAATTTCATTCTTCTAGCTCAAAGCGTTTTTAAATTATCTTTGTCACAAACATTTTGGTCATTTTCCAAAAATCTGTTTTTCGAACTCGGAAAGGTCTAAAACATGGATATTCGTGAAAATCTCGAATTCGAATTTTCTGAAGATTACAATATTTTCTCTGTACTACGTATACGAAAAGGTAAAAAAGTTTTTTTTCAACAATTTAAATAAAAAAACTTTTTGTTTTTATATTTTAGAATATTTTACAACAATATAATTCATTTTTGAAGTGAAATTCAAATCTGTTTCATTGTTGCTGCTAATATTTAATCTTGGCTTTTTTTTCCAACATTGCAGATAAAAATATGAAAATACCGCTTATTTTTTTCCGTGTTGATTAAATTTCAATATAAAGTATAATTTTGATTTAAAAAAATTTTGAAATTTAGGTGTACTTACATCAACGGTTCAAGAATCAAACAATAAGGAATTTTTTTCAAATACTTAAAGCTCTTTTTAGTGATGTAATTGGATTCATTTAGACATATAATTTAGGAAATGCACATCACAATGAAAGGACTTGTGCTAAGCTTCTAAAATAGTGTAAGTTATCAGGATCCGCTTAAAAGACATTAATTATCAATACTTGAAAATTCCAAATACCCGATAAACGGAAGTATGGTAGTCGCCTAAAACGGCTATCGTTAAATGTGATTGAATGAACACTGTTGGAGCATGCTTTGTTCATTAGAGATAATCACCCAGATAAGTGATTGAGATTGGCAAGAAATTCTGAGAATTGACAAAGAAGGTCGAACTTTGGTTCGAATATATTAAATGAGATGGGTTGTCTTTTGTATACCAATGTCTTAAAATCTTGGACTGCCATTGTGATTTAACCTTTTTTTGAAGGATAAATTTTGACATTCCCACATTCTTAAGTATATTGTTACGAATCTGTAATGCTGCTTCCCAGCATAGTTGGTTCCACCATCGGAAAGAATGTTTTACAGTCATCTGTACTGGACGGAATCCGGTGTCGCGTCGGAGGTTCCAGAGCTTGGCGACAAACTTGGCGACGAATTTGGCGACTTTGGCGCCAAAATAGATTATACCCGAAACATCGAGAATTTTTCCGATCCGTCCATTGGGAACCGGGATACGCCTCCAACGTTCCTGATTGGTTGAGAGGCGTCTAGCCCCGCCTCCTGAGACCTATAAAAGGAAGCGGCCGCACCTGCTAGGGCAGAGTAGTCGGAACCGACGGTAAAGAACTGGCCTTCTAGAGATAAGCGGAGCAGCTACGGAGTGAAGCTAGTGCTGAACTAAGCTGTGTGCTACTGTCTGTAGCAGAGTTTTGTATGCTGCTGTTGTATGCCGCACGTCTCGGCTGAAGATAATCATCTTCTGTGCTGTATATACTTGTCGTCTTTGTGCTGTCCTGTGTGTCTTCGCGTAAATAAACGTCGTTATTTTATTTCCTACTGCCACCTGGTGATTGAGCTTTCTTCACACCATATAACCCCCACTATCCAAACGAACCCCGGAAATTTCGTAACAATATGAACTCGAGTGATCTCAGGAATGAGAAGATTAAAACATAGTTACATAAATATTTAATTGAAGTTTCTAGTAACTTTAATTTCGGTGAACTAACTTGCCATTAAAAAAAAAACTACTTGCTTATATCTGTGTGCTTCAAAAAAAATCTTTTTTTGCCTTGGATTTTTTGTTTTTAATATCCGTTAATGAGAGAATTTTATGAAGTCTTAAACGAGGAATATTTATGTTTTAAAAATTATGCAGATTCTACGTATCAGATCTATTTCCATATTTCAAAGATTATTTAAAAATTATTGCTGTTTATAAAACCCGAAAAGAACAGTTTTCAAAAATACTAATTTTGTTATAATTAATCTTAATTACAGCAAAAAATTAATTACTTTTTCAACGCATTAAAAATACGTTGTAATGGTTTCCTTATAGTTTTCTACGTTTCTATATGAGATTATAATGTTGAGATTTGAGCTAAAACCACTAAAGAAAGTAATATGATGTGATGAAATACTGCTTGCACTAAAATATTATGTAGTGAAAATGTTTACAAATGGCTAGCTTTGGGCCAGGAGCATTCACGGATAAAAAGTTACTGGCACAATTGTTTTGTTCGAAAAATCATAGTTTGTAATAACAAAATTTCTTATATTGAAGCAAGAAATAATCTCAATATAAATTTAACTACTAATGAATTTCCCAGAAACTAATGCAATATAGAAGTTTTAATAAGAGAAGGCATGGCTTCTTTCTAATCTTTTGGCACAACTAAAAATAGATTTTCGGATACATGTTAATTAACTAAATAATAGATGGCGCTGAGACCCTCCAATTATTTATTAAGCAAAAACAAAATGTAATGTGAGACCTTTTTTTTTTTTTTTTTGTAGAGGTTTTACTTGCCACTGGTATGTTTTTTCCTTTTTGTTTCAATAATTGGCTGTGAGTGTTCTTTTATAGTTTATATTATGTTATTGTAATTTTCGCTTAAATTGGAGATTGTAATTTATTGGGGAAGTTTTAATAAGAGAAGGCATGGCTTCTTTCTAATCTTTTGGCACAACTAAAAATAGATTTTCGGATACATGTTAATTAACTAAATAATAGATGGCGCTGAGACCCTCCAATTATTTATTAAGCAAAAACAAAATGTAATGTGAGACCTTTTTTTTTTTTTTTTTTTTGTAGAGGTTTTACTTGCCACTGGTATGTTTTTTCCTTTTTGTTTCAATAATTGGCTGTGAGTGTTCTTTTATAGTTTATATTATGTTATTGTAATTTTCGCTTAAATTGGAGATTGTAATTTATTGGGTTTTTTTTTTCTGTAAAAAGTTGTTTGTCTCTAAGGCCTCAATTCCAGGGGATTTTAGGGTCACGAGGGGTCAATATTGTTGATCCCTCACAGAAAAAATCCCTTATTTGAATCCCTGCCTGAGGGTCACCTTTGAGAAAGTCTTCAGGCCGGATTCTTAATTTCTTTCTTTTTTTATTCTATTTTTATTCTTTTTGTTAATATTTACTTGGTATATTTGCTAATTTGGTTTACAAATGAGACAATCAATTATAAGACAATTAATTATACAATCAAAGACATGAACATTGCAAGAGCAGATCCAAAATAAAACGTATAATCATTTTAAAAGAACAAGAGCGGTTTTCCCAAAATTTCCAAATGGGAATAAAGAAAAAGATGAAATATATTTAATAAATAAGCAATTAACGATTTTGAATAGTTTTTTTCAAGTGAAAAGCAATTTACAACCAATAATCTTTAGAAAAAGTTTTAATTTTTGTATAACAATTTGAAATTCAAAATTTGAGAAAAATGCATTAGGAAAAATTTTAAAATAATAATGGTATTTGTCAAGAAATTTATATTGAAAAAAAGAAATAGCCGCTGTGGAATATTCTTTGGCTTCCGCAGCGACATTCCAAAATTTCGATCTTATCTATTAAAATTATTGCACATTTACAATATTGAATAATGCTAACCAGAGAGATATGTTGATAGAATCCATATAAAATAATTGGGAAAAACAAGCAATCAGGACCAGTCGTAATCATTGCCTCGAATTCGCCAATTTTTATTTTAATTGAAAGCTTTTGATTCCTGGATATATCAACGTCCGGAAGCTACCCAAACTGCCCTCAGTTCTTGAAATTTCAAATAAAAGGTCTATTTCATTGGACTTGGAGGAAAATCTTGGAAGCCTTAACCATTATATTTATTTTTCCTATTTTTAATTCAGTTATAAACTTATGATCCTTATCATCATTGGACTCTTATCCAATACCAGCTATTTTCGACAGAACATTTAATTTAATCTGAAATTTTTCTAGATATCCCAGATCCAGAGTATATACACAAGAAAAATACTTCACTAGGCTCCAAATTATGTAGGTTGAATGCAAATAACAATTTGAAATTTTAAATGCCTTGCTGAAAGAAACTTACAAAACAAGGTTTTAAATTGATCAAAATCGAATCAATCAAAAATCCCAATATACTTCACGTCATATTATATATTCGGAATGCCAGTGCCAATTACATATATATATTGATCCAAATCAAGGCATGAATAAAACGGTAGATATGTCCAATTTTGTGCGGAAAGGTAATACGTCTATGTCTGCAAAAGGCAATTTAGAGCTTCACTTTCTAGCTCGAAAATTATTGAAACAATAAAACCAAAAATATAAAAGTCATCAGCATTTGGGAAGCTCACGAGAAAATTATACAATAACTCCTTTAAAGACTGTTTAAAATCTCACATAGGAAGAAAACAGTTTCTTTTACTGTTACTGAGATTCTCGTTTCAATATCATAAATGATGCACTGGCAATTAAAGTCCTTTAGGCCCAGAAGTCCTCTTAGAACAAACTGTCAAACATATTGTTACGAATCTGTGATGCGGCTTTCCAGCATAGTTGGTTCCATGGGAAGTCCCAGAGCTTGGCGACCATTTGGCAATTTTGGCGCCAAAATGGACTATACCCGAAGCATCGAGAATTTTCCTGATCCGTCCAGTAGGAACCGAGTTACGCCTCGAACGTTCCTGATTGGTTGAGAGGCTTCTAGCCCCGCCTCCTGATGCCTATAACAGGAAGCAGTCCTGCCGCTGCCGAGTAGTTGGATATGCTGCCAAGACTAATCTTAGACTTATTGAACGCCAGCAAAATAACTTAATTAGAAATTTCTGCAATATGAAATACTACATGCCCAATACAAATATGTACTTATGCCTAGACTATCCCCCTCTTAAAAAATTCATTGAAAATCTAGCCACTAACTTCTTTAAAAACATGGATAAGAATGAAAATGAAGCAATAGCTAAAATCCCTAAATATAAACCATCTACAAACTCTAGAAGACCCCGTAATATACTACTTTAATATATCTCAGCCCTTTAGTTTTTCTTCCTAACTTTTATTTTTTCAAACACAAATTAAACAGTATCTCAATAGCCAATTCTAGCTCACAAGCAGTAAAAACTTACTAAGCCCAACGGCAGCGCCCCCCCCCCCCCCCACCCTCACCCTAATATCAGACAATCATAATGAGTCCTGATACTCGTCATCTCCAAATTTCGTCGAAGACGGCCACGGCAAAGTATAGACAGCAAAGCACTGTGAAGTCTCTCCTTACCGGGGATAAGCCCCTGCCGGGGCTAGGCGCCCCGTCAACCCAACCATCAAGCTGCCGAGTAGTTGTGAACCAGTCGTGAATTGAGTAGTAGTCGAGAGTCGTCGGGATCGACGGGGAAGAACGAGTCTTCCAGAGAGAGAGTCGTCGTGGTCCAGTGGAGTTGAAGAGTAGTAGTGAAACAGATCGGAGAGTAGTCGGAAGCGACAGAGAAGAGTAGTCGGGATCGACCGTGAAGAGTGGCTTCCAGAGATAAGCAGAGCAGCGACGGAATCAAGCTAGTACTGAACTAAGCTGTGCACTACTGTCTGCAGTAGATTCCTGTTGTATGCTGCACGTCTCGGCTGAAGATAATCGTCTTCTGTGCTGTATATAGTTGTCGTCTTTGTGCTGTCCTGTGTGTCTTCGTGTAAATAAGCGTCGTTGTTTTATTTTCTACTGCCGCCTGGTGATTGAGCGTTCTTCACACCATATCACTGCCACTATCCAAACAAACCCCCGGAAATTTCGCAACAATATAATCGTAACTTCACGATACTGGGCGGCATTCAGAATATCGAACAACATAATGGATATATCGTCCAATATTATTTGCTAATTGGGAGCTTCATATTCTTCTCATTTACAATATTATATTTATATAGAATATCCAAGTACAGATCATAAGAGACTTTATTAGTAGCAATTTTTTAATTTAATTAAATAAGCTTTAAAATTCCTTTAAAACCAATAAAAGACGTTGAAAAAATATTTAAAAAATAAAAGCGAAGTTGTTCAAATTCTCACCTTTGCCTATCAAAGGAGTATCTATTCACTTCTTTATTTAAAAATCGTCTGCATCTGTTCAATTATGAATTTTGAAAATTAACAAAAAAAAAAAAAAAAAAAAAAAAAAAGATCCAGAAGGAAAATTTCTTTTAGTGAAGCTTAGATACTGGAAACCTATTCCTTCGAGAAGTGGACTGTAATATCAGATTTCACGTAAAAGGAATGAGGTATAGGAATAGAAAGTGAACGGGCCGGTTATTTTTGGAATTATCGTATCATTAAATTGCATATCACTGAAATTTATCGGAGCGGTGACTTCACTGGAAAGTGTGAAGTAGCCGCTCCACTTCATGAGAGTGACGTTGACTTTCCGATATTCGCATTTGATGATGCACTATTCCATACAAATGATTTTTAATTGCTTGTGACATGACTTTGCATATATTTTGTTTGCTACTGGCGCCATCTATTGGTAAAATATAGAACTAAGGTAAACAATTTAAAGAAATGATACATATATTTAATTCAAATTTTTCAGAAAATGATTTGCTCCAATAAAGAAATTAAATGAAATTTTGAAAAAAAAAAATCAAATTTAAGACGTAAGTTGAAATAGGTAAATTAATTCAATCCCACGTTACTTAAATTAATAAATTAAGTATTAATTACAATTAATAAATTTTATATTCAATGCTAAGTAATAATTTTTAATTAATAATAGGATTGAAATAACAGATATTTGGAACAAATATTTAAAAATAACAATAGCAAAATTATTTGATATTCAAAAAATCTTGCATTATGCATCTCTAGAATGAGTTAGTTCCATTTATTTGCTTTTCGAATTAATTCGTGCTGTTTGATCACATGACATGACTCGGAATCAGTTTCATCACATTTCTATTTTCACTGAACGATTCTCTCAGCAAACTTTCGCTGGATTAAATATATTTATAATAAATTGTAATCTAAAATATTATTTCATTAAAAGAATGATTAATTATGAAATTGTAAATGAAATAATAATGTTTCGTCCAACTGTAAAAAAAATGCAAAGTAAGCACGGTCTTCATCGATATCTATTATGACGTGTTTCCGCTTCCTGTCTGGTTTTGTTTTGTTTTTACTATCTTTTCCTTGTGATTGTGGTGATTCAATTTTGTAAATATTTTGGCCATAGTACTTTTGAATTCTAGCGACATGGCTGGGCATGGGCATAGTCATGGGGGTCATTGTGAACATGAATCTGAAGAACAGCCGTCTGATTTGGGTATTGCTTATAGTCTGTATACTAAAATAGATACTGAAAACGTGCAGTGTTTAAACGAAGTTGTAGAAGGATCCGGCAAATGGGTTTTCAAACCATGGGAAAAGCGTTTGGAAACTGACAAAGTAATTAAGCTACTATTCTCTTCTATTAAATTTCATCTATGTATTGGTACATGTAATTAAAATTGCAGTAGGATCTTATTCCTTTTTATTCGTAGCTACTGATAGTATAAATAATAATGTTTATTTTGGAGTTATTTTGTAGTATTTTTAATTTTTTCTACTGAATTCGAATTGAAAAGCTTATTTTTCAGAAATGTATTGTGCATTTGTTCTAATGAGAAATAATTATTGAATTGTCATTGGCTAAATTTGTCGTCTGCAACTTTGTATTTCATATGCTCGAATATAATGGCTTTTCGGTTTATTACCGTAGCTGGGAGAAAACGAATGGCGTTTTTTTTTTTGTTTTTTTTATAAATCTAAATTAAAGTTTTTAAAAAATATTGCAAATTAAAATTTAATTTTTTAAAGGTTATTTTTTTATACATGTGCACAAATTTGTCTCAGTATTTTCTCTTTTTTTTATATAATTTTTTTTTTTTTTTACTTGAAGGATTTTTTTTATGTAATATCTGCAAATATTAAAGAGAGAAAATAAAATAATCTAAGTCAAAGGGGGAAAAAATTATATATTTCTTTGTTTATCTATGAAATTCAAGTTTATTATTTTAGAAATCAATAAACACAGAAAAATTTTACTGTAATTTATACATAATATTTAAATATTATTTCATAATTTTAAATTTGTCAATTGTAAAATTCTCATTTTAATTTAAAGTTTATTTTCTAGTTTGTTGAAAGTGATGTTGATGAAGAACTTTTATTTAATATTCCGTAAGTAAATCTAAGTTTTCTGCTTATCCATTATAATTCCTTTTTGAAATTTATTATCCTTAATTTTCTTAATAAAAATTTTCTGTTATATGCCTCTCAAACTTTAGAAATTTTTGTTATTGTGTTTTTCAAATGGATGCTCTTCATCAAAAGAATAATTAGTTCATCTTACCATAAAAAGCATTGTGCATTGCTCTGCTACGTATATTTAATAATGTATTCATTTGAATTTCTAAACATAAAATTTAAATTTAAAAATTTTTTAACATTAATTTTAAAAAGTTTAAATTAATAAATAGTATTCTCAATTAAAAATATTGCCACTTATATATCCATCCCATACCTGTTTGCTTTTCAAGCTGAAGAATCATACCCTATTAAACTTTTGAATAAAATAAATTCAAGTATGCAAGGTACTTACTCTAATCTTGGGCCAGTGACTAGTTTTAAAACCATTATGGATAAGTATGTATATGTTTCCTACTGAGAAAAATTCTTTAATGGAATAAAAAAATTGATTTATACAATTTGAATTAATAAATGCATTTATGAAAAAAATTACTTTATAATTTTATATAGTCTTCTGGTTTTATTAAAATCTGCATACTATAAATTCTGTAATTATGTTAAACTGCTTTGAAGGTCTAAATGAACTTATATTTCATGTATATTTAATTTTGTTTAGATTGTTATTTATTTATTTTTGTACATTTATGTTTTTTATCAAACAGAAGATAATGAATTAAAACTGACTTTTTAAGTTCTTGTCTTGTTTTCAGTTTATATTTAAGATGAAGATTTTCCTTTCCTATTTCCTTCAAAAGAATTATGAAGCATTCATTGTTGCACTCTTTTATTTCTTCTTCTAAAAATTCAGTATTTAAAATAGAAAGTGTAATGAATTTTCTTTGTATAATTTGTTAACAAAATATGTCTGTCAATTTTACTGAATAGTTACTATTAACAGTGCTGTATATTTTAATGTTTTAAACTGATTCCTTTTTGGAAAATCATTGAATTAGTTGTTTTTGAAAATCTTGAGCACCCTTCCCCCCAAAAAAGCAATTCTTGAGGGTTTTGAAATGAAAATATCAGATATTTCAGTGCTTTAAATATTTAACTAATACAGTTAACATTTTAAGCTAATAACAGTAAATTCTATAGTTTAACTAAGGTGCTGGTTGCTTTACTTTTAACAGGACATTAATTTTAAAGCAATTTGTGCAATATGTCTGATAATCATGTCTGGGACATAAAAACAGGTCTATATATGAAACATTATTATAGCAATTAAAGGATTAATTAATTTTATATGAGGAGGGGAATCTTGTTAAATTTATTACTCAAAATCTGTACATAAGGCAAAAATATTCTATTAGTAGAATATCTGTAAATTTATAATAAAAAGTTAGGTTAGCCTTTCAATATTATCGCATACAAATTGTAAATTTCAATTTTTCTAGGGATTTCTTTGTTATTTAAATTCAGGCACAGAAAAGGTTTGGTATTTTTAATATAAAATAAAACTATGTACAGTGAATTAATTTTATTGGTTCTTCTTTATATGTACAAATTTTGATAGTTTGTTACTTTCATTGCTGTCATGATTTTTATCTCATAATGTTTATAGACTAGCTTACTATCTTTAAATCATGACATGAATAAGGCAGTATACATGTAAAAGAAATTTAAAATATAAAACACTCTACAGAACAAATCTTTTTGTCTAGAACTACTAAACTTTAGATATAGTTACTTTTGGAGTAATAGGTACTCAATAATGAAAGTTTTCTTTTTTAAATTTAAATAAGACTTTTAATTAAAACATTAATTGATATCTTATGTATTGATATCTCATCCTCAATAATTTCGGAGCATATTATTGCACAAAAAACAATTTATAACCACTTTAGAATAAAAAGAAAATTCGGTCACGTCAATTTTGTTTCTCTTGGGTTTTTTCTTCCTATTTTGATTAAATTTTTAAATATATTTTAAAGAATATTTTATAACAGTACTTTTTATAATTTACATGATTTATATTCATGTATATTGCAATGATATTAAATATTTTTTGTTTGTTTGTTACCACTGCTATATAACTGAGAGCAAATTTTCTAAATAAAATAATGATAGATCAGTCAACCCTGAAACATAGTCATGTTTTTATTTTTTGGGATAGAAGATCCATTTTTTAATTATTTTTAGTGTGTGAGTAATTATAATAAGTGATAACTTTGTATAAAAATAAATTTTTTCTTGTACTTTGACTTAGGTTTACTGGAATAGTAAAGCTCAAAGGTATAATAGTTCTTGGTGGTGAAGACACAACACATCCCTCAAAAATGAAACTGTAAGTTCTACCATTTGAATAATTTAGCATTGCAATGGAATTGAATATTATTTAATAATCATTTTTATTACTTTCTCGCAGATCACACGGAACAATTAAACACAGAATCTTTACAATATTTTTTCAAGACTTCCAGTTTTAGTTTTCTAATATACATTCTGATATATCTAAAACTAGTGTTTTATTATAGGTTCAAAAATAGACCAAATATTAATTTTGATGATGTAAATACTGAAGCTGATGAAGAATTTGAAATGCAGCCTGATTTAGATGGAACATTAGAGTATCCTATAAAGTGAGTTATTTTTGTGTAATAATAATAGTTATTAATCTCAGATATAAATGAATTCATTTATTTTCATTATCTTAAAAATTAAATCTTTTTTAGTATGTATGGTCTTTTAAGTTTGAGCAGACATTTGAAGTTATTTAATGTATTAAAATTTTTATAAATGGAAGTTTATAAAGCTTTATAATTTATTTTCTGTTGGTATTTTTGCAACAAAAATTATGGATTATTGCACTTGCTTTATTTTCATAAATCAATTGTTTATTATCTGAAATTAAAAAATTGATATTTTTTAAGGTCTATCAAATGTTTTGGTACTTTGGAAGAGATTTTGTCTGCATTAGAAAGATACATGAAACAAATTTGTCATTTCTTCTTTGAACTAACATATTACATCTTACTTCAAATATTTTATAAAATTACAAGTAGAATCTTTCCCTGCTCCTACACAATTATTCAAATTCCAGATAAGATCATAAGTTAACATCTTAAAAGAAATCCCTTAAAACAAGATTGAATGCTGCATGTTTTCATGTTTAAATATATGCTTTATAAAGCATATTATAATTTATATGCAATAGGCTTTAATAATATTTGTTTTCTATATGACATGTTCTAAGACAGAGTTTCTGAAATTTTTCCACCTGGAATTTTTTTTTAATCCTAAAATTTGTGATCATTAAATTGAAATATGAATGGATGATAATTAAAAGTATTTAATTAAATTTTATTATTTTGCATTTTTTTTCTTCTATAATTGTTTGAAAGAAGATTTTTAAAAATATTTTTACATAAAAATATGTTATCTAGAAATAGAATGTGTCAAAAAAAAATCTGTGTCCTCCAGCTCTTTCCTAAACAATCCTATTTAAGGTTATGCCTTATAGCTAATAAAGCTCTCTTCTACAAATGCAGTGGCAGATTTGAAAAAAAAAAAAAAAAAAAAAAAAAAAAGGACTAAGTTTGTTGAAATTCTTATATTTTTAATATTCATTAATTAAAAGTTTTGCAATATCTGCTTAAAAATAGATAATAATATGAAAAGATAATTTTTATAGTTTCTCTAATTTTTAACATTCCTTCGAAAGACACGTCAAGGTCAATAAATCCTTTATTGAAACTTTCTCTGTAATGCTTACACCTGGTTCTGGATAAGGATTATTTTAAACTTACACTTGATGTAGATAAAGTTAATGTTTTTTTTTTTTTCCATTTTAAATTTTTTTTTATAGTACTATTGATTCAATTTAAAATTGGAAGAACCAAATCAGAGCTGACAAATTGGTAATCCTTTGGCCAAAATGTGTTCATTAAGTGTAGTAGGAAATTATTCTATTTCTCAAGAGGAATTTTCAATCTTATTTTTAAACGCAGGTAGATTAAAAATAATGCACCAAGAAGAAGGAAAGATAACAGTCATGAAACTTTGCAAATAAATACAATGAGATTGAATATGCAAATAGATCAAGTTTGATGCCGTGTGTATGGCCATACACCCTGCAGTGGTGCTACATTTAAAAAATGGGTTGTATATAAACTGGCATATAATAGAAGACTCATAAATGTGGCAGTCTCATTTTGCCTGGAGGAGGACTTTAGCAAGAGAAAAATGTCGGGTAGAAATGTGAGAAGACGTTTCTTGGAGTTAAAAAATTTTAAGAGCAGCCTCATCATTGGCATAAAAAATACATAATCAGATTTAGTGGTTTCATTTGTCTCGCAAATCATTTCTAGATGCTTTGCAGAAATAAATCTGCAATCCAGGCACACTGTTTGTGTACTACTTTTAACACCAAAATATCAAAAATTCCATCTACAGTAGTGCCAAGTCAGAGTGACATGGAATGCTACAGATTTGAAAAATGTCGTGTTTAATGATGGATCTGTTTCATTTTTGGGGCAGATTGTAACCACATACAGTTGTAGAGGCATCCTGGTGAATAGTACAGTTTCACCAACATTGCCACACGACACACTATCCATGCAACAGCCATAATGGTGTGAGGAGCAGTAATGGTTTGCGTGGATTGGCCTATGATAGTTAATCCATTCTAATTGTGATATGTAAAACCTTAATGGGCCACATTATGTTGATGCCATTTTTCTATACTCTGTGAGATCTGTCCTTAATGAATTTCCCCAGAACATTTTGCTTCCAAGATAGGTAATTTGCCTATAGCTCAAGACTTCCTACATCATGTTCAGACTCTTCCATTACTGGCCTGTTTGCCTTACTTATCTTTTATTGAGGAAGTGTGGAGCTAGCTAAAATGCTCGTGATATAGAAGTGTCTGTTCAAGATTTGTGGGACTATCTGTTTCAGAGCATCAGACTTATAAATACAATGCTTCATTGTGTTGCAGAAGGAGGTGTCCAACACTATACATGTTGCACTGCATTTATCTAAATGTGCGCATTATATCTGAATCTCTTATTTGTATCATTATGTGTATTAAATTTCATTTCAATCCAATGCTTCCTTTTTGGTGCAGCATTTTCAATGTACCTGTGTTTATATTTCATGTACTACTAAAAATTTTCTTATTTATATGTGAGGAATGTTTATTAAAAATCAAATTAATTTTAAAAATGTCAAAACATTGAAATTAATATGTATAAATAGGACCTCTTTGACTCTGAAATTGAAATCATACATTCTGACAGTCTAAAATTGGTATTACTTAGGAAAATTTTGATTTCTGAAAAAAATCCCCATTTAGATTCTATGCTCATTCTGAATAAAAATAATTAAGTAAACAATCTTCATTAAGAATTTTTCATTAAAATAGTTGCAAATAACTATTTTTTTAAGGTGTTTTAAATTACTGTTAATAGATTTTAGTATTTTGTACTTATGAGGAGAGTTTTTGTGATTGAAAAAGATACAAGAGAAAATACTTTATAAAGTATTACTTATAAAGTATTAGTTAGTATATAATACTTTATTATATACTAACTGATATATTTTGAATTATTAAACTATTTAATACTTATTATATATTGTCTTTTTCCTGTACACAAGAAATATATTAACACTGAATAAAAATGTCCAGTTGAATATACAAATATTCAATATAGTAAAATTTATATTTTTTAAAATTTGTTAAGGAAATGAACAAATTTTAATGCAATATTTTATTTTTGCCTTTTAGGGTAGTGAAATTTCCCAATGTTCATCATCTAACAATATATTTTCCAAAGAATTTTGGTGCTGAAAGAACAAAAATTTATTATATAGGTTTGAAAGGAGAATATACAAAAGTAAGCCCTAGCCATATTCAATTTTCTTCCACATATATATATCTTTCAGTTTCATAATAAAAATATTTATTTTTGACTACTGATAGATAGGTATTTAATTTCTCATTCAATTTTTATTTACTTTAGAACAAGGTCATTTATGATTTGCAAAATTTACCAGTTTTTTAAATAACATATTACTAAAAAGTGTTAATAATTTTTTAGCAATGAAAATTGTTAAAATTTCTCATATGAAATCTTAGTGAGCAAGTATAATTTATATTTCTGTGACAATTTTTCTGAAATATTTTCTTCTTTCAAAATCTCTTATAGAAAGTTTTAAATGTTTCCTCTCTGGAATTTTCCCAAGATTTTTTTTAAAAAATAAATACATATTTTGTACATTTAAACTACACAGAAATTTTAAAAAATATATATATTCATATTTAAGGTGTATGCATGTATAGATTTACTTAGATGTTTAAGCCCAAACCTAGCTTTAAGTGTAGGTTTAAGCTGAAACCTAGCTTTGAAAAATTCTCAAAAATGTATATAAAGAACAATTATTGATGAATCGTGAGTCTTATAATAGTTAGTATTTTTTATGGTTATTTGAACTAAAATTAATAAATTGCATTATTTACAATTTATTTGCTGAAATAAAAAAGTATTTTTATTGTATTAAAATATAATATGATGTGTCCAATTTTTTGCATCATAGTATGCAAATTAATAATTTAATGAAGCTCAAAAAGGACTTAGATATAGAAACTAGCTAGGTCTAGAAAATATTCTCAAAATTATAGTCAATTATAGCTAATAGAAAAAAGTTGTCAAGTTAAAAGGTAGGCGCAACTATTTCCTAGTACAAAATATAAAACATTTTTTCAAGCTGTAACAGCAACATTATAAAACTAGCAGGCTTTCATTTTGATGCTTTATAACACATATTATTAATTATCCTTGATAGAAATTAAATTCAGTTCAAATAAAATAATTTTCAATATAATAATTTCATATTTAGAACTGTTTGATTAAGTGTAATGATTTACCTTATAATTTTGCTTGTATTGTTTATGAAATTATCAAAAAGGTTTTGTCTAAGTATGTTGTTTATCATTTATATAAATGATATTTCCTAAATTATTCAATTTCTGATTTTGTTTTTCAGCCTCCACGGCAGGAAATAACTCTTGTTACTTATGAAGCTACTCCTAATCCCTGTGATCATAAAACTGAAGCTTTTAATCCTGTTCCTCATGAGATACGATGAAAGCATAGCAGCATGGGCTTAATTTATTGTTTGTATGCTGTTTATATACACTCTTTGTGTTTGTTATTTTGCAATAACATTTTGTTACACTTTTTCTGTTTTTCTTCGATTTTGTATTTTTTTTTTCTATATTTTGGATGCATTCCAAATATTAATAATTTAATATGAAATAGCTTAAAATTTTCTGAATTATTTAAAAAAATATTTAAATTTGGTGTGTTAATTTTAAGCAATATGAAGTTTAACTGTCAGTTTTAGAAAGTATAAAATATAATTTCTTTACTAATTTAAAGTGCCTCTGTAAATCTAGCTTATGAATGTATGTCTTTGTGATGCATCTAAAAATTGCATATTTATTTGATAAGTAAACTTCAAAATCAAGTCAACTACTAAAATAAAATTCATTTTAAATCTACTGCATAAATGAGAAGGTCATTTTCATTAAGAATTATTGTACTTCACACATTATGATATTCATTATGAATTATTGCATTGTTCACACATTATAATATTCAATCAAATATGAATATTAGCATTTTCATTCTTAAATTATCATAGTTGAACACATATCTTATGGCCTTCCTGAGTTTAGCTCTTAACAACAATTAGAAAATGTCTGTCTGTGCTGATATTTAATTCATAATGTTCCACTGTGTCTCTTAACTAAGTTTTTCATTTAAAAAAATTAATTTGTTTATCAAAACCCCAAATTAATCAAAAGTATTCTTCCTTTCTCAAATAATATGGAATATAATTTTTATCATATGAGAGTTTTCTTCTAATCAACAAAATTCATTCTCTAGAAGCATTATTATGAATTACATTTAGAAAGTGAAATTACATGCTTTTTTACTTGCTATAGAAGTTATATGGATTCTAAAAGGTACAAGATTTAATAAAAGAAATATATAATGCTAATGTACCTGGCACAGAAATCACTCTTATTGTGAATTATTGCATGAAAGCAGGCAAATGTAAACAAATCATCATCTCTCAAGTTTCAGATTGTTTTTCATTGAACATTTTTACAGCTGCATTAAATCCAACACTTTGAAAAGAGTTGCAAAATTTTATTAGAAACATTCTGTTAAAGGTTTACCGTGTTGCCAAAAAATCTATTCAGTCAGAGGAATGAAGATATAGAATATTGTTTTTAAAGGCTTCAATTGAATTAAGCATAAAAACAGGTTTAATCATTGCCAGATAGGTAATCACTGTGACTTGCCTATGGAAGATGTTCATATCTTTTAAAACAATTACGTTACAAAAATGGTCTTTGTAATCTAAATAAAGACTGGAAAAAAAAATGTAATGATTAAAATCCCATTTCTGTGCAATTATTTTTCCTTAATTTTAATAGTATTTTTTAATTCAAACTCATCCATAAAAATCATTCAATTGCATGCTTTTGCAAATCATTAATTCTATAGTGGGATTTTTATTTTGCAATATGCACACTTTTTAAAATGCATTATACTAAAAATGTGAATTCAAATTTAATTCACATTTTTCAAATAAAAAGGTTTCACTTGTACCAAATAACAAAGTGAATTTTAAAAAAAGCATTCGATAGTAACCTTTTAATAGCTTAAAAAGTCTAATCGCTGCCCATAAACTGGTCACCAAGGCTGCTAGTATACTTTTAATAGACAAAACATCAAATTATGCAGAGCTGGTTGAAGTTTAAAAAGAAGTAGGAATTAATATATGGGAATTAGGTTACCCATATATTTTTATAATAAGTCTATATAAAATATTTATTTAATAATTAACTAATTACTTTATTTTATTCAAATTCTATGTAAATATAAAATGCCACTCTGCTCATGGCAAATATGACTTATAAACCATAGATAGACATTATAAATCAAAGATAGACCACTTGAAAAATGCCCCAAGTGAAGTAAATTATTTTTCATGATGTTAAAGGCAAAAATATACTATTAAGAAAATTACATGATTTTTTTATACAGGTTTCCAATAATAAAATATTTTTGGTATACTAATATTTTTGAGATTTATTATGAATTGTTGAATATCACTATTTTCGACAATTTCAGTGGACGCTTCTAAGAAAATAATCAAATAAGGAGATTATATGAAGCAGCTATTGATTTACATAAAATAATAACATTCGAAACTGAATAATTTGGTTGGTTTTAGTTGCAAAGACATGAAACGTTTTTTGTTTATATTATTAGAATATAATAAATATTTTATTACATAATACAAGGAAAAATATGTAAGCTTCATAATTTTTCAATAACTCCATTTATTAACCTGCACATAGTTCTTAATGTTAAATAGAGCATTTTTCCAATAATAAATACACATCTCTAACAATTTTCAATAGGATGTTGGAGCATGATTATGATTATAGTTATCTCTATGTAAATACTGTGCTTTCAAAGAAATGTTTCAAGAGAGTTGTATTTAATTCATGCTATTCTTGTCAACAATGATTCATGACACTTATATTTTAATACCTATGAAGAAAAAATACAGTGACATCCATAAGACTTTTTCATAGTCTGGCAAATGATATATTAGTGTAATTGAGATATATATACTTTATTAAACTACTTTTCTGAAATAGCAGTAGATAATAATTGATACCTAATACTATAGATAGAATTTTCATTTCAAATCATTCATCTCATTAACTTAACTATACTTGATTAACATTAAATGGATTTTTAAGATACCTAATCCTATTATATTCTTGTTCAAGTTACTTTATTGAACATTTAATTTCTGTACCCTACACAACATGAACACTTTTAGGAAAAACACTTGATAATGACTAAAATTTTATATGTATTTTTAAATTTATGTTTAAGTATCATTAGGCTTTAGAGTTTTTTTTAATTATTATATTCCTCAGAATTTTATACTTTGTATTCTAAGTAGAAGCTCAGGAACTTTTCTGTTGAAAGCAGAGTCTACCAAAAATAGATAAAAGACAAAAATTGATTAATTTTGATCAATTTAAGTAACTTTCTCAAGCTTAAAATTTTCAATATATATAGGTATCTATCCTTAAATTGGATATTTAAGAACCTAACAGTATATTATGTTAATAAACTATGAATACATGTACAAGATGCTTTGTTCTATATTTAGTTAACATTTTTTTTAAATAAGACAAATAATATAAACAGTCATTTTTAATATTTTATTAATAGGATAAACATCCTATAAAAAAAGGATAATTTACATTTTCAACAAAAATCTAAAGATATTTCTTTGAAAATACTTATTATAACAACGTAATGTAAATTGATGACAATGCTTTTAAAGAAAATCGATTGCTATTAATGAAACATCAAGATTCAATGATGGAAATGCTACTACAAATATGCTTATTGTTCTGATAAGAGCACTTAAAAATTTTATTACTTTTTACTTTGAATATTTCCTAAATTTTTAAAAACTAATATGTTTTAATTTATAATATACAAAAAGTGATGCGTTTCCCCCCCCCTTTCTTTTGAAATGAATATGAAAACGTTGATTATAGAGAAAAGTTACTTCAAATGAATCTAGTATGAAGATATTAACTTTTTAAAAAAACTTTTAAGTAGATATGTAGCAAATTGAAACATCTATTTAGAAGCTAATTAAAAATCTGAAATTTCATTTCTTTAGTCATGTGATGAGCATTACTAATTCTGTATTTCATTCTACAAACTTCTTCATATACTTCTATAATTCAATTATATGGGAATTAACATGCTGAGAAGTTGAAAATGACAATTTTATAGTAGTAAATACAACTATTATTTATAATATATATATGATTCTTGATATTTTATTCTTTATATCTCTATTCTTGATATTTTAATAGCTATAAAAAATAAGTAAAATATGTTTATAATTTTAAAAAGCAAGAGAACTTTTATTAAAATTTCCTTTATTAAATTTTTTTATGAAAGATAAAAACTTTGAATAGAATTCATAATATATAATTTTTTTCTTAGAGCAGTTCATAATAAATTATGAAAGGATCAATACATAAATTTATAACAATAATTCAGTGAATATATTTATTTAAAAATGTATTTCATCTATAGTAGTATGTTATTTCCACATGAATTAATAGCTGGTAATTTTTATTTATAAAACAACAGATTGTGACTTAAAAAAATAAATATATAAATAATATCTTTATAACAAACATTCTTGCATCTATAAACTTCTATTAAAGCAGTAAAGGAAGATAGTTATATATTAAGTATTCAATAAAATATATTTAAATTGATATTAAATAAAATAACATTTGATATTTTTATTTTTCAATCCAGTTCCATCTAATAAATAAATATATTCAAGTTTTATTTATCTAAATAAATTATATTTAAGGTATACTGCGTATAAAGCCTGGCTTCAGCTTTACATGAGTCTGCTTCCCATAGAGTTGCTCAGCACGATTTAAGAAGGCATTCACCATTTGCCTCACAACTTCATTAAAAAATACATGGGCAACTTGCGAATGAAGCAAGGAACGAAATTCAAAGGACACCTAAAAATGATTAAACATTGTTATTTTATAACAGGAAATTATTTTTAGAACAATAAATTTTTTTTAGATATCGTGATGAGGAGATATTTCTAACTAATAATTAAACTTAACAAAAGCTATTTTTAAGTTAAAAGGGGCAGAAAAGATTTTTTGAAGGAGTTAAGTTAAATAAAACATGCTTTTAGTTTTTACAAATTTTAATCAATAAACAACATACAACATTTTGATTGCAATAATATACAATAAAATTTCAAAATAAATAGTATAATTTATATCTAATGAATTTAAGTATTTTAAAAGTGAATTTTTAATTGTTTTCATTGAAGAAATATTTAGTACAGGCATAACTTTAGAGGTTTCCCACCCTCAACAATAAATCACAGTCTTCCTCTGTGTATTAACAGTCATACCTTCAAAAAAGTTGACCATTTCAAATACCTTGGCACAATCATTAATGACAATAATAAACTCGGAGTAGAAATTGACAATAGAATAAAAATGGCTAATAAAAGTTTCTTTGTACTGATAAGCAACTAAGATCCAAGTTAATCAGTCAAAAAATTAAACTAAGAATTTATAAGACTCTTATTATGCCTATTCTGCTCTTTGCTAGTGCAACTTGGATTCTTAATTGGAGACTCAGTGTTCTCTGAACATGTTCAAGCAAAAGATCCTCAGAATTATCTTTGGGTCCAGTACTAGAGAGGATGTTGGCGAAATAGATTCATTTTTGAATTATACAAATTCTATAACCTTCGGCAACCTAAGATAACACTGGTTATCCAGAGCAATAAGTTAAGACTGCTCAACCATATCTGGAGAAGCACTGAAAACAGAGCCCTCAAAATATCCGCTTTTAAAAATCCTATGGGATCCCGGGATAGAAGAAATAGATGGCTGGATGATATAGAAAGAGACCTGAGTGTTCTGATGATAAAGAACTGGAAGGGAGTTCTGGGGGATAAAAAGCATTGGGAAAGTGCACTTCGTTGAGGCAGCAAGGTTTGCAAATGGCTGTTGTGCTCATGAAGAAGATAACTTTAGAGGTATTAAAGGTCTAAAAATAATTCACCTGTAATCACTAAAGACACAAAATATTAAACTAATGAAAATAATTTTAAAATACTTTTTATATCTAACTTTAATTAATTACAATAAATTCAAATTGTAAGTGTTACTCTGGCATTAAATTAATAGGATAATAAATCATCCACAAGTAATTATTTAATATTAATAAATGAATTAGTTTAATATATGAATAATTTTGAAGCATTTCAAACAAATTTTCTCACATAAAAATAAAAATTATATAACTTAAAGCATGCATTAATCATTGAATTTATAAATGTAATATATAGTTTTGATAAATGCATGTATAAGAACTTAGTTATGATTGATGAGATGTTTTTAATTTCTAGATGGACAAGAAGTGGGAAACTTTTACAATAAAAATTGACAAAATCTTGTCCTACTTTAAAAAATAATTGAAAGATAAAGTCTATGATTTCCCTAGACAACCTCTAAAATCACTAAATTGTTTTTTTATATTAGTATCGCACATGGGCAGAATGAATAAAGTAGTACAGTAAAATAATAATAATAATTTAAGTGATTAGAATAAAGCCAGAACAATTAATCAAGGAAGATTTCTAATCATTTAATGATAAAAAAATTATGCTAGTTTTTGTTAATATTCTGCTAGAACAGTATTTAAATAATCAGGAAGTTATACTTACATAAAAATAAAGAGTGCAAGACTTAGGATTATCAGGCAAACCAGGTTTAATATTCCAAACTGTTTCTAAATGATTGAATAACTTCCCATCTGTGCAGCAAGCCTTAAATAAGTACATAAACATCTTTTAAATTATATTAACAAAAAATATGAAGCAAATAAGAAAGATAAAATGAAAGAATTTACCTTCACTAAATGAGGCTTAGCAAGAGTTACAGATGATGTATAGCTTTCTAACAATGGTGGAAAACCGATTTGGAGTTCTGCTTTTATATGCCCAGGTCTTCTTTTAGTTACAGTTGATTTATTGCACCAGGGCAAAAAGTCTTTATAATGCTCAACATCAGCAACGACTTCATACAACTGTTCCATTGAATATCTAAAAAAAGATTATAAAAAATATTAAAAAAGTAAATATTAAAAAGATTGGCTTAACTTTTAATTTAACAAAGCTAATTTAAGTCAAATGCATATCATATAAATATCAGATTTTTCAAGGTGCCAATAATTTTTTTGAAATCTTATACTAATAAAAAACAATGTATTCATATAAATTGATATTAAATTAATTGCTTCTGATATAGCTTGGCAATTATGTCATCAGTAAATAAGTACAAATAAATATTTCACAAATTATTTTATTAAAAAAAAATCTAAAAATAATGAAATAAATTGCAAATGCTTCATAATTTACGCCTATATAGTAAACCAAATATAAATAACAAATAATGTCTTAGAAAATCTCAGATACTTTATAAAGAAAAATAATGACTCTAAATTTTAGCATCTCCAATGATAGCACTTTCTATACAAATAACTGAACATATAGGAGAATTTTTTTTTTTTTTTAATTTTATGTTCCAACTCTTCCTCAGTTTAACAAAAATGTCTATTCCTAAAAAATGTAATATTATATAACTAAGAACTATATAACACTACTTTATTACAAATAATTTCTGATATTCATTTCTAATTTGTTTGAAATCCTCTGTAATTTTAATACCTATACTACTAATTTCCAAGTTATGTTTAATTTAAAACATAGGTATTGGTACATTTCTATAAGATTATGTTGAAAATGGCAAAATTACAATAACTGTACAATAAAATTCCATTTAAATTTAAAAAAAATTCTATAAAATTTTTTCAAACCTCAAAACTGATTTCAAAATTTGGCTAATGGGTAATATGACAGATCAAAATTATCTCAGAATTTTGAAAAACAGAGTGATTTCTTCAATAATAAAAAATTATTATATTATTTAGTTCAGCTATAAAAGTAAAAAGATATAGAAATGAGAATTTTTTTTTTCTATAAAACTAATATAAATTCTATTAATTTGGCATTTTAATAGTCAAGCAGATTACAGTAAAGTCTTAAATAAATAATACTTTTTCCACAAATAATAAATATTTTGCTTCTTTCTTTCTTTATTTTTTAAGTGGGCAATGGGAACTAATTTTCATCAATTTCTATTATCACTGCTGTGAAAGTTATCAATATTTTCAGTGTTATTACAAGATATATCAAACATAACTTCTAAACAATTTTCAAGATTATTACTTTTTGAATGGAACCAAATAGATCTACAAATAAAGATATTTCAAATATTCTTATATGGCTTAATAATAGATATTCATAAATAGAAGCAAAACACTAATGTTATAATATTAATCAGATAAATGGAACATTATAAAAACATATTAAATAATTTATTTAATTTTATAAAAAATAAAGAAGAAGGGTACTTAGATTATAAATCATAATATATAAAAATTTTCTCTTTACCCAAGAACTCTTTTCTCAGAATATTCTTTTCGCTTACTGCCTAGGGGATTGGGTAAAGTAAACAACTGCCTACATAAATAAACTTTGCTATCATCTTCTATTGAGGCTACGTTCTTTCTCAACACTAAGGGCGAGAGAGTACTTTTGGTGTTGAGGCTTCGAGGCAAACTAAAAGAAAACAAATTTCTCAATAAAAACATGAATATTTGTACTTTATATATTTAAAAGTATACATAAATATATAATGTAATTGACAGCTTAATAAAACAAAGAAATGAGGAAAATCTTACAAAATTTTATACCTTTTAACCAACTTCTAGATACCTTATAGTCATCACTCATAAAAGATATAATCAAAATGAAAAAAAAACTATATGCATTATAAATGAAAGAAATTATCTGGACAGCAAAGAAAAAATTAAACTTATAAATATATTAGAAGTAAGAATTAAACAAATTTTTTACTAAAAAATTTATTTACTACAAATATTTGCAGTAATACTTTTTCCTTTGCTTTCTAATCTTATTTACAGATTAAATTGATGTTTCAATTAAAGAAAACTATTTTGTTTTAATTAGGTTCATATGAAATGAATTGCATCATTTCATGCATTTTGCTTTTCTTTTTTCCTCATAAGATTGATAGCATCAACTTTTCTTCCCATGGATAAGTCAACCTTCAATAAAACCATGTGAACTTAAGAAAAATAAGTCATGAAAGATGACAAAAGAAACAAGACAAAAACAGCCGAATAAAATAATCATAATTCAAATCAATCCATCTTTCATCAATTTGTTATTCAATCCTCTATAGATATAATGGCAATTAAATGTGAATATTTTCTATGTAGACAATATAATACCCTACAAAATTAATTTTTACCACTTCTGATATCATATAATTTAGAAGTTAAATTATGCAAAAAAATAATAATAATAATCAAGCAACGAATTTCAACCATTGAACTAATGCAAGGAATAACGCACCCGTATTTGTGATGTTTTACTAAAAGATTATATAGAAGTAAGAGTATATAAAGAAATGTGAGAATAATTAAACAGATTACAACAATATAAATTCAGCAATACAGAATACCTAAGAAAGCTGGTAAACTGATTAACGTCATTCACAAATGCAAAAACTGTTCTTGGCAAAAGGCGCCAGTTTTGGGTATGACATCATTTACCACTTGACCTTTCTTTTTCCTCGAAATTAAATTGTTCATCAACAAACTTTTAAAGCCGTATTTCGTTCAGCATGAATAAACCAGCAAATATTTTTAGAATTAAAATCCGATTTAAATGAAATGCTTAACAGAAAGTGAACATTCAAAATCAATATGTCAATCATTTTTACAATGGTATAAGTGAAAAATTCTCATGTCATTTAATGCGATAGTTACTATAGCATCTAAAAGATTAAGCACTTACCATTTTTGTACTATACAGGGTTCTGATGAGCTTAAACGGGAGAAAAGTAGTAACTTTTGCCCTGTCAAACAAGTAGCTCTACGAGCCATTACAGAAATGAACAAATCATTTTTGTTTACGAGTTATGCAACCTTTCGACAGAGGCAAAGTCAAAAATGTTTACATTTTTGAGGATTGAGGAACCAATGCTAAAACTAATTTACTATATAATTATTTTCAAATATAATGAAATTGTAGACTAGTTTCATGAAATACAATTTTTAAATAAAGAATTAAATATCAAGTTATGAAAGAAAACGAAACTATCAGAAAATTTTCACTGTTAACCGCAGTAATTATCGATGTCTATTGCTATCAAATATCGAAAAATACATGTAATAAAAGGTTTAGTGGTGATTGATGGAATTTAAATTTAGTATGTAGTTTTAATTTTTCGGTCAAAGAACCGGTGTGTACCTGTTGAATATATTGATAGATTTTAAAATTTGTTTTTAGATCATTAATTTGGTGATGAATCAGAAAGTATCAAATTTTTCTGTAGTTTTTCCTTCTAGCAAAGAATGTTTAATCAAACTGTTGTAAAATATAGACCATATACTTTGAATGTTTCATTACAATTATACCTTGACCTAATCAGGTGCTGTAATTTAATATAGGCTATTTGTTGTTTATCTTGTGAAAAAACAAGCGGAAATTCGGGATGTACCCGGAAAAAGAAAACTTATCAATTTCCGACATTGTGTAACAGGAATATTTATTTTGCGATAAAATTATATTCATGACATAATAATGCCCGTGAATAGAGAAATGCCATTAAATATTTCGCTGTAAATGATGTTAGTCTCGCATTATACGTAAAGAACAATGCTTTAATTTGATAGATTTTCACCAGGTATTTGTAAAACAATTTGATTCCTTTTATTTAGACATTAATTGAACCACTAACAGTTCTGAATAAATGCATTTTTAAGTAGCCTTTTTATTCTACTTATCAAAACATTTTCAACTCGGATCATAAATTCCAAATTGTTTCATCAAGTAAAAAGAAAAAAAAAAAATGTTTGAAAGTAAATGTCACTTTAAAATATTTGTTTTTAAATTTTGCATATTTTTTATAGTAAATTTAGATAGTTGATATAATTAAAATTTTTTTTGTAGTTATTAGTGGTTTGGAATATTATATTGTATATTCAACTGTTTAAAAATAGAAAAAAAAATCAATTTTTTAGTTCCACTTTTCATTTATGTCAATATAAATTTTCTAATTCAGATAATATTTTTTTTATTTATATTTGTATTTAAATTCATATCATGAAATCATTTAAAATTATTTGAGATGTGTTTTATGTAGATGCAAAACTATTCATGTAGCATACTGATAAAAAGATTGTTGCTTGTAATAAAAATTCTATTTTTCGTTAGATGTTTATATACATCTCATTATTATGGGAAAAATTTCCATACCCTCCTCATCTTGGGTTTCTCCCTCCCCTTCTCAATTTTGCTTCTCTGCTTAAATAATAGCTTGACATTATTTTGTTTGAGTGTAACTGCATTGGTCATTTAAAAAAATAGAATTAAATAATTTTTTAATATTTTCATTTAGTTTTACAAAGATGAAAAAGCAAGGATACAGTTATTTGAATAGTTCATATATCAATCTATGAAAAAATACTTTGCAATGCTATATTAATATGTAATTCTTGCATTGCTTAAAATTTAAAGTTGAATAAAAATTAATACTTTAATGTCACTGTACTAATTGAATTATTGTACAATGAAATGATATATCATACTTATGCTCAGGCCTTGTTCTACTATGCATGCAAAACAGGTATTTCATTATTCTTGAGATGATTAATTTTCTTTTTATGTAATAATTCTATAATAGTTTTAGTATCTCAAGCACTTTTTGTATTAACTTATTTATTTTATTGCTCAATTAATCATATTTATTTGACTTCCTAATGATTATGTTTGGCACAACTCATCATTTTTTGAAGCTCAACATTTTTTTTTTTCCTGCAAGCCTATGTCAGGTTTGTTAAATATTTCTGTAATGTAGTCTGATTCCATGTATTTTCATGGCAAAAAATAGTATTGAAATTGTGTTGGGAAAATTTTATCTTGTTGAGCAAATTAAAATATTCATCTGAAGTTGCCCTTAAAGAAACCATTGAGAAAATGCGAAGTAATCAACAAAATTCAGTTATAATTGTGAATCCTTTTACTTAAAGCTTTAATTTTATTATTTATTAATCAGTAATTTTTTTTTTTGGGGGGGGGGGTGAATTATTGCTTTTGAAATTTACTCACTATTAGATAAGCTTTCAATTATTCAGTGTGATTACAGTTCAGTCAGCAAGAAACAAGACTCTGCTGTATTAAATAAATTTGATTTAAAATCTGTTTAATGTACGGGTTCTCATTTTATCTAAGGAACACTAATCTGAAAGTACTTGCTATTTTTTTCTAATTTTTTTAAAGGGTGCATGTTATTTTTAATGAAGTAAATAAAAGGAGGTGCATTCCAATGAAATGTAATTGACAATCATTTTTTTATATTCCTATTATAAAATGGAATTATAAAAAAAAAAGGGGGGGGGGAGAAAGGAAAAGGTAACTAGGAAAAATGAAACGAGTAGGAAAGAAACTGTGGAAGAAAAAAGAAATCGGTAGGAAAGAAAAAATTTCTAAAAATAAAAATATAGTGTTTTTCTCTCTCTCTATCCTTGTTTTTTTTTTTTTTTTTTTTTTTTTTTCCCATGGTTGAAGAATATGCTACAAATCTACCAGCTCTGGCAATGACATAAAAATATAATTTTTTTCTTCTATTTTTACATCATTTTGTGATGCGTACTGGATAATAGTTAATTTCCATTTAAATTATTCCCTTCTGGATAGTTGAAATTTGCATTACAGATAAGACAACTTTAAGTGCCTTAAAAAAAAACACACCTAAAATAGATTTTAATGCAGAAAGAATTGGTTTTCATATTCAAAGTGAGGTTAAAGTAGTGTGACTAATAAATAATTTTTATTGTGAAAAACATAAGATCATAAACTCCTTGAAAAGGAAAAGATGCCCTATGCTTCAAAAATAAGACACCCAGGTATTTTAAATTATTATCAAATATATTGCTGTTTTAAGAAATTAAATACATTGAAATTAATTTTTTGATGTAATTGTTAGACACAACATCATTTATGAAATCAGAATTATTATTATTATTGATCCTAGTATCTTTATAAATTTTCCATGCATGATATGTTAATTGATTTGAATTGGATTTGTATACATTTTAGTCATTTAGTGTTGATTAGGTAATTTATTTAAAGCCATCTGCTATGGCAAATTATTGTCCACCCTTCTGATCCTGTCTGAGGTCTAATATAACATAAGATATAATTCTATACATTTTTATTCAGCTTTTACTAAAAAGTTATTTTGATAGAAGTATTTATATATATATACTAATGATTTTTTACAAATTAAAATATAAAAAGATTCATCCTCAGTTTTTTTTATTGTTTATTTATTTATTTATAGTTTTAAATAATGGATGGTGATAATGAAAATCAAGAAGATGACTTAGATCGAAATTCTGAATATCTTGGAAATTGGCTGAGAAAGAGAGCATCTGAAGGTAGCATTCATTTTACATTTAATAATACTATAGCATAAGCATAAAATAAAGTTAATAATTTTTTTTTTTTAAATTTAAGGTTACTGTTTAGGGGGGGGGGAAAATCAGAAATAGAACTATTTTATGCAGATTGTATTAATACATCTTATTGTTTCCATTATTTATATCTTCCCCTCTTTTTTTTAAATATTTTTTTGGTAAGAAATTGAAAGAAACTATATTTTATGAAATAAACTTCTTCAAAAAGAAAATTATTTAAATTATTATACCTTAAAATTTCTGATGGATTCTTCAAGAAATAAAGTATTTACTTTTAGTAATGTTTAATGAAAAATTTTACTGTTATTTGTGAAATGATTTTAGTTCAATATCGTGTTTTAGATGCTAAAACAATTTTCTTGCACATTATGAAATATAAATTTATATTTGTTCTAATGTCTTTAATTTTGAAAAAGTAAAAAAATGATATTTTATAATTATTAAAAAATTTGCTAATATAATAGATTGGTACTCTTCCGTTAGCCGGGTGCGAGCGAAAAATTGCCAAATAAAGCAGAATTCCGCCAAATTTCTTGCGCCAAATTCACGTTTGGTTCACAATTGGCGACATTTGCACCCGGCTAACGGAAAAGTACCAACAGATTTTAAGGAAGTTATTACAAGTAATGGGAAAAGTAACTGTGGAATTAATTAAACCAAATATTTCTTTATTTATCTCTAGTGGTTGTATTAAAGCTGAGCAAACAAAGATAAATTAAAAGCAAACAGTGATTTTGTGCATCAAATATTTGGAAATATAAATTAGAGTTGCAGTAGAATTTGAATTTGTTTATATCTTTGAAAATATTACCCATTTAATAAAGAATTCTTAAGCATAAGGAAAAAATTATTAAAAGAAATGAATAATTAGTTATTGTTCTTTAGATTTTAGCTCTACTTTTGAGGAAATTTTTTAATAAGGCAAATAAAAATTGAGAATTTTATATTTCTGACCAACAATCTTTTCATATTTTAACTTTGCTTAATTTACATAGTTAATAGTTAGTGTAAATGAATAAATAATATGTAATCAATATTTTTTATATCTAATTAAAAATAATTGTATTCCAATTTTAAATCTTTACTGCAGCTTAAGTTATAATGTAATTTCTCATTTGAGCATGCTATCCTTTTATTTTCTAATTTCGAGAGAGATTGTTCTTGAATAAGAATATTTTTAATCATATGACAAATTCGAAATAAAGTTTTAAATTTTCCCTTGAATTCTTTTTTATTGGAATGGGATCCAAGTAGCATAATATTATAGTTTAAATAAAAGAACATCAATTTTATTTGTTTAAAATTTCACACTGTTTAGTTTGAGTGTAATTTTGATTTTGTTAATTGAAACATTGTTTTTACTCTTTTGCAGCAAGTGTATATGTCAGTGCAGAAAATATAGCTCCCACAGAAGGTGATGATTTCAAAAGTACTACTCAACTCTATCCAAAAATATCAGATGAACCTTCTGAAACTCCAAACAATAAAAGATCACCCACGAAATCCAATAGTTCTGTGAATGAGTCACCTAATAAAGTAGATACATTAGTTCTTCGAAGTACAGGAAAATATTCAAAGCCTCATGAAACAATCAAATTGGAACACCTTCTCAAACCTGATGGTGATACTGCCTCATTGTTATCTATTGTAAGAAAATATTTATTTCCTTTTAAGTTATATCATATAGATTAAATAGACATGGATTTTACTATACCTTTCTATTAATTTGATTCTAAGGAAAATGCAACTAAATATACCAAGTACTACTAGTTAATTTTAAGCTTGTGCTAAGCTTATAATAAGCTTTTTATATAATTTTTTTTTTAAAAAAATGTTAATATTTGCTGTGTTAATAGAACTGTCAATATTTTATACCTACATTTATCTTTTGTAGCAATTGATGATATCTTTATGATAAAGAATAAATAATTTATTTTAGGAATCGGCTGTCTTCTTTGATGATCATGTGCGACGTATAGATTTTGTTCTAGTATATTCCATTGAACCAGCTGACAATGGAGAACACCATGTTACAGCCAGAAAAATTTTTGAAAATAATTTAAAAGCAGAAGGATTAGAGTTGGAACATGTTTACCAGGTAATTTTTTTTATAATATTACCAAAAAATTTTATTATGATATTAAAATACCTAGAATAAATCTCTAGTTTTAAAATTAAGTGAAATAAAATAGAATTTTAAAGAGAAAAATTTACAAAATTAAATATTTTGAAAACAGTTTAAAATACTCATTCACCAAAAAATATTATCTATACTTACTATATTAATATTCATGCTTTACTTACTTGACTATACAATAAAAACTGCAGGGCATATCATTTTATCCATTAAAATAATCCTTCAATGCTGCATATATATTTTACAATAGTTCATACATTTGAATAGAATTTTGTTTTAAATACCAATAATCATTTTTCTTGTTATTGAAAATTTATTTTGAAAACAAATATTATTTAATTTCAAAAAAAAAAAAATTTTTTTTCTCTTTCTTTTGTCTAAATTTTGGCAATAGGAATTTGTTCTGGATAAATTTCTAGAAATGTAACTTAGTTTTGTCTCTACAATTGTACATTTGATGCTTTATCTTAGTGATATTATAAATTTGTTTATTTAGAATATGTGGATAGATTTGTCATTCTTATTTTATATAGATGCTCACAGGTTTTTTTCTCCCCCTTCTTTGAGGTTACAAGTTGCCCTTACTCTATGTTATTATTTCTGGTTCACAGCAATAAAAAATAAAGGTTGAGATAAATGTAATTTCATTGTGACATTTATCATTGAAGATTTTGTGAAAGTACAATTACAATTGATGTGTAGTTTTGTTACATAAATTTGTTAGACTTTTGATAAAGGAAAAAAAATTGAATTGCAATAAAATAATTCAATTTTTAAAAAATCCATTTTAATGCATTCTTATGAAGATGTCTTAATTCTTGTTATGCATTGTATAAACATTTCTAACTTTTGTAAAATGTCAAAGACTGTTTCCACCTATGAATTTTGTTTATTTATTATTTATTGACAATGATTAATTTAGATATTTTTTGGAACAAAAATCTTTTGGTTTGTACTCTTTTTTTGATAGTAGTAAATTATGTACATCTGATATTTGTATGAAATCTCAATATTATGGATACTAGAGGATATTCAGGATTGTATTGGATACCCTCCTAAAGCATTCCCCTCCTATGGCTTTTTATCCAAATGTCCCATTATTAAATTATATTTTTTCTTAATAACTTAATTTTAAAAGAGCAACTTTAAGTTGGTCAAAACTACTTATATTTTTCCCTGCAAAATAAAATATTATAATTTTGATACAATGAAAAAGCTTTCATCAATTTCCATAACATTTGATGGCAATGTGCCTTGTGTTTTACAACTTCATTGTGTAACATTCATAGAACTTCTGATTCTCAGCAACAAAAAACTGAACTTGGTGTGATCTCATTATCATCATTAAATATACATGTCTTGAAATGACTTCTGAGATGAACTGAATTATTTTTATCATAACAGCACAGAAATCGAAACTAAAATTGAAACCTAGTAGCCATTTCTAGCCACATTATAATCATTTCTAAAAGATATATGTTTCATCACATAAATAGCGGTAACTCAATCCTACAACCTTAATATATTCACAAGTGAGAATCAATCACCATACTAGAAGCTTCTCATCCCACATCTAGTTTTGTGAAAATAAGATAATAAAGTATGGAAACATTTCTCTTTTTCTCACTTTTAGTTAGAATTACATCATATAAACAATCCTATAAAAGATTGCACCCAACCTGTGTCTACAGCAAGGTTAAATTTCATTAAATAATGAAATTTAAATAAACTCTACAAATGATAGAAATCATTCAAAAGAGTAGCTAAATATTTGTTAATGAATGTAATATTTTTACACCTACTTAATAGCTGTAAGATATATGTTATAAAGAGAATGAAGTGAAACTAAAAACTATAACTTTAGCTCTATTTTCAGATTTAAAGAAATTAAATTTTGGAATTCTTACCATCTTGTATAAAAGTTGAATAAATTTTGAAAAAATCATATCAAACAAAATTAAAATATTTCATAAATAAATATTTCATAACACATTTAGGCTTAACTTTTTTTCTGACAGAATGTGTTTGTTTTTCTCTGTTGGTTTTAGATTGCTTTCTGTTGGTTAAGTTATTTTATTGCTTTTATTCATTGCACTTCTTTACCAGTATTATTTTTAAAAATCTGTTTTACTATATTTTATTATTTCATAACCATAGAATTAAAAATCAGTATTGGAACTTAATACAATAAATCTTAATATATTTAAATGATTATACATTTTGTGTGTGATTTATTTTGTTAATTACAACATATTACTTATTTATTTTTATATATTCAGTATTGCTTTTTATTTGTTTCATGTTTTATTAATCAACATAATCATTTAGTTATTTTCAATGACATTTTTTTAGGGTTTTATTATTTTAAAGATAGTTTTGAGTTTTTTATTCTATGATTGAGAATTTTTATAAGTTTTATTAAATCAAAGATAGCAAAATTAATATTTTTTATTGTTATTCATTTATGCTTAACATAAATAATGTATTTAACTTATAGTTTTAAAAATGTCTTTACTGCTGTTATATAATTTATAAAACAAATGATATCATGATTTTATTAAGTTCTGAATGCCAGTAGGTAATTGGAACTAATCACTTATTGTAATAATACCTATATTTTTTTATAATTGGTCTGGCATATTTCTAATTCAAATTTTTGTAGGTAAATTCAATGATTTCTGCATAGAGAATAAATTATGCCATATTTTCTTCTAATATTGTTATAAGCCAGACATGACAAATTTTGAATTCCTCCCCACAAAACCTCCTTGTGCTTTATTCAAATACAACAATTTATACAAGCTTCAATTTTTAAAAAATATAACTTTGTAATTTTCAGTTATAGATATGATACTACATTTAATAAACTTTATATTACATTTTAAAAAGCATGTAAAATAATTTTGTTCTTAAACTGATAAACCGAGTTTATCAAGTTTAAAATCTTTATTTCTTTATATTAAGAAGAGTAGATATAGAATTTATCAGTGAGAAAGAGGTCTCATTTTAGTTCCTTTAGATTTAAAAATTATAATTGCATACATTAATTCTCTAAAAATTAGTTTTTAACTTCTTATAACTGTAAATTGTTTTTGAATTATTAAAATTAAAGAACCCCAAAATGATACACCATCTAGAAAAGTACCAGAGAGGAGTTTCTTCAGTGTAAGAGATTAAACAATAAAAAAAATAATAATAAAATTGCTACTTTAATATTCTTATTAAATATTGATTCTATACTTAATTTCTAAATCACATGCACAGATTTGAAGATGCTCAAAATTGTTCACATAAAATTATATAAGTGCTGATTAATTTCACCTAACAGATATTTATGCTTATGAAAGGAAATAAATTTCCTGAAAGTCCAGAGTACTGAATTCTTCTTGGACCAATTTTGAAAGAAATCAAAGCAAATGAGAATTCTTTCTAATTCAGAAATAATAATTATTTCAGAGATGTTATATTATATATCAAGAACAGGCATTAATATATCTTTGTTTTTATTTTATTTATTTTACAAAATAAACTTTCACTTCTATGAAAATTATAACTTATTTTTCCAGTCAGCATAAATTAAAGTTGATTTATATGGAATTCATTATCATTTTAATATGCATGCTAGAAATTAAAAAAGAAATCAGTTTAGATGTTGAAAACTAATAATTTGAATAACTTTTAATCATATCATTTATTCATTCATAAAATAAATTAATTAAATTTAATGAAAAGTCTTCATTTTTTTCAGGCAGAAACTGGATTAGTGTATGTGAAAATCCATGCTCCATGGGAAATTCTCAGCCGTTATGGTGAAATTTTGAAATTCAAAATGCCAATGAAAGAGGTTAGATGTCTTAGAATAGTGCTTGATTTTGTGCCTTTTTATTATTTATTAATAATATCTATATTAAAAAGAGTTTTAAATAAATTATTGCATTATGGAAAACAGAAATATTATTTTTATATAATTTATTTGAATATAGATTGTTAAAACCTCACATTTCTTTTTAAAATTTGGAATTTAGGAAAGAAACAGGAAATTGATTTCTTTATTTTTTAAATTAGTAGATTATAAGGCTTATAATGCATTTTGAGTCCATGGGTCTTGTCTGCCCCATTTTCCATAACTCCAACTATCATATTTGTGAAGAAATCTAAAATTATCTATGGAATAATCAGAATTACTTGCAGATCAGATATTCTAATAATTAATGAGCTAATGTGTTCAGAAAGCAAAAGAAATAAACTGATACATTTGTAACTTTCATTTTAAAAAAAAAACAACTATTTTTTGTTATATATTTGTTTTGATTTTTTATTAGGCATTTCTCTTCAGAATATGTTATGAAATATATTAAATGTTGTAAAGAGAAATGCATTAAACACTTGTTTAGATAATTTAAAATAAGATATAAACAAGGTGAATGCAAGTATCCTTTATTCTGCCCACTCACCCCAAATTTAAATTTAAATTTGGATGGAGGAAAGAATATTTGTGGTTAAATATAAATTAAATTATCATACTTGTTTCTGATAATTTAATTTTATATTTCATCACAAATATGATGCACAAACCTGAATTTCACTCCCATTATTTTATTTATTTTTGTTAATGGGAAGAAATGTATGTAAACATAATTTTCAAAATGCATGGCTGAAAAGAAGAAATTTTAACTTATTTCACCACAAGAAGCATATTATGTACATGGAAGAAGAAATGATATATTGATATCTGTTTACATTGTCATTCAAGAGCAAAGTGACAGAAAATTTTTTCTCTTCAGTGATTTTACTATGAGAGTTTGATAAGGATTTCTTTGATATATGTAGACTTAGGAAAAGGAATTCTTTCATAGCACTAAAATAATATTATATACATTAGGGGTTTTTATTCCTTCTCTTGAAGTGTGAGAAAATGCTAAAATCATCGGGTTTTTTAGAGCAGGTGTTAAAAATAATTAAATAAAAAATGGGAGTTGGATTACGAAATAAGAGAACATTTTAGAATGAAGTTAATATGGACTAATTTAAAATAAAAATTTGGAAATTAAGGCTTAATTTAAAAATATCATCATACATTTATATGTGTAATAGTGATGATCTTTATTGCGTTATGTGTTTTTTTATTGTTGTTATCCATCCTTTTTGTATTAGTTTTTTAACTTTTTTACTGGTAAGTACTTTATTTTGAATGTTTGTGATTTTGAAAAACTAACTTAAAGTTAAGTCTGATTTTCAACTAATGAAATATGGGTACTTACATGCTATTCCATCAGTCAAGTATGTTGGCATTCAATCATATATCACACGAGAAGTAAAAACCTGAAATAGCATATGCACTGCATAGCTGTCTTTGTATAAGTGTAGCTAAATCAATCAGAAACCTAGATACTGCATATCTTTCTTAATTATACCTCATAGATAGGCTTCATAAAAGCTTTTAAAGTGTAATGCCAACATTCTGGATCCAGTGGTATAGTAGTAAGTACCAAAGTTTGTTTTATTAACCTGATTTCAATGATTGGTTTTCCTTCCTAGAGCTTGTTTGAATTGCCTGAACGAACTTCAAATAATGTAAGCATGCCTGTTTTTTTCCATATTCACATAATCTTTACTGTGCTATGTTAACCTTACTTTTTTATGTTGTGTTTTGTGATATGATTAGGCACATGTGTGATGTATCATTGACTTTTTGCCATTCTGTGCTTTTTTTAAATCTAAAATATAGTATGTACCGGATAAATACATTCTATTATGATACGATTAACCAAAGCAGTTACACATAATTAGCTATGAATATTGTGAGCTGTTGATAAGAGGGAGTGTTGGCCTGTTTTTATGGATATGCAAATTAATTAGTTATTTTGAATAATATATGAATTCACTTACAGTTTCCAGTATTCAAATTGCAGCTCTAATTAATTTAAAATGAACTTGGCAAATCCATATTCACATAATTTTTAGTATACAAATAACAATTATACAAGCTACTTATATTTAACATTATAAGAATGGTTATTTCTAACCTGAAATTTGCTGCTTCATAAAATCTTGATATATGGAATTGGATATTTGTTTTGTACCTTATGCAATTCCCCACACCTTGGGAGATATAAACGAGATTTAGCACTCATGTTCCTTAGCACCTTGAATAATTAGCTGTCTTTTTAAATAATTGCTATATTCCTCTTAAAAACCAAATTAATAATAAGAAGATGCTTTTCTTATCAGTTTCATTATTACATTTTCACTAATTTTATACCATTTTCTAAAATAATAATAATAGTAATAATTTTTCACTAATACCATTTCCTTTTCAAAATTATTTCGCTAAATTTTATCAGTATTTTAATATTAGTACAAACATATTTTGTAGCAATTCCTCTTTTTGATTGAAATATTAAATCTATTTAATGACATCTGTCTCTTGCACATTTTCATCAATATAGAGGTTTACATTTTCACTTTATTTTATAATACAAGCACTTTTTAATAAGCAGATGCAATAACTTATCTTTAAATACAATCTTTTGAAAGTATTGCAATGTCTTTTAGAATAGACTTAATTTTGTCTTGTAATTCAGCATCAAATAGTTTTTTGATTGGCCCAATTGTCTTATTATATGTCTTTTTGAAGACTTTTCTTTTTTTAGCTTGGGCTTATTGAAAAAGATTTCGTATGATATGTTTGTCAACTTTTATTGAATTATTATCTAGTTTATAACATTGGTTTCATATATATATATATCAATGGACATTTTCTTCTAACTTTGACAAAATGTAACTTTTTAGCCTCAGTAATTAATTATAATTTTGTACTATTTAGAATTCAGGCATTTATTTCTTCATTTAATCATTTCTGTGATGAAAAAAAGTCAAATACTGGATTTGAATATTTGATTTAAAGAATTTTTAATTATTGTGGATTGCAGAAAAAAATTTTCAAAATAAACGAGTATAACCACAAATATTTCTCTTAAAAAATGTTGTTTTCAAGCATGTTTACATTCTATTGAGTTTACACTGTATCTATTTTCATGAAAGTTAATTGCCTGAATTTTTTTTGAGTTTGTAATTATTAGAATTTTTATTTTAGTAGGCATCTGTTTATATGAAGTATTAAATGAAGGAAATATAAGTTATTGCAAATCAAAGAATCTTTTAAGATGTCTGATTTAAAATTGTCACTTATTTAAGCTTAAACTTAATCTTCAAGTTGCCAGTATCAACATAGAATCTTCTTATTTCTCCATTATTATTCCAATTTTTCATTCAACTAGAAACTTATTAATACATGTTGCCATGCTCTAAAATAAGAATGCCTAGTAATCTTTGCATATATTCTACAATGCTTAACATATATAATGCTAAGGAGTTATCTTATACCTGAAGGCTTTAGAATGTTAATTAACTACCTTTTATTTATTAGGATTGAGAGCCTTAAATTTGTCAGAGCTTTGAATATAAGAAAGTGAAAGCTATATAATATAAAATTATATATACATGTTTTCTGCTTATATATAGAACAAATAAATGCTGACATGGACACTGGATTAGTGTCTAGTGTAACTGATATTAAAGGATCTGAAATATTAATATTTTTAACATTTAATAATAACTCTTGTTTGCACTATCTCTTGATTAACAGTAAAAACAATTTCCTAAATCTTAAAAATGATAAAAAAAGAAAAGAAAAACCCAGAATAAAAAAAAAAATTCTGTAAAATATATCGGAATTACAAGGCATATAAAGACAGTTAATAAAACAATAAGAATGTATAAAATAGTAAAGAAAAAATAATTATACCATAAAATAACAACATTTATTAGCCAATATATGTAACTGCTGATAGGTGATAACTCCAAGTTTTTTTTCAAGGTTATGCAACATCAACAGATATTCCAGGGTTCTTTTCACAGCAGTAACACAACAAACTTCCTATCAACATGTTGGCCCTTTGAGGTATGGTTCACAGGCTGTTTGGCTGAATTTAAATTAATGACACATGTTAAATACTTATTTGAAGCTAGCAGAGTGTAACACTCATTCTGTAATGGGGAAGACTTAAATATTGAAATCTCAGCTGAATTGTTGATAAATTCAAGTGGAGAAAAAGCACTGCTTTTCACTTTTTAATGTTTACATAGTTACAAACAGTAAACAAATTGTGATTCCTTCAGTAATGGTTTGGTGTGCAGCCTTATCTTATGTCTCCCCTACCTGTAGATTCATTTTCTCTTTTTTTTTTCCCCTTTGTTCCTCTTTCCTTCATTTGTTTTCATTGAAAAACAATTAGACTAACAAACTAGACAGACTGGAAAAACTACTGGATTTATTTTTCTATGCTGCTGAAAATTATCTGCATGGAAAAATAAATAAAAACAAAAATATTTTAAAAAATCATAGGAGAGTTGCTCTGCCTTAGCCCTAGCAGATGAGCTGACAATCACCTTTAGGCAATTTTTTTAATGATAATCTCAAAAAATTCCCATTTATTTTTATCAATTTACATGAAATGTTATTAACATTTTGCTAATTACTTGCAAATTGCTTTTTTTTATGTGTGTGATACATCATTGATGTGCCTAGTAGAGAACGTATTTTTCTAATCTTTTGAACGTTAGCTATTTTTTTCCTTTCTTTGCTTATTTGAATCAAGCATTATTTTTATAATTTTCAGAAAGTCTTTAAAAACAAATTTTTGTTTCATTTTAATTTAAAAAAAATAAAGTTGCTGATATTTTAAAGATAGCATTTCAAAATTGTTGTTTGTGATATTTCTGAGTATCATTAAATATATGTGTTAAAAGACTACTCTTTTGGATTTTATAATGACTTTTGGCTAAATATGTAAAATTATTTTATTATTTTTATGGGAAAAAATGTATTTCTAATTACTTTTTAACATTCCTATATGTATAATATGTATATTGTCTGAAATATATATATATTATTAATTGTTCTAATTAAAATTATCTACTTGTGTAACTTCCTTATCTACTAGTGTAACTTCCTAAGAGTGGTATAGAATATCTAGGTACTGTACGCTTTACTTACTGAATATGCTCATTTTATAGTGACAAAGTGCCAAAAAAAAAAAATCAAACATTTTTTAAGTTACAATCAGTAGCAGATTAAAACATTTTGTGGCTCTAAGTAGTGCACATTATGAATTTTCTTGTCACTTTAGTTCCTAGTTTTTATTTTAATCAACATATTAATGATTTGTTTTAGATTATTTTTATATTTTAGTAACTTAATGATTATTTAGAGGCTTCTACTTATAATAGGCTGCTTAATTACTGCTTAATGTAATTGTGCTTGATTTTATGATTTGTTTTATTTTATCAAAATCTTTTTGTCCTAAACCAAAGTATTCAAATGTATGCAAGCATATGCTTTTTATCTGAACTCAGCATAATTGTTTTATTTATCATATTTGAAGTAGGAATTGACTGATCCTTCATTTTTAGCCAGCATTAACAGTTTATATTTATGGAATTTCTAGTTCAATTTCTAAGGAAAAAGCTTGAAGTCATTTTTATTCATTTATTTATTTTGTCTAGACTAGAGCTGTCAGGATTGATTTAAATAAAGGGTTACATTGTCAAGTTTGGCTTGATATCTGTTAAATAGCCTTAAACTACTATTGTCTGCTATTGAGTTAATGAAAGAAAAAGACATACAAAAAAAGTATTGATTTAAATATTAAAGATAAAATTGAAATTTTTAACAAGTATAAAATTTACCAATAAAATGAGCCATAATGATGCTGCCGAATTGCTGAAAATTTCATGCCCTCTTTGTAAATTTTGAAAAATTGCTAGCCTTTTTTTTAATTATTATTATCATTTTATCAAGAGCAAACAATTAAGCATTGGTGGGTCTGAATGTTGAAGGAAACAATAAACGTTAAAAGGAATCAAACTTGTGATAATTTGAAATCTAATGTGCAGCATTACTCATCAAATAAAAAAAAAGTACAAATATGAACAATATATAAGTGAGCTGTAAAGGAATAATTGTCAGTATGAAATAATTAAGAATTTTCTGTTATTTTAAAAATATATTATAGACATCTTTAAAGTAAATGCTTTTTCTCCCTTCTCTTATAATAGAATCAAAATATAGTTGAATTAATTTAATGTAGTCAATATTATCAGTCACTTAAATGCTATCAGAATTTAAATCCCAAAATGATTACATTAAGTAGCAACTACTATAGTTATTTATTTATGATTTGCGATTACAAAGCATTAACTTTCATGTGCAATATCTGTTGAATATATATATAAATAACTATAATAATTAAAGAAATAGATAGGAATATGGCCAAATTCCTTATTGATTTTATCCTTATCTATTCTAATACTTGACAAATTGTAGATTTTAACCTACTATTTCAAAATTCATAAAATTTATATATTTGAAATTTTTTTTTAAAAGCTAGGCTTTTTTTTTCATTGTCTAGCCTATAGTCTCCTCTTGAGCCAGTTGCCTAGTTAGAAATTCTCCATTGATTACAGTGTCAAATAAGCAATATTGCATAATGTGTGAATCATTCAAAAGTGCCTGGCTGATTCTCTAAGTAGTTCAGAAAAGTATGGAAGGAAGTTGATAGCATAAACATTCATGAAGAGCTTTTAGTGATTTTCCAAAATTTTCTACTTTTGTTCCTCCTTTCTATTCTAATTCAGTGATTAAATATCCAAAAATTCTTTTTGGCTTCTGATTTGCTAATTATACCATACCACATTTTTTATTAATTATTACAGAAGTCATATATTAGACATAAGTAGTTATTTATTTAAAAACTTTAAATCTGACAAATAGCAAAACTCCTTTTAATTTTAAATAAAATTATTAATCTTATAATAAATTTCATATGCAGAAGTATTTGTAATTATTATATAAATATCTGTGTGCCTATAATCAAACACTTGATATATATTCGAATGAATTTTTTTAGAGCCTAATTCTTAGAGCAAAAATGAATTATTTTCAGTTTATTTATGCAATGACTATTGGGAAATTAGAACTAAAAAAATTTATAAACTATTGGGCTTGTTCTAGAAGCTTTATCTTTATTTCTCTTGAATACTTTACTTTATTTTGTATCTAATTTATATAAATTATCAAAAATTATTGATGAAAGAAAAATTGATCATCCCATGTATATTTTTTCTTATTTTCACTATTAACATTTTAATTGTTTTGGCACACTGTAAGTCTTATTTAGGTTGAAAATGTTCCATCAAAAATTTAATATATATATATTATTTTCTTTAACTTAAAAAAAAGGAGCTGTAATTTTCTTGTTAACAATGCATTATAAATAAGACGGCTTGTAAAAAAAAATTATATTTCCCTCTGCAGATTTACTTACAGTCTGACTTCAAATGAAGTGTAAGTATTAATGAAAATGATTTCTTTTAATCAGAAAAATGTTTGGCCTTGAATAACTCTGCTTGCAATATTGCATTGTTAAATAACTAGAGCAGAAGCAGAATCCATAAATATAAATAAATAAATACAATACATACTAAAAAAAATATTTTTTTAATTTTAGTTTTTATTTCAAAAGTTCAAGTATTATATTATTTGTAAATCCTCTATGTATATTTCTGAATTATTTATTATGTATTTAAATATTTCATTAAATAAATAAAAGAAGAAAAATTGTGATAAATATATACTTATTAATAATTGCATTATTAAAAGGTTTTAGTTTTGAAAGAAACCTTATGCTTCTCATATTTTTATATTGTATTTTAATCATGTATTTAAAATTATTTTCCTTATTGTGTTCCATTAAAAAATGTAATAGTTTTTAAATTTTAAAAAGGTAGTAATTTTATATAAAATATATAGGAATAAATTGAAGTTTTTTTCGAAATCATATTTACATTATGAAAACAAAGAAATATTTAGGAATGATAACATTATGGTTCCTAAAAAGCATGATTTGACATAGGAGAAACTGCTCAGAAAATAATTTAAGTTTGAATTATAACCAGCATTTTATAATTCTTGATTTAATCCTTCTACTTGAATGATATATTCAATTAATTATTCTGGAATGATTTTTGTTGTTATAACTTAAAACTGCTTTTTTATTTGAATACAACTATTGATGTGCATGCTATCTTTTAATGTGTGACATAGTTTGATAATTTTCTCTTTTAAAACATCTTATGAAAATAAATGAATAGTTTATTTTTATTTATTTAACAAATTCTGCATGGTGTGTGATATCAAAATGGAATGTTTTTATTCAGTATTTTCTTCTAACTTTCAAGTTCTAATTTTCTACTCATTAAATAACATTTTATGGGAAAACCTACTTTGCAAGTTCATCTTTGATACTGTTAATTTATCCTTAATTTATGCAGTTGAATATTCTCTAATTCAATATAAAATAAGATTCTGGTTTATGAGAAGAATGTGCTTCCCATAAACTGGATTGTATACTTAATAATACATATATATAAGCATTATTACAAAAATTATTTATTTAATGTTGATCTGAAGTACAATTGCAACTATTTCTCTTTATTACAATAATTTTCAGAAGTATGTTCAATATAATTGCTTCACTAAAGTTATTTTTGTACCACTTTTAAGACGTTTAATTTAAAAATTTAAAAAAATAATAATCAGGTCTTTATATATATATATAAATTGATCAAATCCTGTTGTTTTATTTTGATATAAGTAAAAAAATAAATTTTTAGTCAAATTTTATTTAATTTTCCTTAAAGTGGCACTGCTATTATTTTTTAAAAATAAGTTCTATTATTATATATGATTATGCTCTGTTTATTGAAAAATATCATAATAATCTTATTAAATAATTTAAGATATTTTAAAAGTTTAAAATAATATAGGATATTTTCAGATTTTTAATAATCTTTGTAAGGTCCATGCAATTAAGAGCATATCTTATGTGCAAATTTTTATAGGTACCTGATTTTGATTTTTCAAAGTACTATTTTCGTAACTTATTCAACCGCATGACTGGATTAGCTCAAAGTGTTTCAGATCTTATGCATCCGGAAGCATATACAATACGGTTTAAAGATTGCCATTTTTCTACAGTTTATTCCAGAGATAAAGAGTATTTGTAAGTATATGTATTTCTTGTTTGATATATTTATAATAAAAATATGAGCTGCTAAGTTTTAAAATGTGCTTTCAGAATTGATGAATTTGTAAAATATACATTAATAAGTTGCCTAGCTGATGATCTCTTAACTGTGATACATGTACCATTATTGGTACATTGCATTATTTCTGGTACAATTTTTCTGCAAAAATTATATATAAAATAGTACCTTTGTTAAATTTTTGTTTTAAATTATATTATTTATACTTATCTTAGACTTTACACTGGATCCTTTCCTTGAATTGATGACAATGGCCATTTACTGGTTATGAGTCTGAGATTAATATTGAAATGAGTTGCTAAAATAAGCTCATTTTTTGTATTTATCCACATCAATCATGATATTTACTATCATGTATTGTTACAAATATAATTAATGTAAGTTGAAAATGTTAGGATGCACTGATTTTTAATTGAATAGTGTTTGTAAATATAAAGAAAAATGATGGCAAACATGTTTTTGATTCTTGTGTATGTAGTATAAAATATTTTTTAAAAATTGAAAACTATTTGAGATACAAGGTAAATCTGGTATTATCTATATTTCATTTACTTTTTGTTTACAGGAAATGATTTATTGAATTTATTTAATGGTCTCAATTTTTTTTAAATACCCCCACAATTGAATTGAAATAATTTTATTAAGGATATAATTGAAGCGTTAACACAATAATTTTAAGTCTGCAATGAAATGCTTATATATCTCATATAAATTTAAAATTTTGTGTAATATGCCTTGTTAAATATTGTTGCCTATGGTCCTAATCCATATAAACACAAATTATATATTTTTACAGTATTCAATTTTAATACATCAATAATTCATGCAACAATAGTTACAGCAAAAATTGTGTGAATTGTTATAAGTTTTCTCTATAGCTCTAATAGACCTATGTACATATATATATAATATAGTGATTTATATGATATGCATTTTGTGATTAAGAAATTTCAAGAAAATGTACTGCACTATTTAAATTTATGAGGGTACACTATATATTGGTCCTAATCCATATAAACACAAATTATATATTTTTACTGTATTCAATTTTAATACATCAGTAATTCATGCAACAATAATTAAAGAAAAAACTGTGTGAATTGTTATAAATTTTCTCTATAGCTCTAATAGACCTATGTATATATATATAGTGATTTATATGATTATATGATATGCATTTTGTGATTAAGAAACTTCAAGAAAATGTACTGCACTATTTAAATTTACGAGGGACACTATATATAGGATATTCATTATATTATTTTCTCACAAATTACTTTGTAATATGTTACAGATATGCATATATTTGCATTTGGAAAAATGCATTAAATAATGTAAAAAAAATGTTATGTGTTGTATTATTTCTGTCATTAAATATTTTGCTAAAGAATTATAATCTCTAAATTCTTGTGTAGTTTTCCATCTTATTAATTATATTTTATAAAACATTTTTGTAACAGTAAAAGTTTTAATTTTAAAAAAAAATGTTTAACTCTTCTTTGATTAAAAATGACCAAGTTATGAAATATTGAATATCTCTGTTTTAGACCTTTTCAAGCTGACTGGAAGATAATCTACCATTTATTAAATACTGCTTTTTTGAAGTTGGTCATTGATTGGCCAAAAGAATGATATTCAAAGTTTTAAACTCAGTCAGGTCTAATTAATGAAGAATGAATTTTATTTAAAATATTATGGTAATTTTGCTAAGAAGACTTACTGGACCAACATACCATAAATTAATAGCATTGATTAAAAAAATTTTCAGCATTAACATTTGTCTCAAATACAGGGCTAAATAATTTTATAAAAATTCAGATTTCATAAATTTTAGCAGTAACTTTTATTGTTTCTAGCCATTGTAAAATGTAATTATTTTATTTTTTAAGAGTATTTTTTAACTGTAAGTATCTGTTCTTCTGTAATAGTTTACAAATTAATTATTTGAAGATAATTCAAGTTAACACCTTGTATATTTAAATCATATGTTTCTTAGTGATATTAATCTCATAGAATATATGTTTTTTGTAGAAATTTATTGAAAATTCATACTTAAGTTCTGAAAGAATGTTTTCCCTTTATTAAAAAGAAATAAATTGACTTAAGATTGTAATCTAATATATAGTTTTATTTTGGAATGTTAACATTAAAAAAAATATTGGTTTCTTATTTTTTTAAATTATTTTTTTATCAAAATACATTTTTTATTATTATATTATTTGCTACTAATGTAATTTTTATTTATTTATTATCATTTTCAGATTTGATATACCTCGCAAGAAAGAAGATTTCTTTTCTCCAGCTCAAAGATCCAGAATTGTTCAGTTCATTTTGAAACGAAAAAGTTTCACTGAAGATCATACAGATATTTTTGGATTTGGTAAGCTTTAATTCAGTAGATAGACATTTTTCTTTGTAAATACTTACATGTTTTGATAATCTTTATAAGCTTATGTTTTCAGTGACTCATAAGTTTTGACATTAGACCTGTAAAATTGATTTTTTTTTTTTTTTTTTTTATTATTGGCAGATAGCTTGGGAAAAAAAATCAAAAAATAAAAAGTAACATTTATTAAATCTTTTGGAATGTGCAATCAAACTAATGGCATTATTCTTCTTTTAGTTTTCTTGTTAATAATATCATTATTTTACATTTTCTTATTTTGTCTGTATTCCTTGTGTATATCATGGTGGAAAGGTGGACGTAAACCCTCTTGGTCCACAAGTACAAACGTCTTCCTTCACTGGATTAATGCTTTGTAGCATATTGAAGAAAATTAAACCTGAAATGTGAACATTTTCTTTTTATAAAGATCTGCAAGCTTGATTTTTTTTAAAAAAGCATATCAAATTTTATTTATTTATCATTTTGTTTATGAATAATGTATTCAAATACATACAAACAAACAAGCAAATATGTGACTACACTTTACCATAACAAATTTAATATATTTAACTAATTGCATTTTCACTTATCACATTTATATTTTTGAAAATATAAACCGACTGATGGTCAGTTCTCATTGGATTTGGTTCAAAATATAATAGTTGTCTATACTATAGATTTTAAATCAGTGTACCAAATCTTATCTAGTACTTAGCTCTTGTCTCTTCTTTTGTAGTTATCTTTTTAAATTATATGCATACAATAGAGTAGACAGACTTTCTCTGGATGAATTTTGCTCAAAATTTGACAGAAATCTACAAATTTAATGAAAAGACCGCATACCAAATTTCATCCTTCTAGTTCAAAACACTACTGAGTTATCATTGTCAAAAACAGACAGACAATTTCCAAAAATGGGTTTTTCGAATTCAGAGAGGCCTAAAACATGGAGATTTGCCAAAATCTCCAGTTCCAATTTTTTGGTGATTACTATACTTTCTCTATACTATGTATGCAAGAAAGTTAAAATTGTCTAGAAAGGAAAAATTGCAAGTCCAAAGCACATCTTGGTCCTCATGGTTAAGAGTTTTTTCAAAGTGCTTCCATTCTTATTTTCTTTTGTAGAAATATTACTCTCATTTGGGATCAGTGTTAATGAGATGACTCCACTTAAATTTAATAATCCTCAAAAATTACGTTTATATGTGTCCAAAGTTTGAAATAAATTGTTTGTCTGCATTTTCTAAAAATTATTGGCATTTGTTTGATTTTCATTCATTGTCTTTGACATTTTTCCATAGCAGGGCCAGATTATCAAATAGACAAAGTAGGTACTTGCATAGAATCCCATAACCTTTGAGGGCCACTAGATTTTTGTGGTATTTTCAGAACTGTATCATTGTATTCTTTCATTTGATTTAGAAGAACCAATGTATCCAAATTTATTCAAACTAAAAGCAATTATATTTTAAATTTCAGAACATTTTTTTTTCTTCATGTTTTCAATTTTAATTACAATTAGTATGGCTCAGTTTTTTTCAGCGTTATGCCAATGATTATGGTAAATTTTGAATTAGAAGTCTGTATTTTGTAGTTGTAGTTCTTTCAGCATTCAGTTTAAGATGATTTTTGTCTTTCAATTAAATTTGGTATATGATATATTGAAAGAAACTTTCTTAAAGATGGTCCATGATTAATTCTTAAAATTTTTTACTTCACCATATATGTAATATAGAGAAAGTATAGTAATAGTCAAAAAAATTTGAAAAGATTTCGATGAATCTCCATGTTTTTATACCTCCCTGAGTTTGAAAAATGTCTGTCTGTCTGTGACAGATAACTCTAAAGCATTTTGAGATAGATAGTTGAAATCTGGTATATGGTCTTTACATTAGATTTGTAAATATGTATCAAATTTTAAGTAGAATTTCAAAATTTCATATCACCAAAATTAGATGCTTGCCAGTAATCAAATATAAGTTAATTACAAAAGGAAGAGAGCTAGATAGATAAAATTCAGTACACAGATTGACATCTATAGAGTTAAAAATTTTCCTTAGTATCTACAGAGTTTCGAATTTTGAAACAAATGTAACAAAAGGTAAAATACTCATCTATTTCTATATCCAGAAGCATGTAAGCATGTTAACTCAAAATTGCAGTGATTTAAATATATCAGATTTAAAATCTGCTTTTGTGACTATATTTGCAGTTTCATGTCAAATTTTGGTTTGAATCAGTTTGGAAAATGCGTCTAAAACATAAATTCAGTTTTTAGATATTATTAACAGCATGCCAAGGCTTTATTGCCAATAATTTGCCAAGGATGACATGATAGATTCAGTATTAGTACTAAATTCATGTCAAAAGTTAATATTTCATAACTATTGTATGCCAATGCCATGTAAGGCATTCTGTATCATGACATGTTTACTAGAAAGTATGCAAAAAAGTTTTTTGAAGATCGCTCCCACTGATTTTATTTCAGATCATCATAAAAGCTGTAACTTAAGATTTACATGTGTATAGATAAATTAAAGCAATTCAAAAATATCTGATTTTGGAAGTTGAAGAAGATAAGAGCCTCAAAACTATCTTTGAGATCTTTAAATGATTAAATCCTGCCCTTGGAGTATAATATTCTCTTCTACAATTTTGGGTTACATTTTACTGCTATGAGCCATAGAAGGTGTGGATTAAATACTACTTTATATTGCATTCAGATATCTCCCATTCTTCTGTAATTATCCACTTTGAGTCAAAATCTTTCATTAAACCTTTTCTAAATTTAAAATTCACTCATTTGATATTTTTGATATTCTGGTCATCTCTCCATAATAAATCTTCTACATTTCTAGTTCCCCATTTGTTTTAATACCTGAAATTTATGAGCTACACTATATGTTTTATTAGATTTACTGGAACGATAATTTTCAGAATTGAAAGTTGCTGGTTTACAGTGCATAAGTAAACTCGGCGCAATTAGCAGCTTATTTTCCATATTTTTAATGGAATTTTATTTTGAAGTTATTTTGAGTTTATTAAAATTATTAGTAATTCCTTAGAACACTCCTTTTAATAAATGTCTTATTAATTTTGCATTTTTTAAAGTATCTATCGCAATTAATTTTTAATAATTCTTCATATTATTATGAAATTAAAATTCATTGTTTGTTTTAGTTATTTATTTATTTATTTTGTTAATAAATTTTATTTATTTATATTTCAAATTGCTTTAAATAATTTCATGTTTTTTATTCTTTTGAATTTAAGGAATCAAGAAATTATTGGCTGATGGTGTTTATACTGCTGCCTATCCATTACATGAAGTAAATTTTATTTGAACTATTACATGAAACTATTAACTATTTCATGAAATGAATTACATGTAATAGTTAAAGATAGTTGCATTTTTATGACAGCAATTTAATTATTTATTTTTTTCTAATTAGGGAGATTTAAATGATGAATCGCCTGGAAATCCTCGGTGGTTTTTACAAAAGAATTGGGCTTCATATTCTTGCCTGTTCAAAACACAGCCTCTTGATGAAATAAAGTAAATGTTTAATAATATTTTTGCTTTGAATTTGAATAAGGCATTACTTTATTTAAGTGAATAAATGTTTGTGATCGGCAAAATTTATTTTAAGTGTAATGTATTTTTCTATGCAAAATATGAATTTATATGTATTGGTGGAATCATAATTATTTATAAAAGCATTAATGGTTCTTTTATTATATTTGCAAAGCTGCAACATCCACTAAAATTATTTAAAAAAAATATTTTCTCATTTTTTTAAAAATTTAATAGTGATAATTTAATAAATAGCAAAAATGAGTAAGGAAACAACAACAAAGGAAAAAGATGCAAATTTTAAGAGCTGCTCTCCAAATACCTGTCAAAAATATCAAAATTTTTTTCAGTGTGCAATAGCTAAATGATGCAAACAAAGTAAATGCAAGGTTTTCTTCTTTTGAGATTGGCAGTGGCTCAGCTACTTGTGAAATAACCCAGATTGGCATATGGCCAACTATCTTAATTTATTTTTCTTAAATTTGTTATTATTTATTTATGCTCATTTGTTATTATTTAATAATGGATCCATTTATGTTGTTACATTGGAAGTTCATCTGCTTTTATGCATGTTCATTTTGTTTTGTCAGAAGTCATTCATTAAAAGAAAAAGTTGTATTATGATTTTATAAAATACAATTAAGATAATTTTATTTAAAATTTTGGACTGTTTAAAAATAAAAATTACACTTCAGTTTTATTCTTCTAAGAATTTTTTTCTGCTGCACTGCATACTTTTATGAAGTTTAGATTTGTTGATGCTTGTTTTAATGAAATCTATGTACATCTTTTTTCAGGCATTATTTTGGAGTTAAGATTGGACTTTACTTTGCTTGGTTAGGTTTTTATACATATATGCTGATTCCAGCTTCTATTGTTGGCATTTTATGTTTCATATATGGATGTCTTACTCTAGAAACCAATGTTCCTAGGTAAGTCTATGTTGAAATTCATGCTGATATTTTATTTAAACATTTTTATTTGCTTATTTTTCATCAATGTGAAAGAAATAAAAATGTGATAGTAAATACAATTGTGAAAATTATTTCTACTGATAATGTTAGATTCACTTTTTAAATAGAAGATATTTTTATTTTTATTACAGATATTTAAAATAGACACTGGATAAAAGAACTTTTTTTTTGTCTCATATGGCATTTTATCTTATGAATCACATTATTATTTAACTATTTTATTAGAATTGTCTTTTTATATTTTATTCTAATTGCAAACTTGCATATCTCTTTGTGTAACAATTTTATGCAGATTATGGCAAATTTAATTTTATTATCTAAACAATCATTCAGTTAATCTAACTCAATGTTTATGCATATATAATTTTTGAAAAAATATTTTTTGAAGTTAAAGTTGAATCATTTTATGATAGATGCTAATATGCCATTAAATCTAAGACCCTGTAAGATATATATAAAGACAGTGAATGAAGAAATTACAGAATCAGGTTTGATTTGTCTAATTTTGCACCTAGTGAATAATTAAACCAATATGGATTACAGCTTTTAAAATTTGCTTGATTATGATAAGGGGAAAAAAAAATCAAATTTGGTTTATTGCTTATAGGGCTAGTTCCTCATTCTTTAAAAATTTGGGGAGATTTTCAGGGATGAAAAGATTAGACATTTTGAGATGCAGAGGAAAGAAGTCTTTTTTTACATTGTAATTTAGCTAATTGTTTAATTTTTATAAGCATCTTTTTTTTTTTTTTTTTTTTTAAACTCAAGTTTCATTTTTGTCTTATAAGGTACAAACATTATTTTCCACAAAAGACACTAACCAAGAAAAAACAAATTACTATAAAACTAGAAGTGTGTCTGCAAGAAAAATACTAAATAGGAACTGAAGGATTTTCTAAGGAGATTTCAATGTGAACAAAAATAATCTCTTTGTAATGAATCTATCCACATAAAATATCTTACTTGCTGATTGTAGACGTATAATAAAACATTCTTTGTCTGAATGTGCATTCACTAGTAATAACTTCTTCAAAAATCAAGCACTCATTTTGATTCATAACAAGTAATCAAGATGCCTAGTAAATCCACAAAACATATATCTCCATCTCCTAATAAATCATTTTCCAACTATTCAAGTGGCTAATTCTTCACCAATCTCCGTCTTCTTGAAACTTTCTGTCAGATTTTTACAAACTGTACTTACTTTACCCCCCCCCCCCCCCCCATTAATGCCTATTCTTTCTGTCATTCAAAATGAATAGTTAAGTAATAAGTGCCATTAAGATTTACTGATAAAATTCTGAAATTTTTGGAATTGGGAGGGGATAATTAATGGTCTTTTAAAAGTTCATTAAAAAATTAGTTTTCAAAATTTTATAGACTTTTAATTGACATTAGAAAGTTTTTTCTTCTCTTATCCAAATAAATGTACAAAACTAAAGTCATCCTATAATAATGGGAATTATGAATCCCTCTCTCCCCCCTTTCAAAAAACATCATAATGTGCAAAATAGCAAATTTTTATTAGTTTCAATGTGAAAAGACGAAGTATTTTTTAAAATTGTTTGTGATTTTTAATCTTCATTTTAATTTTATTTCAGTAATGAAATTTGCAATAGTAATTTTGTCATGTGTCCAAGATGTGATAAAGAGTGCCATTATTGGGTTTTAAAAGAATCCTGTAAAGCTGCAAAGATCACATACTTAGTAGACAATGCAGCCACTGTCTTTTTTGCAATATTCATGTCTCTATGGGGTAAGAAGTTTTAATTGTTAAATAATTTTTAATTTTATTTCATTATTAGAACTTTATGCATTTACAGTGAGAAATTCACCACAATTTACCATTTGATTTAAAATTGCACCCATTATGCAAATAATTGCCATTATTTATTTCGGTACTCTTCTTCCATTTAATTTTTGGAGCTTTCTTAATACCTAATTGTAATGTGGAGAGGAAAATCCTGCTAATTTAGATTTCCTACCCCTAACACTGTCATTCTACAAAAAGCATCATTTTGTACAATTTTCGCTTCTATTTTTACAATTTAAATACATCTAAAATATGTTTTAATTACAAGTTTGATTTCAAAAATAAATATGTGCATTTATTTTCTTTATAAATTTTGTTTTTTATATTAAATATTAGTCAAATGCTATTCCTAATTAACTGAAATTCTGAATTCATTAGGCTAAGTATATCAGCCAATATTCATGAACTGAATTTGAATCTCTTGCATTGATGTTTAAATTGTATGGAGCTTGTCAAATACCAGTATTGAATCAAATAATATAATTTTCTTTCGTATCAGAGATCATTCATTGTTTCGTTTTTATTATGTTGATATTTTCCGCTAAACCATGTCTTAATGTTTCTGCAAATTTTTGTGATTATACGTATTTTTCCACAGGTGCTGTATTTTTAGAAATGTGGAAAAGATATTCAGCTGACATAACTCACAGATGGGACTTGACTGGTTTTGACACATCTGAAGTAAGTTCTTATTGGTTTATGAATATAAATTTTTACCATATCAATAATGTATCAGAGTGTTTTTTTTCCATGATTCTCTATTAAATTTTAAGGTACATATTATAATATTCTTACCATAATTTTTTAAAAATATTTTTCTAACAAAATTTAGAATATATGCCTAGATTATTTAATATATTCTTTTTAATGGAAAAGTTTAAACTAAATTTCAGCTAAACATTTATGTTATCTGTGACAGATGTAGATCTTTATTTTTTAATTACTCTTTATTTACTTTCCTGATATGTTGATATTTTTTAAATGATTTGTCTATTTTTTTTAAATATGGATTATTTATTGTTTATTTTCATCATTTTGATTTAACCCTCTTTAGTCTAAAATAGCATTTGTTTGTAAAAGGAAAAAGAAAATGTTAAACTAATTTTTAAAAAAAATCATATTTAAAGTTATTTATTTAATATCATCAAAGTGAAATGTGTTGACAGTTTGTTTTTTGATATATCTCAGTTTTTCTTATTTAAAATTTTAATTTATGTCTTCTTATTAAAATTTGCAGACATTGCTGTGTAAAAAGAATCTTATGTTTTTAAAAACAAAACAAAAAAAATATGTATTGATTGAAAATTCCATTAAGAATGAATTTAATATTTTATTTTACTTTTTTTATTGCTAGTTGCGACAAAAATATTTATAGGTTAACAAGAACAAGGTTTGATTTCACTAACAGTTAAGGCATCTTTTAATCATTTCCAGAGCCAGAAAAGTAAAGTTATAAGACTATTAATTTGATAGTGTATTGACACATTTTTGAGTTTTTGTTATAAAAATGTTCTTTTTTTAGAACATGAAGAGAAAGTAGCATAATCATCAAAACATTTTTGACTTTGAGATTTTGATAAATCTCTACTTTTTATTGTTTTAATTTTGAAAAACACATTTTTGGAATTGTCTATTTGTGAACACCACATTGTATTTGTATTGATTCAGGTGGATGAAATTTTGTATGTAATCTTTACACCAGATTTGTTGCACTGTCATATTTCTGATGAAATCCATCAGCAGGAAGTCTGTCTATCTAAAGTGCTTGTATGCATGATTATTAATAAATAAATTAGATAAAATTTGATACATAGTTTTAACATCAGCTTCTTACATTGGTATCAAATCTTGGGTAAAATCTGTCAATGAATTCATGCATCTATACTTATGTCGGTGATTGTCATAACTTGAAAATACAACGTAGGTAATTGAAGTTGTTGTTGTTTTTTTTGTGTGTGTGTGTGTGGCGTGCAGCTAAGATTTGTATTAACTTTCGATGTCAGTCATTCATAACAAAAGTATTGAAAATAGGCCCTCAGTTTTACCTCATTTGGCCACAAAATACAGAATGTACCATATTATTGTACTGTATGTGTACTAAAACTAAAGGGGGTGGGGATATTTCCATTTATGTTGTCTTGATTTTGTCCTGGTTTCTGATTTCAAAGGGAATAGAGTTGAGTGTGCCTGGTTTTGGTTTTGGTTTTGTCCAGGAGCACAGTTTCCATTTGAGAAGTTGACAAGAAACCCATTAGAGACTACTTTTGCTGATTTTATTTAAAAGCCCATTTAGGAGTCATAGGGGAATTTTTATGTTTAAAATAAATGAGTTAAAAAATCTATAATGAGAGTTTTGCTATTCCTTTTAGCTTAGTAGTTTATCAGTTTCATTGTAAATTTTTAATTTAAACCTTTAAAAATCAAGGGTTTTTTTTTATTTAATTGTTTTGATTTTATTCACATTAATTTATTTCTAAAATCTATTTTTACTGTAGGAACATCCTCGCCCTGAATACTTAGCTAGATTGGCTAATGAAAGAAGGAAGAAGTTGAATTTTATTACAAGAGTAAGAAATTTGATTTTTTGCAGTTGTTTAATTTTAGAATGATAGAAATTATTTTCTCCTTATATAGTAAGTTAATTCTTTTTGGCATCTGATAATTTGTGAAAGTTTTCAGCATTCCTTACTAGTAATCGGAATTAAATCAAATATGTAATGAAACTTAACACATTATTCAACTTATAGAATTTGCATTCTAAATAAGAACATTGCAATCAATTATGTATACTATGTCTTAATAATTTTTTTATTTGCTAGTAGGTTTGTAATTCATTCATGAGCATGGCATTTCTTGTTATTTTTAAATGAATAAAACATCTTATTATTGTTACAGAAATCTTCCTTGATAAAAAATTATTTTGTATAAGAAAATATTACTATTTTGAAATGTCATCAAATCTATGCATTGAATTTCATGACCGTAACCTGGTGTACATAATGTAAATTAAACTTATCAAATTAAAGAAATTCTCTAAGTAAAAAATGTTTAGGTTTTGAATTTTAAACAAATGATCCCTAACTTCATGTTTTTTTAAAATACTGGTGGTTTTTACTTCTAAAAAAATTAGAGTTAGAAATTTTACTACTAAAAAAAAAAAAGACACACATAAAAAAAAGAGAGAGTTAGAGCCATAGTACTTTATATACCATAGACAAACAATCATATTTCTTTTTTATTTGATGGAAACAGACTTAAGTTTTACCCAAATTAAAAGTTGGATTGAAAAATAATTAAATTTTAAGAAAGAAAAAAATAAGTATTTTAACTAATTGTACAATGAAATTTTTTTGTAGATGTATGAGCCTTATGTTCCATTTTGGAGGAAGCGCTTGCCATATTCTGTCATGTCTACATCGATTGTACTTTTGTTGGTAAATATATAATAAATTTGGTCCCTAAAATTTTAGAAATTCAATGTATTGTCAATTTTTAATAATGTGTTTATATTTTTTTTAGGTCATGGTTGCACTGGCAGCTGTGGTCGGTGTCATTTTGTACAGAATTTCTGTTAATGCTTCCTTACTTCTCAGTAAAGATAAAAATCTAACCAATTTTGCTAGCATCATAACTTCTACAACAGCTGCATTGTTGAATTTAATTTGCATAATGATTTTCAATCAAGTTAGTTAACATTTATATTCAATAATTTTTAAACAATTGTAATATATTTCTTATGTGTTTGTTAATTTTGGTTTATTTATTTTCATTTTTTAGTTTTATACATTCATGGCTACATATTTAACAGAGCTTGGTAAGTATTGCTGTGTTAATTATTAATTGTTGTTAATGCATTTTAAATATTATTCAATGTACTGTTCTTTGGCAGTAAAACAGTTTTGTAACTTTCATTATAAGATATAAATGTATTATGCAAAATAGTATATTACCAATGTGTTATATTTATCTCAATGTGTGTGTGTAATCTTTAGAGCTTTAAAAGACTGTTTCAAGGGAGTTTTTTTTTTTTTTTACTCTGCAGTGAAAAAGTCTTAGAACTGGTAATTAGCATATAAATGCATTGATTTGTTAATATAATTATGAATGATTAGTAAAATGTATGTTAGTCAGAAAGAGAAAAAATATCACTGTCAGAAAATTAAATTTTTGAATAAAACAAATTTTCAAAAGAAATCAAATACAAATGGAAGATCCATTGTATTTTTGTTATATCAAATAGCAGTATTAATTTAAAAAAAAATTTTTTTTTGAAGGAACAATTAAGCATACAATAATTGATATATTTGGGAAATAATTTATTTCTCATAGTTTCTTTTTCTTAATATTAGAGTATGGAAATTTTGATATTCAAATCAATTTTTTGAATCCTAAAGCTGTGAAGAAACATGACTGTAAGATTGATTTGTATAAGATTTTTTAGACCCTTACTGACAGAACATCAATGAAATTTTTTTCAAATATATATAATATGTATGTGCCATAAAAATCATTTTTTTTTTCAGCAGTTACTAAAGTTTTTATTTGTTACGTAAGAGAAAAGCAAGTTTTCTGTTCTCTCTGTTATTTTGCAATGGGGTATGCAATACCCAAATTAAAAATTTGATACAATATGTACTATATTTTAAAGGGAATTCTACTGTGAATTGATACAATATGTTAAATGGAATTCTTCTACTGTGTATGATGGCTAAGAAAATGCAAAGGATATGTTCTGTAATAAGGCTTGAGGTTAACTATTCATCTCTATTTGATTTGAACAGAGCTGAATATATTTTCAGTGAATTATAATGCCTTTATTTATTTTTATTGATTGAAATGTGATTAGAATAGGATTTTTGGCAACAAAGGCTGTTATCCCCTAATTCCAAAAGAGTTCATTCAATAGATACTAAAAAAATTTCAGAGATTGGAGAAGAATCCTGAGATACTGCTTATTAGAAACAGCTTTATGAATTTAAGAAATAGTAATACATCAGCAAATTATGAAAATATGTATAATTTAATTAAATTTTAAAATAGAAAATGGAGGAAACTTGTTATACTTGGAGAAATTTCTGATTATTCTAAATTTGATTTAAATAAGAATAATTCATCTAATTAATTGCCTTGATTTTTTCCCTTAAATGTTCTCGCCTACCTTACCTAGATATGCAGTATTTTTTTTTTTTTTCAACTGATCCTTAGAATTTTTGTTATCAAATTCCATGTAAGATCTACCAAACTATCACACTATAAACAAACTTTCTTTCACCAAATTATCTTTCATCTAAGCAATCCAAAGATCAAACTTATTGCATTAATATGAAAGCTATAAAGTGAAATGTTCTGTACTAGGGAATTACTTTTTTTTACCATTATTCATTTCAAATATAACTATGTTTTTATATATATGTTGAGATGATGCAAAATTTATGAAGAAGTAATTGTTAAAAATTTCTAATAGCAAAATGGTTAAAGTAAACATGATTTATTGTGTACTTTTGTTTTCCAGAACTGCATCGGACACAAACTGAGTTTGATGATAGTCTTACTTTGAAAATGTTCCTTCTTCAATTTGTTAATTATTATTCATCCATTTTTTACATTGCATTTTTTAAAGGAAAGTAAGTAATAGTATTTTACAAATTTAAAAAAGAACTATATTTTTTTCATTAATTAACTTTGTAACATTTTATCTACTCTAAAAACGAGTTCTGATGGCATAATTTGAAAATTGAGTTATGATTTTTCATTTTAAAAACTGCATAAATGTTGAATTACACCAATTCTTTTTTTTTTTCTACTGTAAGCATATTGAAACTGAATAAATGTGCAGCATTCAGTATAGTGACCTTCATGATTCATTGAATTTTATGTATACAGCAGATCTCTGAATTCTCTTGAATAAAAACTTATATCAAACTTTTACAATATTAGTTAGTCTAATTAAATGCTTACTAATTTATATAATTGGATATTTTTCTCTTTGTCTATTAAGTATTAATTATTAAAACTGTAATTGACATAATAGTTTTTAATAATTGTATTGTTTTTAAACAACTATTTTATTATACATACAGTTTTTGAATTTGAAAATTTTTTGTTTATTTTTAGACTCATTGGTCATCCTGGAAGATATAATCTATTATTTGGCCTTAGACAAGAGGAGGTAAGCATCTAACACTCTTGTAGCATAAGTAAAAATAATTTAATTATGTAAGAAGATTAATTTTTTGATGATAAATTTTTTAGTAAATTAGTTATGTTGACAAAAAGTTTATAAGAAATATTAGTACAAGAAAATAAATATAAACTAAAAAAGATAATCTTGGTAAAATGAATTACATTCTTATTCCAAGATATGTGATGAAATCAATAATATCAAAGAACAGCAATGGATTGTTTAAAAGAAATTTAAGTTGGTAATGTTTTATATCAAAATTCTTTGCTTTGTAATATATTTGCATTGTATTTTTATGTTTTAGCATGATTTTGTCAGTATCTATTTTTATTTGTTTTCAGCTTGGATTTTTAATCTAAAATTAAGTGAATTAGCCAGGATGGTGAATTTTTAATTAGTGATTGCTTATTATGTGCAAATCAGCATATTTGTTTTAGAAATTTGTGTTTTAGCTTAGATTGATGCAATAAATAAAATTAAATATTTGAAATGAACTATTACTGTTATACATTTGATAAAGGTAAAATATTTCTTCAATATATTTCAGTAATAAACATATTTCATATAAAAAAAACAGTGAAAGATTGTTTTAACTTTCTAAGTGTCTGTCTAACAATCTTGGAAACCCATTTACCCAAATTAAGCAAGGATAGGGCTGCTTTAGATATGCACAAATAGGGATAAAGCTCAAAAATCAAAGGCGAAAGACTTTATAGAAAAAATTTACCTTTAATTCATAAGATTAGATTTAGCAAACAGAGTGTTCACAAATTTTAAATACTCTTAAAATTTACATAAAATAAGAAATCCAAATTCAATTTTTTATGAAGATTGATTATATATATATGTATACTCACAAAATTGATTAATTAAGACTTCCATTTGCTATTGATAAAACTCAATTGTATCTGATTCAGAGCAAAGGGTAAGCAATTCCTATTGTTAATGCATCAAGTCAAAAAAGATTAAGTGGTATAATCATTTTAAATCCCAGTAGTGGATCATGCAGTCTTAATTCATCTATCTGTATCTTGCTTTTAAATTTTAATCTTAATGGTCTAACAAGACAGCTCTGATAATGGTCATACAAGAAAATGTTTAATCTTGTTATGATGCATATTTGTATAAATCCTCTAAATAATGTAATGAAAAGTATTATTAAATACACTTTAAAATATTTTTAAAATTTAAGGCAAGATTAATTATTTAAAAGTATAATTAGTTTTAAAATTTTAGAGTAGTGTAAAAAATTATACTTAGTAATATGCCCAAAATTTTAATTAGTTTTTTATTAAAATTTTAATTAGAATTTTGAAAAATCTTTTCTATATCAATACTTACTACTCAAGAAATAATTACATGCCAAATACTTGACAGATTTTGGCTTAACAGAAGAATTGTCAAGAATTGTGAATAATTTTTGCATTATATATGCTAAATTGTATATGCCATTATGACAGAATTTTCAGACTGTATATTAGTCCATAAATATTGCATTAATGTGTTAAAAAAAATTGTAACATATTTCATTGATTACCGATATTTATCTTTTTACTATCATGTTTATTATTACTAGTCAATAGGAATGATAGGTTTTAATTAAAAGTAAATATTTTGTTTTATAAAGTTTATGCTTTTGTAGAACATTCACTTAATCCAATGAATTAACTCTCAGTGCAACCTTTTAATTTTCTTTAAAAATATATATTCTAATGTATGATTTGAATGTACCCTTTAAAGTGACTGATTTCTTTATATTTTATATACAGTGTGGAACAGGTGGTTGCCTCATGGAGCTAGCTATACAACTTGCTATTATTATGGTTGGAAAACAAGCTCTGAATAACCTAATGGAAGTCTTGTGGCCGTAAGTAATTTTATTACTTTGCTATATATTTTCTACAGTTCTCATATTTTAATGAATGTCATAGGCATATCTTTTTACTAATTCTAAAATTGATGCTCTGCACAAAGTTTAAGTATGCAGTTAGAATCTATTTATAGGCTTCTCGTTTATGCATTTTATTATAGGTTCAGTTTATATTTAAACTTAAACTATTACTGATAAAATATTTCTTTGATACTACCTAGATGTTAAAAAACTTAAATTATACATTTTTTTTTTTTTTTTTTTAGAATTAATAAATTTTCTGCTTCAGTCTTTATTTGTTTATTGTTATTAAAAAGAAATCTTCCCTTTTTCTTCCCTGCTATTTCCAAATAAAGTATTAATTTAAGTGTTGATGAAGAAGAATGAGAAGAAACTTTTTCATTTTTTTTTAAGATGTAGTGGACACTATTTATAAACTTCAATCTTATTTTGTTTGCAAAAACAGTATTGAAAAATTATGCAATGAACTTAATTCAATTTATAATGCTGAATTTAATATTCATGGACAATCAGCAAATCAAATAGATTTTTTGTTAATTAAAAGCGTATTTGCATATCTGTAAATTGTATAAATATGAAATGTATAATTAGTATTCATGACATGTGATGAAAATTCTTATTTTATAATGAAGGTTCAATTTTAAAAATTATTTTTTCAATAATATGTAATAATATACCAGTATCATTTCTTTCTTCTTTCTTTCATTTGTTAATTAAAATTATGCTTATATATCTTCCATTTTTTTCCCATCATTTTATATAAATCTTTAGACAGACATAAAGAATGCATTCCTATATTCATATGCATTAAAAATATTATTTGTCAGTGATTATTTTTTCTTTATTTTTGTTTTACGGTTTTTATGATAGCTGTATGAATAAACAATTTAGATTTTGACTCCCTGTGTTGAATACTAATATTACCATTTAACACTCTTTATCGTATGCTAATTATAATGGATATTCCGATTAGCAGTAAGGATAAATAAGAACAGTAATTCTATGAAAGCTTGTGGAAAACAGCAGATATGATCTTTTCTTTGGAAAAGGAGAAAAGTAATTTCCTATTTTATCATCAAAATCTCCACTACAAAAGGCTTTGAGTTCCCATATAGCACATAATTTAAAAAATTTCTTTCAAATTATATTCATAATTATTGGATACATCAATCATATTTAATTGTAATGTATTTAAAAGGATTAATTTCATTTCATATAATTTGTAATCTTGATCTTGTGATTCATAGTATATGTATATTTATTTTTAATAATCGCTGAGTTAATTCAATATATCCCTCCATTTAGTAAGATAATTTATCTTTTTTCTTGTAATTCCATTTATAAAGATTTTGGTTCATTTAAAAGGCAATAGATAGCTTGAAAACCCTATTGAAAGATATAATTAAATCTAATAATGCATTTACATGTTTGTAATTTGTGCTACAATGTGATATTACAAAAATTCATTTTTTTAATTCCAAAAAAAAAAAAAAAAAATTTCTACTATGAAAAATTTGTTTATTTTTCATAATAAAAAAAAATTATCATTTACAAAATTTGAAAATAATATTCTATTTAAATTGTTTAATATTCTGTTTCATTTCTGAAGAATTCAAGTATATTAATCATTTGATTCACCATGCATATAATATATTAAGTAAACATGTTTAATAACTTCATTTTTGATATATATTGAAAAACATATTGTTTTGCATCTTGACTTACTTTATATATAAATGATAGAAAAAATATTCCTTAAGGAAGCCCAAAAATTATCCTAAAAGCTAAATGTCTTATAAACTTTTAAATCTTCTTTTTTTTTTAATGATGAAGTTTTAACTAAAAAAAATTTTTAGAATGGGCACTGATTCCCTCAGAATGGAAGTTTGAAATAATTTCCATTCTTTGACAGTCCTAACTTAATCTTCTACTTTCAGCATCATTGAAGATCTCACTATGCCAGTTACATCAACTTTAACAACATCAGTCAATATTACAATTGCCGGATATTTTTGCTATTATCTTTCAAGTATGATAACTATTGTAACCAGGTAACAATAGTTAAATTCTGCTTCTTCAGTCGGTTAAGAAGAATACAAGTTAAGAGCATAATAATCTTCTGTAATAAAAAAAGAAACAAAAAAGGTTTACCTATAAAAAATTTCAAGATCTCCATTACTAAAAAAAAGCTCAAAAGATATTGAATTAACATTTTTACTTTTTAATATGGATTTTTTTTAAAGTTACTTCAATGTAGATTGTATTTAACTCTTTCACAACTAACCCGGTCCAATCTGGCCATGTAGTTCTAAATCGATAAGATGGGCTTAGGTTGGAATTCTTTTCAAACAAGGGATGTAAGATGTAAAGCGAATTATCACTGAAGATGTCCTTGGAGGACAAATGCCCACTATTTAAAATTGACAATGGTGACCTGCTTTTTCTCTTGAAGTAACTTCAGAAATTGATGCGAAGAATGAGACTTTAAATTTCTGCTTATGTGAACTTTCAAAATAAAATTCTGAAACTTAAACAACAATTTATGTTCTTTATTTATTATACTTTGCATTGATTTAAATAAACAGGAATATTATAAAGTAAGAATACTGCACAAAAATTAAAATTTTTGAAAAACTCATTTACTAGAATTTGTAGCTTAAATGGGAGCTCTATCAGTCAAATAGTGACTATAAAAATAGAGCCATTATGCAGAATATTTGATTAATTAACTTTTGCATAGTTATTAGAATGTAGTGTTATGCTGTTATAAGTCTTTTAAATAGGTACTTTTGCATTGCAAAAAAAAAAAAAAAAAAAAAAATCGGTAATCATTCATATAGAGATTTTTTTTTAAAATAAAAGATGCATTTTGAGTGCTTAAATTGATAAAAAAAATTCCTAATCTTGTTTATCAATCTTAATTCATGTAAATTTAGAGTAAAATTAAATATTGTTATGACCTGGAAATTTATTATTTTATTACTTCACTCTTCCATTTAGTAAGCCTGTTATCATAAGTTTCTTAGAATTTTGATATCAAAATATGTTTTTAAATATTAAAATAAATTTATTTAATTCATATCATCCATTTTTAACATTCCGCTTTGAAACATCTTAAAATTCCATTCAGTTTGAATTACTCATCAATGTCTCTGTTCATTTCTGATGAATTGCTTTTATTTATCAAAATCATCATAACTAAAACATTTCATATTTTTAAATTATATATATTTTTTAATTTTTATTTAGGTGGTTAATATGGGTATACCAAAGGTGGCAAATTAAAAAACGTGGAAAATCTACAACCAGTCGATGGGAAGAAGATTATGCTCTTGCAGAGTGGGGTCCAACTCATTTATTTTTTGAATATTTAGAAATGAGTATGTGTTTATTCTACTGATTATTTTACATTTATTATTTTGAAACTTCTGTTTGTAAAATCAACTAGTAGAACTTATGTTGTATTGCAGGTTATTTGATATATCAGCAAAATTGAGCTGCAGTAACATAAAATAAAGCTATGAAAATAAAGGAAAGAAAAATATTGATTTTGTTTTCTTCTTGGTAACAATAACACTTAGTGAATAAATGATAAAAATTGAAACAAATAACTAAAAACAAAGACCCTCTTTTTAAAAAAGTAGTGTGTGTGTGTGCGAGAGAGAGAATGTAGAAAATTTGTTGCAATTATAGTGTTGAAAATTTGAATTTAAAGAAAAATAATTTTCATGTTTCTTGGTGTCCTAATTTTGCATTATGCCAAATGAGTAGGGTGCAAAGATTTAAACTTCTTCCTGATCTGATGAACAGGAAAACTCTTTAAATAAAAAAATGTGGAAAATGATAAATTCTCTCATGAGGAAAAAGTTTTTTCCTACTTTATATTGGAGAGAAATGCTTGAATGAAACAAAAAATTAAAATGTTAGATATAGTATAGTTTTAATTTTAAAAGTTTTTCAGGATAAATGACCATTCTTTAAAAGACAAATTCTCAGCACTTAATAAATTATATCGGATGTGCTGAATGTATTATTTTAGAATGTTAATTCTTTCTTTTTTGGTGATGCACTGATTATTTTCCCCTAAAATCAGGTAAAATAATACTTTTGATAAATACGTGTGAAAAGTCATCCAATTAACACAAAATATTAACTGAGAAATTTTTCTGCGCAGTAATTTTAAAATTCAGGTTTCAAAATGTATTGAATCCCTCATTTTCTGTTAAAGATAAGAAACTGTCGGTTTGAAAAATTTTACATTTCATTATTTATTTATTTATTTTCATTTCACCTCTCTCTTTTTATTAATAGCATTTGAAATGAATTATTTGATTTTGAAATTATAAAATTGATTTTAATCCATGATGATAATAACATAATTTTAACAGATAATCGTAACTTGGGATGTATATAATTTTTTAATTTTTTATTTTGAATATTTCCTAAAACTAGCAATATATAGTAAATCTTTGATTTATGACTAAATTCCATTCTAGCCAATACCCTAAACCAGATTAAAATTATGAAAAAATATTTACGTTATTATATATATTGAAATTGTGTTTTGTTTCAATTTTTTTTACATTTGTCAGGCTCATACATCAAGGTGAAGTTGTATTTTATTATTTTAACTGTTTAAATTGATTTTATGTTACCAAATTATAACTTTCACTTTTTGCTGACATAAATTACTTTATGTAATAAATATTTAGCTCATTAATCTGATGAAAATTTGTTTGATCAGTTTTGCAGTTTGGCTTTGTCACCATTTTTGTTGCCGCCTTTCCACTAGCTCCTCTATTTGCTCTTTTGAATAACATTTTCGAGATTCGGCTCGATGCGCATAAATTAGTGTTCTCTCACCGAAGACCTGTTGGTGTGAGAGTACAAAATATAGGTGAGTATTTTGTTTAGACTTGAATATCTGCAATTACTTAAGTACCAAATCTCTACAATAAACACATTGACATTTTATTTGGACGCTCAATAATGGATTTAAAAAATGTACTTTATTGAAATGAGATTTTAATTTTGTCATAAATATAATATTAACTGTACAAATGACAGATTGTTTGTACAGTACTGTTCGAATTAATTGAGACAAACATGTTTTTCTTGTCTGGATTGATATCTGATTACCAGTGATGTACTGAACTGGCTGTATCTGCCTAGAAGCAGTGTGATGGATTAACCCTGACTATAATTTACTCATTTGGTTTAGTGTATCAGTTGTTCAGTTGCGAGCCTTTCAGCATGGCAGCTAGTGGTTATAATTTTGTGTTCCATGTCTTTTAACATTAATGAATTTCTTGAATATATCCATGTTGGAAATACAATTTAGTGTATAAAAATATTCATTTGTAAAAAATTTTAATGATATCAACATAAATATGCATCAGTGTTACATTTTCAGAACCTTCTAAAAATTTAATCTTTTAAGAGAATTTGTGTGGAGGGGGGATGGCATTTCATATTTGTCTTTAATGAAACTTTGTCCTTATGTGAATGAAACAACATTTGCACTGAATGTTTTTAATTACTTTTCATCCACCTTCTTTAACTTCATTTAGTATTTCTGTTAAACAAAAGTATTTTTTCTAATATTTTCTGCTTTTACTTAATTGATTTTTCTAGTAGTTCCTCCTTTTTTTTCCCATTACTTTAATGCAAATTATCTTCATTCCTGATTAATTTGACAAATTATTTAATCTTATTAGGTATTTGGTATCGAATATTGGATTCTATAGGAAAGTTGGCTGTCTTAACTAATGTGAGTATTTTTATATATTTATTTGCACCCAGAAATTTTTGGTATAAATATTACTTTTGAAAAGTATTTATGTTCTTTTAAATATCTTCAAATTTAAAGACATTCAAATCATTTATAGTGTTCTCAAAATTAATTACATGCGTTTGGCTGATCTAAAGATGTTAAGGGATAGATCGTCAACTTATGTCAATTTTTGTATTTTTCTTTTAACAAGTCATTGAATTAATGAAGTGTTATATAGAAATGGGTTTTTTTTTCTGTATACTATTTTATTTAACCCTTTCTAGGGCCGTGAGAAGTACGCTTCCCACCAAATTTATCAATCTTTGTATGAAATTATGTAGGTTGGCATAAGTTCTGACAAATTTTTTTAGTAAGTCAGAACTTAGATGCTTCAGTTCTTTATTTCAGACAAAATGATGTGTCTTGATTTGTTACTTAATTATTAATAATCAAATTAATTAATTAATCAAATTAAATTTATTTAATAAGATAAATGAATCACTTTTCTTATTCTAATTTCTAGTCTAAAAATATTTTAACATAATATGACTAGAAAAAAATGGCCCTTTAAAGGGTTAATATAGAAAGTTGGGGTTACTTTTGATCTTGAGTATCTTGCAAATAAAAGTTATCACTTTTTTGTTGTTGTTGACCTTGGATGTTATTTCCGTACTTGAAATTGCTATGTTGTTTGCTATTAGTTACTCTTTAATTTATAAATATATATGCTATATTTTATTATGCAGTTTAGCATTTTCAAAGAGAATCATTCATATAATTTATATGTGTATTAAATGATTATTTATATATGGACATATACAAATTTTACTTCCTTATATTCAAAAAGTAAGGATTATTTAAAAAAATAAGTGCAATCTGAAAATATTATCTGGAGATTTTGATAAACCTTTTTGAGTCTCAGAAACACATTTTTACTTTCTCATATGTGTAGTAAAGACAAAGTAATGTAATTGTCAAAAAATTCGATCTCAAGATTTTGACGAATCTCCACCTTTCAGCTTATGGATGAAATTTAATATATGGCCTTTATACCAAATGTGTAGATTTCTGTCAGATTTTGAGCAAAATTGTTCAGAAGGCATCTGTCCAACTATTCGATGATAAGTTAACATGAAAATTACAAAACGAAAAGAGCTTGATTGATAAAATTCAGTACACAGATTTTTACATCATAGTGTATACATCTGACAAGTTTTGAGCCAAATCCTACTACCGGTTGACTGTTTGTCAGTCTATACTTTCAGAAACATGTAGACATGATAATAAAAAAAGCAGTGGCTTATATATATCAAATTTTTTTCTTGAGATTTTGTGACTACAAGTATAGTTTTGTGTCAGTTTTTTCAGTAGAAAAAAATGCATCTAAAAGACAAATTCGATTTTTGAATACTATGAACTGCATGCCAGGAATTAATCTCCAAAAACTCACCAAGAATGACATGGATAGATCCAGTAAAAAATGCTAAATTCATGCCAAAGGTTAATATTTCTTAACTATTGTACGCCATTGCATGTAAGGCATTTTCCGGAAGGCAAGTTTATTGGAGAGTTTGCAAGAAAGTTTTTAGGAGACCACACCCGCTGGTTTGGAATTTTATTTGTCAGGCTGTGTGCTCAATAATATCTCAAAAACATAGTTACTTAGCCAGATAATATTCGATTTGGGGTCTAGCCATCAACATTGTAGATGTGTGTCAAATTTTGAATTTAATCAGTGGAAAAAAAAATCAGTGGAAAAAAATCTAAAATATATATTCAATTTTCATCACTGTATTGTACATCTTATTGCAATTTAAATATACGAAATAATAAAAATACAGGGCGAGTACAAATAATGAGTGGGATTTTAAAAAAATCATACTTTCAAAACTACTGCACACATTACAATAAGTGATATATGAATTTAAAAAGAAATGTATCAAGTTTTTTTTCAGTTACAAATGTTTGATGTGTGACCCTTTTGTTATACAGCATACATCAAATCTGTAATCCAATTTGTTCCAAACATTTTGTAACATCACTCAGTCAATGGTTCTGAATGCTGCACAAATTCATTCTTTGAGCATTTTCGGCATTGGTGATACATGAACAATGTCAATGTCTTCTTGTCTCAATGATTTCTTTTTGTGGAGTTATATCAAAAATAACAGACAAAACAAAATGTTTAGAACAAATTGGAATATAGATGGGATGCATGTTCAAGAGAGTCATGCATCGAAAATTTATAATTGAAAAAAACTTGGTATATTTCTCTTTAAATTCATGTATTACCTATTGTAATATGTGCCATAGTTTCGAAAATATGATTTTTTAAATCGGATCTATCATTTGTACTTACTCAGTACTTCTTTGCTTCTTTTGATTGATAGAAAAATGTTCTGTGACAAATATATTGATGCCATAATACATACCAAATAACCATATTTGCAAACATTTCATGTTTATATTTATGAAATCTCTCTTGCAGGGAATCATTATTGCTTTTACATCAGATATGATACCTCGCCTTGTCTATCGCATAGCTTGGTCGCCTGACTACTCTCTGCATGGTTTTGTTAACTACAGTCTTTCATATTTTAACACTTCACACTTTCCAGATGGCGTAGATCCACAACCTCTTATATTACCTGGAAATAAAGACCCTGTTGATGTGGAGGTTTGTAGGTAAGATAAATGAATGAAAATATTCTATAAAATTGTATTTAAATAAAAAAAATAAAAAAATTTAAACCCTTTGACGCACGATGGTATCATAGTGAAACCACCACTTTCTCAAAATTATTTCTAAACATGCAGTGGTTCCTGCTGAAAACCAAAGGTTCTAAAATAACATTCTAACTTTAATAATTGCCTGTAGATGTTAGCACAGTAGTTGATATTCTTCTTACGTATCAAATTTTTGGTGCTTTTTCTCAACACTTTCAATTTTTTTTCAGCAAGCAAAAAACAAACAAATTCAAAATGCGCTCATAAATTTGTTGTATGAAAGCTGTCTACAACATACACATTTTTTTTCAAATCAAATTGCGAATTAAAAGTTCACCATACTTGGCATCATTTTAAGTGGTTTCAGAGACATACCACCTCACACCTACAGCATGAGATTCTCTACCACTTGAAACACTTTAGTGAAACAGGTCTGTTTTTCTTCGTTTGATTCTCTTAGTCAAGTGGCTGATAATTTATATGAGTTTTGCTGTGTGTTTTATGGGTGAGGAATTTATTTACATTTGAGTAAGGTTTACAGGAATATGATGGGTGAATTTCATTTGTGTTCTTCTTGTATTAGCAAGCAGCCGTATTCTGGGGATGTATACTATATTTTCTAATATAGTATAATTTTCTTAAATTTTAAATGGTTAATTTAAATATTATGTTTCTTCATAACTTGAATATAGTATTGTTTGTATTTAAAGTCTAAATGCCACATAAAGAACTTGCCATTATTAGCTTTATTTGAGGATTACTTGTTATTAAAATTATTTATTTTTCTTTTATAATTTTTTTATTGTAAGATTGTATAAGTAGTTTCGTATTTTAGTATTGTAGTTTAGTATTTTCATAAATAAATAATAAATAATTGTTAAAAACGAATTAAAAAGTATTGATTATTCATAAGAAGAATATGTCGTAGGTGTGCGGTGGTACTCTAGTGAAACCAATCCCCCCCCCCTCGTGGTGTAGTCTATTATAAATTTTTTAAAGGTATTTTCTCTTCCATTAGACTCTAAGCATGTAAAATAATTAAATAATTTTAAAAAATTCAGGAAATGTATGTTTGTGCACTTCAAAGGGTTAAAGCAGATTTTTTCTTCTTGTCTGAAATATCTTAGCATGATAATTTTTAGGCTTGATTTCTCTTGGTTTATTTTATTTTTAAAATTGACTCTTAATTATATTGCAACAATAATATGCTCATAAATAATTATTTGATATTGCCAAAATGTAATGATATTTAACCTTAGACGTGTCACTTTTCCATAAAAATGTGGATTACATCACTTTCAGAATAAAATTTCAACATTTCTTAAATGATTTGATGTAATAATTTGATAGTTTCCTTTGATGTAGTAATTCTATGATGTTTTTAATATCTCAAACACTTTTTGTATTAATTTATTGATGTTATTGTACAATTAATCATATTTATTTTACTTCTCATTTATTAATGTGACGCAACTTAATATTTTTTAAAGTTCATCTTTTTTTTCTTTTTTTTCAGTTTGTCTCTTGTCTGATAGTTCCAGTTACTAAAATAAAGAAAATTATTTTTAAATTTATCTAAAAAATATCCTTTAAGCTTTATTAAAATTCAATATAAAAGGTGTGCATAAATAAGAGTTACATTCTGAGAGGCTTATTTTTATAATGTTAAAAGACATGACAAAAAAAGTTTTTACAAAATTTTGCTTTAAAATTACTATGACAAAATATTAAAATTTCGATTAATTTTTAGTTAAAAATCTTTTTTTTTTTTTTTTTTTTTTTTTTTTTACTTCTCAATTTTGTGTCCTTTAGAGCATTTTAAATAATTTTTCAGCATGTCTGTTTCATTGTATATTTCATTGTTTCATTACACAATTTACATATGTTGTTGAAGTATACATACCAAAATATCGTGTTAAAAAGCAAAAACTTATCAATTTTGCCCTTTTTTTGTTTGGTTTTTTTGAGATGATTATATCCCATATATATTAAAATGTGGAAGAAATAATAATAATATATTGAACAAAATAATAACAGTATATTGTCAAAATTTTTATTAACTATCCTTTATTAATTAATTAATTATATAGAAATAAATTATCCCTGGTCTTATATAACATGAGATTTCTGACACGTGTCGATTTTGACAAGAATTTCTGTCGACCTTGACAAAGGAAATAGAGGGGTCCTTTAGAAGAATCTGCTTACATCAGCGATTCTCTGTCCCATCACTCGGCACGTGGCAACCGCTGACACAATCATTTTTACAAAGCATCAGTTGAATTAATTAAATAGTAAAAGTGGAATGGGATCAGGAAAAAAAAAATGTTTTAGAATGACTTTGACTTGGGCTGAATTAGGCTAAAAATTAGGTAATTAATTAGGATTGAATTAAATTTTAAAATATCATTATATATATGTACAGAGAGAGAAAGAGAAAGAAATCTCGTGATTGTTTGAAACCAGTTTAAACTAGTTAATGACTTAAATTAATTAAGACAAATAATGACTTAAAAAATAATAATGTTCTCACATAATAACTTGAAATTTAAGATTGCAGATTTCATTTTTTTTTTCTTTGATCTCTAAATATACTTCAAAAAATTATGAAGTCTAAATTTTAGACAGTCGATTTGTCCTAAGGAATCATATTCTGAAAATTTTTCTTGAAACTTTACCTTTTTAATAAATAAATGAACGTTTCTATCTTCTGGTTTCAAATCAGGTTGATTTATGAAGTTTTGAATACAATTGTTGTAGATTGGGATATTATCTATGAGATGATCGATAAGGTGGTCTAAAATCACATGTTTATTTTTTTTATTTTTCTTAATGAATTTTCATTATTATTTGAACTAGGATCCAAAAAGATGGACTTGAAGAAAAAATACTAATTGGGAACATAAAATTTAATATTTTTAAAATTAATTTTGTCTACTTTTGCCAACTGTTAAAAGCATGTACTTTTGCCCAAGTAAAAGTGAATTGTGAAGGCTGAAATAAATTGCAGAATATAAAATTTACGTACTTTTTAGGTATCGAGACCATAGAAATTCACATTTAGCACCAGAAGATGAGAGATATAATTTCAACGAGGAATATTGGCACTTGTTAGCTGTTAGATTCGCTTTTGTGCTAATGTTTGAGGTAAGTAATGTTTATAATAGAATATTTCATCATAAGAAAATTCCTTAAATTATTTTAAATATTCCAGGGAAATCCATTACAATTTATACTATATGTGGCAAAATATGGAATAAAAATTCTTACTAGTTTAATAAATTCAGTATTTTTAATACATATTTATTCTTATAACTTAATATTATGGAACTATCAACCAAGAAAAGGAATCTTTATGAAAATAAATTAGAAGTAAATATTTCCTGAGTCAAAAGTGATAAAAGATGCATTGTATTTAGAGTGCACTAATGTTGCTACTCTAAAACAGAAATGAACTTAACCAAATTAAAAATAAATATTAAGTTTAAATGAATAAGGAATAAAAAAGAAAGAAATGATGAATCCATGCCAAAGACTTTTCAAAAGTCACTTTCAAGCAGAGATTCATCATTTCTTTCTTTTTTTTTTTTTTTTTTTCCTTTTAATACATTATTGCATTTTATTATGAATTGACTTTACTTCATTGTATGCAAATATTTGCAGGTTTTTTAATTTTCATTACTGACATACTATTATGACATACATGAATATTATTATGAACAGGCTATATAATTTCAAGTAGCAGCATCTGCTGAGGAATGTATTCATTGAAAAATAAATTGTTCATATTTTTAGAAATTTAAGTATATTTAAGAAAATTGTTCTGTTTTTTTTTTTTTTTTTTTTTTTTCCCTTGCTTATTTTATGTTTATGAAGTTTTGTGCATGTTATCATAATTAGTTTTAGATTACTTTAAAAATTAATTTTTATTAATATACACAAAAGTTGTATAATGTTATTTATTAATTCTATAATAAAATTAAAATATTAAAAATAAAATAAAAATTATTAATAATCTTTATTGGCATTTTCAATTTTAAATTATCTAGCTTATTTTTAGACCCAATTTTCTTTCATTTATATTTCTGGATAAATAGAATTTTTATTGTAGTTACCTCAACTGTGGTGACCAATTTCTCAATATTTATGATAATAATTTTATTTTATTTAGAATATAATTCTAATGATCACCACTTTCCTTCGCTGGTTGATTCCGGATGTTCCAAAGAAATTGATGGAAAGAATTCGTCATGAGAATTTCATCACTAATGAAATAATGATAGCACAGGAGCTGAGACGAGCAAAAGGTCTTGACACCATACCTGAAGAAAAGAGCAATGGAGATACCGTCATTGCCAATTCAAATCTGGCCACTCCAAGAATAAATACTCCCAATTCAATTGGTTCATCTCCAAAACTAAACACTCATACTTCAAAGTCGGCTAATAATTCTCCAAAAATAAACACCCCAAAATCAGCGAATGCCTCCCCAAAAATAGTCAATCAGACTTATGTGTGATATGATTATACCAATTGCTCAAATTCAAGGGGAAATTGTGTGGAATGGACATCACAATCATTATCATAAAATTTTTATATGGTTAAAATTATTTCATAAAATTATTTGCATTCAAGCATTTAATTTTTATTTTTTAAAAATGCTGTATAAAAAAAATTGTTTTTAAAAAAATGCATGTTTTTGTAGATCCATTATAGAAGAGAATCAGTACTTAAAAGATTTTAGAATTATGCATGAATAAGTATGGAAATCTATGGTTTTACTGGAGATTTACATAAAAAGTTAGAGGCTTTGTTTATTAAATGTTCAATATGAATATAGCGAAATATTTGTTTATGAGGTGCTGAATTCTGAGCATTTATTTTCATGGAAATGTTTTTTTTTTTTTATTCCATTCTTTACTTATAAAAGATTTCAGTTAAGTATGACCTCATTTATCTTTATCTGACGATATTATTTTATGTGTATTGTTCAATTCTTTTATATTGAATTTATAATCATCATTAAGGTTACAAAACTGAACAGAAATAACCAAAAATTCTGTGATATTTCAAACTTAATATATTGGGTTAAGGCTTAAGAACGTAGTAGAAAATCTGCTACTAAATTGTCAACTCTTTGTATGATAGCTGCAAGCCAGTGATGATTATATTTTAAACAGATCACACAGACTCATTGATCTTAAATCTCCATGAAATTATAATTAATTAATTCTACCTCTAATAATAAGTGATTTAAACACTTTAAAATTTAATTTTTAAATTAAATTTTAAATTTTGCTTCAGGTTGCTGTCCAAACTTAAAAGGAATATTGTTTTAGTAGCTTAAAATAATTCATATTTGCATCCAGTGATTTTTTTTTCCATATTAATATTTATTCCCACATTCATATACAGGGAATTTTTTCACTTGGAGGGAGGAGAGTGTTGGTTATCTTATTTTTATATTTTTCCTTAAGATTTTGCTGGTATAGATCAGGCTCCTGTATCTGATGGCAGTGTTAGGGTCTTTTGATAGCCAGCCATAAGAGAGTGATTTTTCCACCATGTCCTGTAAAGGACAAGTACAGTCGTCTCTTATAATTTCATAACAATTGCCTACAAATCACCAGGCTCTTATAATAGCCTCCATTATTAATTTGGTTTGCTATCATCATTAAAGTCAAATTTGGTTGCAATACAATGTTCTTAAGTCTAACCACATTTTGTTAATAATATAATTCATATTGATTTGCGAAATTATTTTAATATTGTTATCAAAATGAAGTATATTTCCTTCCAGTATAACAGAGCAAAAAAAAAAAAAAAAAAAAAATGTAGTAAATATTGCAATAACGATGCCATATTTAAACCTTACTCAAACAATGCCATAGTGTGGTCTCATTTTGTTAATTTTTTTTTTTGAGCTTATTGTGTTGTCTTACTGTCAAATATTGCGGAACGTTTCTAGAGTGGATTTTTTTTTTTTTTAATGAGAAATAATGAAAAGTAATTTTTCTCTCTTCTTTGAAATCAGCTGCAATAATGCATCTAATTTTTTAAGATTCCATTTACATGTTTATTTGATTTGAAAAATTATATTTACAGATGCAGTGGATTCAGATAATTTCTTGTAATAGTAAGGTTTTGATCGGGGTGGGGGTCTATAAATCCTTTGAATTAAAATATTTTTTCTTTTTATAATGGTAAATCATATATAGAAAAAAATCTACTTATATAAGTTTTTTTTTTTTTTTTGAAAGTATTATGACAGCATTTCAAAACAAAGTGTAATTTTTAAAATTGACATTTTTGTCACATTTTCTACAAAAAGTGCAATTCTTTATTCAAGGAAAATTTTGTACATATCAAAATTCATCACAGAAGGCTGTTATCAGTGTTCTATGGCTTTTTATTGTCATGCACTACCTTCAAAGTAATCAAGATGAGATTATGCTAGTTAAATTACAAAAATAATAATTGGGCATGAAAGCATAATACATTTTAAAAAAATTTTAGAATGATAATCTTTTATGTTTGTATAATATCTGATTTTGACATAAAATAAAAAAATAATTCTTAATGCAGTACTTTTTAGTCATTAACCAAATTTAACATACTGCCAATTAATTCTTCAGTTGTAAAGGTTTGCAAAGAAAGAATTTTTCAAAAATTTTTTTAGATACTTAATTGAAAAATAATCAAATTTAATATTTTACATTTAATTTAAAAACTAATTATTGCACAAAAGTCATTCGTACATCACTTATAAATACAGATAAACGTTTCAGTGATATCAATTTTATTTCTTTATAATTTTTTTTTTCAATTTTAAGAAATCTGAAAATATTTTTATGACTATTTTACTATGTTTTACATTGTTTTAAATAATAGATTTAACTTGCACATATTCCAACAACCTTAAATTATTTTTTTAATATAAATTTTAAAAATAAAAGATAGATGAATCAACTCCTTTTTGTTGGGAGGGGGCAAATGTTAAACTTTTCAGAATTTTTAATAGATATTTATTTGCTCACTAATATAAAGTAGTGAATTTGGGTTACTCAGACAGAAATTCAGTTTGATTCTAAAAAGCATTTTGGAAAAAGGAAATTCCAATTTTACTGTGATAGAAGTCATGGATATTTTTTTTTTTAAACCATGACTAGATATGTGGCAAAAATCAACACTGAATTTTTCTCTGTTTGTTACCAACTTAATTTAACTTAAACTTACTTTTCATTATTTTTCACAATGTGTTTATTCTCTAATAGTTGTAGAAATTTTGTAACTTATAGAATTGAATTTAAAGAGCTTTCAGAATTTTATTTTGTATGTGCATAGTGTATTAAATGAAGTGCATAAATTAATATATAGGTTTAATGGTGTGTTGACCTAGTCCTACAATTATGCACTGTCCATAGTTCAATATTCTTGAAAGTAGGACAATGATGCCATCCTTTCAAAGTGCAATTATATTATTTGTGTATTTTTGCAAAAGATATTGCTCGTTTATGAAAGATCTGATGTTTTTGTAAGTATGTTAGCTCATAGAGTGTTTATTTTTAATAGTATTGTACAGTTAATCTCCTTATTATATGTGTACAGAATTTTAAAAAAATATTTAAAGTAATACAATTAATGTGTGTCCATCTACTGAAAAAAAGTATTTATTCCTCGCACATTATTTGCAAAAGGTCTTCAGTATTTTTGTCTAAGAATAATATATTCAGAAATTTTATTTGATATATTTATTATGCATAAAAAGTTGTCAATTTATTTCAACTTATTGCCTCAATTTGAGATTTAATATTTTAATTTTTAAAATGGCCATGCAAAAAAGGTCAGCAGATTGATGTTATTGTTTTGCACTTGTGTCATCCCTTAATATTTTTTTTACAATAAAAAGTTTAGTTATAATTGTGTAGATATTCAATCAGTGTTTAAATTTTTTCAGTAATATAATCTAGGATAGAATACTACATACAATATACATCATTTGAAAAAGAAAGTTTAAATAAAGTACTTAGTTTGATCTAATTTTAGGAATTAATGCATATATTGATTGATTGAATAGTAATTGAACAATAAAATAGATTATTGTAATAAAAAGTAGGCAGAAAATCTGCATTATAATTTTTTTAAAAAAAATTCAGAGCAGTTTACTGTTTTGTATCTAAGCATATAAAATTACAAAACACATTTGGCATTATAATAAACAAAAAATTGTATTTTGTATTAGACCTGCCCAAATAAGTAGAAAACAATTTTAAACATTATATGTGTATCAAATTACCAATAATATGTTTTGCAAACATAACTTTAAAAAAATTAGCTGTGTGTATTAAATTTAGCATGTAGTTTAAGGACAGGTTATCAAAAATCTTAATAATTTTGTACTTATATTTACTTGGGCAATATATTCAAAACATTTAAATTAAAATTGAGTGTCACTTAAATTTTAAAACATAGTTTTTAAACTTTTCTTGTAAATTTGTATGGTTCTTGGGATTTTTTGCTTTTTATTTTTGCACATAGCTAATTGACTCCCAAGTCAACAAACTTAATATTGCAGTATTTAGAATGTGTTTGAAATTCTTAGTGATTTTTTATCATTAAAATTTAATTTTTCATACTGAAATGAATTTTTTACTAATCTGTTGTCTGCAATTAAATATTCATCATTTCAATTGCTCATAATATTTGTTACGTAAACTTATATATAATTATTAAAATCAATAAAAAAAAAATCTGGTTTGTATTAAAGAGGGGGCCCTAAAGAGCTTCTACTTCTATGAATCTTTACACTCTAATTTTATTGTTTAATTTTATATCCATATTAAATTTTAGATTAAATCTTTTAATAGGAAAGGGTAATCCTCATATATATATACTATGATTTAAAATGGAGACAAATTAAGCACATTACTTTAAAAAAAGAACATTCTATATTGCCGTTCACCTTCAGTAATATATGTGTGTTTATTTGCATGTATGTTGTCACACAGAAAATAATATTTAAATACAATTATTTATTTGTAATATGTGGCTATAACTAAAATATTTCAGAAAAATACTCTTTCAATTGTTTGGCATCATTGGATTATACTACTGTCTATATTAAAATGCATAACACTTAGATTTTTTTATCATCTTACAAGTGTGGATAAATACTTCTTTCTCCTATTTCAAAAAAACTAATGATAAAATATCTTAACTATTACACTTTTAGATGAGGGGGAGGGGACTGTAAAATTTTATTTCCAACTCAGTTGGAACATAAAAGGATTAAAAACAAATGCATAGTTTTGTGATAATTAAATTGGCGATCAAACATATTATCTACAGAACTAGAGTGTAAAATAAGCAGACAACAGTTCTGTCTTGGCATTTTACCACAATAACTCCTTAAAATATTGTTACATAAAATTAAAGTTCAAAATGTCTTTTGAATAGTACTAATTTAAGTGTCAAGTGCATTTTTTTTATTTTGGCAATTTTTAAAAAATACTTTTTGTATAGTTATCAACATTAGATTTTATCTAATATTTAATTCCACTGTTGGAAGAATGATTCTGTTAAATATCAGAGTAGATTACGAGATGACTGAAAGTTAGAAAAATACATGAACCAGGCTGTTTTTAAATAATGTCACGAGAATTGATTATTAAGATGGTTCATATACATAATGAATAGACCAACAGTAAGCCTATTAAAATGGCACAGCATTAATATATTTATCACAAATTTTATGCTTAAATATTTAGTGAGGAAAACACGAACATTAAATGTTTACACATAAAGATTTAATTAAAAAAACAAGTGATATATCTGGATCAGCTTGTCACTAAAGACAGAAATATAATATATTTCTTATTTTTAAAAAATAAATTGGCACACAAATTGCAGACATATATATTTATTTATCATCAAGTGCAGGATGACAAAAGTCATTCCTATTGTAAAAGGTATAACAGTTTGTATAAAATTTCAAAGCATAAAACATATAACAAAATTGGCTTACAAGCTATATGTAAGATAACGATTCTTAATCCATAACACATATTTACTAACAGTTTAATAAATCTCTTCTAATTTTAAAACTATTACTATTTTTTAACATGATTTTCACTTTTTTGCTACTCTCATAGCTATATAAACACATAGCATAAATTCTGAAATCTTTTACTAGTTTAAGACACTACGAGAGTTTAGAAATAAGAACTCAACACATAATATTCCTATAAAGTTATATGGCACAAAATATGTTTGTAAAATAATTTGCTAAGTATTCAAATATTTTACAAGATTAAAAAAGAGGAATGTGTAAGGTGTCACATAGATAAACAAATATAAAAATGTAGAGTAAATTCATGGATTATACATGTAAAAATAATGCATAAAAATATTTAAAATTTGAGCTCTTATTAATAAAAGATTTCAAAGAAAATAATTTTGGAAATGTCAGTCTACAAATAAAATTCATAAAATATTCGTCATCAAGAATGTTCAGTAAATTCACTGATTTTTTGCTTGGAATTCATTCAGAAATTCGACTAATGCTTTTGTTTCGTCCAGAGTAATAGCATTGAACAAAGAAATTCGAATGCCGCCAACAGATCTGAAAAAGAAAATATGACAAAAATTAAACAAAAATATTTATAAAATCTTAGGTAATATTTTGTAAATTCAATGTTTTATTATTGAAAAGTTTTTATATTAGGATATAGTAATAGTATAGTATACTATGATAATTTAATCTTGTACTATTATAGTTATATTTTTATAATAGTTTAAAGCATTCAATTACATAACTTTCCTATCAATTATAATATATTTTACAAGAACTCAAAAATTGTAAAAAGTTGGCACATGAAATTTCCACATGACAATTGATTTTGAGATTCGCTTCTTCAAACACAATTGTACTATCATGAGATTTCAAAATTAACTATTTGTAAAGGTATTTAAGTAAGATAAAAGATTATGATAAATTCTTAAATAAAAACCATTAAGCACATAATATATTTTAGTCCAGACATTACAAATTGCAACATATAATAAAGTAAGAAACTAAAAATATTGTTCACAATCAAATCTTGATATAAATTTTGAATAGTTTCAATAAAAATAAAATTATAATGAATAAAGAATGATTGTATCTCTCTCAGATGAATCTAAGTAATATAAAATTAAAATAAATAACTTCCTTTACAATAATCTAAAACTTATCTTTTTAATCGATTAATTTATCTTACTTGGATTTATTATGTACCGTTACTGAATTCACAGTTTATTTTTTAATAAAATATTTAAAAGTGAATAAATTTAAACATAGAGAGAGAGCATGATTAAAAAAAAAAACTGAAAAGATTTTGTAACATTTGTACAAAACAAGTTAACAACAAAACAGCCTTATAAAATCTTGCGAGTACAAAAGTGTTAAACTATATTTCTCTTATTTTTCAATATAGAAGCACAGATGTTGGAAGTAGATTGCACAGATTGATTTAAATAAAATAAAAACTATCTGGAAATATATAAACCACTACATAGATATAATTTATTAGAATAAAAAATGATTCTCAAACCAAGGAAAAGTCTTTTAGAATGTAACTGATACTGATAAAAATTTATACATTTTTTATATGTTAAGTTTCAAAGTTTCACAAACTTCATGAATTTTAATGACGATTCAAATAAGATTTTATCCACATTTAGAATTATATTTATTTACTATTGTCTAAAATTTTATTACCTGTGTCCTTTTAAAGATAACATTTTACGAGCTTTAGCTTCATTCAGGAATTTTGTTTCCAGTTCATCGTTACCACTGGGTCCACCAATTCTAAATGGAATGTTCATACGACTTCTGTTTTCTTTTTTAATTGCAAAGCTATGAATTTAAAAAATAAGCACCAATTAGAAAAACTATAAGGGATAAAAAAAGCTTAAATTTTTTAACAAAAAAATAAAATATTATTTAACTTGATATAATTGAATCATTAACAATCATGCATTCATTAGTTATAAGGAAAGATAATAAATAAGGACATCTGTTTTGAAGCTTCTAAAAATAGGAAATATGTAGCTTATTAATGATTATTACAGAATTCCAGGTAGTAATTGATAGGTAAAAATCATTGGTAGTTTAATAAAATAATAAAAATAAAATACAGTGCAAAATAAATGCATAATTTCAAATTAAAAAAAAAACTTGCTAATTAATAACATTCTTCAAAATGATGAAAAGAAATTCCTGTAATTAACTTTTATTATGTTTAAAAATTTTTGTAAAGCATTATATTTATATTAATTTGACATTAATGTTTTCAAATGTTTTATGATACTATGCTATTTTATATAAATACAAATGCATATAAAAATGTCCTAAATATAGCAATTATATAATAAAACTTTGACTAAGAGATTTAATTTTCTTTAAAATAACAAATGCATGACAATACAATACAGTAATTAAGATTTGTACAAGAATTATTTATAAAAAATGGCATATTTAATTTTATTTTTTCTTTCCAAAAATCTATGAGATTCCTATTCAGTTATTATCAAGATAATTAGTATACTTTAGATAAGACACAATAATAAAAAAAATATTGATTTTCATAATAAATAAAAATAAATATTAATGATACATTAAAATGAAAAAAAAAAAAGCGTCCAATTTCAAATCTTTAGTCACCAAAATCATGAATTCTATATAAAATTTAAATTATTAAAAAACTACAGATTTCTTCATTCTTTTGATATATTTGGCATATCAGAATACCCTGTATTTGTTTGAATTTATGTTTAAATTTTTTTCTAATGCTTATTGGCTTAAATTATTTAAAAATCATGCAGCAATATATATTCTGAATAATATGAAATATATTAATTCTTACATAAAATCTACTGCCTTTACATGTTCAAAAAATTAAATGCACTCCAAATATAAATGATGCTTTGAAATAAATATGTAGTCAAAGGGTTAATATTTATATTTTGTAGTAGTAAATTATTTATTCATCATTTTAATATGCCAAAAGCTTCTGTACTTTTCAAAAAAAAAAACCCAATTGGTAAAGAACTTTAATAAACAGGTAATAGATCCAAAATAAACCCTCATATGCTTTTTTAAATCTAATATATTAAAATATATATTGGCTGAAATAAATTGAATGCCTGAATATCACATTTAGGAAAATACACTAATTTTTGAAAACTTGAGGAAATACATACTGATAAAACCCATTAGAGGCATCCAGTACTTCATATACTAGACTAGATTTCACAGCACTGTGTTGGTCCATCGCTAAGACTCCTCCTTGAGAGAGCACCCATTTGAAAACCAGGCCAAGGATATATACACTGAAAAAGATTAGTGTTGAGTTTTTTTAATATTATATTTCAAGATGGCAATTTATAAACAAAAATATGGTAGGAATAATGAAATAATGTTAAATTTATTTTAAGAATGTTGAATTCATTAATTTTATATTTAGTATTCATTATATTTAGTAATTTTATATTTAGTATTCCTTATAATGATTGTTTGGGGAAACATGATCATTTAATAGTAAACAAAGCTATTTCATTATTAAAAAAGTCAAGCATCTTCATTCTTGAATAATAGAAAAATTAGAAATTGAAGTACAATGTTATTTAATGTTATAAAATATCTATCATTTTAATGCTTTTACACTTGATATTGTTTCTGACAATGCATTATTCATTTAATTTTATATTGTTAAATTGGCAGCAGTCGAGTAGTTTTATTATAACTTAAAATATTAAGCTTTCAAATTTTTTCATCAATTTCAAATGTAATTCTCTTATATTGCTCATTAATATTGAAACAAGTTTAACATCAAGTACATATATCTTATTTTATCATTTAAAAAATGGCACTTATTTCTAAAACACTTCCTAAAGGAACATAATTCTAAAAATAATAATAAGATTTATGGTAAAATTTGTATTCTTGTACTGCTTGAACAAAAAATATCAGTCAGAGATCACCAATTCAATAATTAGTTGCGAGATCAAATAAATATGTCAGAAACAACTATGCACTGTTATTGCATTGCAATTGTTGCAAACAATTACGCAATTATTTATGTAAAAATTCTGAAAAATGACATTAATTTTTTTTCTTCTTCTTTTTATTAATTCTTTAATTTAGTTTTTTTTTTTTTCTTTCTTTAATTTTCAATTTTCTTCTTCTTAGACAATTATTTATAATATATTTATTGTATATATAATAATATATTATTATAATATATATTTAAAAATAAGTATAACTTCTACGATAGCAGCAAACCAATCAACTTAATCAGAGGGAAATTCGATGCATGCTATGATTTTGTACCTTATGGGGAAATGCATGGAATGTGGAAATTTTTGGAATGTGTAGTATTTTATTAATTGAAGGATTGGGAATATGCAGTAAAATGAAAAAGTGAATAAAAATTCAGTTGTATTATACAAATATTTCAAAGTTAATATTCATAAAATGTAAATGAAATGTGATAATAATTTTTTTACTTTTCTGTACAAATCTTAATTAAAATTACAGAATAATTACATTTCTAGAAAATTCTTTACTTCATGAAAAATAAAATTAGTGATTGCAATTTGATTATATCAATATTTATAAAAGTAAAATTTAAACTGTACACCACAAAATTCCACTACATTATAAATGCAATATTCATAGAGATCTATAAGGAAAAAGGGAGCATATTGTTAATTTTGAAATCATTAAAATAAAATTTGATTTCATTACAGAATTTTAATTAGAAATTACCTGAAAGTTGGAGGTGTGTTGTACAAAGATTTGTTTGCAGCATTTATTTTGTAGTCGAAAACTGTTGGGCATATAGACATGCCTTTTCCCAGAAGATCTTCTCGTATTATAACAAATGTCACACCGGGTATACCTGCATTTTTCTGGGCTCCAGCAAAAATGACACCAAACTAAAAAAAATAATTATTTAAATTTAGTTGAATACAGAACAATCAATATTGGTAGTTACTGTAATTATTAAATATTCAAAAAATTTACAATTAAAAGTGATAATTACAAGCAAAAAATTTTAACTGTTAATTCTGTACTATGCGTCTGTCAGTTGTGTAACTTGGGTAGCCAAGACATAATTTTCAATCGGGATATAAGTACAATTTTTATATTCAATAAGAAAGATTTAAAATTCACAAGGTTAAAATATGTAATGTTTGCTGTAATATGATTTTAGTGTTAAAGACCCAATCTAGTTGATCTAATTAGAGATTAACATAAGTTGAATACAGAACAATCAATATTGGTAGTTACTGTAATTATTAAATATTCAAAAAATTTACAATTAAAAGTGATAATTACAAGCAAAAAATTTTAACTGTTAATTCTGTACTATGCGTCTGTCAGTTGTGTAACTTGGGTAGCCAAGACATAATTTTCAATCGGGATATAAGTACAATTTTTATATTCAATAAGAAAGATTTAAAATTCACAAGGTTAAAATATGTAATGTTTGCTGTAATATGATTTTAGTGTTAAAGACCCAATCTAGTTGATCTAATTAGAGATTAACATAATTTTAAGTTATCAATCTCTAATACAACAACAACAAAAAAAAAACAAGCAATACATTTATTTGAAAAAAATATTATTATAACAAAAGTTGAAAAACATTCTGAGGCAAGGGATGGGAACATCATTATTGAAACTTGTAACTACTATATAGTTATCTAGTCAAAGAGAATACGAGTAACAAATACAAAATTGAAACAATTACTGTGTTGGTTATATATTCGAATAAATATAATGTAATGAGTACAATTTTAAGGTAATGCAATACATTGCCAAACTACAAAATAAATTATGTTAATAAAATAAAATACAAACTTTTGTCACATCAAAAGGTCTGGTTAAAACATTCGAAGACATATCACAAACTAAAGGCACACCATTTGTTTCAGGTACAAAATCAAATTCAATACCTGCAAAATACAATAATTATAACAAAGACAGATTAATATGAAAATTTACAACTAAAAAATAAAATATAATATATTCATCTTTCTTCAAACAATTGAAACACACACATACATTTTAAATTTTGAAAAAAAAAAAACTGAACAATTTAAATTATTTAAAAAATAAGTTAAAAGCTTCACTATTTCTAAACACATTGCTTGAAAGAATTTATGAAGTACAAAAGTCAAATGAAAATTAAATTAAATTAAATTTTTATTGAAACCTATGTATTACAGAATTCATTTCATCAAAAATTATTTCAATTTTGAAGATTTAATTCATAAAATTCTGTGTTTACATGGGATAATAATCAAATTTTACATTAATCTAAAAATATCTAATAAAAATTAATCTAAAAATGTTACACGATATATATTCTCATTAAATTAGAAGAATCTAACAAAAAGTATGCAGAGACCTCTAACAAAAATTATTATAATAATCTTTCTATATTATTTACATTTTTTTTTTTTACTTTTTAATACAAAATCCTTATGAATTTTAATTTATAACATACAAATAAAGATAATAGTTTTTAAGAAAACAGAACCCAGAAGTTCTAAATTATACTATATTTATTTCCATTATCTAAGTTCTTCTATTTATTTATTTATGCTCAACATTTATTAGGAATATTCACATTTCAATCATATTTAGTAAATAAAAAAAACCCTCTTTAAGAATTTATTTATGATTGTTATAACGAATAGTAAAAAAAATGTGTTAAAGAAAAAAAGCGGAAACCTGGGAAATACACTACAAATATATTTCGTCATTGTGATAAAATTACTAAATCAACATAATTTCACAAGAGGACTTGTCATTTATATTAGATTTCTTTATCTTATCTCAGATATTCAAGATTAAAAAAAGCAGCTTTAAATTTAGTGCCACATTCAAATAATTAAAAAAAAAAAAAGATTATTCCAATGCTGCCTTTTTTTTTTTTTTTTTTCTTTTCCATGATAAACTAAAAGTGACAAAATTAATAAATGGAAATCCTAAATTTTAACTATACCATATGATACCAATAATTCCCATTGGAAACAAAAACCTTCTTTCAATTTCACAGATCCAACTTGCATACTAAAAATTTGAACTTTTCAACAAGAAATCAATTTACTTACACATAAAATCATTTTACAAATTTCCAAAAGTATAATGTTTTAACAAAAATTTGGGTTTGATTTTCATGCCAAGGTATAACTTATTGGATTACTCTGCAGATAGTAAATTTTTCCCATGATGAAAATTATTAAAAGAAATACTAATAATACAGTTGAAAATCATATTATTATTGTATATTAAAATAGAAAATCGATATCAATAAACTGAAAATATTATCCAGTATCATTTGCTACTGCCCATAATAAAAAATAAAAATCTATTTCACAACTCTTTTAATTCATAACATTGAAAACTCAACATTTATAAAATCTAGTTCTACCCAAAACCTCAATCATGTGAAAGAATAATTGCTATAATAGTAATTATCATGACAGCTACGTATAGCTGTGTTTGCAACTAAAAACATTTGATTAAAATGGCAAGATGCCAATGTCAGCAATATACTCAACTAGTGATAATAAAAATGTCATTTTCAATTGTACAGCCATCCCCCAAAGAGAGATGGAAATAACCATCCATAACTATGATTATTTTTTCGCATAAGCATGGAAAAAAAAATGCTGATATATTTTACTCAAGATTCAAAATAATTTATCTTGCAAGTAGAAAAACATAAAAAGATTTTAAAATATGAAATTAAGCATAATTTTTTTTAAAAGTCTCAAAAATTTAGAAAAGAAATCAAATTCAAAAACAACTTTACCATGTATAGTTTCATTTGCACAGTAGTATACATATTTTGCATTACTGCTCAGCTTCCATTCTGATTGGTCTGGAATGCCTAAAAAAAGAAAAGAAAAATAATTAATAGCAGAAAGATAATAGTTACATAATTTACTATACAAGTAATTTCATAATAGTAAATTAATATATATATATATATATTATATATATATATATACATATATCAGTTTGAGAAGATTATGATTGTTACAAACAAACATGAAATTTGAAAGAGGTTTCAAATTTAAAGATTATTTTAAAATATTTCAGGTGATTAATAAAATGGAAAAGGAAATATTTCCTTTTTTTATTATTGTTCATTATTTGATCATCAATTAATCCTAAATTTATATAGAAATTTAACACAATCATTCTGGAACTCCAAATAAATGAATTTATAATCACTTTATAAATACTATTATTGCAGATAATTATACAAAAGTAATAACACAGTATATCTTTTCCTTATGAATGATCCAAAAATTATACCAGCACAATTTTTACCATAGTTTATGAGCTGCAACAATGATTGTTTCATCAAATAATTCAAATTCTTCTCATCTCTAATTATTAATCAAATCTGTCTCTCTTCTAATTATGCAAGCAATTGTTTTACTCTCATATTCTATTTAGTATTAGTTCTGATGAGTTACTGGAAAGGATAAAGAATGGAAATGAGGGAAAACAAGAATAATGTCTCCATGGATGGTACAAAGTGACAGAGATCTTAACTTACTGTTATTTGGGGGGTGGGGGAAGGAAAGTACTTTTTTTTACTTTCAAAATTAACCTTTTAATATGCTTGAACTTCCCTTTAAAACACTATCCAAATTAAGGAACATATAAATGGTTTTTCTTCTTACCCAGATTTTACAAGAATGATTTATGACTACCCTTACAATAGGAATACTTAGTATGTTCCAAGGGTTAAAATCTATCATGAACATGTTTGCAATAAGAAATATTCAACATTCTGTACTCATTTTTATTAAAATAGTACAATCTACTATAGAAATTTTGTGAGGTTTTGCAATACATAAAACAGGTTTTTCTTTTAATAATTTCAATAATAAAAAATAAGCAAATAAAGACTAATATTCTGATTTTTATTATATACTATCAGTACTTAATATTTCAAAAAATATTCAAGAACAGACCTTGTTACAGCTGTACGAAGGTTGAAGGATCATCGTCCGAGGTCACCAATATGGCGAATTGTGATGCACGAGGATAGAACCTGGGACCTTATGGTTCGCAGCCGAGTAACATGACCACAATACAAAAGCAATTGCACGTGCAGCGTAGCTGTTAACTGGTTTATAAGCTTTCACCACAAACTTCCCTCCAGTGAGTCGAATGATATAGCTGTTGAGTGGTGATGTATTTATTTAGTTGATGAATCTAATGCGCCTGTACCCCATTTGAGTAGCGGCGAGCGTGTATGGGTGAGTGGTTGCTGATGCTGTTGCTGCGTCAAGTGAGTCTGACGACTTTGGTTGCGGGTAGATGGCGCCATAACAGCTGTACAAAGGTTGAAGGTTTATCGTCCGAGGTCACCAATGTAGCGAATTTGCGATGAGCGAGGATAGAACCTGGGACCTTGTGGTTCGCAGCACAAGGTCTCAGATCACAATACAAAAGCATTTGTCCGGGTAGCGTAACTGTTAACTGGCTTATAAGCTTTCACCACATTTATTTTTTTAATTAGCCATTTTTTTAAAAATCAAAATGACAGATGAAAAAAAAAATCATACCTGTATAGACTGAAGTTTTTGGTAAAACTCTGTTAACTTTGCAGTATTTTTCAGCTTCTTGAGCAGCTTTGGATGACCATGTGCCAGTAACGATGTAATCAACAACATCATCAGAGGAGGAACATAGATTTAGTGGAACAGCAGCAAACTGACCAGTACCTCCTCCTTGCAGAAACAGAACTTTGTAATTGGGAGGAATTTGGCTGAAAACAGACATATGCTATTATCAATTTAAAATATTCAATACAAAAAGGAAACATAATATATTTTGTAGGTTAACAAGGTTAATTTAAACATTTTTAATTCGAACTTTTTACTTGGTTCCTTTTCTACTGACATGAAGGTAACAATGTCCCTTTTAATTCGAATTTATTAGTGAGGAAATAAATTCAAAAAATTAAAAATTGTTGTTTTTTTATTTCTAAATTGCTTTTATTAGTTAAATACATCAGCGCCTTATATACATTATGGCAACTATTTAATCAAAAACGTAATAATTTTCTCATTTTAAAAAAATTCTTTGAAAATATTTGATGTAAATTGCATTATTTATTTTGATGTCTTATTGTACAACTGTTGTATTTAAAGGCTTAACTGTATATCTGTTACGATAAATTTATTGAGATAATTATTTTAAAAATAATTAAAATTTTTGCATTATAATCATTACTTAATTGATCAAAACTTAAATGTCACAAATAAATCAAATCTTTTTTTTTTAATTTCAAAATAACTTTTCTTTGTCATACTTACTTTCAGATTAGTGTTTCTGAAGTCAGATTTTTGGATAAATAGAATTTTTATCCTATTGACAGTTTTAATAAGCCTTGATCCAATTGTATTAAAATAAAGCAATTTTCAAAGGGTTTTTCTTTTTTTTTTTTAAATTTTAAATGCATTATGTAAAATGAAAATTATTTTTATTATTATTTACAAAAAAATGTACAAATTTTTGAGCCCCTTTACTAAATTGTTTGTCCTTGAGCTAACCAGCTTTTATACTTATTTACACTTTCATGATATCCGAAAATGAATTTTTGACTAAAGTTAAACTTAACTTACTAAAGTTCACGTAATGCTGCTTCAGCTTCATCATTTATTTTTCCATAATCTACTCCTCTATGTGTTAATTCTGTAAAGACAAAAATGAGAAAGAATTAATCAACATTAAAACGTATTTTCCATCAATCAAACAGAAAGAACACACAGCACTACTTAAAAAAACTTTATTACACTTGTAATTTTAACATTTAACATGCATATTGTATATTTTAAAATCACAAAATATTTCTATTTAGTTGAACAAAACAATTACAAACAAAATTAAAAAACATTACGAAAACTAATGATTTTTTACTTAATAACACACAGCTGCAAACAAATCTGCCTTTGAAAGACTCGCATTAAGCCAAATGCATGTGCTTTAATCTGAATTATCGAAAAAAAATTATTATAAGATTCACTTTTAAAAAAAAATTGATTACATTTACAAAATAACACTAACATCTGATGAAAATTGTTTGCACCTGCGAGTATTATTTCTTTTAACAGATGGCAATTGCAAATAAAGCTACAAAAATGCTGAGTAAATAAATTTCTGGTAAAACTACCAGAAAGTAGAGAAACTACCAATAAGTTTTTTTTTTCTCTCTCTCTCTTTTCAGTAAGGCAGGAGACATATTTTACTTTAAACAACAGACATGTGTCTTTAAAAAAAAAGCTAGCTGTTTTCGATGAGCCAAGACAGTCTCAAATTTTGATCGATTGTCTCGGATCGAGAATTGTTCTCAAGTTGAATTAAATATTCCTAATTAACTCAAATTTTACTTATAGAGGAACAGTTCATATAAGGGTGCATTAACTAAATATAATGTATAACATGCACCGGTTTATACCATTTGTATTTATTAATAGTGTTTCATATATTGATTTATCTTTATTTTATTTTTTATCAATAAATGGTTTATAAAAATTTTAAGGATCAACTAGATTTATTTTTTCTAGAAGTACTTTACGGGGAACTTTTCAATTCAATAATATTTTACCAAAAGTATGATTACCATGAGAAACCAATGTAAAATACTAAAGAAAAAATAATTATAAAATTCAAAACAAACTATATAATAAATGCCTTTTTTTATCATTGCCTGCTTTTTTAATAATTAACTATTTTGTTTTCATGTTTTATTAAAAGCCTTTATTTAAAACTTGATTTTTTCCCATGTTAGCTAATATGAAATTTTTTTTAAAGAATTTTTAACTCGCTACCTGAAGTTCTGAAATTTTGTTCTCCCATGTATTCTTAGACAACACATTATAATAATACATTCAAATTTAATCAACAATTAATTTCTTTAATTATAGTCCTTCATGAATAGTAATTAATATAAAAATACTGTCAAGAGAATAAATAATATTTATAATAATGAATTATAAATTAAAGACGGATGAATTATAAAATTAAGAAAATAATTGAAATAATTTTACTTCTCAACACTCTAATTAAAGAATTTCCCAAAATTATTGTATTCTTTTTTTTTCTTTATTTACATATTTTTTTGATTTTTGTCAATATTCCCTACATTTTCCAGTATCCATAGTTCAGGATTGCTGGCACGAATTCCAGAATCTCTCAAACTGAACTTCACAAAAACTGTTTAATAAAATATCATCACATCGAATCTTTTGTCAATATTTTTTTAATATAGAAAAACCTTGTATACAAGAAAAAAAATAAGATAAAACCGAGGCCGTGCGCGAAAAAGATAAACTGAAGTAGCTATGCAGGAGGCCGAAAGGTTGAATTCGTGACGTCACAGTCGAAAGCCTCTCCTTAGCTCTGTTGGTGATGTAGGAAACGCTATTCCTATGCAGAAACTAACTATTTCGTCTTTCGATAGAAATTTTTCTATCTTTTTTTACGGATTCAAACTAACCTCAGAATGAATAGCCAATAAAAACTAAGAATTCATAAAACCTCTTTAATTAAACATTTATTTTCTTGCGGATTAAGAAGACCTTTGAAATAAATAGGGGATTTGTATCTTTAAATCCATAAGTTTCCTTTCAAATCAAATCGCATTTACAGAAACACAACAGAAGTACAAAGTTTTTGGCATTTACTTATTACTGAATGAATTTTTAACATCGACGATTAATTAAAATAAATATTTGAAAAAAAAATAGTACAAGTAAAATAAAAAACTTTTAAAGAGGCTTTGACACAAATTTCAATTGCAAGAAATGAATTTTGATAGAAGATCACCCATTGTTTAGAGAAAAAGTACCAGAAACCAAAAAACATTTTTTTTTTCATATTCATAAAATAGCATACGCAAAAAACTGATATTTCATTAAAAATCAATTTAAAAAAGATTAATTCAAAGTAGGAAATTCTGATGTTGGATAATCCAGTGTTTTGAGAAAAAATATACAAAAATGATAAATTATTTAATTTTATTTACATAAATTTCTAATTAAATTGTTAGAAACAGCTTTCCACATCACCCTGGGGGTACTGTTTCTAGATGCACTACCCCTTTTCAGAAATATTAAGCGAAGGTGGGTTCCTCAGTAGGTCTATTTCCTTCGTTTGCTAAAAGATTAATATCCTAAAGTTTATCCTACTAAGAAAAAGTTGACAGTTTTCTTTTCAAATTTTTAGCTCTAAGCTGGTCATTCTTAATAATGGGGCACAGGTTCTACAAAAAATGTAAGATTAAAGCTAACTAAAATTAAAAAAGCTAAATTAGCATTAAGTTCAAGGATCTCGACAAATTTAAATTATTACCTGTAATAAAAATAATATAGGAAATATTTCATTAAACTATTTCAAATTAAAATTCGTCATTCTGTATGTTTAAAAAATAACTGCGTTTCTGAATAATTTTCTAGCGATTTCCTCCAAAAACCTATTATTTTCTTTTGTCCACAATTGAATTTAAAAAATTATGTATGCTTTACATAAAGAGAAAAAGTCCGTTAATTTTCAGCCGAACAATTTCGTTTTGCTCGGCCCGCACAAGCGAGTTGATTTTTTCCGTACTTTAGGCTTAGCCGATCTCGGAGAGTAACATTAATTTCTAACCATTATGAAATGCTTACATTTAAAAGAAGCTATTGAAATTTCTAAGCTTTAGAAGAACCTAAGAAATGCTTAAATTACATAATTAAATAAACGATAATGTAGAGGTAATATAATCAACAATTAAAGCATCAAATTAGACTTGTCACCACGTGAGTAAATACAAGACAAGCTTTATATCTAAAAATATTGCAATCAAAGTTAACTCTAAAATATAACTAGATTATATTTTTGTATGGAACTAACATAAATTTAAAAAACTTACTTTAGAATGAGTTAATCCAAGAATACACCGGAATTTCGATATGTATTTCTTTAAATCACGCGCGCATTCCAATCGCAAGCACTCAAACGAAGGCTTTACGCTGTGACGTCACAGCAGCTAAATTTCTCATGTTTATGGCCTCCTCTAGGTAGCGCTCTTGTCTTTTTCGCGCACGGCCTCGATAAAACAGACTTAAGGTGGGTTCACACGAGGCTTTTTATTGCGCGCAAACGTTGTCTCTCTACTGTTGTCCCTCTATTGTCCCCGTGTGAACAGTTGAGACAACGTGTCGGGACAATGGCTAATAGTTGTCCCGACGGGACAACCATTTGCCATTGTCCCGTTGCTGTCACGTGATTTTCCTGAAGTAGGCGTGACCTTCTATTGCGCGCAATAATAAGCCTCGTCTGAACCCACCTTTAGAGATAAAAGATTGCTTTTTCCTTAATCAGATTTTTACTGATACATGGCTTTTCATAACAAACTAAAAAAGTATTTTTTTTTTTTTTTTGCGCTTTTTTTTTATTTCGGTCAGAATGAAAAGCATAACCGTGAAATAAACAAGAGAGATGATAAAAATCTTTTTTAGAATGGGAAAATAGAAGTTTGAAAGAGAAGTTTTGAAATTAGATTGGAAATTTCCGTTAAATTATTTTTTAACTCAGTTTTCAAAACTTTCCAAAGAGAATTCTTCACAGACTCTTACATCTAAAATTTCAAATTGTGTGACTGTATACATTTTTTTTTTTTTTCCTATGGTTAAATATATTTTAGTTTTAAATTTTAGAAAAAAATTATTCTCACCTGATTATTTTTACCCTACTTAATAGTAAATTTCTTACAGAAAATTAAAATAGAATATAAAATAATATTTAAGTTCTGAATATTAGTTTAATTGTTTACCTCGGTTTAAATTATTACTCTAATTTTATTATGACATTACGTTTTTAATTTTTCTGAATGTTGACAAACACGTTGTAAGTTTTTGTTTCATGACATTGCCCTTTTTTAAATGTTGTGATATACATGCTTTCTAAATCTTTCCTGCAGACTTTCAAGCTCAGTGCATCCGTTTAGGATAAGTAGGTGAAATCGATGAGAATTCAATAAATAAATTTTTTTTAAATAATGTTCTTATAAATGTCTATCAGATAGTAATTTCTTTTTTAAAAAAACGAAATTTAGATTTACAATCAAATCCTCTAGCATACCAACAACATTTTAGCATATTTACCATATCTCACATACTTTTCTAAGATTAAATTATGACAATATATTTTCACTATTTAAAACACATCCATAATAAATACAAACGTCAAATCTGAAATTATATAATATATATTAATCGCCCAGATATTTACAATCCGTTTCGAAGCACCACTAGGACTATTTTGAAACAGAACTCGTGATTTTGAGCTCTAGTCAGATAATGAGGACGACATTCGAGTCTGTACAACTTCCCTAAACTTTGGTTCCATATAAACGGCAAAACATTTGGACCCGATGGATTTCACATATATATCAAATCCGCTTACATGACAAAGTCGGGTCTTGAGCCTGGAGTCCTTCTTAAGGTAATATGCGTCATCCGATTTTCAAAATAGTACATTTTATGACTAAACATGAGGTGATCTGTTATTTTTATTTTAAGAGAGTGTTCCTTGAAAATTTTACCAAAACATCAAATGGATGCTTCTAACACCTTATGGGAATATCCGACGAATTTTGCAAGAAATAAATATTAATGTAACTTTCTATTTCTCTATAATTACTTCAACGAAATAAAAATCGCTAGACTTTTCTATAAATACCTCGGAACTAATTTAGAATTGATTAATAATTTCTTTAAACTACCAAATATTAAAAAAAAATCGCCATTGAATGAGTTTAATGCTACTTCAAGTAAAATTCTTTTTCTTTCGATTTAGTCAACAAACCTCGGTATGCAGATAAACTACTTGGAACCAGATTCAAAAAGTAATTTAGCAGAAACTCGATGAAATTCAAAAACTTGTTATGCTTTTTTCCACCATCGAGAAACCAACAAGTTCCCAGCGAATGTTAACGATTTAGTGCAGACATTTTTTTTCTTTTTTTTTTTTTTTTCCTATCCAACTTGACGTCAGTGGAATTTTAAATTCCTACAAAGTCCATCTAGTATCTCAAGTCACGTTTCTGAAAAACTTCATAAACCACCATCACGTACACCAAGGATTCCTAAATCGGAAGCACTTTATACATCATCGAATTCCAAGAAAGCTTTTCAGAATATCCGATTTCGAATGAGTAACTGGATATAAACCTGAAACAGTAATTATGTCCGCTGCTCTCATGCTTGCACAAGTGGTTTTTAATGAAATAAAAATTACTTTTTCGATGGAGCAGAAAAAGCAAAATGGGTCTGAGAGGTTTTATACAGGAGATAATAAATAATACATTAAGCAAAACTGTTTAATAATCAAAATTGTATTCAAGTCAATATTTTCATAATGAAGCTGCATAAAAAAATTAAAACTCTTAAAATCTCAAATTTCTCGAAAAATTAAAAATTCTCGAAATCAAAAATTAGAAACTCTCGAAAAATTAAAACTCTCGAATCTCCTTAAAAAATTAAAAAAAATTTAAGAAGATTCGAGCCTCTAAAACGAAATATCGGGGGAAAATACCATTTTATGTTACCTTTATTTTATTTTCTAAAATTTCTCTTAATTGTAAATCAGTGATAAAGAAAATGCGAAAAAAAAAATGCGTGCATATATAACCGGCAACTAAAATAATAAAAAGCATTTTGTAAAATATATATATAAGCATTTTTTAAAAATGTAATAAAATCAGTATATATAATTGTCCACCGCCGTCTCTAACACTAGGAGGAGTTAAAAATATCCTCGCCCATTCCGACTGCGTCATTAATGGGTGCGAAATCCCAACTTCTGTTTCATCTTCAAGCAATCCAGAAAATTTTCTTTGATGCTGAAACTGACTCATTCCTCAGTGTGTGGATAAAGCTAAACATGATTAAAAATTAGTAATGGAATCGTTAACTTCGCATTTACATTTTTTGAATGCTGGATTGTAGCAAAAGTTAACGAGCTGAGGTCTGCAATTTTTATTATTTTCCATTCAAACTCATTTGATTGCTCCTGAATATTATGAATAGAGAAAATTCCACTTAAAGAAACAAAACTTTTAATGGTACCTAATATTTACATGTAAAATGTGCTACAAATAATATATTTATTTTTTTAATTTCTTAACCACTCTGAAATGTGCATGAGATTTTCTACTATTGCTTTCGTTACTTAATCTATGACAACCATATCTAAAATATTGATAATAGAATAACAGTCCATCTAGAAAGGCACATCTTATACTGTTCATTCTCGGATTCTAAAACCCTCCACACTTTTGCGCATGCGCCAAGATGTGTTTATTCGTTCAAAATAGGGGTGAGAGGAAAAATGGAAAGTAGAAATGCTTACATTTAACAGTAAAGTGAACTCTGATTAAACGCCGACTTAGGAGGAGTAAAAACTGCAAATAATATTTAATTTTGTCGGAAAAAGATTCTAATTCTCAGTAAAATACTTTAGAGCAATTTTTATTTACTTTTAGGGATATAAGCATTAAATTATTATGAATAAATGGAAGATTTTTGTTTTTAAAATTTGGTTATTCACTCTTTTACAAATTTGTAATAATTTTTTTAGGTTAAAGCACTTTTTTTCTAATTTGTAATCTATTTTATAACATTTTGAGATTAGCAATGGCAGATAATCTGTCACATTTAATGATATTGCTTGAAATATTTTTCGTACCAACTCTGAAAGTTTTTTGGCTCTTGAACTCGCCATATAAGCAATCATTACGCAAATTTGGGTTTCAATAAAATAGCACGATTAGACACTAGCATACAAATGGAGGGGGAAAAAATATCTGATGGGACGGAAATCAAGATCAAAGAACGAAGAACACCGGAAATGCGCTCATCCTCACCTCACCCTTTAGCGAGGTAAAATCATCGAAAAGTCGTAGTCTCGGGATACTGAAATGAACAGTAGTAGTGTACGTATATAATGGATTCTGCTATAATATCTACGAAGTTATTGAAGAGAAACATTAACAATTCCAATAAATATCATTGCAATGCTTGCAAGTACAAAGTAACTAAAACAATAAAAGGTATTTTTGTAAATCATACTTTAAAATATTGTTTGCTGCTCTAAAAATATAAAATTGCTGTTTCTAAACAGCAATAGCAGCACAATAGCGCTCAAATTGCAGTAAAAAAAAAAAAAAAAAAAAAAAAACCTTGTTCCACGATCGACATACAAAAGAGAAAACCTCGTACGACCACTTCATCTTTTATAGTTTCCCTAAAAGGATATGGAATTTCTAGGAAAAACTCGAATATCAGAGTCTTGCAGAAATAAAGGCATAATTCTTGTGTTTTATAAACCTTCATTTCTGTCGCTGTTGGTCACAAATTAAAGTCTCTCACCTGACATTCATTAAAGATATTTTAAAATTATTTTTCTTACTATGAGGTTACACGCATCATAGATTCGTTAAAATTAAAATCCATTAAAATTGAAGGAAACTGTAGGAACCGTCTCCCCGAAACTTTCTCGCATATTCTCCAATAAATATCTTTTCTCCCTTCTTCTCTATAAAATTGAGGACTTAGGGTAAGGCTGCGAATTCTTTGAAAGGTACCATGACTAATAGTTACGCAATATTTTGGCGTGATACTGTATCGTAAAAGTACACATTTAGGATGCATTTTTGTGATCCATTGACGCTAAACTTTGATACGAAACTACAATTGTATTCACAACATAACAGATTTAACACAAAATGTAAACATCTGAGTTTATGAGTTCTTGCATTCACAAGCATGTGAGATTACAGACCGACAGATGGTCAACTCTTTCACAGCTTTGCTTCAAAAGTTGATAAGAATCTACATATTAGACGCTAAAACCTGTGCACAAAATTTTACCTGCCTAACTTTTCGCGTTTTGTTGTTATATTGGGGAAGCTACACAGACTTCCAGTAATTCAATTTTGTTTAAGATTCTAATCTACGAAAATCTTAAAATTTGGTTGTAATTCCATGCACCGAATTTCAGACGTCTAGCTCAAAGCGTTTTGAGCTGTCGTATTGTCCGATACATCAGACAATCAAACATAATGCTAAAAATTCGTTTCATGACACTGCGAGGTCAGAAACGTGGCGATTCGTCAAAATCTAGAGTTCCAATTTTTTGATATTACATACTTCCTCTATACTTCTTATACGAGAAAGTAAAAATTGTACGGTTATAAAAATATACGGTACAGTATCACTATAAAACTATTTTTTTATGCAATAATATATTCCAAATTTATTGAGGAAAAACATTAAAGATTTAATTAACATTTTTTAATTAAAATTATAATTAAATTTTGAAAATCTTTTTCTTAAAGCTTCTATTAAACAAGAAGTACTAACGTGTCAAATTTGATAGTTCTAAGTACAAAGAACTGTTCTATAAAGTGTTTTGGACAATATTTGGGCATTTTTTACAAGTAATATTAGCAGAATAATATTACTTCAAATAATATTCAATAAGTATAATTCAATCTTCATATGGATAATCACCAGTACAATGTGAAAAATAGGTAATATGTACTTTACTAAATATATTGTAAACTGGTACGTCAAGTGATTGGTCCACGCCCATCTCCTAACTTATCAAAATGGCTCATCTAATATTAAACAATTTTTACGTCACACCCACCTACTCGTCAAAACCAGTTACAGTCAATTGATATTTTCTGGATACTAAAAAAATTGATGTACTCGGATCGATCACTCTAATAGCCCATTCCGTTGAATCATCCTGTCAATACCAACTCAGCTCGTTCTCCGAATCAGAGGAGTAAATTATATCTTTTCAATAGTAGAGTTTCTATTTCTCAGCCATTCATAAATTAATATTTTGATCCTTTCTGTCACTATAAATTTATATGACTTACTGAATAAAAGTTTTGAATAATGTCCAATTTTACAAATGAAATCAAAAATCTGTTAATTCAAGGAATTTTTCGCCATTGCCAATGCATTTTTTTTTTATTTGCTATCTTTCTCCTTCCATTTTTTTTTTTCGGTCCAAAGTCCAAGATAAAGTATATATTATATGCACAGATTAGCAACCACATGAAAATCGTTTGCATATCTATCATTTATACAAAAGAACTTGGATGTAAACATTTCGTTTTATTCGCTTTATGATTGGTAGATCGCGAATCGCCTGATCCAAAACATTTGAGGTTTGTTTCACCAGTATTGTTTGAAATATTTAATTAAAATTAATATTGCGTTATAATAAGTATTTATATTACATTTGTTAGTGTAATGGTGACAAAAAAAAAGGAAAATGAAAGCTTTAATTAACACCAAATTAACAGGGGAAAAAGTTTAAAAAAATATTATTTGTTAATTCTACTTTTAGACACATCATTTGTGGCTGTACCAATGAATAACTTTTCGATTTGTTTAATTTTTTTGAGTAGTGGAAATTTTTTCGTCTCCTGTCTAGCAATCGTCTGAATATCTAAGCAATAGACGTGTTAACATGCTTTGCCTTTTTTTTTTTTTTTTTTTTTTTTTTTTTGAAATAGTAATGGGGCGTCTGGCGATATCAGATGAACAAAAAATGCTATGAAAGACCGAGCGAGAATCTGGCAATTATAAAAGAAAAGCTGATTGTAAAACTGCTAAATTGGCGCCAAAATGTGACAAACTGATGTCAATATTTAGATATTGGAAATATATGTAAAGAATGTTCTCATTGGGGGGGGGGGGGGCTTTTCAGTTTTTAATCGGAAGTTGGCCGATCAGAAAATATACGTTCTCATCATGGAAAAAATAAACTTCCAGCATTGAACGAATGGGCCAGTGGAGTTTAAAAATTTGCTTACTAGAACTGAGGAATATCGCGTAAGTATGGAATAATATTAGGATAGGTGAACGAAAGTGAGTAGGGGCAAAACCCTTTAGAATATTTAAAAAATATTTCAAAGTTTTAAAAATTTTAGCCTACACAAAAAATATTTCAAAGTTTTGCAATCAGTTTCTTTATATTAGTGGATAATTTTCAGTTATTTCTATACATTGTTCAAGTTTAAAATTTAGGGCTTATTAAGCTCAGAAAGACGAATTCATGACTACAAAAAATAAAAAAAATCATAACATTATTTTTAAGTTTTGGAGCACAAAACTAATGAATTCGGTAGCTACTAAGATGTGCGAAAAGGAGTAGTTATTTAAATTTTAAATTTAGTTCATTAAAATCTTATTCAACGAATTTGAAAATTTCAATTCATTCAGAACTCAAGAAAATATGTTGCGCACAAACACCAAATGTAGATAGAAAATCACTCGATAAAAGCGCTTTATTGAATTCCTACTATTACCTCACACTCTCTATATATCTTGTTCAAATTTTCAATCGTTAATAGAATACTTTTTTTTTTCATCCACTCAAGTTCAAATATATTTTTTAAACTTGCAGTGGATGACATTTGATGTTAATAGATTTTTTTTTCAAATATTAATTAATTTTGTCCAGTAATTTCTTTTTGGTCGCCAAAGTTGCCAAATCCGTCACCATGTCGCCAAGTTTGTCACCAAGCTCTATTTTGCCACTAAATATTGTAATTCTGTCATAAGTATATACATATTTATATTAATTGTAATTATTTAATAAAAAGTAACTAAAATAAAGCTTTTTTGTTGACCTAAGTAGGAATTGACTTAAATTATATATTACTTGTTTGATAATTACAGTACTTTTTCTATACTACGTATACGAGAAAGTTAAAAGTATCTGTTTCGTTTCAACATAATATTTTCCGAAAACAGCCATTAAAATTTTTCTCCAAAGCACGAAAATCATTGAATTTAACTTTGTGGGTAAAAAGGTTAGCTGAAGCAGTGGTATAAAGAAGTTTTGATGTTTGTTTTATCTGCTTATAAAAAATGTACATAATGTACATTATTTTCCTCTTCACTTCATTAAATTTTATTTATGTATTTTACAACTCGAACACCTGTTCGATTCTGTGAGCATCAGAAAGCCGTATTGCATATGTGCTATCCTCTTCAAGCTGGCTCGTTTCTAGACGTGACGTAAAATGAAATTAGAATGTAAGTTGAAGAATTTTTCTGAAGTATCCAGAAAAGAAATAAAGGAAAAATCAAGAGATATAGAGAAGGGGAAGGGGCAAGAAGATTCGTGACTTTTGGCGAAAATTCGTGACTATAATTGAAATTTGAAACATTTTAGTAAATAGATTATTAGAACAATTGGATTTTACTGCTTTAAATACAAATGGATTGTAATGATCAAAACATTCGACTACAAAATTTAGACATATCTTTATAATTTTGGAAAAAAATATTTTGTCGATTATTTTTGTTAGTCTGTCCTGGTATACGGAGAGCATGAGAAAAACGGAAAAAGCTAGACAAAAATTTGGTATTTAGTCTTTATGACCAAATTAGAGATCATTATCATTGCTCGAATGCCATTAAAAAGAATTACATTTCCACCATGCGTTCTAGAGTTTCTTTATTGTAAAAAGAAGCTAAATAAGAAATGCATTAATCATTCAAAAATTCGAACTAGAGATTTTAACGATTCTCCACGTTTTGGACTTCTCCGAGTTCGAAAAACACATTTTTGGAAAATATCCGTCTGTCTGTCTGTGATGGATATAATTCAAACATGCTTTGAGCTAGACGGCTGAAATTTGGTATACGGTCTTTATACCAAATTTTATGATTTCTATCAAATTTTGAGCAAAATCTATTAAGAAAAAGTCTTCCTGCCCAGCTGTTCGAATATAAATTAAAGCTATAACTACAAAACAAAAAAAAGCTAGACAGAAGTCGACACACAGGTTTACAATCTTTAGTGTGTCTACACTAAAGACACCTGTCACATTTTGAGCCAAATCCTACAGGAAGTTGACTATCTGCGGTCTGTACTTTCAAAACTAAATGCGATAACCAACTCAAAAGTCATGACTTAAATATGTTAAATTTTACATGGAATTCTGTTACTACAAGTGCAATTTTGTGTCAAATTTTTATTTCAATTGATTAAGAAAACGTATTTAAAACACAAATTCGATTTTCGGATATTATTAATGCATACCAGAGATTAATCGCCAAATAGCTCGCCAAGGATGAAACGGTAGATTCAGTAAAAATACTAAATTCACGCCAAAAATTAATTTTTCGTAACCATTTGATGTCAATGCCATGTAAAGCATTCTCTTCATACCCGAGGCTTCAGAATGTTTGCAACAAAAGCAGTCAAAGACAACTAAGCAGCGGAAATTTCTTTCAAAGTGGCTTAAGTGACAGCTTTTAATATCCGGCAGCAGTGTTCTGAAGATTAGGTTCAGGAAGCAGATGATTTATTTCGATTCTTTGCTGACGTATAACGTTGTAAGATGTCTGACACGATTCGGTGTGTTTTAACGCAGATGTCTACATTTACTTTCTTATTAATTCACAAACGTGAAAAAAAAATGTATTACAGCCGCCAAAAAATTAAACCTCCAGTTTTTGACGAATCTCCCAGTTTTTATGCATTCTTGAATCAAATAAGTGGGAGAAGTTTCCATAAAACATTATTGCATAGCCTCTAATAAAGAAGTTATATCGAAACCACTACAAAAAACTGTGAACCTTGGACGAGGCAGAGAACGTCTCGCATGGCACTGGCGTACAATAATTACGAAATATTAACTTTTGTCCTGAATTAAGTATTTTTACTGAATCTTGGCGAGTTTTTTGGCGATTAATTCTTATGACCTTGTTAATAATATCTGAAAATCGAATTTAAATAACAATTTTCAAACCGGCTGATACCAACATTTAACAGAAATATAATTGCAGTAACAAAATCAATATCAAATTTGATATATTGAAGTCATTCAGTTTTTGAGTCATCACGTTTTAATGCTGAAAGTATAAACCAAAAGGCGTTCAACTCCTTGTTAGATTTGTTTCAAAATTTGATACGAGAAAATAAATAACGATAATAATTGACGATGCGAGAAAATAAAAATGCATTTTTGGAAGTATTGGATATCTGTTTGTCTGTCGGTCGCTCTGCCTCTCTTTAAATATAACTCAAACGCAAAAAGTTACCGTAACAGAATTTGTTTCATATTTTAACCATTAGAATCGTAAATCTGTATCTATTTGTGTACCAATTCCGTCAAACATCTATATATCTGTGTATCTGTCTGTCTGTCTGTATATCTGCACGCAAGTGAATCCTATAATTTAGAAACGCATAGACTTAAATGAATTAAAATTCACACGTAGTCTTATAATCAAAATTACAAATTTCCATCAAATTATGGTTTGTAACGATCGAAAAGAAACCGCCCGAAATGCATATACTCGCTGTTTTTACTTTCTCGTATATATAGTATAGAAAAAATATAGTTATCACGAAATAATTCGAACTCGAGATTTTAACGAATATCCACGTTTTAGACCTCCCTTTGTTTCGAAGATCACATTTTTGGAAAATGTCCGTCCGTCTGTGACAAAGATAACTCAAAAATGCTACGAGTTTGATTGTTGATATTTGGTATACGATCATTGCACAAAATTTGGAAATTATTATCAAATTTTGTGTAAAATCTGTTCCTAGGAAGTCCGTCTGTCTGGCTGCTCGAATGTAAGTTCACACGATAGTTATAAAACGAAGAGAACTAGATAGTAAAAATTCGGTATACAGATTTAACATCCATAATGTAGGCGCCTATCAAATTTTGTGCCAAATCCAACTAGGGGTTGAGCATCTGTCGATCCATACTTTTGGAAACATGTCAATGCGATAACTTAAAAACACAATGGCTTAAATATATCAAATTTGGTATGTAATTTTGTTATTACAAGTGCAGTTTTGTGTCAAATTTTTGTTTCAATCGGTTGAGAAAAATATGTCTAAAACACAAAATTCGATTTTTGGATATTCTTAAGGCATATAAGGGATTAATCGCCAAATAACTCGCCAAGAATGACACGATAGATTCAGTAAAAATGCTAAATCACGCCAAAAGCTAATATTTCGAAAACATTGAGCGCTAATGCCGTTGATTACAATGCTTCATACAAAACATACACATATGTCAATATTCTCTAAGTATGAAGAGGTGAATATTGCATCTAGTATCACTTCTCCACACTTGGAGACCGGGACAAGAGTAGCCAATACTCATAGCAGTCGTGGTTTTATTTCAATTCTGCAAGTTTCAAACGTGGGATGACACATTTATTAGGCACCATACAAAAACATCTAGGGTAAGACTATTTCAAATGCTTTAAATTCTGTCGGGCATCTGTTTAGCTAATGAATGGTAAATAAAAGAGACTTTTTTTTTTCTTTGAAAAGCAATAAAACTTATCAGATGAAATTTTTTATTAAAAATTTACACTACTTTCAAATAAATATTATTATCAAGAAAGGGCAATTAGTAATATGATTACTTTATATTATAAATTATAAGAATGATCAAGAATTTTAAAATGTCATAATATTATAAAATTCAAAACTTTTCAACTGTTTAAATTTTAAGCATTTAATAAAATTTATATAAAAAATGTCACTGTGCATATAATAAAATTAGCATTAAGTTCAAAGTACAGTTAAAAAAGGGTCTCAAAATAATTAAAATAAAGCAATTTCGACTTTGCAATTCGATCATATAAATTAAGTCGAATTAATATTATCCAGATCCAGTCGAATTATTATAATTATTACTATCCAAAAGTGAAATGTTCAAATATTTAAAATCAGTCAAAGCTTTTTAGATAACCAAAGAATTTTGAATGGGTTTTATACCAAAAATTATGGAACAGTATTAAATTTAGGCCTATACTAGCCAAAAAGTAACTTATTTTTCTGTGTCTATATGCGCGAGAACACATCAACAAACCAACAAGCAAAATTTAGCAATGTGGTCATGATATCCAAAGTGAAACCTTTAACAGATCTTGGATTTAATTGATTGTACGGACTACAAACTGGATTCCCTTCAGTACTAAATTAAACGCAAAACGTTCTAATGGTGAAAGCATAAAAAATATTAGAAGGGAAAACAATCTCGGAAATTTATTTTGATTATTAATTACGCCAGAAAAAGACCAAGAATTTTCCCCTTAATTTCTCTATGTGTCACACAAGTGCCATTTTGAAAAATGATTTGATTTATCATATGATGACGCAATTACGAGTCAAGGTCAAATGAAAAGGGCAGATCCTAACACAAAATTATCAAACCAAATTAGCAGACGACTTTTCGAAAACAGAATATTAATTATATAACAGATCAGCATAAACGGAAAATCTTCATTCAAAACTGCACGTGAAACTCATTTTAATTAAAAGATAAGAAAGGTAAGTAAAATTCATTCATTATTTCTACCTCTTATAGCAGGAATTCCTTCTTTTAACTGCCCTTTTTCATCACCGGCAAAATCGGTGAAAATAGTATATTCTCTTAACATTCATAATCCTTAATCGTTTGAATTTTAATTTTTGTAGTTTTTCAAAGCGAAAATATCGACTTCGGTTCGCTTTACATTTTGATTTAATGTTTACCAAAAATATTTTTTCCCTTCTTTTTATGTACATTGGAATTCTGAAAAAATGCATGCTTATTTTCGTTCAACAGCGAAACCAACCAGACTTCTGCTATTTCAACCTTACTTTTCGAATAGACTCCGCTCATTCAATTGCCATTAAGTTCCTTCCCCCACCCTCCGCTTTCCCTTTTCTCCATAGAGCTGAGCTTTTCTCTCTCTTATATGAAGTATGCTTAGAGAAAAAAAAAAACAGCAGGAATTGTCTCCCAAAACTTTCTGGAAATATCGATATCTATCTGCTTCAATAAAATTGTGTATAGACTTGAATGCCACATAATCACTGGCTCTAAAAATACTAAGGTTTAATTCCGTAATGACATATCTATTTTCAAAAAGTTACAAAAACAAAATAATTCATTTATTTTAAATCATTAATAAATTTATTAAATTAAACAGTGTTAAATAGTAAATTAAAAGAAAATTGCCCAGCTTATCCAAAGAGGGGCATTATAGTGTGCAAAATATTTAATCCGCCATTGATTAGATTTGTATCAAATCTCGGTCCAAATTGGTAATTGTAAAAATGTAGTGTACCTAAAAGCATATTCCATTATCTTAACTATTTAATGACGCTACCATTTAATGACGACATAACACATTTGAGTCATCTTTTGAAATTGCGAAAGATGAAACCGCCATACTTATCAAAGAAAAAAAAAATATTCCACATGCACAGATACTAAGTTTACGTTTTTCTTTTCATTTACTCTTAGATCGGCTGTGACGCAAATGAGATAAAAAAAAAAAAAAAGTTATCACCATTTTCAAAAATGAATATCATATCTTCACGATAAAATTTAGATTACCAAATAAATTTTTTGCGTTCTAGACAAAATGGTCCTTGAGATAAGATGGTAAAGTCAAGGACGCACGTTTCATTTCAGCTAAGAAGTAAAATGCCGCATGAACCATAAAATAAATGTCCGTAATATGGGAAGAATATGATTCAATCAATATGGCAATATTTTGAAGATCTGTCAAGGAAATAAAGTTCAGAGAAACAAATAAAAATTCCATTCTTTAATATTTTCAATACTCAACCATTCTATCAGACTAGGAATGCCTTTTATTATCGTTTGCAGAATTTTAGAAATAGAATGCAGCATTGCATCGTTTTTATTTAATAAAAAATTATTCTCACTTAATGAATTCACACATAAACACCAGAAAAGCTTAGATTGACTTTTTTTAAATCCCAAAATTACAACTATAATATGAAATTATGTTACATTCTATTCAAATTTTTGTTGATGATTCAATTTTTCTTCAATCAAAATGGCTAAACTTTTTTCAGAACCTGCACATAAATTATAAAGGAATACAAAATTTGTCAAACAGTTGTTGTTTTAAAAACAGAAGACTGATTTTTATACATACTTAATTCATTACTAAAGAAAAACTATGAAATATGTATAGCTTAAAAGGAAGTAACGCCATACAATATGTAATACCCATACATCAATTATCCTGGATTTAAAAAAAAAAAAACATTAAGGTCCTTTTTATATTTTAATCAGTATGATAGTAAGGCAATTAAATTAAACAATCATTCAACCAAAATCAAAATCTCGTATCAAGAATTTTCAAGGGAGCATGAATTTAATTGCTCTTAAAAACCTTTCTAAATAGTTAATGTTAATGATATAATATAATTAAAAAAATTATAAAAAATGCAAGAAAAAATATAAACTAACAAAAGGAAATTTACAGAATTCACTAAGGAAAAGTCTCAACTAATGTTAAAATAAGTTTCAGTTTAATTTTCTTTAAAATTTCCATAATTTATAAAATAATAAATTAAAACATGGAAATTTTAGAATTCAATGAAGAATTAATGATTACAAAATTGGTACAACACTTTCACTGTCAGAAAATAATGATTGCAGTAAAGCAACTTTTACAGAGAAAAGGTTATAAATTGGGACAGATAATTTGGATATATATTTTATATTGCACTTTTATATTACACACAATATTGCACTTTTTTGCAATAATTTTATAATCATTATCTAGAAATTAAACATGTGCCTTTTTCTTATGATGTTTATAAAAATTATACAAAATTTTGTATGGACGGCATCTCATTTAAGTATGTTTTTAGCATTCCATGCATGCTCCCTTTTTAAAGTTTCTATATGTTGCAAACTACTTAGTACCCAAAATATATATATATATATATATTCCTTTATCAATGATAATATCTCAAATTCTATCTTAATTTGTCACAAATTTTAACAAAAGAAAAAATTCTTTCTCATTTTTCTGGTACAATTTTTTTACACACATACACAAAAAAAAATCATAATTATTCATCAATCAGAGTTTTAAAATAATACAGATAATATTCAACATGAATCCAAAGGACACAGAGAAGAATATTTTGATCTATCCATAGAAAATATGACAAGGTGAGAGAAATCAGATAGATATTTGTCGCTTAAATGCATGCAGAACAGAATTAAAATGATTAAATTCAAATATTTTTATAGGGAATCTAGTTTGAATTGTAAAATATATTAATGTTTATTCACCCATGTTTACAATTATTCAAATTCAATTATTCACCTCATCAATTAGACAATAAAAAGATAATACATCAGACAAATAAAAAAGTGAAGAATGAATTTTTTAAATAGCTAATTTAGATAAAGTTTTAAGTACAAGTTATGCATGCTCAATGCAAAATATAATAAAAGCACAAGAATTATAAAATAATTTGAGTAGTTTCTTGATTTAAATTATTTTTAAGCCATTCAATTATTTAAATCAATAAGTCGTGATGTTAAAAAATTAATTTTTAATCACATAACTAGACAAAATAACTTTTAAAAATATTGAAGATATTTCGTATAATAATATTATGCACAAATTTTAATTATCTACACTACATTTTATATATCTAGTTTTTTTCAATTTATTAAATAAAAAGAAAATTAGATATTACTTTAAATACATCATTTTGCACTTTTTAATGTTATAAAATCAGTTGCAGATAATAGAATTTTTCATCATTAAAAAAAAATTGCAATTCCCAGAATTCTACAAATTAATACAAGGTATATAAATTTGAAAAGAAACCTTTTTCTTATTAATTGTGCATACCACAGTAGTGATTAAATAAAAAGACATTTATATATTAAAACAAATTACTAGCTACTTTCAAGAGTTATAGTAGAATATTTAAAGCCTATATTAACAGAATTTATATTAAAATATATATGAATTTTGTAAATTCATTTTAGTTTTAAAAAATGACATTACAATTATCATCATCTTTTAAAAAAGAACAAGCTATTAAACAGAAAATAATATTCATTCTAATGACTTCAAAAAAGGAATTTTTTTTTTAATAAATGCAATTGCAATTATTGATAATGTTTAAAAGAAATAGTATACAAATGCAAATATTAGCACACTTCAGTGTAAAAAATGTAACTTTTCTTTCCCCAATTTTAATAGCTTTGCAATGTCATCAGTTTTTTATTTAAAATGTTTCAAAGAAATATTTATAAGTAGAAAAAATAATTTAAATGCATATTTTAACTAATACCTCATTAGTAATACAATATTATTGATCATTTCACAAATAAAAGAACTTTCTCGAGAAAAGAAGGCTATAATTTTAATAAATTTCTACTCATCATAATAACAAACATTATACAAAAAAAAATGTTCCTTATAATTTAAAATGCTTACCTACTACACTTATTCCACTATTATTGTAGTTAAAAAATTCCCTATGTGCCTGTTCCAGTACCTATATTAAAAAGAGAAAACAACTTAAATTAGTATCTAAATAGATTTTAAAATATATAGTTTCTTTAATTAATTAAAATGTTCTTGAAATCTACCATGCTAAAATTATATAGTTGTATATATAAATTCATTGATTGAGGGGATGGGTCACAGAGTTCTTGAATTGAATTTCTTAATCTCCGGAAACAACAGACGATATGGGTTACTTAGCAAATGATTGTGCATTATAAAGGTGACTAACAGTTGCATTGAGCAGCAAAATAAATATTAATAATATTTCGTATTACATAAAATGCATAAATAAATATAAAATATTTATCTTAAATTCTTTGCCAAGGCATTGTATAATATACTTAGCAATAAAGTAAAGAACTGTAAAAACTGTGTGCGAAAGAGACAGATAATGCAATAAAAATTTTCATAAGATCATTTTTTAAATTCATTTCACATTCTTAAATGAAAAGAATTAAGAAATATGTACTGATTTTAACAACTTCAATTTAACTAAGTTTATAAAATATTTCCAAGAAATTATGAATTTGAAAATGGAAGAAACACAGATTAAAAGGCAGCAAAATGTACTTGGAGAAAATGAAAATGACTATTTTCAAGAAAATAAATTAGAATTTCATTTTAAATAGAACTCAGCTGGTTTGTCCAAATAACACCACAGAGTTAAACCTCATCTAAATTATTCATATACTGGAACATATATAAAATACTATTGAAGTGGATAATGCATACTCAACCAAGCCATTTAATAGAATGCCTGAATTATATGTCCATTAAAATATATGAGAATTTTCTCTGAATTAGATTGCATGGTAAAAAAGTACTTTCATAAAATATTTCTAGCAGAAAGGAGTAAATTATGAAAAGTAACATGAAAAGATTTCTTTTAATACCAGATAAAAAAGTATCAGATGAAGCTATGAAATCAATACATTTTAAAATTCTAAACTGAATGTCCATAGTATGGCAAACAACCTGAATACTTTCTTGAAATGCATATACAGGATAACCTAAAAGGTCATTTACAAACTTTACATGAAGGTCATACATGCAGAAACAATTTATTTTTACAATAAGAGCATTGGTTTGCACACGCAAAAGGAAATTGCTACAAGGTGCTCTTTGTCAGTTAAGTAAAAAAAAAAGTGGATAAAGTGTACAACACAAGTTTAATAAAATAAAATATAAATATACAATAACACAACACAATTGCTTCAATTACTACTGCACAAGTCATATATAATATATAGCAGACACAATGCTATGTAAAATATAGTATCAACTGCAAAAAAAAAAAAAAAAAAGGAAGAAAGAAACTTTACTATACTTAAAGTAGGTATTCAAAGGACATATCAGCCAAAGCTAAACATGTATTTCATTTTACTATTCATGCAGTTATATTATTGTCCCAATTAGCATAGAGCTCTCACCAATTTTGTTACCATATATTTGTGATATTGTATGATATTCAGAATAACGAAAATGGAGATATTGTACAATATCTGTGCTAATAGGATTGCTATTTTAATTTTTTTCCCATTAAATCTGTGTTATACATCTTATTTGATACATCCTTTCCCTTTATCAAATTCATTGACACAAAGTCCCTGATAGGGCTGCTCTTTAAAATTGCAACCCAATATTCCATATGAAATATATTCTTTCTGCCTGCTTTATCTACTCTTAACATTTATAAACAGACTTTTGGGACACTCTGTAGAACCGAATATAAAATCCACTGCATATATTTCTGGAAAAATTTTCTTAGCTCCTTTATTATGGATTTCGCATTAGTTGCACTAAAAATATTTTTATTTCTTCCTTTGCATTTAAGCTCGAATGAATCTAGTATTGAAGAAGTAGCTCACTTTCATTATAGAATATTTACATAGAAAATTATATTTAGATAGCATTACTCCATATTCTAAGAATAGAATAATTGACACCAGAAGAGATACAAAGTTAATGACAAATCCTTTCTTTTATTTATTTTTTCTCCTGAACTACAAAAAGCCACCTCTAGCATATAAATGGATGTACCCTATTTTTCAAAATCCATATTCTGAAGATAAAATATTCAATAATTAAATGATGAAAATATGGATTTTGTAAAGGAGAAAATTTCCTCAATTTATGAATCGACTCAAAACTTCACCAGGTATATTATAACATAAATATGCAATTAAATTATTTGTAGACATAAAAAAACATATTCCACATTTTGAAATTATAATGTTGAAAATTAATAAGAATTAAAAAAATTGCACCTTTTAAAGCACAATTTTTATATCATTCTTTTTCTATCTTTTAACTTATAGATCAATATCAATAAAAACATAAATAGTGAAATTTACAGATTACAATTTATATTTCATTAACTGAAATCATGCATCTTTTAAACTGAGAGAAGTATAAAAGAAAATGGATATTCATGCATGAATTTTAATATTTGATCCAAAACTGTTTGTGCATAGAAGCTACAGTGGAACTTGAATATAAACAGAGAGTTGGAGAAACTTGAGCATAACAGATAGGGGGAGAAAAGAAAAAAAAAATCTGATTAACAACGTCAAAATTAACAAATAATTAAAAATATCAATTTCTACATTGGGTTGACGACTATACATAATTAATATCGGTGTTTGGGCTCGTATTTTTTACATGCAAATAAAAATAAGAATAAAGCAAAAGAAAAAAAAATCCAGGATCAAACGTAGAATTTGTATGTGTAAAAAAATATTAGCATCACAATTTTTATGCAAGATTTACTAAAATTGAAATAAAAATAATTTACACTGCACGCTGCATATTTCACAGTTATTGCAAAAAAGAAAGGGGGGGGGAAAGGAAAAAAAAAAGGTTCGATTCCATACAATTAATTTTTTTTCTTCTAAAGGATAAAACAACAAAATTTGAAACAGGAATAACACTTACCTCTTCCGGTACTTTTGCAGGTCCTGGTGCAAAATTCAAAGCCTTATTCGATGCCATTTTTATTTGAAAAATGCAACTTGATGTTAAAATTGAATTCACAAAACACACCTCCTAACCGGTGTACGTCAAATCACAGAAAGAGAGAAAGCAGTCTATACCCAAGCCCTTAAGTAATGTAGCATCTGCCCAGCTCGATACTCCCAGCACCCCTCTTGCAAGTGTGATGGACTGCCCTAGCAACGAACTCATCCTCCCGGCGCTCGTGTAACCAGCTGCAGCGGTAGTTTCGAAATTCGACTGAAGATTTAAGTGATGTGTTTGTCAGTTGGCGTCATAAAGAATGACGGATTTGATTGCCTCATGCTCAAGTTTCCTAATAATTGTTTTTAATTTCTTATATTTATTCAATTTGATAATCGGCCTTTTTTTATAGATAATCTTATCGATAATTTATAAATTATCTGATCTAAGTTTTTTTTTTTTTTTTTTTTTTTATAAATAAGAATATAAAAGGTTTTAGTGAACCCTAGAATTTGAAAATAGATACGCAAATAAAAATGAATTAACAATATATTTTAAAATTTAAATAGATATTTACTATATTTAAAACTAAATGAGGTCTTTTTCTTCCAAATTATTTTTTTCATTTACAAACCTGATACACAACTAGAGAAAAATAAATAAATACAATCCTAAAAAATGGAATGCTTGAAGAAATATACTTTTTCTTAAATTTCTTCTCAAAATTTAAAAAAATATATATACATAATTTGGATTTTTTTTTAATAAAATTTATTTTTTTAAATACGATTTTTTTTAATGATATACAGCTGTTAGAACAGCCCAGTGCATCCATAGATAAATAATAAGAAAATGAATTATTTTATTATTATTTTTTAAAATTTTAATAATTCCTATGACTACGTTAGACAGAATTGCTTCTCGATTCGAAAAAAGAAAATATTTTCTGAGATCCTTATGAATCAAATTTATTCTGAAGCAGAGTGTTTTTCATCCAAGCATCAACAGATTTAGAATTTCATTCATGAATCCTTCGAACTACAACCTAAAAATTATTAACCGTTTTATTGAAAGCAAAACAAGGTGAATGGATTTTATTTTTATCTAATCTTTAAAAAATACTAATAAAAAGGAATTAGGTTTATTTTTAAGCTATGCCATAAAATTTTTCTTGTAAATAATAAATAAGAAAACATTCTCCTACTCGGGTATTCAATTTAGTTCTACTTTGCAAAATCTCTCTGTTCCAGCTACATCAGATTTTATAAATCAAAATACGGAATGTTGGCAAAAGATCGGGAAAAAAATCGTGAGTTTAAAACTTTAATTAAAATTAAATATTTAAATCAGTGGGTGTGGTCTTCCTAAAACTTTCCCGCATACTATTTGATAAAGATGTTATCTCTATGAACATGGCATTGACGTGTAATAATTATGAAATATTAATCTTTGGCGTAAATTTAGCATTTTTGCTCATTCTGCCTTGTGATCGTTGGCGAGTATTTTGGCGATAACTCCCCAGCATGAGGTTAATAGTATCCAAAAAATCGAATTGGGTTTCAGACACGTTCTTCCCAACCGACTAATACAAAAATTTGACATAAAAATATATTTAAAATTGCAAAATCTCATATCAAATTTTATATATTTAAGCCATTGCGTTTTTCAGTTATTGCGTTTACATGTTTCTGAAAGTACAGACTGACAGACAGTCAATCACTTGTCGGATTTCGCTCAAAATTTGGTAGTCATCTATCTAAAGACGTTAAATATGTGTACCGAATTTTATCTATCTAGCTCTCTTCGTTTTTTAGTTATTGTGCTCACTTATATTCGAACAGCCGGACAGACAGAAATCCTCGGAACCAATTTTCTGAAAATTTGAAAAATATCTACATATTTGGTGTAGAGACCATATACCAAATTTAATCTGTCTAGCTCATTGCTTTTTTGAGTTATGAGTTTTTGAGGTTTTTCTATACTTTCTCTGTATTTAGTATACCAGAAAGTAAATACGTGATAGCTTGAAGTCAACAATGCATTAAGAAAAATATATGAATGAATAAAAATGAATGCCTTTCACCTACATGAATCAATGAAGTTTGATTCAGAATCGGAAAAGTGTAAGCAAATATGTACATAGTTTCATAGTGTAGGCTTAAAAAGAAATGATTCGTTTCCTACATTTTTTTAGTACAACTCATATATTATCATTACATTTTTTTTCTTATTATTATTAACTGCAACTGTTTACAGTTAATGATTTTAGAAACATCTTTGTTGACAAAAAATTTAAAATAAAATAAAAGCATTTTTCAAATAAAATTAACTGCGTAAATTATTAAAAAAATTTTTTTTTGTCCTTTACAATGTAAATTAATCTAATAGGTGTAATTTTTGAGAAGACTATTATTTCTCCTAGAAGCAAATCTTATATCAGCACGAGTCGATTACCTTCATTTTTCTGAAAATTATCTCAATTTTACGAACGAGATTTCTATTAAAATATCTGCTTTCAAGTATTTCTATTATGAGCATTCAAAAAGAAGAAAATGTCTAGCCGCTCTCTTTTTATTTATAGTATTTCGGTTTAAAGGACAAAGAGTCATGTTATAAAATTAAAAAAATATCATTAGATTATAAAGTGTAGGATTCTTGCGCTTCCTTATCAGAATATAGTTTTTGATGTAACATCACCAAAGAATTAGATGAATTTAAATACATTACTCATTAGAAACAACTCTAAAAATATGTTTCGTAATCGTTTGGTAATAAATTTGAGTTTCCAAAAAATAAAAAGAATTGTAACAATAAAAAGATCAATTATTTGAAAAGACATCGTTAAGGAAATTTAAACCAATGTAATGAATGAAAAGGGAAAAAATATTTACACCCTTTTGGCACTGGCGTTTTAGATGCAACTAGAACAGTGATTACGAAAAATACTTTACAGCTCAGAAAAATTGTGGTATATTTAAAAATAATTTTGACGTAAAAAAAAAAAAATTTCTTTTAAAATTAAACAAGAGCATCACATCAAGATTTATTTTTTATCGTTTGCTTTTCTGATTATGTTTATTCAAAACAATCAAGTCTTCATTCTTTTTTATCAAAGCTTTAATCGCTTCATATTGATTTTGAAATATCTTTTAGTTTTTCAGAGCAGTTAGAAAATTATTTAAAAATGTTTCTTTACAACGCTTGGTGTAAACATATTTGTTTCTTGCCAAAACACAAATGGGTTAATTAAGTTTCTCCTTACAAACTTTAATGCATTAATAAAAAAAAAAATTAACTAAACTTCTCTTGATAAAAATTTGCTTTTCTAAAATAGCTCATTTTCAAATTAAAATAAAAAGGAACATGATAAACAAGAAAGGAAATTTATAAAATTTAAAGTCTTCATTTTTCACGGATGGTAATGAGGTTAAATAAGTATATTTCATAAAGGAAAAAACGCATACTGTTACGAACCTTTAATTTTGCTTCCCAGCACGAATAATTTCATCGTAAGAAAGACCGTTTTAACGATCAGCTCAGTTGGGTGCTGAGCGGGTGCCGCGTCAGTAATGTCAGAGCTAGGCGTCAAACTTGGCGATCATTTGGCGACTTAGCGATGAATTTGGCGACAAAATGGATAATACTGGAAACTTCGAGAATTTTCACGATCCATCCAATAGGAACTGAGATGCCCAGATATGCCTGATTGGTCCAGAAGGTTCTAGGCCCGCCTCCTGGGAACTACAAAAGCCAGCACTCTCAAGCTGCAGGTCGTCGTGAATTGAATCGTAATTGTAGTCGGAGTCGCCGGCAAGTAATGAGTCTTCGAGAGGATAGCGAAGCAATGGCGGAGCGCCAGCGTTGTGTGAAGCTATTAATGAATTGAGCTGTGAGCATCGAGTCCTGTTGTCTACTGTGGAGGCAGCGTCGTGTCATGTGTAGTAGCCAGTTCTGTGAAGTAGTGAGTTGGCAGCTAAAGCGAGAAGAGACACAGGAGTGTTTCGGCCGTCTGAAGAGATCGTTGAGCGAAGCTCCAAGGATCCTCCTCTCCTGCTGGATTCTGCCTGGCCGCTTTGTTGCACATGCCAAAATGGACGTTGTGTGCTGCTGTGTGTTCGTCTAGGCTGTAAATATTTGTCGTATTTGTGCTGTCCTGTCTTCATGTAAAGAAACGTCATCGTTGTTTTCAACTGATGCCTGCTGATTGTGTTCTCACACTATGGTGTGAGAAAAATCACCGCACTATCAAGCGAACCCGGCGGTGAAATCCGTAACAATACCAATATAAAATACATAAATGTGAAATTTTATAATTCTATTAATAAATTATTAAATATGTAAAATAAAAGCAAATTTTTCAATTAGAAACGAAGGCAGATATAATACACAATGTATTTAAGCATTTTATATCCCTAGATGATAATGAAGTCCTTCTTTTAACAAAGTGATTAATTTGCTTTCATATTTTAACGCATTTTCAACATATTAATGATTTATTTTAGGTTATTTTTTATTTTATTAATTTTGTGAACATTTATTAATCAATACTATTTATTATATAAGGTAAATTTTTCGAGAATTTTACGATTTTAATTTTTTTATTATATACATGCTGAAAAATAAATCAAAACCTATATATTTTTACCAAGTCATCAAAAAAATTAAATTAAAATAAATCATTAATGTGATTGGATTTAAAATTTATTGAAATGTGAAACGAAATTGCTTTCTTATTAAAAGATGGGCCTCATAATATGCCATATTTGAGGCTGTGAAATGCCACTGCTTAATATATAGTGCCAATGAATAAGGTCACTGAATTGAACCCTGCAGTGGTCTTCTAAAGGATGTGACAACCTCACCTTCGCTTGCATGGACAATGTGACGAAGCACAAGGAATTAATTTTGTTATCTCGAAGCAAATGAGACTATTCTGAAAATAATCCTTTCCTTTTGAACTGTGGTTAGATGATGAAGACAATATTTATGCCAGTATGTCTTCGAATTTTCCATGCCACATTAGCAGTAAGATGTTTACTTTCGATGAAGATTTCATATGTGCAGATCGTTGGAAAAATTAGGTTTTGAACCTGGGAAAGCTCTCCTGCCACGAAACTAAAATTACTGCAGCCTTTGACTGATTTTACAAATATACAATATGAAATACAATAAATCGATTAAAGTGATTTGTCATATCATTGAAGTCTGTCTGTATGTTTTTATTCATTCTTTGACAGCGTAAAATCCCCCTTCTTGCTTTCTGCATTATCAGTTTTTGCAATTTAAAATATTTGAAAAATATGTTAATTTTGAAAGAAAAAAAAAACAAGTTGTCAGATAATATTAAAAATATTTTTATTTTAAAACTAAAATCTAACAATTAAGATGTCGAATGACGTAACAATGTTAGCTATAAATGTATTCATCATATGCTACATAAAAGAAAAGAAATATTTCCATAGAATTTTCAGCAAACATTACAAACAGCAAAAAAATTTAAAAAAAAAATATTTATGAAAGATTTTATAATCAGCTCAGGTATTAAAATTAAACATTAAACAATGATGGAAGCCATTAAAGTAAGGAGACGAATTAATTTTGTTATAGTTGTTAAAGAACTATTAAGAGTAACAATAAATGTTCGAATTAACAAAAGATTAGGAAAACAATTGTTCTAAAAATTATTTTTTTTTTAAATTCTGGTTTAAATTTCTTAATTAATGTTCATAGAACTAACATTAGTGACTTGACTAAGAGACTTGAACGTTTTTAAAACAAACTGATCGGTAATTTGCGTTTTTCTCCGATTCCTTGCATTACTTAATAGCGCAATGTTAAATTATTAACTTTAATTCGAAATGCGCCAAATCGAATAGAATTTGAACCAATTTAAATCAAAAATCTTAGTTGTTGTTTTTGTTTTTGTTTTGATCAGGTTTCGTTTTATTCTTAAAATTATGTTTATTATTTATTTATTAAAGTTAGTTACCAATTATTTATAAATTATGTTTATTAATTATTTATTAAAGTTAGTTACAAATTATTTATAAATCATGCTTATTATTTATTTACTAAAGTTTGTTACAAATTATTTATAAATTATGTTTATTATTTATTAAAGTTAGTTACAAATTATTTAAAAAAATATTTCTTATCAAAATTGTTAAACATTAGAAGCAAATTTTCATTGTTATTTTTTTTTTTTTTGATGTGCACATTTTTAGATTCATACCATTTTTTTTCTTAATTCAAATATTTGGATAAATTGAATTTTGTTTATGATCCCCTTGATATTAAATCAATGAAGTTCCGCTGATTTTTTTTTATTAAAAGAAAACGCAAATATAAATAGTTGTAAAAATTTACCACTAATCCATAAAAGAAATTCATAAATAACTATATTCCAAAGAGTTTAGTTGTTGTTGCCCTTTTCTTGTTCAGTTTAATAAAAAGTAGGGATAAGAATATGAAATTTATCGCCTTTCTTACTTTTGCTTTGAACTGTTAATTAGAATGCTTGAACTAGAAATGTTATAAAATATACAAAGCTAAATGTCGCCTGCTATAAGTAAATCTGTATTTATTAGACTTCACTTATCTTTTCTGTTTCGCCCTCTTAATAAATTATTTTAATAAGAATTGCTGTAAAAAACTCATAACTCTAATGAAATCACGAAGTACTATTCAGCAAATAATTTCATAGATTTCGCTGGCTGCTTCAATTTGATTAGATTAATCAACAACTTAGTAAAAAATAATCGCCGATTGTTTAGTTTTATAATTTATAAAAAAAAATTTCGCGTTGCTTCTATTAAGGAAAAGTCTGTCAAAGAACGGTTATAATAGTTAATAAAAAAATAGCTGTGTGTATTAATCGTAGCATGAAATTCGTAAAGGCCATTCATCAAGATATTCATTATATATTGAGGATTTATTGATTGATTTATTAACTGAGCAGATAATGAAAAGCTCAAGCAAAAGTAGATCATATATTAGCAATAAAAACTGAAATAATTTTTTCAAACATAGTAATATTTAAATAAGATTTTAATTAGTATGAAGATTTTCCAATAAGATTTTCGTTGCTTAAATTGATTTCTTGCTTTGCACAGATGAATCAAAAATTGAGCAAGAATAGTTCTAAAATGTATAGCATTAACATTCAAATGGAATTTTTAAAAATTGTTTCTCTTCCAATGTTTCAAGAAATCTATTTATTCTTCGCTTGAAATTCTTTCAAGAATTCAACCAATTTTTCAGTATGTTCCAGAGTGATAGCGTTAAAGAGTGAAATCCGAATGCCACCAACAGATCTGCAATTGAAAAAAAAAATAGAACAATAATGTTAAGGGTTGTGATATATGTAAATAATGTAACAAAAACATTTCATTTAATTCATACATATTCTAGGCTGTATTATTTTTTTATACTAGCCGCCTTTGGCTACCAGTTCACCGGGATTGATGATTGCTAAAATTTTCCATTAAATATTCTATGCAATGGTTTTTTCACCAAATATTTTTAAACGTTAAATATTAATAGACATATAACACATACGTTTTTGAAATTTTACCCCATTTTGTTCATTGTACAATGCATTTCCCCAATTTCCTGTCGTCTATTCTTAAATTTGAACTTGATTTGAAACAGAAGTGATTAAACGTCACCTAATTCAAAAATATTTTTGATGAAATTAAACATGTTTCTTTTTTTACATGACTACGAAGATAGAATTGTGCAGCGTTGAGATTATACTATGAAATATTTTTTATAATTTATCTTCGAGTATTATTTCTAAAAAAAAATTATCTGATTCTAAAACATTAGAAACAAATTTATAAAAAATAGTTCACAGTACTTAGGGACAGAGTAAAAATTTAAAATTCATGATTTATCGATTCAAGCTGTCTAAAATATAATTTTCTTTATTTAGACGTATTTTCTTATTAGACATATGTGCCTATTACTAACGATGCAGAAATTATGGGTATACGCTTTGGATATGGATATTTAATACGTATAAACAATGTTTATCAGGTAAGTAACTGCCTTAAAAAGTTGAATTTTGCGAAATTAATTTTTTTTAAATTTAATATTCTAAATGTTTGAACAAGTTTCTTTACAGAACCATTAAAATTTTATTTATAAGTTTATTGTTGGAGGAAATTGCACTAATTTTTATATTAGTATTTCAATACAGTATAATATTATTTTATATTTTTAGATATTATTTTCTCAAATTCTAATCTCTGATAGAATTTTTTTAAGGAAAAACATCGTAAATTTCCTCTGGTGTATATTTTTTGTTCAAATTTGGTATAATAATTTCTCAATATGTTTTGCAGTGCCTGAACTAGAGAATAACTAATGTATTAATTTAGAAATATTTCATAGTTGTTTGAGTACTTTACAATGTGAAAGAAATTGAATATTTCGTTTTATTTATCAATCGAATCCCAATTTTTAAAGAATGGATAGAAATACAATTTATATTTTAGATAATATACCTCTTAAGCTGTCAGCGAATTTTTAAGAAAATCATTTGATAAACCTCTAAATTAAAAATTTTTTGCTCTAAACCTCTTTTTAACCAAAAAAAAATTTAAATTTTTAAAATATCTTTTGCCATTTAACTGGTATAATTTGGTTTTATAGAGGTTTTGTAGATAATAATATTCAAAATAATATTCATAGATGGAAATAGGTTCAAAAATATAACTATTTTCGAACGTTTTTCAAAAAATTAATCCCAAACGTTGTCACATCTTAAAGAATACAGAATCATTCAATCAAAAATATGGATATTTTAAAAGGCCTTAGGAAGTATTTTCTTGCATTTATTTTTCCAGAAAATATCATATTTCATATTTATTTCATTTCATATAGACACGTGCTAAAAATTACACGCTTCTAGGTTTTGTTTGTGATGAAAGTTAATTTAATCTTTAAATTCGAGTTTCTGTCTGCGTAGTGGCTACAAGTTGATAAAAACTAATTTTTTTCACACACGTGTAACATACTCGAAGAGATTAACTTTATTTTTATTTTATATGAAATATATTATTTGAAAATATGCTTTAAATATTCTTGAAAAATTCATTAAAAACAGAAAAAAATTATATAACAAAATAATAGGAATAGTAAAATAATAATGTTTTGAATTTTAAGATAATGTAAAAATTATCGTTGTGCTGTAATATTTTTTGAAGTTATCAAGGGAAAATGATAAAATTTTGTTATATTTAATTAATTCAAATTCTAATTAAAGTTTTAAGAATCTTTCTTAGATGCACATTCTTATTCTCCAAAGTATACACGCACCAAGATTCGAAGTTCTAAGTCAAGCGTTCTAGCCTGTAGAGTGTCAACACACACGCACGCGCATTCATTTTTATTATAAGTGGAGATACAGATTAAGATATTTAAAATGGTACGACATCATAAAAATGTCATCTTCTGGGATATTTAAATATATATATATATATATATATATATATATAATAAAGAGATTTCAAATAATTCATATATATTTTAATTTACATTTATTTTTTTCAGATGAAATAGCCAGCTTTTCTCAGAATGAAAATTTCATTTGGATTTTTTATTATTATTAAAAAAAATTGACAGTTTAATTAAAAGTTACTATAACATCATTAATACCTCGCTTATATTTCAATATTTGTAAGCAAAATTTTGACTCGAATTAAAAATCGAAAATTAAAAATCTCTTTAACATTAGCACTCGGCGAAATCCCAATGAATCCATAAACGAACGCTTTTTAAAATTTTTAATGCAAAAATGTTTTTTATTTAAAATATATACTGATACCCAACATCTTTTTATAGTTTGTAATTATGTTTTCGTTAAAAAAAAACTTATGAATTCTTTTAAAGTCATTTAAAGAACTCTGCCAAAAAATACTTAAAAAAAAATAATAAAACAGAAATATATTTTTTTTTAAAAAAAATGAGCGTAGAGTTCAGTGTCAAATTGTTGCCTAGCAACGGCATATCTGCGAATTTAGGTATTTCAAAATCGTCTGCTTCTACAAAATTATTTATTAAATACTGAAAAATTTATAAAAGTTGAAATAAAAATTGCGTGGAAATGAAATTAATATCATTCAAAAGATACAATTTTGACTTTTAAGATGATGTAGAAATATTTCAAGTGCCGTAATCTGCTTCAAAATTACAACGGATTACAACTGCAAAAGTTCGGCTAAATAATTAACTGAATATTTAAGTAATTTTAGAACTTAGAAAATTTGCATTAATCTTTTCCTAATCTTATAAATAATAAGTGAGCAAAGTTAGAATGAATTCGATCCAGTTGATTAAGAGATGTGTTTACTTTCATAGGCATAAAGCATAGTATTTATATTGAAATAAATAAAATATATTAAATCATAAAAATATATTGAAATCATAAAAATATATTGAAATCATAAAAATATAATCTATTTTAAAAACATAATTTAAAAAATTATTAAAGTTTAAGCGAGCAATTTGATACATGGTGAAAAGAGAGAGAAAGAGAGAGCAAAAAGAAATCGAGGATTTTCGTTACAGTTGAGTAAGAAGATGCCTGTTTTTGTTTTTTTAATAAAAGAATTTTTTTGAAGAAACATGATCTTTTTAATCAAAAGCTACGCAATACAACATTTCTAAAACTTAATAAAACGAAATTAAATATTTTTCAAACGAATTGTCTGGCACATGTAAATAAAAGGTAATACGACTTCGGCAGATCTGATTATATATTTATTGAAAGATGTTTGTATTTTTTTTGTATAAGTCCAGAATAAATGAATATATATATATATATATATATATATATATATATATATATATATATATATATATATATATATATATATATATATATATATATATATATATATATATATATATATATATATATATATATATATATATATATATATATATATATATATATATATATATAAAAGTATTAGAGTCAAGTTAATAGGAAAAACAAAAATCAAATAAAAATTAAACCAAAAAAATTATTAAAAAAATATTAAAAAAAGAAGAATCCGGAAATACTATGAAGTTCCTTTTTGGTTTTAGTTTAAATAGGTAATAAATTTTAGTTGCGATTGCGAAACTGTTTTGTTTCGTTTTCATTTTAGTTTCGTTTTCAAACTTTTTCTTACTTTAGATTGGTTACTCGTTCTTGCATTTGGTTGGAATTTAGCTGCAGGTGCGCTGTTCCACGAACTGCAAATTTTTAAATAAAATATTTTTAATAGTTTTTTTTGGTGGTGGTGGTGGGGGGGTTCAATAGGTTTTTCGGTGTATTGCCTAAAAAATTTAAGAATTTTCAGATCATTTTTCCTGATTTTACTTTTTCGAGAATTCCTTGTTTTTGACGTTTGGGAGATATATTTTCATTTTAATAAATAAATTAAACTATGCAAAAAGTTAATAACGAATTTATCATAGCGCATGGCCCGTCGCGCGCTCTACCAAGGGGCACTGTGGATAGCTTTGTGTCAGGAGCATTCACGGAGAAAAAATTACTGACACAATTGTTTTGTTTAAAAAATCTTAAAAATACAAAAAAATATAAAATTTGTGGAAACGGAAAGTGTAGGACATGTCCATTAGCAGATAAGGAACAGATCAAAAATGAAAACTCAAAATTGCAAACATTCTGTAAAAACAAAAATTTGATTTATCTCCTTAATTGTTCAGAATGTAATTTAAAATATATTGGCCAAACTAGCACCGAGCTTAATTTAAGAATTAACAATCACAGATCCGATATAAAAAACTTCATAAAAAATAGGACCACTGACTTCGAACTGGAGCATTTTCAAAACCATAACTTTAACAATATTAATATCTACATTCTAGAAGACAATATTAACGAATTAAACAAAAGATTAGATCTGGAAAACATTTATATTTGCAACCTGAAAACTTTATTTCCTTATGGTCTCAATAGTAAATTAAATGGGGAAGGTTATGCAGATTTAAACAATAATTGCATTTATAACAAATTTAACATATTTAAAAATTTTCTAAATAAAGATAACTTTTCTAAAAGATTTAAAAGAGGTAAAGGGAAAGGAGGCAATTTTCAAATTATATTTGAGGAATTTCAAAATTACTGTAATCTGGAACACAATAGTGAAAACATTCACAGAATTAGGAAATACATTTTTGGTCTTAGAAATAATAAAATGAAATGGTTTTTAAATAATAAATTCGGGGAATTAGAGTTTAAAAATTCGTACACCAAATGTATTATTCTAGATCTTATTAAATGTAAACTTAACATTGGAAAAAACGATTTACTTTTTAATAATAAAAATAATGTTTACAAAGAATACTGTGTGATTAAATTCTTGGATATTTACTTCGAATATCTAAAATTACCCAAAATTATACATAATAATAATATATTTTTTCCTCTTGCAGATAAAAGTACTGTATCAATAGCGTTTAGTTACACTTCAACTTTAAAGAAAAAAATTTGTAATTATAACTACTATAGCAAAAATTTAGATAAAATAAATAAAACAGATTGTTAAAGTAACAAGGAAAAATATAAAGATTTTATAGATATTGATAAAGGTCATATTATTACAGGTAATTTAAAAATTATTAAATCCAACTCTTTAAGAGATTTGATGGGAAGAGGAACAAAATTTAGATTAAGAGAAAAAATAAACCATAACAAAATTTTGATTTCTATTGGTAATGATTTGGATGTTTTTATTGCCAAATTATCTAGAAAATACCATTGGCCTGCGGAAGGTTTCGGGGAATGGAAAGTGAGAATTTTAAAGGAAATTAAAATAAAATTGAATACTGATTTTGACAGATCTAAAGAACGTGGGATTTATTTTAGTAAAACATTAAAAAATGAAATAAAAAATTTAAAAGAAAAATTTGTTATTACAGTAATAGATAAATCAGCAAATAATTTCTGTTTAATTTGTAAATATTATTATAAAGAACTTTTAATTAATGAATATAACTCTAATGCAACTTATATGTTAAAGAACACCGGGAAAAAGGAATTAGATAAAAGAATGCTAGCTTTCGCAAAAAAAACCAAAACTAAGACTTGCTCTCTTAACTATCCTTATTTATTCCCAACAGTTAAATTTCATAAAAATCCATTAAAATTTAGATTCGTAACCTGTAGCACTGGTAGTTATAATTACTATACGGGTAAACATTTCTTTAAATACTTAAAAATTATCCTGGACAAAATAAAAAATGAAGACAACTTTATTATTTCTAGTAACAAAGAAGTATTGGATTTTCTTAAAGATAACAACATTAATAAACTTAATACTTTTGATTTCGAAAATTTATACACTAATCTTCCTCATGAAAAATTAATAAAGGTCTGCACTTTTATATATGATGAATATTTAAATGAAAATATCATTCCTAAAAATAACTGGCTTGAGTTATGTAATTTTAATATTACTGAAAATTACGTGTTTAATGGTATTAATTTTTATAAACAAGTCAAGGGCATTCCAATGGGGACAGCTTTCTCAAGTGCTTTAGCTAATATTTTCCTGCATTACTATGAGAAAAAAATAATTAAATATAATTTAATAAACGGGTGGAGATATATTGATGACCTACTTTTGATTAACTTCGACAATACTAATATTATTACTAATTGCTATCCAAAAGATTTAATTCTAAAAGATACAAATAAAAATCAACTTGAGGCTATACCTTTCTGGATTTAAAAATCGAAATTGCTAATGATAAAACAATAGTTGGTATATACGATAAAAGGGATGATTTCAACTTTAAAATAACAAAACTATGTAACTACCATTCCAATCTAAACTCTAAAATTTTCAAAAATCTAATTTTCTCACAAGTTAACAGGATCAAAAGGGTTTGCAATAATAAAAATTCTTATATTGAAGCATCAAATATCCTCCTTAAAAATTTAATTAAAAATGATTTTCCTAGAAATTACTGTAATGTCAATTTTTTAATTAAACAAGGTATGGTTTGGGATTAATCCTTTGGCTTAAATAAAAATAGAACTTTACTTGCATATTGGATCACTCAATAGATGGCGCTGGGTGCCTACCTCTGTTTACATAATTTACCGTTAACTTTTTTAAAAACAGGAAATCACAATCGATTGTTTAAAGCTTCCTTGACTGTTGGATTGTATGTTCTGGCTTTTTCGTTTTTAATTTTAATTTTAATTTTAATGCTGTTTTTGTTCTTTTGTTATTGTTTTTATTGTATTTTTACTTTGTTGTGGTTCTTTTTTTCTAATTTGTTATTTTGTATTTCCTTTCTGTTAAAATGGTATATCTCTTGAGCATAATTTCAGGGGATTTTCGGGTCACGAGGAATCATTATTAGACAAAGTCTGTATGTCCTCACAGAAAAAATCCCTTTATTTGAATCCCTGCCTGAGGGTGACCCTTGAAAAAGTCTTCAGGCCGGATTCTTCTTTTTTTAATATTTTTTTAATAATTTTTTTGGTTTAATTTTTATTTGATTTTTGTTTTTCCTATTAACTTGATTCTAATACTTTTGTATCAATTCATCTGTGTTTTAGAAGTAGCTGCAATTGCGCTCTCTAAATACTATGAAGTTCCTTTTTGGTTTTAGTTTAAATAGGTAATAAATTTTAGTTGCGAATGCGAAACTGTTTTGTTTCGTTTTCAAACTTTTTCTTACTTTAGATTGGTTATATATATATATATATATATATATATATATATATAGTGGCTCAAAAAATTGAGAGTACACCTTACTTTTAGTTGATAAATCCGACTTTCAATGTAAATAACACATTACCGGGCTGTGCAAACATGTTTTTATTTTTACACATAACAAATAGTTTAATTTAGAGTAAAAATAAAGAAAAATCAACGAAATTCTTCTAAATTGAAAAGTTTCACAAGCATTTTAAATAAATACACGCACAATTTTGCCTCAAAAAAGTGTACAAAAAATACACCAATAAAATTCTTGTAATATATTGCATAGAAAGAACGTGTCAGTATTTTGTTGCATGTCTTTTGGCTTTTATACTGGCCTGTAAACGTCATGGTACCGATTCGACCCATTTTTGGTAGTATCTGAAGATATTTTACCCATTCTTTTTGCGCCACTTGTTTTAAAATTGGTTTTGTTTTCTAATTTTGTATTTTTGAACCACTTTTTCGAGTATGGCCCACGAATATTCAATGGCATTATGTCGGGGTACTATAGTGGTATGTGTAACTGCTGTTTACAATGAAAAAGACGCCATATTTTGACGTTACGTGCATTTTGTTCGGAGTCGTTGTCCTGCTGGAAAATCAATTTCCATCTATAAAAGTGGAATTGTTAGAGAGAAACCGTTCATCAGCTTGCAAATTCAGAAAAAACATTTGAAGTTTGCAAAACCTCATCAATTGAAGACCAATAACCTTTGGAAGAAAGCTATATTTAGTAATGAGAGAAAACTCAACATTTTTGGCAGTGACAGCCATCGTTCAGTATGGAGAAAGCCTAATACTGCTTTGGAACCAAAAAATGTACGTCTTACAGTTAAACATGATGGTGACTCCGTCATGATTTGAGGTCGCATGGCTTCATCCGGGGTAGAAAATTTAATTTTTATAGATGGCATTATAAACGATATGGTTTACTTGGATATACTTTGCAGCAATCTAAAGAGAAGTGCCAAAAATTTGGGTTTAGATGGAAATTTCATTTTCCAGTAGGACAACGATCCCAAACAGAATGCACGTAACGTCAAAATATGGCGTCTTTTATATTGTAATCAGCAGTTACACACTCCACCACAGTACCCCGACATCAATACCATTGAATATATGTGGGCCACACTCGAAGCAGTGGTCCAAAAACACAAAATTAGAAACAAAACCCATTTAAAACAAGTGGTGCAAGAAGAATGGGGTAAAATATCATCAGATACCATCAAAAATTGGTTTAATAGGTACCATGACGTTTAGAGCCCATTATAAAAGCTAAAAGACATGCAACTAAATACTGACATGTTCTTTTTATGCGAGATATTACAAGAATTTCATTGGTGTATTCTCAATTTTTTGAGGCAAAATTCTGCGTATGTTTATTTAGAATGCTTCTGAAACTTTTCAATTTAGAAGTTCTTGGTTGATTTTTCTTTCTTTTTACTCTAAATTAAACCATTTGTTATGTGTAAAAATAAAAACATGTTTACACTTCCCGGCAATGTGTTATTTATATTGAAAGTCGGATTTATCAAGAAAAAGTAAGGTGTACTCTCAATTTTTTGAGCCACTGTATATATATATATATATATATATTTCAAGAAGTTTTACAATGCAATAAAGTATGCTGGGAAAAAATGAATCTCCACAAAAAAAGTATAAATAAATCATTCAAAATATTATAATTTAGGTTCAAATCATTACACAACAAGCACTAAATTAGCGAGTATACTGGTTCTAAAATTAAATTCGCTACATTTACTGTTTATAAACTGATGAAAAAGTTATCGCAGATATTAAAAGGTATATGACTAAGTTCGGGATGAATTGTTCGAAAAACGTTCGAAAAGAGTCATATTTTTGAATATTTGAACAAAAAAGGTTGGTTAAACATCTATGAAATCAAACTATCCTAGTTTAAGGGCAAATTTTAAAAAAATGAAAAAAAAGACCTTTTTTTGCACTAAAAAGAAATATAAAGTAAAAATCTTGTAGCTTAGAGATTTAACAAGTGATTTGCTTAAAATTTAGCAGATAGCTTAAGAAATATATTATTTAGTTCCTGAACTAAAAAAAATAAACTGCATTTTTAAATATTGCGGTTATACTGATAAATAACAAGAAATTTTCCATTTTTTTTTTTCTTTCACATTGTGAAGCACTAAAATAACTATAAAATATTTCTAAATGAATAAATTACTTATTTCAAGAATTGCAGAACATATTGAGAAATTATTACTCCAAATTTGAGCAAAAAATATGCATTAGATTTTAGTTTATGAGGTTTTTAGAAAAAAATTTATCAAAGATTAGAATTTGAGAAAATAAATAGCATTTAAAGATGTGAAATACATATAAAAGTATGTAAATACAAATATAAAAATCAGTATAATTTCCCCCCAAAATAAACTTAGAAATGAAATTCTAATGGCCTTATAAAGAAACCTGTTCAAATATTATGAATATTAAATAAAAAAAATTCATAATTTTGCAAAAAAAAAAAAAAAAAATCAACTTTTTAACATATTTATCTATTTTACCTTTCTAGAGATTCTAAAAACAAGATAACTATTTAATTTTTTCTTTTATACAAAATGTTCAAAAAAATTCAGCGTACAAACTATTAAGAGAAGTAAGAACCACAAAAACAAACCGGAAAGGAGTAGGAAAGTTTGACGGGAAAGCCAACCGGATTGGCTAGATGGCGTTGTTTTCCAATGATGTAATATGTTTGGTACCGCCCGATTTATGTAGCTCGTATTCATTCTTATGAAGATTGATGAAATGTCGTTGAAAATCTCTGCAGAATGCTGGATAATTTCAAAAGAGTGCATCAATCTATGCACTACTGCTATGGAACATTAATAACTGTAAGTGCTAAGAACTTTAAAATAACTGTTGGCAAACTGGACTACTGTTCGTTTCAGGGTCCCAAGATTATCATTTTTGGATAATATTTGCAGCTCATACGCAATAAGATCATCACTTTCCCGGAATTCTTTGTTAGGTCTTACACTTGACTTCCATATCAAACTATTTTCTTTCATCTCACCCCTATTTTAGTAAATGAACATTTTGCGCATGCGCAAAATCATGGTGGGTTGTCGTATCTGGGAACTGACAGAATAAGCACTGTCTCCACTTATAAAATATCGCTAAATAAAGAATTTTCACCCATTATTGAATTCCCGTTTCTGATTCATTTTGTATTCTTTAATTCATCTGGTAGGAGATCAAATATTCTTTTTTAATTCTGGCTTCTTCTTTTCTTGATTCTGTCGCTCTCGACAGTTTGATCAGAGAATTTTGAATCTTCCTGCATATTAGTAATAACTTATTCATCTATATAATTTTATATTTTAATCGATTTAGTTTATTCACTACTAGCCGCCTTCGGTAACGGCTGGTTTGCCAGTAATATTGGTTCGGTTTAAATTAAATTAAATTTGTTATGCATACTTGGTGTTTACGATTTCCTTAACAACGTATTTTTAACCATCGAATTGTCACAGGTATTGAAGCAATGTTATTTAATTTGCTTTACATTCGTTTTGTAGATTATATACGTGTATCTTTTAAGTAGAATCGAGTTCCCTGATTTCAACAGTTATTTATCTTTCAATTGCACATTGTCTTTTTCGGTGCTTAGACTTCACATTTTGATTCCACAGGCAAACTCAGGAGGAAATAAGCATAATCTTACCTTAAATTCCACCTTAAGTGTGGAAGAAAATCACGTCATTCAATATTTGATGAAACAATTAAATTTATAGTTAAAAAACTATATAAAAATATATTTTTAAAAAAATTGCCAAAGTTCTGGAAAAATCTGCATGATAATTAAATTGGTATTATGAAAAGACATTTTTAAATAATTTTAAGTTGGTGTGAAAATCAAATTTGAATTATCATATTTTCGGAAGTTATCAGAGGAAAAGCCCAAAATCTCGCTAAATTTTTGATTAATTAAAATTCTAAATATATATTTATTTAATCAATTCCACAGCGCACATTTTCACCCTCAAAAAGTATACCTCTACAAACCAATTTATCGAATAGAGTATCAATCCGTAAATACACACACTTTGTCCTTTATTATTAGTAGAAATTTGCATGACTTTAATGGCAGCGGAAGTTGTTTCCCCAAAACATTCTGGCATATTTTCTAATAAAGGTGTTATTTCATAGAATGCTTGGCAGGGTATTGGCGTACAGTGGTGAAGCAATATCACGCACACCTTCGGCGTGAATTTAGCATTTTTACTAAATCTATGGTGTCATCCTTGGCGAGTTATTTGGCGATTAATACCCGGAAAGTGTTAATTGTATTCAAAAATCGAATTTGCACTTTAGACACGATTTTTGCAACCCATTGAAACAAAATTTGGCACAAATTTACACTTGAGTCACAAAATCCCATACCAAATTTGATATACAGGGTGATCAAGAAATAACAAGAGGTATTAAGAGCCCTGTAGCGTGTTATGTACTGGATGAAATAGAACAAAATTTGGTCACCATACACATTAAAGTATGCGGTTTCGTTTTTTCAAGAAAAAATAAATTTGTACAAAAAGACGCCGATAGGGGACATTTTGGTGCTGCGATCGAAAACTTCATTATGTAATTTGCATATGTGGGTACTTTGTGACACGCTATTGAGAATAAAAGGAATGGTTGCTGGAATTTAAGTCATTGTGCAAGAATTCGCCCGTAGATGACGTTTTCACTATGTGAACGTGCCTTATTTGTCAAGCTGTTTTATCAGCAAGATGAAAATGCCAGTGCTGCTCTTCGTGAATACCGGTGGTTAAAACAGTTACGTAGAGGACTGATGACCATAACTAACTGACGAAGAATAGTTGAAAGATTTGAAACAACAGGAATTCTTGATGTGCAACCTGGCTGAGGATGTTAACGTTTCTTCAGGCCGAGGACGATTTCTGGTTGTGGAGCTACTTGAAAGGCGTTGTGTATTAAAGACATGTTCCTGACATTTCTACTTTGTACTGGCATGCATACTGGTACATTTGTACTGGCCAATAATTGCATATCAGACGAATAAATACCGATATGCCGAGAGCAACGGTCCAGAACTTCGTGTACCGAATGCAATTATTGAAACATCAGACTGGTGGTCACCTAGAGCCAAATTTGTGAGCTACTATAATAAAAGTTTGGTATTTGGTGTGTTGCTATTTACTGTTTCCATTGGCAGTTGTGTATTCTTTTTCCACACATTATGCGCTTGCAGCGCCAGAATATCTCCTATCGGCGTTTTTGGCACTATTTTTTTTCCTTGAGAAATCGAAATCGCATATTTTAATGTGTATGGTGGCCAAATTTTGTTATATTTCGTCCAATACATAACACGCTACCAGGCTCCGAACAACCCCTGTTATTTCTTGATCAGCCCGTATTTAAGTCACTGCGTTTTTTAGTTATCATATTTCATGTTTCTGAAATTACAGACTGACAGACGACCATTGTACAGACCACTAGTTGGATTTGGCTCAACATTTGATAGGTGTCTTCACTAAAGATTTATTCATCTAAATCCCTTCGTTTTGTAGCTATCATATTAACTTATATTCCAACAGCCGGACAGACATTCTTTTGTACAAATTTTGCTCGAAATTTGATAGAAATCTAAATTTGGTATAAGGATCATATACCAAATTTCATCCACCTAACTCAAACTTTTTTTTAGTTATCTTTGTAGCATACAGATGGACATTTTCCAAAAATGTGTTTCTCGCAATCACGGAGGTCTAAAACGTGGATATTCATCGAAATCTCGAGTTCAAATTTTCTGACAATTACAGTACTCTATAATAATCTTTAAAAATTACCCTTATTTTTTTTGAATACCGCTACAGAAATCTCGTAACATACTGATTTCAACTTAGCTTTGGTATCTTCTACTTTTTAAAAATATATTCAAGGGCAATGGATAGATAGATGGCAGGATATAGTTCTTTATATCTGTGATTCGTTTTGTGCTTATTCCATGAGGTGTTTGTTTAAAAAATACTTTAAATACACAAAATTGTTCATTGCTCGATTTGTTCGCAACTCATATAGTTCTTTTATCGATCATCCATTTATGATATAAAGTATCGAATATAAATTGCTATAATAATAATGTTTAATCGACTTTATTGCTTTCTGATACGAAACATTTTCAGTTTTAATTATATAATTAATGACTTAACTATCTAACACATTTGTGACGATATACTGTTACGGAAAAATCCCTCCGATAGGTCGACGGTAAAACGACATTGTATTACGATACTTTATTCTACACAAACATACGAAACACGGATAATAATACACAATAGAAACAGTACTTTCAAAAAATCAAAGCACACGCATAAGCAGTCATTATTAACTAATTAACTACGGAATTTATTATATAAGAAGAATTGGTGGTAGGTAGCAACTAATTTTAAATCACTATTAATAATAAGGCATAATGCATGTGTGCATTAGTGCTCTATAAGTCAGATCATTTGACTTAGTGCTCGAAATTTTTGTCTCAGATATATTTGGGAAGGTTGAAATAGGCCCCTTGAAATTATTTTTTAAAATTTTAATTAAAAAATTAAATAATTAATAAAATTTGATACATTCTGTAATTTATAATGTTGCGATATTTTGTATGTTATGAAATTCAAATTCATTTATCATCAATCGCATGCTCTTGCTAAAGTTCAAATTAACATTACAAAAAATTGCTTTTTTTGGCATTAATTCCGAAATAGGATTTTCACTCCCAATTATATTTAGTAGTATATATCTTTAATTTGTGCCCACAATAATTTATTACAGATTGATTGATTCAATTAAATTCTTATTTTTAAACTATATCAAATAAATATATATTTTTAAGAAAATACATTCCGTCTTGATCGTTTATAGTCTAAAAAGTCGATAATCTGGCAGAGCAGACTGGTCACTAAAGGTGGCTAGTATAATTGACGTTCGAAACAAAATATACTATCCTGTTTTATTTCTTGTTATTATTTTTAAACTAAATCTATACTTATAATAAAGCTCAATGTGTGTGTGTGTTGGCGCTCTACAGGCCAGGTCCTTTGACATACAGCTATCAAATTTGGTACATGTATACCTTAGAGGTCGGGAATGTGCACCTGGGGTCCCTTTATTTGAAATTTTAATTATGAATTAAAAACTAACTTTCCCGCCAAAAAATCTTCCATTTTCCCCACCGCCAAATAAGTAAGGCTTCAGTACTTTTTTTCTCCCAACAGTAATGAGGCTAGGGTTAACTTTTTTCGGCGGATTATTTCAAACGATTCTGTTCATTTTCTTAATGTTTTATGCATTTAAAATTAAACATTGTTAATTAATCCATGTTTCAGATTCATTCTGAAGTACTTTTGAATTAAAATAACAAAGAATAAAGGAAATTAAAAATGTATAATCTGCATAGCGTTACCCCAACTGGCGTAGAAAAATTCACGCATTTGCGTTACCTAACTGGCGAAAAAAATTCACGCATGCGCATTGTTGTGATTGTTGTCATGACAACCACAATCAACGGATGATTTAAATTATTTTTAGGTTAGTTGCATGCTTTTGTAAGTAAAATGTATTTATGTTAGTTATATATTTTTTGTATATGCTTATAGTTTTAAGTACATCGTTTTTAAGTAGTTTTTTTAAACCTGTTTTCGATGATTTAAATTATTTTTAGGTTAGTTGCATGCTTTTGTAATTAAATTGTATTTATGTTAGTTATATATTTTTTTGTATATGCTTATAGTTTTAAGTACATTGTTTTTTAAGTAGTTTTTTTAAACCTGTTTTAGACCGATTATTTTAAACGATTCATTTTATTTTCTTAGTGTTTGATGCATTTAAAATTAAACATTGTTAATTAATCGATCTGTTCATAATGAATCTGAGAAAATTTTGGTGACAAATTCTTGAGATATTACATAAATTAAGAAAGATATTCTTTAGTGCCCATAAAGTTTAAATGCTCAGTGACTCTATTATCAGTAATCATATTATTAAAAAAATGCTTTGTTTCAGTAAAAAATATTATTATATTAATTGCAGATTAATCATTTACACTTTAATTTAAAGCATAAATTCTACGAGGGGTAACAGAAAATTAGAGAGATACATATTACGTTATGACTGGAGGCGTTTATAATATTATGAGTGAATTATATGACTATCAAAATTGGTAGTTTTAAAATATTTTGCTGAAGAATCTATTAAAGTTGGAATTGCATAAAATATTTAATTATTAAAATTTTAACGAACATTAAAATTGGCGAACCGGCTGGTCGCCAAAGGCGGCTAGTTATTTAATAAATATATATTTTAAATTATATTTAATTTTTTACTATTGAAATTAAATTTGACTAAGTCAATCATCACAATTTGCTAATTATAAGAAATATACGTCCACTTACAACCTGTAAATGCATAATATTCGTCTGAAAAATAGAAAATTATATAAATTCGTCTGAAAAATTCATATAATCAAATTACATATTGTTAAATTAATAGAAATAGGTACAAATTGATTTCCACGGCGACCGTGATAAACCGCCAAATCAAGTTAAAAAAAAGTAGTCAAAGTAAGAGCAACTACTAAAAAGTAATTTTTTCTTTTTTTTAGTATACACACTTTCACTCACAAATTAAATGCGAGTAATTCTAGCTTGACGTCATTCTTGGCGTCATTTTAATAGCAGTCGCCGTGGAAGTTAAGATGTCCCTGGAAATATTTCCAGACTACAAAATTAATTCTGATTTTTACATTGATTAATATGCTAGCCCTCAATTTACTCCAAAGAAGAAAAAAACGGACTTGCGTCACTGAAAATAAATGGCGCATTTGATCGCGTATGTTCTTTCATTGTCGGAAGCTAAAGAAAAAGAATTATTCTAATATACGAGTAGTTTGCACCAGGAACAAGAGAATGATGTTACAGTACAGTGGAAAGACTTTAATAAAATGGTTCATTCACACTGAATAGAACTGGTGAAAGGTTATTATATGTGTCATAATTTGATGCTTAAAAATAATATCTTGAGAATGTAATAAATATTAACGTTTGCATAAATTTATTTGAAATTAAACGCAAGAAAAGTTCCCTTCGAACCTGTTGGTCGCCAATGGCGGCTAGTGAAGAAATAAAATAAAATTCTTGATATAGTAAAAGAATTGCCTCTCACCCGTGTCCTTTCAGACCAAGCATGTTACGAGCTTTTGCCTCATTGAGGAACTTCCTCTCCAGTTCATCGACGCCACTGGGACCTCCGATCCTGAAGGGGATGTTCATGCGACTTCTATTCTCTTTTCTTATCACAGAACTAAGGATAAGAAATAAAATTGATAAATAAATATTATAATATACAGAAGATGTTACCGGTAACGCATTTAAGCACTTTACTGTTCCAGGCAGAGGACATTATGAGGCCCTCTTTTAATAAGATGGTCAATTGATTTTCATATTGCAATAAATGTTTACATGTTAATGACTTATTTTGGATTAATATTTTTTATTCCATTAATTTTATAATTTTGTGCATTCTGGCAACAACGTTTGTACCAATAATATTGAAACAGATGGCGGTTATTTTTTTCTTCCCAATAACTAAATGATCGTAATGAAGTATATAGGAATCTAATAACATGTTTTAATTCACCCATTTATGCTTTAGGTAGATATTTAAACTATCTAATCGCAAATTCAGCCCTGGGTATAACATCTCTTAATGCAAGCGAGACAGTTATACTCGAAAATTAATACATAACTGAAGCTCAACAAAGTAAATGAAATCAAAACTTATGCTAACCATTGGAAAACGAACAAAAACTATTACTTAGAAACGCAGAATACTCGAAATGTAAAATACAAAAGAAAACAAAGTAGAACGAAAAAATTAATACTTTGGTCCGGGTAGTCTACAGTTTTAACGAAGGAATGCTTTGCACCTTTAAATTATTTTGATAATTAAAAATTGAATAAATCGCAATATGAATTTTACCCTGTTATTTTATAATGAATTTTCACCATATGACACATTTTGCATTTAATTTCATTCATAATCAAGACAATCGAATAGGCATGGTGGACATCTTTTCATTGAGCGATTGGGTTGATAACTCATATATCAAATTTTATTTATCTACTGATACTTCCATTTATGCACAATTGCACAATTAGACAGCGGACAGATAGTCAATCCTGTGAGGGTTTCGTTCAAAAATTTCATGCAGATTTACAGTAATCTCACTATGGGGCACTTTAGATTCAGAGATAAAAAGTTTCCAGTATGGTGAGTGTTTGTCACTACCCAGGTAATATAATAACGGTGTGGGGTTAGTACTTCCAGCAGATAGCGGGAGAGGTTGTACCGTGGCCGGTGATGGCCTGTAAGACTCAACCATAGCTCTCGTCAATGCTTTCCCAAAGGCCAGATCATTCAATCATTATGTCTTCAAACGGGGCAGTTATTTTGTGGTTCAGATCTATATTTCTATTTTTAAAACAAAATGGCAAATTTCATTTTTCTAATTAATTGCATTTTTGAATTAACTTGTTGACAGAAAAAAGGGTGAGAGATTGAAAGAAAATTTAATTGGGTTTTCCAAAATTTAATGGAGCTATATAACATTGGTATAAAGTAACAATTTTCAAATTCGATCTTTCTAGCTCACAGCTTTTTATAACCCTATTCACAAATATCACAACAATGGTTTTTCTATGCTCAGTTGCTAAAAGAAATCATCCAAAATTAAAAGGTATTAGGGTTTTTCTCATGTATCACGGAATCGTTATGCGACTTCATCGATTCAAACAGGTAGATCGATATTCTGTTATCTGATATAGAATATATCTGCATTAGAAAACGATTTTCCGCCAAGACTTTTTCCATGTAGATATAATGATTTCTTTAAAAAAGTGCTTAACTTAGGACTCATACAGACCAATCCAGCCTGTGGCGCCACGATGTCTCCTCGCCAATTGTTCACTTCTTCTTTACTTTTTATTTTGCTCATTATGCAACGCGTTCTTTAAGCAAAGTTTGACTGCAACTGCTTTTTCTTAAATTAATATTTCTAGATATGGAAGTAATTACATATTCACATTTTCGGACATTTTTCCATACATGTTAGTAAATATTTGTGCCAATCTTTGAAATTCTTTTTCAAATTGAAAAGAGACTGGATTTATATTTCAAAATTTACTCTTAACTTTATTTGAAAAAAAAAAAAAAAAAAGACGAAATCCAAATAACAGAAATGAAAGCTTTTCTGAAAAGTGTCAGAGATCGCTTTTCGATGGACCACAGGCCTCACAGAGTTCTTGTCTATAATTCTAAGGGGGAAAAGTCATCCATTGAATAGAGTAGTCAGTACCCGGAAGCGGGATATCATTTCATAATGGATGCCTGGGATACTTTAGGAAAAAAAACCCTTATACGGCATCAAATCTTTTCCAACTTTCTCCTTTCAATATTATTGCTGTCAGAAGAATGAGATTCATTGGTTATGGCTGCAATCAATAACATTTCAGGAGAGGGCTCAGCTGTCAGAACCATAAAAGCAGACCGACCATATTTCTTTCTAAACGCCAGGTATATTATTTTAGATTTTCTTTGAAACTTTTCAGTATACAAAACAAAGGCATTGTAATCGTAAAAAAATCCAACCTTCAAGGTTTGACGAGTTTGTAAGTGGAGTTTTTTTTTGGGGGGGGGGGGCTGAAAGACCAAATTTGATTATGCTGCGCCAAGCATACGGCATTATCAAATTTTTATGATTTTTTTTTCCAAATTTCAAACTTTTTTTAGTCCTAAAAACACATATTTGGAATTATTTCTGTGTCTTTATTGCTTTTTCCATCAAGCATTGAAAGAAATCCATACACAGGAATTTTGACTCTCTACATGTCCGAGTGCAAATAAACAAGATATCTATAAAACTATAGATAAATAAAATTTGATATATCGTTTTAAAGCCTTCAATATTGATTAGTTTCAAATCCGCCATTGATTAGCCATCTATCGATACCGCACATTCTCATGTACGTCAAAGCAATAAGTCAAAAATGCAACAATTTAGATAAATGAAATTTAGTATATAATCTTGGCACGGAAATTGTAGCTTTTTTTTTGTTTGTTCCAATTAGCTGACTAAAAGAGGAAAACAAATATTAGCTGACTCATTAGAGGAAAACAAATATGCATCGAAATGCATATTTGTTTTCCTTTTCTACACTATGAAGCACAAAACCCTCATGTGTGGGACTCTGAAAACTTGAACACTTCTGGTGTTCTAGGCCTCTTTCAACAAGGTCTACAATTTTTATGTGGAGAAACAATTTCTTTGCAAGGGAGTGGAGTATGTGAAAAAGTGAAGGGAAGGCCACTTCCGATTTTTTTTTTGTCTCCCAAAACTTTTTTCTTTCTTTCTTTCTTTTGCAAATATTAAAACAATTTACACATACTCATTTTAATATTAACTGTTGGTTGTTTCATATAATAATATGTATGTATATAAAACTTCATTATATACTAATCTTATTCGAATTACATGTTTTATAACTTTATATTTGATAAGCAGGGGTGTGGGCCGCGGTGGCCTGGTGATAAAATCTCAGCTTTGAGACCCGATTAGACCGAGGATAATTGCTTAAAAGAGTTTGGTGCACGTTAAAACCGTTGGAGCCGAATGCCTCCCCTGCTGTCTTGGCGTGGTCGTTTGGAGACAGGGATGCCAGCTCAGGTGCCGTCCTCGTCATCTGACGATGGTTCAAAATTACGAGGTCCGTTCTAAAATATCCCTAATGTTGCTTTAAACTAGAACCTTAATATAACTGTACTAACTAGACTAAATTCGACTGGGAGGGGGAATATGAAATTAAATAAAAAATTTTGGATTGAATGAGACATCTTAAAGAATGGAATGGAATTTTACATTCGGAGCAGCATATAAGCAGCTGTTACAATTTTATTATCATTTTTTAACAATTATATGTGCACAGTCGAGCTTTCGTATAATTTCATAAATATTTTTAAAAATGATATTAATTTATATTGGTTTGTTCCTGCATTCACATGGAATGATCTGAGTGCCAAGTTATGTTGCACTAAGAGAGCTAAATGATTTGTAAAAATTTTAATAATTACTGTGAAAGTACTTACTGATAAAATCCCTCAGAGGAGTCGAGTACTTCATAGACGAGGCCAGATTTAATGGCACTATTTCTGTCCATGGCAGAAATGCCACCGTTTGCCAGCATCCATTTAAACACCAGACTAAGAATATATACGCTGAAAATGAAACACATGATTTTAATTATTAGTTACAGTTTATCAACAAGAAAACGTATGTTTTACATATAGTAAAAAATGATAACCTATCAAAGTCATTTGATTACAGATAAAATATTATTACGATTAATGATATTATCTATCATATCATTTCTTTGGGAAGTTAGTGAAATGGTTGGAAAGAGTCATTTGCATCGATTCTTAGTGGATACCAGGTCAATAACCCTCAACATTGATGGTAAATATGGCCACGATATCTTACAGAACTGGAGATTCCGGAAAATGCAAGAATTTTGGGCCTATCTCTATAAAGAACAGAGATATAAACATTTTTCAAGATAATTCTATTGTGAATCAGAAAACCTATATAAATGCCAAAGGCTGACACGTTCAGTAAATTTTTTCGATGAAGAGTTCAAGAAAAAGTGACCTATGTAGTTGTATTCTTTTAGCACTGCTCTAATTACCAGTTTTCTGTCTGCTCGTGTTGTGAGTGTATATTCGGCTGTGTTTTTATTGCATATACTTCATGTTTCTTGTATATTAAAGTCTCAGTTTCCATTATCCCACATAATGAACTTTTTTCACGTACATCCACTGGGGGACTGGCGTAACAAATGGATATATTGACAAATAAATGGGAAATTATTATTACAGGAAAACCTAAAGTCCATCCGTGATTTGTATATTGAAAAGTTCAACAAGGAAACGATGCTCCATTCTACACGAAACCCAGAATTCACAGCAGCAAAACGCAGATGAAGCATATGCATCCGCAGTACTTGGAGTAAACATCGGCATATAAGCAGCAAATCGCTATTAAACAATCGCAAAAGTTCAAAACTCTCAGAGAGAACTCAACTATTCTTTCTCGGTTCGATTATTGCTCCCATTCGACTGACCACTCACTGCTCAGCTCCCTTGGATTTTTACAGTTTCCATGATAGGGCAAGGAAGCTTCTAGACCAATCTTCAAAACTCGAATCCTAGAGAGATAGCCAAGATTCTCGAATATTCTAGGTGCTACATTTTTGTCATCAAATGATCATCAAAGATGGATATCATTGATCCGGCATCCATTCGACATCAGTTAGAGTTATTTGTAAAACTCTCTTCCTTATCATGATAGTGATTGCGCAGGGAAGCTGTATTGAAATTCATAACAGTTTTTCTACACTTTTCAAATCATTTGAAGATAAAATTTGTGATCTCTTCTGGAAACCTGTGGGAGGAGTCAAATTTTATTATTTCTTATTAGCCCTAAACCTATCCACTATGCATCGCTTAATATATAAGAAAAAGCGACAAAAATAGGAGAAGGTAATTAGAGATCCAACAGATTAGCGTACTGGGGGAAGTGGAATATCAGTGTCTTACTGATAGCGGAAAGTCTTGTATTTCTGATCATTTCTACTTCTGGTGGCAACAGGTGACAAAAATTGAAAGTTTTTGAGTTTAGTATAAAGATTAACAACTGTTTACTTATTTTTTATTTATTTATTTTTTTGCTATTTTTTTAAAAAAATGGAGACTTAGATGAATAAAAACATTTATCTGATTTCGTTTTTAAAAAGTAAATATTATATACACAATCTTTTATCTTCTGATGCAAGGCATTTTTATGCAGTTAATAAATGATGTCAGTGTATGCACTATAGATAGATTAATCCTCTAATTTTGTGAAAATTTTGATTTTTCCATTCAAAACCAAAGATGCATTATAAAGATTTAAAGTAAAAGTATATACCATGTTGTACTTTTGACTACCATGATGTGTTACTTCTTTGACCACGTCAGAAGTAGAATATTTCATATTTAAAGGAAACTAAGGACTGTTTCTTCAGATGGTTATTTACGTATGTCATCTATATTTAATGCATATATGGTCTATTCTCTATTTCTCATTTCAATCTAAAAAAGTCATTATATTGAAGGGTGGGTAAGTATGTTTTGGAAGTTCCAAAGAAATTTTTTCTTTTCATTTTATTGTCGACTGGAAGTTTACTCATGGAAGAAGATTAATTAAAGAATACTTCAATTTCAAGAATATTTCAATTTATAATTTGATATACGATATTGCCTAATCTCTTTATTCTAAGAGAATATTCAATTCTTATGAGATAAATTTTCTACTTTTAGAGTACTTTTCGATCTATCATTCATTTCACAATATTACTTTCTGTTATTTAAGCACTTACTAACATATTCGACCAAGTCCTGAAAATCTGTGTTACTCCTTGTTAATCATGAAACTCACGAAATCATTCTTGTTGAGATGACAAAATTGGCGCAATTATCATAATATTTTATACATACAACAAATCATTGAATGCATCAATTTTGTAGGAAGGTATTTGGGCTATTCAAAATTATTAAACTAAGGAAAAAAGGGTGTTTACTCAAGTATTACACGTAAATCTATTACAATTTGTGATGTAGCTAAATTGGGTTACTAAATCAGACTTCAAATATTATCATGGAAGGGTTTGAAGTTATGGATTTTGTTATCTTTAAAACGAATATTTTTACGAAAGAAGAGTTTCTGCTGGCACCTGTAACTGATAGACTCATATTTCATCCATGCCTCATGCATGACTTAGCCATTGTAGGTTTGCCAACACAAAATCGCATTCATACTCTTGACAATCTAAATATACCATTGACTTCTTAAGAATATCCTTTGACAATGTGAGATTTTTCCTTAAGGCTCAGTTAAAAATAGGAGCAAGTAATGAAAAAAAAAAAAAGATAAATCAAAGATTATCATTAAAAGTTACTAAAATCAAATGATGGTCTTAAAACTACAAAGTAAGAAACACAGAAAAGACTTAAAAGAAATTCTTCTGCTTTAAAAAAAAATAAGAAAAAACAAATTCTGAAAGTAGCGATAGATTTTTTTTTTAAATTATTAAATTTAGGAAAAAAATTTCTTATTTATTAAATGATAACACAATGAATATATTTTAAAAGGAACGAACCTTTCAAAGACTAAATAACACTTCTGTAAATAATTTGATATTAAAATCTGAAATTTAATCAAAAATAACTATCTTATCATTTTATATGAATGAAATTCCTTTTTTTATTTCTTAATTCCTTTGCGCATGTTTTATAATAAGTGCTGGTCAAAAGTACAACACTATGCTGTACCTTTGAGCACCATATTTAAAAAAAATAATAAAAAATATTAAATAGATTTTTTTATATTTAATGAATGCAAAACCAAGTGAAGTTAATAACAGGAATCGTAGCGAAATTGTAAACCTACATTTGAAACCAATAAAAAAAATTAATATTGAAAATCGGTTAACACACTTCTCTATTTCATATGAACCAGCCAGAATACAGGTATGAAATAACTGCGGGCACAGCATTCTTAGACTAATAGGAGAAAAACCTCAGTTTAAGAATAATAGCTGTCGGCGTACTGGCATAGGGGTAGCGCGTCTTCCCCATGATCTGGCCGTCCTGGGTTCGAGTCCCGGTTCGGGCATAGTTGTTCTTCTTCTGTTCTAACTATGAGATGTGTGAATGTGCCCTCCTGTAAAAAGGTGTTGTGCGAGAGAATGTGATGCATGAGTAGCTAAGACGTACTATTGGCCCTAGTTGGCGCTACTAAAACAAGAGACGTTCCCTTGGCTTAAAATCGCTGACTTCGTCTGTGAGCTTGTTCATGGCAAGTGTCATTATAAACAAGAACAATAGCATTTCAAATTTAAAATGTGTCACAAAACACGAATATACAGTGCGTCCCGCACGGTGTGCAGTGTCTAATATTTGCAGATTCAAATAGAACACTTCAAGACGAGTATTTTGACGTATAACATGTGGGGTCCCCGAATATAGCGCCATAGTTTAATTACACGAAGAACGTTAGTTACGAATCTGACGGTTAGTATTCCAAATTACGATGTTAAGAATTCAGTTAACCACGTGGTCTTCCTGCGCGGACCTAGATGCCAATTGATGTTAGTATATTTTTTTCCCCAGTAGAAGGGAACTTGACTCCTGTACTAGGGGGAGTGTTATCTTGGTTCTCTCTCTCTTCCGAGAAGTTTTATGTGTCGTTTTCTAGGCCTACTACACTATGGCGTACTCATGCGCCTTTTGTTGTTGATGTTACCAATAAACCACATAAAAGACAACACGTGTCTTCAAGTCATTTCACCCAGACCACAATCTTCACTATCAAATAAATTATTGTGTAATCAAGAAAAGCGATAATTTTTACATACGACGATTGCACAACGTTGAAGTTTCCCAAGGTGGCTATGAAAATTTTTGGCAGCAAATGAGAGAAAAAGAGCGCCTGTAATTGAATATACAAATTCCTATGTGGCTCTGTTTCCTTACAAAATTCAAATCAATCACCATTAACCGTTCGGATCTATTTCAGTGACGAGGCGCATTTCCACCTCGAAGGATATGTTAACAAAGAGATCTGGGCCACTGAAAATCTTCATCATGCAATATTCCGAACACTGCACCCACTCAGGCTCATAGTTTGATGTGCGTTATCTCCCGAGAGTATCATTGGGCCAGTTTTCTTTTTTTTTTTTTATCGAAAATGTGACCAGTGAAGCTTATTTTGGCGTGTTGAATGGTTGTGTCATCCCATTCTTGCATGGCATAAGCAAGATAAGAGATTATTGGTTTATGTAAGATGGTGCTAGACCTCACCGCACTCAGCGAAACTTCAATCTCATAGCGGAACATTTTCACGATAGACTGATCAGGTTGGATTCCGTTATGAGAATAGGCAATGGTATAGAGTGCCCACGTTACTCACCGGATCTTAACCTGTATATACATCTCACACAGCTCGAGAGACATCTCACACAGCTCTCAACATTGGACGCCTTGAGAGCAGCAGTTGAAACCGAGGTCAAGGACAGACTTCACCATGTCATTTGTTCGAACGGCCGACATTTCGAAAATTTGTTGTATTGAAATTTCTCAATAAACATTGATTTGCACTTGTTTTTTCCACCTCATTTCTTGAAGATTCCATGACACAAGCGTCACACTTTAATTAGACTATGACGCTATATTCGGGGACCACACGTGTTATACATCAAAATACTCGTCTTGAAATGCTCTATCCGTATCTGTAAATATTAGTTCGCTGCATATTTTGTGGGACTCCCTGTATATACTGGGGTCGCATAGTCTGAAGACTTACAGTCTAGGCTAAGAACGGATTAGTCCACTTTACGTTGATTCTAATAACTTCTGTTTTCGAGCAATTTGCTTTATGATTATTTTCAGAAACAAATTAAGATCACGAACCTTATTTATCGATCGTGAAAATTTGTTGACACGATCTTAGGAATAAAGTTTTATCTCATAATTTTGTATGTAAACGAATAAGGTAGCAAAACAGCCAATTCATGTTCATATGAAGCATGCTCAAAACGCTATTCCAATGAAAATTTGGAATCCCTTTTGCAGCTTGAAAGAGAACCAATGGGAGAATTCTCTCCTCCATTTTCTCATATTCTAAGACAATCTTGAATATTTTATTCCTGTTCCTTTTCTGTTCGCCTCTGCATTTTATACACATATATATATATATAGTGGGGGTGGTTAGTATAAGAAGGCAGGCAATAAATCATAGAAGGCCAAGGCAAGCCACAAACATGAGTGGCTTCAATACCCACTTCAACAATAGGAAACAATGTGGTTAATGTAGGAAACAATATGGTGTAGGAAACAATGTGGTTCGTGTAGGAAACAATATGGTGTAGGAAACAATGTGGTTCGTGTAGGAAACAATATGGTGTAGGAAACAATGTGGTTCGTGTAGGAAACAATATGGTGTAGGAAACAATGTGGTTCGTGTAGGAAACAATATGGTGTAGGAAACAATGTGGTTCGTGTAGGAAACAATATGGTGTAGGAAAAAATGTGGTTCGTGTAGGAAACAATATGGTGTAGGAAACAATGTGGTTCGTGTAGGAAACAATATGGTTCGTGTAAGAAACAATATGGTTCGCTTTGTGTTTCATTACATAAAACCCGAGTTTCTATTATAGAAACTTTCCTTTCTACCGAATCGAATCCAAAATTTGGTATAGACCTGCAGTTTTGGCAACAAGACACTATACGAAAGTTTCCTTAATATAAGCCGTGGCGTTTGTCAATTATTAAGTTTAAATAAAGACGAATATACAGACTGTTTTCTCTAGACAGATTATATTCAAAATTCAATACGCATTTTTGATAAATCTTTGCACGTGCGATCTTCGGTAATTAATCGTTAGCATGCTATTAATACAAAAGTATCAGGAAATTGAACATACATTTTGAAGGCTTTTTTCAGACGTCAAAAGGAGGATTCTTTTCAGTCAGGATGGAAATCAAAATGTAATATAGTCTTATAATTTTAATCAGATCACATACTAAATTTCCTTTACCAATGTTGTCCCTTTTTTGAATTGCAGCGTTTACTTGTATGCAGAAGTGCATACCGACAAACGAGCATCCCCTTGTCGGTTTGTAATTTAATATTGATCTAAGTTTTAGATGCATAACCTGTGTGACAAGATTTTATCAGTCTAGTCTTTACTTTTTTCTAATTTCCCGTATACGAAGTACAGAGAATAAATTGTGATCTTTAAAACAATTCAAACGCGAGATTTTGGCGAACCTCCAAGCTTCAGACCTCACTCAGTCAAAAAAAATATTTTTTTTGGTATTATGTCTGTCTGTTTACTGTGAACACAATAACTGAAAAATATTTTAAGCTAGATGGTTGAAATTTGATTTATATAATTACGACCAAATTTGTAAATTTCTCTGAACAAAATCCATTCAAGAAAATCTATCTCTCTAGCTAGCCAATCAAGAAAATTTGTCGTTCGAATACAAAGAACTCGATAACTACAAAACCCCAATAGCTAGACAGATGAAATCTGGTGCACAGATTCACCATCTAAAATACAGATACTTTAAAATTTTGAACCAAAATGACAAATGGTTGACCATTTGCCAATCTGCATTTTCGAATGCAAACAAACGCAATAATTCATAAATTTTACCAATGAAATTCATTTTGTTACCTTGTGACTACAACTATAGTTTTGGGTCATATTTTGGAGGGTAATCGCCTAAAAAGGCGTCATATGCAAGGAATTCGTGATCTTACCAAAGATCCGCAATTTTATACAGAGGAAGAGTGATTAGACCTTCATTGGAGAGAAAATGTGAAAGTATCAGGTAGACCATTCCAGCTCGTTAGTTATTATGTTCCTTTGTACTCCGACAGCCAGACATAGACTTACTCTGAATGAATTACGCTCAAAATTTGACAGAAATCTAGAAATTTGTTGTAAAGATGAGATGATAAATATAAACCATACAGTTCTTTGTATTTTTGAATTATTTGCACAACTCCTTGCTCATCCATAGTATATATATGTACCAAATTTCGTAGCTGTAGATCAAACAGTCTGGCCTGTAGAAAGCTGACATACAGATAAACACACACACACACATATTCATGTTTATTGTTAGTAGAGATAAATTTCAATGGCATTAAAAAAAGTCATTTTTTAAGGGTTTTTTTCCCTTGTTAATATAACTAAGTTTGAACTCATTGATTCGACAAATGTACAGTGGCGTGATTGGTATGAGTGAGGATAGAACCTGGGACCTTGTGGTTCGCAGCCCAGTGACATGACCACAATACAAAAGCAATTGCCCATGTAGCGTAGCTGTTAACTGGCTTATAAGCTTTTCACTACAAACTCTCCCTCCAGTGAGCCGGAGGTGAGACAAAAGATATAACCGTTGAGTGGTGATGTATTATTTAGCTGTTGAGTCTAATGCGCCTGTACCCATTTGAGAAGCGCCAAGCGTTATGGCGAGCGTGTGTGGGTGAGTGGTTGCTGTTGCTGCGTCAAGTGAGTCTGACGACTTTGGTTTACTGCGTCAAATGAGTCTGACGACTTTGCTTGCGTATGGGTAGATGGCGCCACAACAGCTGTACGAAGGTTGAAGGTTCATCGTCCGAGGTCACCAATGTAGCGTATTGGCGATGAGCGAGGATAGAACTGGAACCTTGTGGTTCGCAGCCCAGTAACATGACCACAATACAAAAGCAATTGCTCGGGTAGCGTAGCAGTTAACTGGCTTATAAGCTTTCACTACAGTACAAAAAACAATAAATGTCTTGCAATTTGTAATATTTAATGTTGGATATTGTATCGGGAGAAAAGGTCCCTCTGCCTTGTCCCCTAAATCTCAAGAAACAGCATTGCTCGATATTTTTATTTAAAACATTATTAAAATAAACATATTCTGCCTTTTTAATGCAAACTTATATATTAAATGAAAATGAATAGTGAAGTTAACATACTGCTGTTTCACCATGCTGCAGTTCCAAATTTTTGCGTTTATGTCCTAAACCATACGTCCAAGCTTCACGCATATTTTGTACAGGTATTATTTCTACTTCCGCATCTTATATATTTTTATTTACTTCCTCGAATAGGAAGTATACAAAGTACTGAAATCACCGAAAAATTCGAAGTCAAGATTTAACGAATCAGTTTTTTCTGACAATCGGCAAACTGTCCGACTATCTGTCTATGGACACGATAATTCAAAAACGCTTTGATCTAGTTGTGTGAAATATGGTATGTAATCGCATTTCTACTGAATTTTGAACGAAATCTATTTAAAGAAAATCCGCTTATCCAGCTGGTTGTTTCTATGGGTGCAACTCAAAAAACACATAAATTAATTCAAAACGCTATATTATTTTAAAATGTATTAAAACCAAACGAAATCAACAAAGATTCAATTATTATTCACTTATTTCATTTTTTCGCAAATAATTTCTACATTGATTTGCCATAAATATTAGAAAGAGAAGATGCATGTTATTTAAATTTTGATTTTCAAATTTATTGCATGTTAATATGTGATCAGAAGCATGCACAGCAACGACAAATAAAAAGAGATAAAATAAATTATTTTGAAAATATACGACAGAGTTAAAAGTAATCAGAAGTTTAAAAGCATGCTGATAAATTGTTTTAAGCTGTTGAATATTTAATAAATGGAGAAATGAAATGTTATCAAGTACTAAGTTTTTTGGAAAAAAAAAAACATGGAAAGAGCTATAAATGCGTTTATTCATAAGAATTAATAATTTAAAAGCTTGCGAAATATGTCCTTTTAGATTAGACTGATTATTAAAAAACATTTTTTTCTGAAATTATTCATTAAATTTTTCCAACTTCACTCTATTTTATAAATTGAATTTTAAAGTGCAAATTGGATATATTTGTGAAATGTCATGGTTATAAAATGTAAAAATAAAAACACAAGTTTGGAATAATTATTGGCGATTGAATTGGCGGGTAAATTGGCGATTGGCGGATGAATTGACAGTGATTCGTTTTTCGTAAAAAGAAGGCGTGGTAATACACACGTAATGACGATTTACAAGTTGTGAGAACCATAATGAAAAAGTGACAAATCAAGCATTTATTTCTTACGAATAAGTTTGGAAAAAATATTATTATGTTTTTATTCAAGTAGAAAGGTAAAACGAAATTTTGAGAATGGCGAAATTCAGAAAATTGTTGAATAGGGCATTTTGGCCAATTTTGTTTCTTCTTCATATTCTAGGAATAGAGATTCTGTCTTTTCCAATCATTGTTCGACAAAATAAGTTACTGAAGTTGATATGGACTTCTCCAAAATTTATAGTTCATTTTCTATCGATTTCCAGTCTATTTTCTCACCTTATGTGCATGGTTTTTTTCCGCTCTTCTAAAGATGAATGGATAGTATTGATTGTTCTGATTCTTCATGCAATTGAATATATTTCCATGTTTTCGTCCAAACATAAACTTCAGTTGCTTCTTCAGAAACTGTCTAAAATATCCAGCATGTTGGGGTTTGTGCAGAAACAGAAAGTATTAAGAAGATTTATCTTAATATATTCAGTTGAGTCAATTTTCATTATAGCCACCATGGCGATATTCTCACATTCCGGAAAAGTACATATTTTTCATTTTATATGGAATTCACCTTATTTTTCTCAAGAACCGAAAGAATATTTATCATTATGCATTTATATTTTAACTTTTCAATCCTTTATACTCTCACAAAGTTTTTCTGCTACTTTTTCGGGTTTCTATTGTTTTATTTGTCAATATATGAAACTGTACCTCAACGAATTTATTTCAAAATCCCGAATTTTAATTGCACAAAAAGATTGCCGGAGCATTTTAGAACTGTACAGAGAACTGACACAGACGTTGACTTTGATTGATAATATTTTCAATTTCCCAATATTCGCCGAATTATTGGTCGGCATGATTGAACTTTTCTGGTTTTGTTACATCTTCGCTTTCTTGTCCAGCGCTGATTTCCAATTATATCTATACATTTCTTTAGGATTAATCCAGCGCATGATATATTTATTGATTTTGTTACTTCCAGCGGCTGGTGTGAACGAAGCTGCAGAGATTGCAAGAAAAAATATCATCCAGCTGCATGCATGGTTTCCAGAGTATCACAAGAAGGTGAAGATGCTCGTACGCCAAAAGTTCACGCAAAAAATTGTGCTCACATTATGGAAAATATACCATATAGAAAAATCTCTTCTTTTTAGTGTATTAGGAATTCTTATAACTTATGGCTTTCTTTTATGGACGCTGCTATTTGTACAGAATTCAAAAGAACAGTAATTCTTCGCAATTAGTGATACATGTTTAGATTAAAACAAGTTGCATGTACCAGCAACGATATTAATTAAGTCATTAGTTATTCGGATTTATGTGCATTTACTTAGAAACCAAGCTCACAAGAATGTTCCTGTTTTTTTTTTTTTTTGTTGTTTTTTTTTAAATTATTACTTTGGAGCCTCCTTTAACGAGCATAACTCGTTTTTGAATCTTAATCGTAATGCGAAACAATTTTCCTTCCCCTAAGAATCGATGTAAAATAAAGCAATACGTTCCATTCTGAGAAAAATTAATAATTAAACAAATTTATAATGACTCAATTTATTGTTTATAATGCATACTTATATTTATTGTTTATAATGCATACTTATATTTATTGTTTATAATGCATACTTATATTTATTGTTTATAATGCTATGTCTTTGTGGTTTTCTCGCTGGCCTCATATGATGTCACTTACTGAAAATATAAGAAATTACTGAAAAATATGGATTTTATTTCTTAATAAATATTTTGTAAGATTGCAAATATTGAATTTTACAAACATGCCAAACCAAATTATTTCTCTTTATAAATAACACATAACGAGCTGCATATTTTTGTTTGTTTATACTTATTTGTGCTTGTTTATGTTAATTGATGTTTGTTTTTTGTGCTGAATATTTCTTACAAAAGACTGAAATTTCATAAGATTAATCTGCTATAATTGTAATTACTATAATATAGAATGTAATCATAAATGGAATAAAAAAAATTAAAAAAAACCCAAAACATAATACTAAAGCGCAACTAGTACTGATTTTTGATGTAACATATATCTCATATTTTTTTTTAACAGTTTTGATTTGATTAATATTTTAGTTACGAAGTTTTGATTAGTATTTTAGTTTACCGCTATTTTTGCCAGCATAAAATTATGCATTCCGTTTACTTCATATTTAAATGGAAGGCGAAAGCAAATCAAATTGAAATTTTTAAACTCTAAATTTCAAAATTTACTATAATGTTGAAATGATTAAATTACTTGAAAAAGAAAATTATGTAAGAATTTATCTTGATAAACAAAAATATTTTATAGCAAAAAAGGGAACAAAATTTCAAATGAAATTCATTTTAAAGTTATTATTTTTTCCAAATATTTTATATTTTCAAAAAAAAAACAGATTATAAGGAACTTTTGTATAAAATATTTACGATTCATTTTTTTTATTTGCCTCAATTGTATGAACGATTGGGATTTATCAAATTATTCTGTTTAATCCCATTAAAGCGCTTTTCTTATATCCTTTTGAAAATAAGTTAAAAATTTTAAAAACAAATGCAAATGTTAAACTGTGTGTGTGTGTAAAATACATATTTCAGAAGCAGAGTCGTGGCCGAAGAGAGAAGACACTTTTGTAATTTTAAAACTTCGTTTTATTCCATCCCAGGAGGCTTAATTTATGAACAAGCAAGAAGCGACGAGGAACGTCAACCTACAGCACGACACAAGTACAAAAGGAGCGAAAAAAAGCAGAAATATTTATCCACGGTCATTAGATACCATGAGATTCTGAAAGGATTTCTGTACACGTGTTGAATGAAACAAATTCTTTTAAAGATATCCCTATCTTAAATCGACATTTCTATTCATATATGATTATAGAATTATCATATATATGCAGGTATGATTATACCTGCTTTCAAATTTAAATTCATATTAGAAACAGTAAAATATGTAATAATTAATAGTTTAACCAGCGCAAGTAATCTGTTCAAAACTATCTCGCGTACTCTCTAATAAACTTCTCAAGAATGTCTTACATGGCACTGGCGTCCAATAGTTACGAAATATAAACTTTTGGTGTGTTTAGCGTTTTTACTGAATCTGTTGTGTGATCTTTGGCGGGTTATTTGGCATTTAATCCCTGTCATTCGTTAATAGTATTCAAAAATTGAATTTGTGCTTTAGACGCATTTTTCCCAATGGATTGAAATAAAATTTTGACACAGAAATACACTTGTAGTCACAAAATTTGATATAATTTTAAGTTATTGCTTTTTTGAATTATGGTGTTTATAAGTTTCTGAAAGTACAGACCGACAGACAGTCAATTCCTAGTTGGATTTGCACAAAATTTGACGGATCTCTACACTGTAGATAAATCTGTGTACCGGTTTTTACCTATCTAGATCTCTTCGTTTTGTAGTTGTCGCACTAACTTATATTCAAACGGCCGGACAGACAGACTTCATCTGAACGGATTTTGCTCAAACTTTGATAGAATTCTACAAATTTGGTTTTGATCCCGTATACCGAATTTCACCTGTCTAGCTCAAAGCGTTTCTATCTTTGTCAAGACTAATAAAATGAAATTTTCCAAAAATGTAGTATTTTTTGTACTCAGGTTGGTTTAATACGAGGAGATTCGTCAGAATCTCGCGTTTGAACGTTTTGACGATTGCTATACTTTCTCTTTATAACATATACGAGAAACTAAAAAGTGAAACCACAATAAAAATGAAGTATATACAGAATGAAGGAATGAACATTTAGAGTGATGCCCTACAATTTGTGTTCCATGTCTGTAACAAGCATCGTCTTCGTGTAACGAAATCTTTCGCAATTAAAAAACATTTATATAGAACACTAAATTACCGGGAAAATATGGAAGAAAACTTATTTACAATGAATAAGTTACAATTTATCAATGAAAGAAATGCATTACTTTTTTATATGCTCATAAAACAAAGTGATATATCATTTTATATTTATTTATGAATATTAAGCACTGATGACAGGTATAGTATATACAGTAGACTCCCGATTATCCGCGGTGCGGATTATTCGCGCTGCCCGAACAAAATTTTTTTTTTTGACTGATTTTTTCAAAAAGGTGCAGTTTTACAGTTATGCTTTTGTAATTACATTATACATTACAGTATTAAAACAGTACATATGTATTAATTTTTCTGTGTATCCTTGACGCATCTCATAAATACAAAGCACTTTTCTGTTTTCATTAACAAAATGCATTTTAGGTCAGTTTTGAGTGATATACTAAAATATTAAGCGTTAGTTAAACATTTCTGCTGTTTATTTTACGTTTTATTGTACATAAAACGATTTTTCAAAGTTGGAATGACTGTTTTCTTTTTTGCTATACCCGTTTTTAGCTTTTTTCGGATTATCCGCGATTTTGGTTATCCGTGGCGGCCGCGCCACCCAATTCCGCGGATAATCGGGAGTGTACTGTATTAATAAAGAAATAAAATGCAAAAAAGAACCCTTAATTTTTTCTTTCTCTTTAACGATAAGATATTAATTTTGACACCAAACCTAATACAACTTTTAAACAATAAAAAATTGCCCTGATTTTTACTTCTTTTGCTTCAAACCTTCCATTTTAATTCTTTCAGAGTAATGACGGATGAAGCTCAGATGCAATTTAATTAAAACTTTCAATGCTCTTGCATGTTTCTTTTTCGGAAAAAAGAAAGCATGTTTATTTTCGGACTCATCCCGGAAATTTTCATTGTAAATATTTTATCATACATGAAGTAGCAATCGAATTCAATATGTAGATTGCAAACTTTACAGATGTTCTATAAGTGCCATAAAAATGAAAAAATACTATTAACGAAGTCTAGAAGATGCCTAAATCTTAAACATCTAAATATGGGAACAATCCCTTAACAGAAACTGCCAAGTACGTAATCATCATATTTTAATTAAAATCTATATTCTAAGTAATCTTTCATGCAGAAATCTTTTTATAACATCCAAAAAAAAAAAAATAAAAGGTTGTTGCCATAGAAAATTTCAACGTCTGTTCAATTTTACATACGCAGGCAATCCCCTACTAACATGTTAGTCATAGCACCTTTTAGTATACATTGCTGACTTTAAAAGGGCAATTTATGTTTTTATTTATGACTAGCCGCATTTGACAACCAGCCGGTTCGCCAATCTTAATGCTCGCTAAAATTTTAATAATTAAATATTTTATGTAACTCCTATTTTAATAGCTTCTTCATCAAAATATTTTAGAGCTTCAAATTTTGATAGTCATATAATTCGTTCATAATATTATAAAGACCTTCAGCCATAACGTAATATGTATCTCTCTCATTTTCTGTTAGTTTCCGTAGAATTTATGCTTTAAATGAAAGTGGAAATGGTTAAATTGCAATTAATATAAGAAAATTTTTTATTGAAACGAAGCATTTTTTAACATGAGTACTGAAAACAGAGTCGCAGAGTTTTTAAACCTTATGGACACTAAAGAATATATTTCTTAATTTATGTAATATCTCAAAAGGTGTTCTACAACACTTTCTCAGATTCATCATGAACAGATCAATTAATTGACAATGTTTGGTTTTAAATGCATGAAACTCTAAGAAAATAAACAGAATCGTTTCAAATAATCGTTTGAAACAATGTTAATCCTTCAAAATTTTGAAAACAGTGTAGATAATTCGTATCTGTTGAAAATAGAGTTGTCAACAATCAGAACACAATGTGCATGCGTGAATTTTCAACGCCAATTATGGTAATGCAAATGCGTGAATTTTCTACGCCAGTTGGGATAACGCTACGCAGATTAGAAATTTTTAATTTCCTTTATTCTGTTTTATTTTAATTCAAAAGTACTTCAGAATGAATCTGAAAGGTCGATTCATTAACAATGTTTAATTTTAAATACATCAAACACTAAGAAAATAAAAAAAATCGATTGAAATAATTGGCCGAAAATATGTTAAGCCTGTCCTCATTAGCGTGGGGAAAAAAACAAGTCTTACTCATTTGGCGGTGGGGAAATGAAAAGATTTTTTTGGTGGGAAAGTTGGTTTTTAATTAATAATTAAAATTCTAATTAAAAATTCAAAAAAGGGATCCCAGGTGCACATTTCCGACCTCCAAGGTATGCATGTGCCAAAGTTGGTAGCTGTAGATCGAACGATCTGGCCTGTAGAGCGCCAACACTCTCTCATACACACACACACATTGGGATTTATATAAGTATAGATGATTGAAAGCAGAATAAAATTGAATGGCCTCTTTTTTTCCCGCGATCACACATTCACTGAGTGTTACGAAATAAAAGAAAAGATTATTATTTATAAATATATAATATTAAAATTAATACTGTTCTAAATAATACATAATAACATCAAAAACAACGTTTCTTGCAGTGAGACTTTTTCTATTCCTAATGCACAAGAACACTCAAATCAAAGATAATCACTAAAATCAGTTTGAAACAAGTAGTGACCCAGAAAAGAGGGCAATAACAAATACAAAATAAAAATTATATTGAAAGAAAATGATTAACATTAACGACTAAATGAAGTGAAAATATATCTCATCTCATTAACCTTTGCAGCAATCCAGTGTAACAAAATGCAAATAAATATTTTGTAAAGCTGTGACCCCCTAACTTTTATATTCTTGGCTTTACTTCGCCAACTACCGTGCAATTCTCTCTCTCTCTCTCTCTTTAATCTGCGTTTCCTACAGCGAGATCTATATTCTTCATACATAACGTTCAAGAGCACTCAAATTAAAACTAATCATTAAAATAGAACTGGAATAAATGGTGTTCTATTCGTAATAAAAAAAGCGTATTGTCAAATACAAAATTAAAAAATTACTGAATAGAAGAAAATAAAAGAACTTTCAATTGCACGGTGAAATGAGAATATAATGGAAATTGCAGACCTCAGCTTATTAATCTCTGCTACAATATGGCATAAAAATGTAAATAAGATGTGAAGTTTACGATATTACAACTAATTATTATGCATGCTTAGTTTTATTCGCACTCATAAAAAATGCGTGTCTAAGTCGTCGTTAGACACAAAAACAGAAATTAGGATTCTGCCTGAGTGAGGATATTTTTAAATTTCGACTATCGTTGCAGACGGTTCTGGCAATTCATTCCTCTGAATACAAACCTTTACTTTGGACAAATTTCAAGAATGTGCAAAATAATATAAAGAATACAAAACTGAATTCAATTTTTTTTTATATAAATTTCAAATGTTCAGAAAAATCAAATTACTAACACAGCTAAATCACAAATTACTAGAAATAACATTGGATATAATTTTAAAATTTATTAAAACCAAAAGAAAACAATGAAGATTCAGCTTATTTTAGATCATCATAAATAATTTCCAGCAAGCAATTTGAAGAGAAACATTTTATTTGTAATGCTTTGTTTAATAATATGCAGCAAAGACGAAGACACAGCAACAGAAAATAAAAATAATCGAAATTAACTATTTTCAAAATGATTAAACACGGCAAGGGGCTTTAAACTATGTTTTACATCTTTATGTCGGTAAACTGAATGCATAATCATTGAAAAAAATGAGTTTTTATTAGACAGAAAGTTTTTTTAAAAAAGAAAACTCAAAATCGCAGTAATTTCGCTTACTATATATGAGATTGAATAATAGAAAAGCTTGGGAAATAAATTTATAATAGACAGCCGTCGCTGAAATCATTTAAAAAAAATTCTTTTCAAAAGTTTTTTATTAACATTTTTTAAACCTCATCTGATTTGATAAAAGAAATTTTATTGTGCAGTTTTGAATAATTTTATGGTTATTCAATTGAAATGTAAAAATTTTCTCTTATACTATCAATTCATAAATGATTGATCTTTTAGTTGATTGTGATTCGTTGTTGAGAAATTGTAGCCGTGGCAACATGTATACTATATGCGCTGTTAAATGAAAATTGAGAACCATGTACGGAATAAGTAACAATTATTTATTATGAAAAAGATTGGAATCAATCATTTTCTGTTCATCAGCAAATTCGATTTAAGAGGAAAAATCGAATAGAAAAATTTTAAAAATGACACACTTCAGAAAATTGTTGAATGGGGCATTCGCGCCATTTTTATTTCTTTTTCATATTCTAGGAATAGAAATTTTATCTTTTCCTACCTCTGTACGAAAGAATAAGCTGCTGAAGTTGGTGTGGACTTCTAAATTTATCATTTTCATTTTGTCATTCACCAGTTTCTTCTCTCAAGTCTTGTGGATGGTTTTTATCAACGCTTCTAAAGACGAGTGGACAGTTCTTCTTCTTCATACATCTGAATATATTTCCATAATTTTGTCCAGACTGAAAATCTTGCTTCTTCTGCTGAAACTTTCTAGGATATCATGTTGGATTTTGTGCGGAATTGTTAAGAAGATGAATTGTTATATATTCTATAATAAAATTTATTTTAATTGCATGCATTGTGGCGGTATCTTCATATTTCGGATATTTGCACAAATCTCAGTTTTTTTGGAATTCTCCCTATTTGTCTCAAGAATTTCAAGGATATTTCTCAATGTTTAATGATATTTTAAATGTGTATATCGTCATGCTGTTACACAGCTTTTCTACTACGGTAACAGGTTTTTATTGTTTCACATGCTAGTATATGAAGCTGTTCTTCTTGGAATTCATGTCAAAATCACGAAATTTAATCGCACAGAAAGACTACCGGAGCATATTAGAAATCTACAAAGAGCTAACACAGACAATGATTTTTGTAGACAATATCTTCAACTTCCCAATATTCATCGATATATTAGTTAATCTACTCGGAATTTTTTGGGTTTGTTACAGCTTTGCTTTCATGTCAGGCGGTGATTTTCGAATTTATATATGCGTTTCTTTAGGATTAATACAACGCATGATATTTCTATTGCTTGTGTTACTTCCAGCTGCTGCTGTGAACGAAGCTGCAGAGATTGCAAGAGAAAATATCATTCAGCTGCACGCGTGGTTTCCAGAGTATCACAAGAAGGTAAAGATGTGCGTCCGTCAAAGATTCACGAGAAAAATTTCTCTCACTTTATGGAAAATATACTGTATTAAAAAATCTCTTCTTTTCAGCATATTGGGAATTTTTATAACTTACGGCTTTCTTTTGGGAACTCTAGGATCTGTACGAAATTCTATAGAACTTTAAGTCCAGTTAATTCGAAATTGGGTATTTGACCTCCATTCACTTACAACGACAACAATATTTATAAAAAAGTACACTCGTTATTTGAAGAAGATGTTACTATTTATATTGCACGTGTGTTAAAGAAATTTGATGAACTGCTTATGAGTTGTGCTATTTCCATATGGAACCGAAATTGGCAACATGAATTACTTAACTTTATTTAGTATTTATTACGCTTAAAAATAAATTTTGGAACTTTGTTTCATAAATTAAAATCATAAGTGTATATCTTAGTTTATTTTTATGGATTTTTTTAAAGATAAAGTTATTAAAGATTGAAAAAAAATCAAGAATGTTGCCACGAAACAAATTATATAAATTTATTGATTAATATTTATCACATATTCTTCATAGCAATCTCTTTCAACTAAAATACACTTATATTAACATTTTTCGATTTCCAAAGTTGACTTAATGTTGTTTTCGTGAAATCCCTTCAGTGTTTACAGTGTATTTTCTTTTATCACATCAAAAGCCTCAAAACTCAGAGCACAAAACGACAAAAGCAGCTCATACTGTGCAATATCTGGTAAATACAAAGCTTGTGGAACTGCGTTAGTTGAACTTTTTTGTTAAAAATTCTTGAATAATAATAACAATGAGAAGGCAAATTTGAGTTGGCGTATTTTCATGGGGGGGGGGGGGGAGATCCATGAAATAATATGATTCAGATTGATTGCCGTGTTTTCAATATACTAGAAACTTGATTATATAAAGACTCAAACTGTTAAACGACAAACACTAAGTATGAATTCTCTAATCGACATATTGAGGATTATATGAAGTGGATGATCTACTAGAATTTGATTCATCTTTAACGGATTCTTTACTACTTTAAATCATACTACTCAAATATTCTTATTTTTGTTAAATAATTGTCATAAAATTGCTTTCTGTAACATTTCAAATATTTTTTCCCGAAACATTGCACTGTTGAAAATATGTTTTAATGAACATTCTTTGCTCAAGTCGATTTTGGAAGATCAGCAAAGTTAGGATTCTTATAACCTTAAAGATAAATAACAATATAAAATCAAATATTATGTGTTGCCAAATGGAGAAAAAATTTATTTTCGTAATTTATAAAATATTTCAAACGATTTCTGACATGTATATTTTTGAAGTAAGCATTAGCGATACTTGTCAGATATGCTGTATTTTAATATAACTAAAAGCTGATGATCTAATCGAATATTTCAGTAACAGGTTATTTCTAAGTTCTAAAGACATTAAGAGTTTGTTTTTGCTCTAATAATGTGTAAGTGAATTATATTACAATTTATGAAGCTAATAGAAAATAAAGCAAGTATTAGTTCTAGAATTTTTGATTTTCAAATCTCTATTTACTATATTAATTTAAAAAGCAGAACTTAATTGCATACGCTACATCGAGGTATCTTTTATGTTGGTACATGTATTGAAATATTAATTAATATCTCAAATAAGATATACCATCTAGTTAAAAACATTCGTTGAAAGGAATTATTACTAAACAGGATATATTTATTAATATGCCAAATTATTTTTTTTTAATCAAGCAATTCCCTGGAAATATTAGTTGTATTTACTTTTCATTCAATCTCTTATGCAGAATTTAATATTCATCTATACTTATAATAAAGCTCAATGTGTGTGTGTGTGTGTTGGCGCTCTACAGGCCAGGTCATTTGACATACAGCTATCAAATTGGGTACATGTATACCTTAGAGGTCGGGAATGTGCACTTGGGGTCCCTTTTTTGAAATTTTAATTAGAATTTAAATTTTTAATTAAAAACTAACTTTCCCGCCAAAAAATCTTCCATTTTCCCCACCGCCAAATGAGTAAGGCTTCATTTTTTTTTCTCCCAACAGTAATGAGGTTAGGGTTAACATTTTTCGGCGGATTATTTCAAACGATTCTGTTTATTTTCTTAATGTTTTATGCATTTAAAATTAAACATTGTTAATTAATCCATGTTTCAGATTCATTCTGAAGTAATTTTGAATTAAAATAAAACAGAATAAAGGAAATTAAAAATTTCTAATCCGCATAGCGTTACCCCAACTGGCGTAACAAAAATCACGTATTTGCGTTACGTAACTGGTGTTGAAAATTCACGCATGCGCATTGTGTTCTGAATTCCGCATTGTGTTGACAATTATTATCAACGGATGCGGACTGGATTTAAATTATTTTTAGGTTCGTTGTATGCTTTTGTAATTAAAATGTATTTATGTTCGTTATATATTTTTTGTATATATAACTAACGTATATATAACGATGTACGTATTTATAACGTATTTTGTATATACGAGTATAACGATGTACTTAAAACTTATATAACTAATATAAGTTTTAAGTACATCGTTTTTTAAGTAGTTTTTTTAAAACCTGTTTTCAACCGTTTATTTTAAACGATTCGTTTTATTTTCTAAGTGTTTGATGCATTTAAAATTAAACATTGTTAAAAAATCGATCTGCTCATAATGAATCTAAGAAAATTTTGTTGACAAATTCTTGAGATATTAAATAAATTAAAAAAGATATTCTTTAGTGCCCATAAAGTTTAAACGCTGAGTGACTCTATTTTCAGTAATCAGATTATAAAAAAAAAAAATGCTTTGTTTCAGTAAAAAATATTATTATATTAATTGAAGATTAATTCTTTCCACTTTAATTTAAAGCATAAATTCTACGGGTGCTAACAGAAAATGAGAGAGATACATATTACGTTATGACTGAAGGCCTTTATAATATTATGAATGAATTATATGACAATCAAAATTTGAAGCCTTAAAATATTTTGATTAAGAAGCTATTAAAGTAGGAATTGCATAAAATATTTAATTATTAAAATTTTAACGAACATTAAGATTGGCGAACCGGCTGGTCGCCAAAGGCGGCTAGTAATTAAATAATTTGATAACTTAAAGTTTTTTTAAAAATGTTTTCTCCCAATTTTTAATTTAATTTTTGAAGAAAAAAGTTATATAGAATTTAAAGAAATTATTTTTTGAAACAGTCTTACCTAAATGTTGGAGGCGTATTATATAAGGATTTGTTTGATGCATTTATCTTGTAATCCATAACCGTAGGACATACAGACATCCCTTTTCCAAGAAGGTCCTCTCTCACAATAACAATGGCAACACCAGGTATTCCGGCATTCTTTTGCGCACCAGCAAATATAACACCAAACTAGAAGGAGAAACATATCGAAATTAACGGGAAAATACATTCATAAAATGTATACATAAAATACATACTGAAAAATACTTACATAACTGCAATAAAACTTAAACAATCGTCGATAAAGAGTGAAACGAAAAATTAAACATCATAAAGCCACAATTTCAATTCCCGAAATGATCTCTAATAAGTTATCTATTCTAAACGAAAATTCTGAATTAATTTTTCAAATTTAAAATATTTGCAAACGATAATACATGTTTCCATGACAAAATAAAAAAAAAATTATAATTAATATTTTGATTTTACATATTGATAAATGTTTAGCAGACGATTTAATTGCAGTTTATGTTAAAGTTAAATGTTTTCAGAAAAATGTTTTACATAAAGCATAATTTTGAAACAACCCAATTCAAAATAATATAACATCGATATTCATCAAACTGAGTTAATTTTGCTCATTTATTATTATTATTAATTGCATTATTTATTAAGTGGAAAAGTTAAGACTACATTAGTTTGGAGTTGCGCAATAAAACAATTTTGAACTAAAAATATGACTTACTTTTGAAATATCAAGAGGTCTTGTTAAAATATCTGAAGACATATCACACACTAAAGGCACACCATTTGTTTCCGGTATGAAATCGAATTCAATACCTGAAAAAAATACAAATAAAATTCTTACTGGAATAAAATGAAGTAAATGGATGAAGATTATTTTAAAGAAAGGCAATAAAGAGTTAAAGGAAACATATTGGAAAAGAGAATTTGGCCGAATAAATTATTAAACGTTTTACTTAAACTCTTAAATGAACGGGAATTCGTTTCAACATTTTGATATAGCATGTCACTTTATATACAGTGGCTCAAAAAATTGAGAGTACACCTTACTTTTACTTGATAAATTCGACTTTCAATATAAACAACACATTACCGGGAAGTGCAAACATGTTTTTATTTTTACACATAACAAATGGTTTAATTTAGAGTAAAAATTAAAAAAAAAATCAACCAAAAACTTCTAATTCAAAAGTTTCAGAAGCATTCTAAATAAACATACGCAGAATTTTGCCTCAAAAAATTGAGAATACACCAATGAAATTCTTGTAATATCTCGCATAGAAAGAACGTGTCAGTATTTAGTTGCATGTCTTTTGGCTTTTATAATGGCCTCTAAACGTCATGGTACCTATTCAACCAATTTTTGATGGTTTTGATGGTATTTTCCAGCAGGAAACGACCCCAAACAGAATGCACGTAACGTCAAAATATGGTGTCTTTTTCATTGTAAACAGCAGTTACACATACCACTATAGTACCCCGACATAATGCCATTGAATATTTGCAGGCCATACTCGGAAAAGTGGTTCAAAAACACAAAATTAGAAACAAAACCCATTTAAAACAAGTGGTGCAAGAAGAATGGGATAAAATATCATCAGATACCATCAAAAATTGGTTGAATAGGTACCATGAAGTTTAGAGACCATTATAAAAGCCAAAAGACATGCAACTAAATACTGACACGTTCTTTCTATGCGAGATATTACAAGAATTTCATTGGTGTATTCTCAATTTTTTGAGGCAAAATTCTGCGTATGTTTATTTAGAATGCTTCTGAAACTTTTCAATTTAGAATTTTTTGGTTGATTTTTCTTTCTTTTTACTCTAAATTAAACCATTTGTTATGTGTAAAAATAAAAACATGTTTGCACTTCCCGGTAATGTGTTGTTTATATTGAAAGCCGGATTTATCAAGTAAAAGTAAGGTGTACTCTCAATTTTTTTGAGCCACTGTATATAAACAAAGTATAATGGTAATTTTTCTATTCTTCATAAGAAATGCAAACTACTAAAAAGATATTTTTCAAATTTTTTCTTCCAAATACTATAAAATATAAAGATGGTTTTAAGCAAATTTGAGTAATGATAAATTAAGTAATTTTTGAACATGAGCAATGTTACACCAAAACAATATGGAGGCGCTCAAGACTTACTTAATAAGCAGAATTTTACGAAGCCAAAACATGAAAAAAAAGAAAAAAAAAGAAGACAAATTTAAATAGGATAAATTTTTCATTATAGGTGATGGAAAATGCTCTTTAACTTGAAAAATATTTTGATATTTCCTATTACTTAAATATTCATGCAAAATTTGACTATTCAATTTTAATGGCCAATGGAGACAGAAACTCACGGTTGGAAATAGCTGTTTTTGTATTCCATGTTATCAACTCGTATTTAAGTTGCCTACCACAAAGTTTAATTTAATTTTGCATATTTTTTTTAATTGCTTATAAGAAAAAAAAATTAGGTTTCTGAAGTTTTCAAAATCATTGCGGGCAATCTGTAACTTTTTCAGAATTCTTCTTTGCGACAGACTTTCCCATTTTAATTAAAAATTAAATTGCAGACGATAAAAATTTTTTAAATATTATGATATTTAATTTAAAAAAATTTTTTTTTCCTTTTTGCGTTGGAAGCACGTTACTTAAAATACGTTTCTTTAGAGATTTCGTCACGTGTTAATATTATTAAATACATTTATTATTTTTCGTATACTATGTATACTTCAAACTTTTTTTCTAAAAAAAAAAAAAAAAACTGAAGCATAAGCGATGTTGTGATTAGTTTTTTGCAACAAGTAATTTAACCATTATTTTTTTTAATTGTGAAAAACATTAAAATTTAATGCCAATGAAGTATTTAATGCCAATGAGTATCTCAGCTAGTACTACACGAATATTCAGATTTAAAAAAATTCTAATTATACAACATGTAATACGTGGATATTAACTATTAATAAAAATAATTGCTATGCGGACAACAAATGACGAAAAAATGTTCAATCAATTACATTCAAAAATTTAACATCTTCACTTAATTAGTAGTTCTTAGAGTTTGCTATGTATAGGACCTTTAACGGCTAAAACAGACCTCAAAAGTTGGTTAAATGTGACTCTCTCTAACGTAAGAAAAATTCTTAATAGCTTTTTTACTACAGTTTTATTAAACATTTATCATTTTAACTATGGATTTTTTAAGGCAGTGAAAAAATTTTCAATAATTATAATGTATGTGAAAAAATAACATTTTCTGTGTAAATTGTCGAAGACTGAATTCACTTGCGCGCAATTTTTTTCTGAAAATAATCAACTTATATTAACAAATGTTACACCAATTGACTTCCAAAGAACACAACTTGATAATCATGTAAAGTTATAAATATTTTAATAGATTTACTGGGGCTATTTTACTTTTTAATATTGTTAAAACATGGTAGCATTTTTTAAGAAATATTTTCAGCATATTAGCAAGCACTTAAAAAAAGCATACAAAATAATGTTTCGACTTTGCATGGTTTTCTTTTTTATGTGTATATAAGGATATCTAGAAATATTGATACGATGACCCCTTTTTGTTAAATCCTGCGCGCAAGCTCTGAAAATGTAGTACTGAGAAAAATGACTTTAAAGTAGAGGATTCTAAGTGAAAAATCATCAAAGACCTTCACTTTTTTGAGCTATATGTTTTAAACTAATAAACGTACATATATGTGAAATATAAAATTATGTTAATTAGAGTTTCGAATATCAAATGAAATCATTAAAAAAAATTCTAAAAATTAAAGGTTCAAAGATCTTATTGCCCATTAAAAAGTAAAGAAATGAAAATAAAGACGCGAATGAAATAAATTACATAAAAAATGAATACAAAAATGATTAATTTTTCACAATAATTAGTATTTACATCGCATCTTTGATACTTACTTCTATTTAAAAATGTCATTTACAATGGTAGAGTATAGACATAAATGGGATAAATAATATATGAGGTAAAAATAATGAGGATGAATTCTTCACAATAATTAATAACCTTTACTCCTCTTTCCCATTTGCGCCCACTTAAAAAAATTATTTATGAAAGAAGAGAGCAGATGATTGCGTGTTTGCATTAATCAAATGGTTGTAAAGTGAAGAAAAAATAATTTTTGTAGGATAATTAGCTGGTACCCGACGCGTTGCCGCCGCAGAAGAAATAATCTTGGAAATATCGTTTGAAATTTGAAATAACTGCCTTGTTTAATTATGAATAATAGAAAGAGTGATATTTATTTTCTTGCCACCAATGAATAAGATACCAACAAAGAAAAAATTCTTTTTATATATTAGATAAATTTCTAAGTTATTAAGAAAAACATTACATTTTAATTAATTTTTACTTAAAAGTCTTTTAAAAATTTACTTAAAAGTTACTTAAAAAATCTTTTTAAAGAGCACCTTCAACTCAAAAAGTAGCTACGTAGTTAATTCAGTGGTTGTAAATCTAATGGTTTTCCTTATAGATAATTTTAAACAAGTTTTTCATCGCAGTTTGAAGAGTGTAAGTCAGCATATTAATATTATCAAGCTACGAAAATAATAAATGAATCATAAACTCATATCACAGATAATTAAAAAAATTACCAATCAATTTTTTTCAGAAAGATACAAAATTTATACAAAAAAATTCTTTAAAAAGATTTACCATGTATGGTTTCGTTTGAACAGTAATAAACGTATTTTGCATTGTTGCTCAGCTTCCATTCTGATTGATCAGGAATGCCTGAAAGAAAAGAAACGTCACAAGTCAAGAAAAGTAAAAAGTGGTTTCGTTTTACCTAAAGAACAAAATCAACAGGTCATATATATATATATATATATATATATATATATATATATATATATATATATATATATATATATATATATATATATATATATATATATATATATATATATATATATATGACATTATTTTGGTTGAAGCAGAGTGCAGGTTTGAAGATATAGACGAGATGTTGTATCTTTAATTCTCTTTAATATCCATCTCGGGAAAGCAATTTATTTACAAGCAGGAGCAGCGCGGCACAAAAGCAGAAATAAAAAAGAAGCGCGATCACTGGTGATAGTTATATAAGACTAATGATCACAAGTCTTATATAACATAGGATTTCCGGCCACGCGCCAATTCAATACACGTGGTGATCTTTGACACCGTTTCTAGGGCACCGAAGGGATTACTTTCATTTGAGACGTAGTACTGATGGCGCATTAGTTTTACAAAGGGATTAATTAGACCGAAAGTGGAATTGGATCACGAAATAAGAGAATATTTTAGAATGAAGTTACTATGGCCAAAATAAGATAAAATCTTGGAAATTAATTAAATTGAAATTAGAATTTATATATATATATATATATATTTGTTTTGTATTTCCTTTCTGTTAAAATGGTATATCTCTTGAGCATAATTTCAGGGGATTTTCGGGTCACGAGGAATCATTATTAGACAATGTCTGTATTTCCTTACAGAAAAAATCCCTTTCTTTGAATCCCTGCCTGAGGGTGACCCTTGAAAAAGTCTTCAGGCCGGATTCTTTTTTTTATATTTTTATAATTTTTTTGGTTTAATTTTTATTTGATTTTTTGTTTTTCCTTTTTCCTATTAACTTGATTCTAATACTTTTATATATATATATAAGTGTGCATTTTAAAAGGACAAATATCTCAGTTAAAATTCTTTATGAATGTTTATGTAGTCAAAAAAATAATAATAATGATTATGAGAATATTTTAGAGTCAAGTAATATTTAAGAGGTACCACAATTCATATCAGATATTTTTATTAGTCAAATATCTGACTTGACTTATGGGTGCTATGAAATCAATTATCGGTATGAAAATTTATAAATAAATAAAAATATCTGATTTACTTTCATATCAGTTTTTACTTTCTTTTACACGCAGTATACGAAGAGAAAATATTGTAATAATCAAAAAAAAAAAAAAATCGAACTCGAACTCGAATTTTGACGACATTTACGTTTGAGACCTCTCTGAATCCAAATCACATGTGATTGGAATTATGTCTATCTGTCTGTCTGTAAACACGATGACACAAAATCCCTTTGAGCTAGAAAAATGAAGTTTGGTATATAGTCTTTACACTAAATTCCATTTCCAGATGGCGCCTTATGCACAAAACTTTTAAATAAAATTAACTAACAATTAAGAATTAAAATACTAAAATACACATATATACGATACACACACACACAGATATATATATATCTGTGTGTGTGTGTGTGTGTGTGTGTGTGTGTGTGTGTGTGTGTGTGTGTGTGTGTGTGTGTGTGTGTGTGTGTGTGTGTGTGTGTGTGTGTGTGTGTGTATAGGATACATAACTCTATTATATTAGAACGGGAAATGAATAACCGATTATGAAATTCCATTCTTTACAAACGTGAAATATGTTACATTAAATAAAACCATAATATAGTAGAGCAAATAATTTTTAAGAATATGAATTCTTTTCTCTTTGAATGACAACATTAAATTAATGAAAACTCTTTTACGCATAAAATGGACTTCAAAACATTTTAATCATAAAATTTTTTTAAAAAAATCATTAAATGTAGTAAGTAGATAGTAAGAAATATTTTTAAAAAGAAACAGAGAGAGTGGTTTATCCAAAACTTTCTCGCATACACTTTAGTAAACTTGTCATGCCAGAGAACTCTTTACACTGCATTGGCGTACAATAGTACGAAATGTTAACTTTTGGCTTGAAATTAGCATTTTTACTGAATCTATTCTGCCATCCATGGCGATTAATCCCTAGCATGCTTGAAAAGTATCCAAAAATCAAATTTATGCTTTAGACACTTTTTTCCCAACCGATTGAAACAAAAATTTGACACAAAACTGTATTTGTAGTCACAAAATGTTACCAAATTTAATACATAATAAGGTATCCGACTGCGTTAAAAACACTGGTTTTCGACCACATTGGCGAATTCTTCTTTTATTATTATTTCTTGTAGTTCAGGCTTTCCTCTTTCCAAAATAGTATTTTCTAGGAAAAGGAAGGTCTGATCTATCATCCAGGATAATTTTAAGCAATTTTTTAGCTAAAATATTTCTTTAACTTCAATTTTCCTAAACTTCAATTTTTATAAAAATTATCCACCGTTAACATGATATCTCAAAAACTAATAGAGGTATTTACATAAAAATTTCAGCGTGTGTTTTAAATACTGTGGGCAATGAAATGAACCAAGGGTTTTATTGTTGGTGAAATACTTTTTCATTTATAGGTGTTTTTAGAAAAATTAAGTTGTAAATTTATGGAAAAAATGTATATATACGTACATTTTTACCCATAATTTCTTTGCATCTCAAAATGTTTCTTAGATTTTGGTTCATTTCATTCACCATTATATTCTATAACTTGTGTACAAAGAAAAATAGGATAGCTGCATTACAATTTTGTGTAGAGTGTTAACCGTTTAGGTTAAATTTCATTAAAATTTACTACAAATTTTCCTATTTCTCAAAATATATTATATTTCCAAATAATTTTTTTGTATATATAGTGTTTATAATTGACAATACATCTAAAAACCATAAATAGTTTTTAAAAAATCCAATTTTTCAAAAATATTGTTTCGAACGTAGTCGGCTATCATTTCGTTTTTGGATTATGGCATTTAAATGTTTCTGAAAATAAAGACCGACAGGCAGTCAACCATTAGTTGGATTTGGTTCAAGATATAACAGGTGACTACTCTATAAATGTAAAAGCCGTGCACCAAATTTTATTCATCTAGCTCTATTCGTTTAGTAGTTATCGTGTTAACTTCTATTTGGACAGACGGGCAGACATACTTCCTTTGAGCGGAATTTGCTCATAATTTGATAGAAATCTTCTAATTTAGAATAAAAACCTAATACTCGTAATACTAGATTTAATCTGTCTAGATCAAAGCGTTGTTGAGTTATCTTTGTCACAGACAAACAGACAGACGGACATTTTCCAAAAATGTGTTTTTAGAACTCGGGGAGATCGAAAACGTGGAGATTCCTCAAAATCTTGAATTTGAATTTTTTGACAATTGTTATGCTTTCTCTATACTACATATACGAGAAAGTAAAATGGAAACATTCTGATAAGAACGTGTTCCTTAAATTCATTTTATGATGATTAAAAATACAGTCATAATATAATAATTCTTCTATTGTATTGTTAGTACTGTGGCGAAAAGCTTATAAGCCAGATAACAGCGACGAAACACGAATAATTACTTTTGTTTTGTGGTCTTGTTATTCGGCTGCGAACCACAACAGTCCCAGGTTCTATCCTCGCTCCTAATTATCCGCTACAGTATTATATCAACTTTACAAAATTAATTTCCAATTAATTATACATTTCTTTAAAATTTTCAAGAAATAAAAACGAGCTTCACTGCGTGAATTCGATTATAGTATTTATCCAAACACATCAGCAAGTTAATGTGCCCCGCTGGTATTCGTTGAAAAAAGTATCTTTGGTAAATGTACCTGTATAGACATTTGTTTTCGGCAAAACCCTGTTGATTTTGCAATATTTTTCAGCTTCTAAAGCAGCTTTAGATGACCACGTGCCAGTAATGACGTAATCCACGACGTCATCGGGGGATGAGCACAGATTCAGAGGAACTGCAGAAAACTGACCAGTACCTCCTCCTTGTAGAAAGAGAACTTTGTAATTGGGAGGTATGTCGCTGAAAATAAATGCTTATGTTACACAAAATTTCAATATTTTTTTTTTCATTTTAATAAGGCACCAATTTGATACTGCAAATAGTTAAAAGCTGCGAATAGTTATCGCTCACTTCAGAAATAGTTGGGAGTTAAAATTTTCGCGAAATATTAGAAATTTAAAATTTCTTATTTTAATAAAGCATAAGTTTGATGCTGCAAAGACTCAGATAATTATCGCTAATTTCACAGATATTTAAAATGTAGAATTTTCTCGAAATAGTATCAATTTAATAAAGCGTCAGTTTGATACTGCAAAAACTGCGAATAGTTATAGCTCATTTCAGAATATTAGCAATATAAAGACAATACATTAGCAGTTAAAAAAATCCATCTAACACCTAAAGATGTTACTAACATTTAAAAAAATGAAAACTGTTAAGAAAATATTTAACTACTTTGTAGCAGATCTGCAATTTTCAATAAATAGCATTATCATTTGTCGTTGTGATAATGGTTAATCCAATCAGTACAATAGTTTATCATCATATTTTTGTGAAACTAGACGATATACTAAGCTTTACTCAAGATGAAATTATTTTATATTTTTACTAATGAATTATCAATTATTTAATTAATTGTCTTAAAATCTTCATAAAAATCTTGATAGCTCAATATTTGCGAGGAAAATTTATATGAGTAATTTATAACACACAAAAAAAATTTGTATAATAAGGTAAAGTTATATTAAAAGCAATTATATCAAAGCTTGAAGGCTCGCATATATTAAAGCAGCTGTTGAAAGCTACCTAGCTAAGACGTCATATGCAAAAAATTAAAAATAGATTCGGTAATAACATTCACCGAAATCTAATTCACCAGCAAGCAGATGCTTCTTAGATCTATATAATATTTTTATTTCAAAAATGCTATTAAATAAAATATTATTAGACCTAAAATCTTTTTATCATCCGCAAATTTATTTTTAATTAAAATGAAACAGACTGTTGCGTCAAAAGATTTTTACTATCGTAGTTTCTGAGAAAAATTACTGACGGCGCCAAACGATTTTTTTAAAACAATAGGAAACTAATATTTTTCAATTATAATCTGTAGAAAATGCTACAAAATTTAATTAAATATCGTGAATTGTAACTTAATTATGCTTTTACCAAATACAGCATGAAGATAATTATTTTTAAGTCAAATTCTTTCGACTGTTAAATTTAAATAATTAAATTCTGAACAAATTTTTAAGTTACAAGGAGCGTCAAAACAATTTTTAAATTAAAAACGTATTTTTTCAATATCAATAAAGTAAAATACATCTCAGTTAAATTTATTTATTTCTAACGTTTTGGATATTTTAAATTCAGACAAATATTGAACACTACACTAAATTGGTTGCTTGTGCGATGGAATAGTTTTTAATTATTAATTAATTAACTATTAATAATGAATTATTACAAAGCTTCTCTAAAGCTTAATTTGAATGTCATTTTATTTATAAGCAAAGTTGAAGAGAATCTATTTTGTAATTTAGATTTCTATAAGGAGTAAAAAAATAATTAATGATTTGTTTTTATTTAATACTAGCCGCCTTTGGCGACCAGCCGGTTCGCCAATCTTAATGTTCGTTAAAATTTTAATAATTAAATATTTTATGCAATTTCTACTTTAATAGCTTCTTCATCAAAATATTTTAAAACTTCAAATTTTGATTATCATATAATTCATTCATAATATTATAAAGGCCATCAGTCATAACGTAATATGTATCTCTCTCCTTTTCTGTTAGCACCCGTAGAATTTATGCTTTAAATTAAAGTGGAAAGAATTAATCTTCAATTAATATAATAATATTTTTTACTGAAACAAAGCATTTTTTTTATAATCTGATTACTGAAAATAGAGTCACTCAGCGTTTAAACTTTATGGGCACTAAAGAATATCTTTCTTAATTTATGTAATATCTCAAGAGTTGGTCAACAAAATTTTCTTAGATTCATTATGAGCAGATCGATTAATTAACAATGTTTAAATTTAAATGCATCAAACACTAAGAAAATAAAACGAATCGTTTAAAATAAACGGTTGAAAACAGGTTTTAAAAAAACTATTTAAAAAACGATGTACTTAAAACTATAAGCATATACAAAAAATATATAAGTAACATAAATACAATTTACTTACAAAAGCATGCAACTAACCCAAAAATAATTTAAATCATCCATTGATTACGGTTGTCATGGCAACAATCAGAACAGAATGCGCATGCGTGAATTTTCTTCGCCGGTTACGTAACGCAATTACGTGATTTTTACTACGCCAGTTGGGGTAACGCTATGCGGATTAGAAATTTTTAATTTCCTTTATTCTGTTTTATTTTAATTCAAAAGTACTTCAGAATGAATCTGAAAGATCGATTCATTAACAATGTTTAATTTTAAATGCATCAAACATTAAGAAAATAAACAGAATCGATTGAAATAATCCGCCGAAAAATTTTAACCCTAGCCTCATTACTGTTGGGAGAAAAAAAAACTGAAGCCTTTCTCGTTTGGCGGTGGGGAAAATAGAAGATTTTTTTGGCGGAAAAGTTGGCGGTGGGGAAAATGGAAGATTTTTTTTGGCGGGAAAGTTAGTTTTTAATTAATAATTAAAATTCTAATTAAAAATTTGAAAAAAGGAACCCCAGGTGCACATTCCCAACCTCCAAGGTATACATGTACCAAATTTGGTAGCTGTATGTCAAACGGTCTGGCCTGTAGAGTGCCAACACACACACACACATACACACACATTGAGCTTTATTATAAGTATAGATAGACAATGCCTCCCGTACAATATATACTATGTTTTTATTCCCATTTTTTTTGGGGGGGGAGGAAATCAGATTTTAAAAGATATATAGTTAAAAATAAATGCTTATGCACCTAACGCTCTTATTACTAATTGTTATTTTTCTTACATTTCTGTGCTAAACAATAAGAATTGGGGCTCTTTAATTAAAAAAGATCATTATAGTGAAAATTGCAAATGTTTGATGTTAAATGATTTCCCAAATTGTGTGATAACTGGTAAGTTTTTAACGCTATCTTTATTTAGCCATTAGTCATACAATTTATTGGATTTTTTTTTCTTTCCCAATCCAACGTGATAAACCACAGCGAAAAAGAATGTATTTTGTGTTTCTCGAATTATAAAGAATGTCCCAAAATTAACGCAAGATTTGAATTTGCCACCATTTCTGAAATAAGTTGGCAACCTTATTTTAAAAAATCATTCGACAGCTGATAGTTTAGGATTAGTAAAAATGGAGCTTTATATGATAGAATAACGTGTAAAAGCAAGATTTGAATTAAATCAAAATCATTAATCATTCTTTCTTTAAATTGTTATATCTTTATTGAATCGTAAAGTAATATATGGGATAAGGTTATATATGGAATAATAAAAAGGGAAATGGCCTCCACAGCTTTGCTGGCACATAGCACTCTTTTGTCGAAATTTTAAATTATCATTTTCCTATTTGTGGCATAAATGCGGCTGAATTTCGTTGATGCAGCGTTGAATTTCTTCTTTCAATGCATGCGTGCTTTTGGGCATGTCGGCATAGACCTTTTACTTCAAATAATCCCATAAAAAATCCAATGATGTTAAATCACACGATCTAGGAAGCCTGTTCTCAAATTTTCGAATTGTGGCTGTCAGACTTTAATTATTTTTGAAATATTGTTCAACAACGAAAAAACGTTTTTCTGTCGTGGAATGTTCCGTTTTTATTAACCTTAAACTATCAGCTACCAAATGGTTTTCTTTAATAAGGTTGCCAACACTTTACTGCACGAATGGTGGCAAATTCACATCTTGCGTTAATTTTGGGATATCCTTTATTTTTTTTTTCTTTCATTCTTCTTTAAATTCTGAAAAATGAATGAAGGCAACTGAACTTTATTCTGGAAATATGGTAAATTAAAATATTTCTATATTTTTAGCGTATTTCAAACTATAATTTGATTTACGAATGTACGTAATATCTTAATTCCAGTGGCTTAATTTTAAAATCATGTGAAAAAAAATCAAACTCTAATGTAAGAAATCTTTTCAAAATAAAAGTTGATACAATTATCTTTTGTTACTTGTTACAACTTCGATTCGGAGACTATTGAAGATTACTGGTCTATTAGGATGAAGTTTCTGAAGCAGCGGAATTGGAGTCAATATGGGAATCCAAACTCTCAAACTGGCTGCTTACAAATAGTAGTCCTAAGCCTTGACTGTTACCACAATCGACATTTTTGGTAAATGAGTTTTAAATCCTAATAAATATTTGATTTTTAAAATAATTGTTTAAAGTATGGTCAAACCTTCTTACATATGACAGATTTGATTTCATAAAATATACAAGATGATTGATAAAATCCTTTTAAGTCCTTTAAATTCTCCATGGCGTCTGGTACAGCGAGGGAATAATCGTGTACTTATAGTAAATTGATTATGCTGAAATTATTAAAACATGCCACTGTGCCCCTAGTGACAAAATAAGAAAGTTACAAAAATTATTTTAAAAAAATAAAGAAACTTAGCCAAAAATTCAAATGTAGAAAATGTACGCTATTCCATAATAAAAAAAAAATAGGAAACTGTTTCAAAAATTGGCGGGGATATTTGCGATTAAAATTATGAACTTCCTGTAACTTGAAAAAGGAATTATCTCGAAACTGAAAAATGTATCTTCAGGTTGTCCCACCTACGCAAAATGAGTGCTTTTTTTAAGATATTTTATTATTATGCTTGTTTACTTTCTTCGTTGCTTAACTCGGAAATGCTGCATGACAATACTGGAAATATATTTTTCAATTTTAAGATGAACCCTTAATCAAGTCATAAGAAATTCATGATTTTTATCGCAGATTTCTCCGGTAATCTTATAGATAACTTCATGAAACGTTTTCCTGTGTTTTTATTATGGTATAGCGTACAATTCTTAAACTGCACTTTTTGGTCTATCTTCTTTGTTTTTTTAGTCATTTTTGTAACTTCGTTATTTCGCCGTTAGGGGCGCTGTAACCTGTCTCAATCATTTCAGCATAGTCGCTTTAAGCAATTACATTACACTTAGCATACGCATTACGCATATGCTACTTCTCTGGCTATACGAGACGCTGTTTTGAGTTAAAAGGGTTTAAAATGACTTTACTGGTTACCCTGTATATACTTTATAATTGAATAAAATATCAATTTAGCATTAAAAAAAACCTTTTTTTTCCTTTCTTCTGAAATCCTCTATGACCCAAATAATCAAAAAAATTACTAAAATATTTTTTTAAAAAATGAATTAGGGTTTAAGTTTTCTTAGATTACGCAGCTGATAATACTGTTTTTAATATGAGGAAATAATGTAGTCTCACTTACTAAATCTCTCGCAGAGCAGCTTCGGCTTCATCATTAATTTTTTCGTAATCAGCTCCTCTGTGCGTCAGTTCTGGAAAATGAAAAAGCACATGTACGAACAGAGTAAATAAACACTAAATATCATTTTTTTTCAATAAAAAAATAAATTACAAAGCGTTTTCGTTCCGCTCTACAGTTTGTGAAATGATGGTACATATCGAAAGAATTATATTAATTCTTGCTACTGTTATTGAGTTATCTTTGTTACAGACAGACGGAGAGAGAGACATTTTCGAAAAATGCGTTTTTCGAACAAGGGAGGGCTAAAACGTGGAGATTCGTCAAAATCTCCAATTTGAAGTTTTCGGCGATTACAATACTATCTCTATACAGTAGACTCCCCATTATCCTCGGGCGAGTTATCCGCGCCTGCCGCACTAAGTTTTTTTTTTTTTTTTTTTTTTTTTTTTTGTTTCCAAGCAAAGAGAAAAGGCTTCCAAAGCAAGAAGCAAACACAAATGACTGATTTCTTCAAAAAGGTGTCGTTTTACAGTTATGCTTTTGTAATTACATAATACATTACAGTATTAAAACAGTACATATGTATTAATTTTTCTGTGCATCCTTGACGCCTCTCGTAAGTACAAAGCACTTTTCTGTTTTCATTAACAAAATGCATTTTAGGTTAGTTCTGAGTGATATACTAAAATATTAAGCGTTAGTAAACATTTCCTGCTGTTTATCTTACGTTTTGTTGTACATAAAACGATTTTTCAAAGTTGGAATGACTGTTTTCTCTTTTTCTATACCCGTATTTAGCTTTTTTCGGATTATCCGCGGCGGCCGCGCCACCCAATTCCGCGGATAATCGGGAGTGTACTGTACTTTGTATAAGAACAAGTGAAAAAGAATTTGTGCCTATTTTTGTGTATCTCAGTCTGTTGACTCTCGATAGTCCGCACCATTTCATCTAGAATTGCCAAATTTGGCATCTATGATTATTTTTTCCATTATTGAAAGGTAAGAAAAAATATGACTTTTTTTCTATTCAACACCTGGATGTTAAATAAAAAAGTTTTTTTTTTTTTTTTTTCTATCTAACACCTTGAATTTTACAAGAGAAATAAAAATGTGAAGTTATAGTATGCAAAGGAGAACCAGACAGTTACGTAATTAACAGCTCTGCATTGTTATGCAACTTGAAATCAGTAGAAAACTTCATTGTTTTCAACACAACACATAATAAAAATAAAGGTTTAAGTCTTTTGGAATAATATAGCGTTAATAAAAAAATGCATTGTTAGTGCGAGTTCGATCGTCCTGGCAACAAAAATCATAAAAATATAAAAGTAAATTGAAATCTGCTATCGCAAATTTCACGCTATATTGTGAAAACATTATTTTTTTTTAAATCACGTGGTATCAATCCCACAGAAAAAAACATGTTCTCACATAATTCATATTTTGCAATCACCAACATTTAGAAAAGCGATGGTTTTCAACCATCTCAAAATCAATCGACTTCTAATACTTTTTTTCCTCAAAGTCAGAATTTTTTTCGTAAAAACCAGTTTAAACCGGTTTGAAACAATCATGTGACGATCGGACTACGCATGCGTCAATTCTCAGAAAACGATGGGTTGCTTTCTCCCCTTTCTTTTTATCTCAGAACCGTTCGAGCTTCAAAACTTTATCTCGTGGTCAAAATTTTTTTTCGTGATAAACCAGTTTAAACCGGTTTTAAACAATCACGTGACTATCAGATTACTCATGCTTCGATATTTAAAAAACGGTTTTTTTTTTTTTTTTTTTTTTTTTTTTTAATCTCAAAATTGTTCAAGCTTTAAAACTTCATCTCAACCCCCCTCCCCCTTTTTTTTGTGCTAAAATACGGTTAAAACTGATATGGAATGTTTACATGGTTATTGTATTGCGCAATTATCAACTTTCAGAAAAGCGATTTTTTTTTCCCCTATCTCAAAATCGTTTGAGGGTAAAACTTTTTTTTGCCAGATAGAACAATAAGTTTTAACTCTTTGTTGGCGATAAGTTGCCAAATGTGACAACATTCGTTATGATTTTCTAATCATCCTAAAAGCGAAAAATTGATGCCTGAAAAGTAATAAATCTCCAATTTTTTGCCTGTGCATTTTAAGGCTTCAAAAACTCCAAACCGAAACAACATCATGTTCTCACATGATAATAAGGTACTTGATTTTTCCCAGATATTCTTTTAATTTTTCCCGCCAACATGGATTCATAATTCGGATAGAAAAAAAAAATAGAAAGCTATAACTGAAATAGCTTCTTCAGAAGATAACTTACTTTCCTTCCGTTATTCATTTTTTTCCCCCTTCCTTTCATTCTTGTAATAAGTGTGTTGAGTATAAGTATTGATTACTCTACTTCTAATCCTATTGCAATTCTATTTTGGATAGTCAGAAAAAGTTAGCTTCTCTGAACATAATTTTTGGAAAGCTAATTCGATTTTAGAAATTTCGAAAATCTTTTTTGTAAAAAACAATAGGAGTGCTCTTCACCAGTTTTATCTTACATTTCTACATAAAAATTCTCTTCAAATCCGAGATAAAAATTTACTGTACTCAGATATTAGTGGCCAAACGTCTTCCTTTTTCATCGATAAAATCTGATCAATTACCCAGATGAATTACCAAAAGTGTAGGTTTTTTAATTCTCTTGCATACGAAGTACAGAAAGTAAAAATTTTATAATTACATAAGAATTCGACATCGAGATTTTGTGGAATCTCCACATTTCAGACTTCTCTGAATCAAAAGAAAAATGGAAACGTTTTGAGCTAAGTGGATGAAATCTGGTCTTCAGACCAAACTTGTAGATTTCTGTCAAATTTTGAACGAAATCTTTTTAACCGGAATCTGTCTGTTAGTATGTCAAAATACAAAGTAACACGGTAACTAACAAAAGAAAAGAGCTATATGAATTTATGAATTTTGTGCACAGATATATTTATAATATATATATATATATATATATATATATATATATATATATATATATATATATATATATATATATATATATATATATATATATATATATATATAATATAGTTCCAGTAACGTCCAATCCGGCAGAATTTAAAATTGGCAAACAGTGGACTGTATGTCAGTCTGTATATTTGTATCTATAAAGACACAGATGAATGAAATTTGATATGCGATTTTGATACCAAAATTGTTGTCTTGAGCCAAATTTTGGTTCGGAAAAAAGAGAGCAAAGCGCGTTTTCGATTTTACTCCCCATTCTACGAAGTGCAAGGCTCTCATGTAAGGTAATCTGATAACAGAGAAAATAGTATCTGAGCACTCTCCGACGTTCACGATTCTGCCCAATGTAAATTCTTGGAGAAAGAGTGATAACATCGGGGGAGAGGTGAAATGTTTTTTTAAATCTATGTGGCTCATTTCACATGTATTGCGGTAACATTCATTGATTCCAATTACTTTAAATGAACATATTTAATCCTACTTTAAGCCCCAATTACTCAAATGTACTAAAGTCGTAGTCATTACCTTAAATTTTTTATCTTCTCGGATAAAAATTATACAAAAAAGAAAGTATTTCAGTCTGAAAACATGAACATAATATATCAAAAGAAACTTCAAACTTCAGATTTCCCTGTGTCCGAAAAACACATTTCTGAAATATTGTCTGCTACTGTTTGTTGCTCTATGAAAACGATAATTCAAAAACACGTTGATCTAGATTGATGAGATATATATGAAGTTTTTACACCAAAATAGAATATTTCTTTCAAAATTTGTACGAAAACTGTCGATGGTATGTCTGTTTATACGCGTCTGAACTGGATGAATGGTAATGAATGGAATTAATAAAATTGGAGAACAGTTGATCACCGATGACGGTTAGTATATGATAGATATGACTGGAAAGAGATTGACTTGTTTCCATCTTAAAAATTCATATCATTCTGCTCAAAGCGGCGGATTAAGAGAATGGCAGGTTTATTGCAGTATCTAATAATTGAGAATCTCTTGTATTTTAGTTTTTAGAATAAAAAAATAATGAAAGTGGTCTCTCCGAAAGTTTCTCTCACACTCCTTAATAAAAGTATTATCTCCCTTCCCTTTCTAGTGGACCTTGAACAAAGCCAATAATGCCACGAGTTTTCAAGTTTTTTTGGTATCGCCCATTAACATTTTGTCCTTAGTAGTATAATGATAAAAGCCGAGTACCTTATTTTGGGCAACATTTTTTTCCCGCCTGTGGAAATTAAAATTTGAAGCAAAAAACTACACTTTTCATAAAAAGATCATATACCACATTTCATTTAGTTAGGACATTCCGCTTTTGAGTTACCGCTTTTACATGTATGCTAGAGACCGGGATAGTCTGGTTGGTAGAGCGTTGCATTCGAGTCCCTTGGGTTGCGAGGTGGAACCCCGCCAGCCGAAGACTCTCCGTGCGTGTGGTGGCTGGCGCAGTATAAACCTGTCATAGTCACAAAGTCCTCCATGTCGACAGGAATACCACTAAGGGTACTGGATCAGGGATGATCGTTCTCTGATTCAGGTTTAAATTACAATCTGTGGATGAGTGAATGAAATGCATGAATGAAGTCCGCACCGTAAAAAGGGTTGTGACATGTGTGTATCTAAGTCGTACTCTTGACCCTAGAGGGCGCTACTGAAAAACAAGAGACGCACCCTTGGCTTAAAATGACTGTTTCTAATGGCACTGTCAATGACAAGTGCCATTAGAAACAACAATAACAACATGTATGCAAATATACAGCCTGCATGGCGGTCAACCCATTGACAAACTCGGTTCAAAATTTGACACAATTTACTCTTATTAAAACTGTGTATCAAATTATAATTCTCTAGTCTTTTACTTTCTCGCATAAGTAGTATAGAGAATGTATAGCAGTAGTCAAAAAAATTCGAACTCAAGATATTGACGAATTTCAGCGTTTTAGACCACCCTTAGTTCGAAAAATACATTTTTAGAAAATGTCCGTCTGTCTGTGACAAAGATAACTCAAAAACGCTTTGAGCTAGATGAAATAAATTTCGTATATGGTCTTTGCGCCAAATTTGTAGATTTCTATGAAATTTTGAGTAAAATCTGTAGAAAGGAAGACCTGCTGCCCAGCATTTCGAATATAAGTTAACACAGCGTTTCTCAACCTTTCAGTATTCGCGGCCCAGTTTTCAATCATAGTTTTCATCTCGCCCCTCCCCCCCCGCTTACAATAAAATGTATACAACAATAGTGCATATTGAGTATTTTGTATTCTTTTTTAAAATTATATTTAACTCACTGCCAAAAAAAAGAGTAAAAGTGAGCCAATATTGGCGAAAAACCACATCTGGCATTTTGCAAAGCGGGCAGTGAACAGATGAAATGAATGAAAGCGGAGAAAATTTAAATATTATATTTGAAATGAAAGCCAAACAGGGAGATAACGTTCAAATAATATGAAAGTAGAAAAATTCGTTAATGAAAGTTATCCTATACGGGGTGAGCAAAATTTAGGAACTGGGAATGCATTTTTTCGAATAATAAAAGAAATGAAACAGAAACATTACTAAACAAAAGAGAAAAAAAAATAAGTAATGTTTGTGGAAAAGAATCCACATGACCAATGCCATCTCGAGCATGCGCAGATGTTTTCTCATAGGAAGAAGGAAAATGTTCGATAACGCAAGTTTCAATTCCAGCCAGTCTCATTCGAGACGATCCTTCTATCGCTATCGAATATATCGTGAATGTGTATGTTATATATGTTTTCGTGTTAATTGCCATTCCCCATATTAAATATTTACGGCAGCAGATTTATGCAGACTCATGGATAAATCTTTGAGCGGAAGTAAGCGAGCAGTAGACGACAGTCAAGCATCAACAAGTATACAGACGAACGTGGGTCCGAAAATAAAATCAAGAAAATATTCTCAAGAATACTTGGTTTGGGTTTACCATTACTGAAGTAAATGAAGAAGAAAGGCTCCTGTGCATCATTTGCTCAAAAATATTGGCCGCAGGCAGCATGAAACCTAATAAACTTAAATGACATTTGGAAACGCTTCATAGTGAGTACGTCAACAAACCCAGAGAATTCTTCGAATTAAAATTAAAATCATATAAAAAGCAAAAATCATTTTTTAAAGAAGCTTTGTCTGTGAATAAAAAAGTTTTAATTGTATCTTACAAAGTTTCATATAAAATGGCAAGATGTAAAAAACCTCTCATCATTGGTGAAGAGCTTATTTTGCCAGCAGCAATTGAGATTGTAGAAACTATGTTTGGAGATAATTTTTCAAAACAATTGCAGTCCGTACCTGTTTCAAATGATACTGTTGCTCGTCGAATTGGTGATAGCTGTAGATGTAAAGTGTCAGCTTTTCTCGATGTTGCGTGACAAATTGTTTTCAATACAGCTTGATGAAGCAACAGATAGTAATAAAGATGCTCATTTAATTGCCTATGTTCGATTTTACGATAATATGTCTGCAACCCAATAGAACTCAAAACAACGGCCCTCGCATTATTTGCTATTTTAAATGATTTTATGAACGAGGCAAACATAGAACGGAAAAATTGCGTCGGAATATGCACAGATGGTTTTCGTTCAATGCCCGGGTGATTCCAAGGTATACAAGCACTTGTAAAACAAAACTCGCCTCAGTGCGTCTGGACACATTGCATGATCCACAGAGAAGCTTTGGCTTCGAAAGAAATGAGTCCTGGTCTGAATGTTAACTACGGTTGTAACCGCAGTAAATTATATAAAAATGAGACCCCCTGAAATCGAGAATCTTTTCCGTACTTAGTAAAGACATGGGTTCAGTACATTCAGAGCTACTATTTTATTGCGAGGCCATTTTCCTAGGAAAATCGCCATTTTTCTAGAAGAAGAAAACAGACCGGAAGCCGAGAATTTTCGCGATAATTTATTTGTGATGAAATTGAGCTACTTGGTCGACATATTCGAGAAATTAAATAACTTGAATCTTCAGCTCCAAGCAGCAAATACACATATGTTGGATACGAGTGATAAAGTTAATGCTTTTTGTGGAAAATTGGAATTGTGGAGCAGAAATTTAAAGCAAAGAAACCTAACAATGTTTGCAAATGTGGATGATTGTACTAAAACTTACAAGGCTGAAGAAGAACGTGTAAAAGTTGTTTTTGTAACTACTGAAAATCATTTAGCCATGCTGGCAAAGAAATTTAAAAAGTATTTTCTTGCTAACTACAAACTGATAGCAAATTACGAGTGAGTTAGGGATCCATTTCGTAAGACTCCTGAGGGACTCTCAATTGATGAGGAAGAAAAATTCATAAACTTCACGACAAGTGGCGAAACTAAAAGACAATTTAGTTATAAACCACTATTTGAATTTTGGGCAGGAGTAGAGGATGATTTTTCTGCACTAAAAGCAAGGGAATTTCGCATTCTATTACCATTTTCAACATCCTATCTTTGTGAAACTGGATTTTCTGCTGTGGTTACTTTGAAGACATAATATAGATCTCGGCAGAACTGAGAGTGGCTGTTTCTAATATTAAGCCTTCCTTCGAAAAACTTTGCTCTGCAAGACAGGCCCCAGGAAGTCACTAATAATTATTAAATTTGTTTTAATTTAGTATGTTTTGATTAAATAAGTTTTGATTTAGTACGTTGTCTTTTTTAATAAGTTATGAAATATGTTGAAATGTATTTTGTTTTCTATGTGTATGTGTGCTTTCCTTTCAGTCAGTTAATCAATTTTTTAAAATAATATCTTCTCTTGAATATTCTCGCCCCCCCCCTCTCTAGTGTGCTCGTGCCCCCCTGAGAATTGCTGAGTTAACAGGATAATTACAAAACCAAGAGCCCTAGATAGATAAAATTCAGTACACATATTTAACATCTATATATATACCTGTCAATTTTTAGCCAAAACCAACTAAAGTTTGACTGTCTGTACTTTCAGAAATATGTAAAAGCGATCATTCAAAAATGCAATGGCATAAATAATGGTATGGAATTTTGACATGGTATGGGATTTTGTGACTACAAGTGCAGTTTAGTGTTAAATTTTTATTTCAATTGGTTGAGAAAAACGTATCTAAAATACAAATTCCATTTCGAGATACTAGGAACTGCATGTGAGGAATTATTCACCAAAAACTCGCCAAGCATGACACAATAGATTCAGTAAATTCTATGATAGATTCATGCCAAAAGTTAATATTTCATAACTATTGTACGCCAACACCATGTAAGGTATTCTCTGGTATGACAAAATGATTAGAATATTTGCGAGAAAGGTTTTTTTTGGGGGGGGGGGCACTTCCGCAAGTTTATGCTTTGTCATTCTCGTTTTCACTTACTTTCAAACAGTTAAGTCTTTTGTGAATGGATATCTTTCAAAATTTAACTGAAATCTGCAAATATGATTTAAAAAACATGCAACAAATTTCTTCTATCAAGTTTAAAACATTTATGAATTCTCGTGTCTATAGATAAACAGAAATTTTAAAAATCCGTTTTATAACTCAAAGAGGTCAGAAATGTAAAAATTTATCAAATTTTAGGAAGCATTTTTTTTTCAACAGAAGTATTTCTTACATTTTTCGTATTTGAAACTAGAGATTGCATCAGTCTTTCCTGCTGTTATTTTATTTTTAAAATCAGAATGAAAAAAAAAGTGAAACACCTGAATTATGCGAAATTTAAACAGAACTTGACAACGGATGGCAGTAAACTCTATCCCAACCTAAAGAAAAATTATTAAAAGAATAAGCGCTCTAAAAGAATAAAGGAGAGAAAATTTAGAAGATTATAAAGACAAAGTAATGAAACATATAAGGATTCATTTTTTTCCCAATATGTTGGCATCTGCTAAATTTGCTATTAAATATATAAGTTACTTTTTTCAAATGGCAGTATTATAAAAAACGCGCATTTATGAGTTATTAATTTAAAAATATATTGTTTAAAGTTTAATGCGTGATTAAAACATGGAGCATATATTTTTAGACGATCAAATAACTATTCCAGAAGAATTTCCTTTCATTTTAAAGGATTATGCCAAAGCCGCCATCAGAACACACCCACCGAACTTATTGGAATGGTCAATAAGGTAATGTTATATAATAAATAATACAGTTGAATGAGCTCGTTTTAAACTATTAACCACGTGGTGAAATTTTATTCGCAAAGAAAACGATCGCCAAAGCAATATAAATTACATTTTCCATTATTTACTAAATCTCATTATTCAGATCTGAACTTAATAATTTTAATATTAATTAAAAAAAATTTTTAAACAAATGTTTGGTAAAATTCTAGTTAACTGTGCTTATTACCTCGCCAAAGATGCCAAGTAGCGAATCAAATAAACAATACTGTAAAACAAATACAGTTACCGGCCTTTTTGAAGTAAAATTATGAACCTCATTGATATGTATTCAACACTATTTCACAAATAGTTTTGAATATTTGTTTCAACGGCGGCCAAAAAGCACATTTTTTTTTTTTTTTTTTTTTGTTAAATTATAAAAATATACTCGGTTGAAGTGTAGTTTAGTATGCCTCCCGAGTTTGTCGCCAGTATGGTAACCCAACGAAACGATCTTATAGCAACCCTAATGCTGTTTTGTTTACTACTTTTCACAGTGGTTGAGTTGTGTATGAATTACAACTATTTTATAAAAAATGTTAAATTAAAAATAATAAAAAATATCGATTAAAGATTTTAATTTAGTTTTGTATTATAATTAAAAGTTTTTTTTATTGCTAACAAGACATTGTAATGTCATTTTTAATGTGAATACGAACAGAAAATATTTATTCTTTTGCAATACTTAACTGTCGGTATACGCTTTAGAAATCGTTTGAATTATTAATTTAAGAAATTGTCTGCAATGGAATTCCTTGCATTTTTCGTATTCTTTTTCTGAGCTGACGGTTTCCTTGATAATTCGTTATGTCGCTAATTGTTCAAGAACGGATATGTGGTGAATGGGATGGCAGGAAATATTTTGAAGAATGGATGAAGTTGGGGAAAGAATGCTTGTTTGAAATCTTGTATTTAGAATGGTTTTATAGTTTCTTTCTTTGTTCTTTCTTTTCTTTTGATTATGTACTGTTCCTGTTTTACACACAGTCTTTGTGTTCAACGAGCTAGCAAATTTACTAGGTTCCCGCTCCCGATGTTAGCGAAACTATAGGATGTTTTTTTATGAGTAAAAAAATTCTACTCGGTGCTTTCTTTAGATGCCGAAGGCATCGCATGCTCTAAATTTTGCTCTTTACACAACAGACTAGCGCAGCCGGTTTGAAAAACTTCTTTATTTCAAAAGTGTTAAAATAAGCAGCGATAGTGATCGATCCAAAGGCTAAAAAATATAAAAATCTCAGATAAAACAATACTTATCAGTAAAGTTCATAATTTTAATGCAGAAAGTGGTAACCGTAACTGTTTTTGTAGAAATGTTTGTTTATTTAGTCTGTCATCTTTATTGGCAACTTGGCATCCTTAGCGCAGAAAGGGGCACACTAAACTACACGTTTACTCGACTCAACCATACTCAAGTGCATAAATGTATATATAATAAATATGTGCATAAATATATATCAAACTCGTACGAATCACATGCTGCCAACTGAAATCGCCAAACTGGCGCAATTTTTTCTTTGATCGTCATTACAATCGACAAGTACTTATAAATATTTTTGTGTAACATTTTAGGCTGAAAAACTACAACTCTTTTCAACAGCTTTGACAAACACGTACTTATTAATTAACGGTGAGAGAACCAAAACTTTCCAAATGTAGCACCAAAACGAATTGGCATTGCAGCCCAATGTTTTAAAACATTTTGAAATCCTGTGTTAGTAAACATTTTTTTGATTGTTTGTTTATTGTTTATTTTCTCTAACAAATCGTCAATCCTTCTCTGTTAATTAATACCGACAAACATATCTATGACCAATGCCATTACAGTAGTAATTAATTTGTTTCTTGATGTGGTTTTGGCTACGACTTGATGGAGGCATTTACACTTCGCTAGATTTTTTATAGCTTGCACTATTCTAGATTATGTTTGGTACGTGCATCTTATAGCCGCCCGTATATTTCATCGCCAAGATAGATGCATTATGTATAATGGAGTTAGGCGATCTTGGCGCAATCTGAAAATTGTCTAGTAAACTCTAGGGCCGCTATAAGACAGACGCAAGTAGCTAGATTTCACTTACCTTATTTTCGTTATTTATAAATTTTCATTGAATTACAGAGTAAAATATAGGCTCATTTATAATTTTATTTGAAATTTACTTTAACATGCTTGTTGAGTTTATCGCCAAAATAGTAATTCAAACAAGCTGGCGAAAATTTCATTCAGCAATCAATCCTATGCACAGCATTGTTTACCTTATCAACAATATTAATTATTGACTCTGGCGCCTTAGCATTGCTGGCTCCTTGGCGGTGTAAAGAGATATGTTAAAGTAGATTTCAACCGTAATTTTATCTTTTTGACAAAAGATACACACAAAAATATTTTAATAAGAAAAACTTAAGACTATGGAGGAACTCGAACTGGTCAAAAATAATGCACGATCTCCAAAATTTAATTTTCTGGCAATTTCTTGCTAAATCTGGTAGTACTGATATTATTATTGGAGCTATAATACGCATTTGTTACCATTACTTAAAGTAATTCAACATGGAGAATTTTTGGCAAATTTTTGGACCGTTGGCATAAATTGCAACATGCTTGGCGAAAAACCGGACCCTGTTCTTAAATACTACCATTATTACATATATTTGATTTTTGTCCTGAATTTTGGTAAACAAAAAAAAAAAAATGTTTAATTTGGAGATATTAATGTATTTACTTGGATACATTTCGAAAAGAAAAAAGTTTTTTAACGAAAATTTTAGTTATACTTTTTTAATTTCGTATACAAAAAGAAAACATTATAACTATCAAAGAATTCGAACTCGACATTTTGACGAACCTCAAAGTTTCAGACCTAAAAGAATCCGAAAAAGGCATTATTAGAATTGTGTTGATTTGTGAGCACGATAACTCAAACATTTTTGAGAGAGATAGATGAAATTTGGTATATTTCCATTATCCCAATTTTCTTTAGATTTCTACCAGATTTTGAACAAAGTTTATTTGCAGGAAGAAGTCTGTCAATCTTAGTTTATTTGCAGGAAGAAGTCTGTCTATCTTAATTATCAATTTTTATCATTTTTTAGTCCCTCCCCCTTTTCTGTTCCTTCCATCTTGCACTCTTTCAACTGGTTAGATAACGCAGTGTTATAGGACTGGGGCGCAGGGTGACGTTAAATTATGTTTGTCTGGCTATTCGAATACAAGTGAGTCTAATAACTACAACACCCAACATCTTAGTTACGTGAAATTTAGTTTCCAATTTTATCATTAGAAATACAGAGAGGTAAAAATTCTAAACTTCATCTATCAAGCGAACGTCCAAACCGTATGTCGGTCTATATATTTGCTTGAATGTAAACACAAAAACTCAAATTTGGCATGGGACTTTGTGTCTATAACTACAATTTTGTGCTAAAAATTGCTTTCAATCGGTCTAAAAAAATGCCTCCCTACGACATATTCGGCTTTCTATACTACTCTAGGCAGAACAAAATTCTCATATGTGGGACTCTAAAATTAAAAATCTGAGCACTCGTGGACTCGTAGTGTCCATGGTCTTGCCCAAGAGTCAATTTTATATGGAGAAGGGGGGGGGATACATTTATTAGAGAGCTGCAAGAAAGATGTGAAGAAACTATTACTAATTGTTATTATTTGGAATTTTAATTCCTGGTTTGACTTTTTTTTTTTGCTTTTTATTTTCTTGTATATGTAGTATAGGTGAAATATAGTAATCGTCGGAAAATTCGAACTTGAGATTTTGAAGAATCTCTAAGTTTTAGACCTACCTGAGTTCGAAAAACACTTTTTTAGAAAATGTCCGTCTATCTGTCTGTGACAAAGATAGCTCAAATGCACTTTCAGACAGACAGTTAAAATTTGACGGCAGATTTGTGTCAAATTTTGGCTAAGGGCTGTTCAGAGAAAGCCCATCTTTCAGCTGTTCGAACATAAGTTAACGCAATGATTACAAAACGAAGAGAGATAGATAAAATTCGGTACAGAGCCATCTGTCGAATTTTGAGTCACATCCAACAACTAGTTGACCGTCTGTCTGCCTGTACTTTCAGAAGCATGTAAACTCAGTAACTCAAAAACACAATGACAAATATATCAAATTTGGTATGGGCTTTTGTGACTACAAGTGTCAAACTTTTGCTTTAATCGATTGTAAAAAATGTGTCTGTCTAAAACACAAATTCGATTTTCGAATACTATTAGCCTCATGTCAGTGATTAATCGCCAAATAACTCTCCAAGGATGACACGATATATTCAGTAAAAGTGCTAAATCCACGACGCCAAAGGTTGATATTTCGTAGCTATTGAAACGCCAATGCCATGCAAGGCATTCTCTGGCATGACAAGTTTATTAGAATGTTTGCGAGAATGTTCTGGGAAGACAACCCCCGCTGGTTCAAACAAGAAGTTTAAAATGAGAAATTATTTTAACCAACAGAGATCGTCTAACATTATTGTGAGAATGAGCACTACTCAAAAACAAAATCAGATAAATGTATAAAATCTGATTGGTGGTCTTTACACTGAATTTCAGATGCGTATCCCATTTATGAGCCCAATTTTCTGTACTGTTGTTTTCTTCGTTAATGTTAATTGTATTCTCAAGAGAAAAACTCAAACATAAAAATGTAATCCTCCAGAATATCGATTGTGACATTTTCGAATTTTTTTCTTACACTGTTTCCAATGCATAAAAATAAAATAAAAAAATCTGTCATAGGATTAAATACATTTTTTTTTCTGCTTTGTGACACTTCAAAGTACTAGTTTTTATTAAAGAAAATAAGTTAATTTTGAAATAGAAAAGTATTCCGATGAAGTTTACCAGCATGCAGAGAGCAGATTATTGATTATAGTTTTATATTCTACTGGCGAAATAATTCGTTACTTTCTTCTTAAATAGAAAAGAGAAAATGGCCTCGAGCCAAGATCTGTCTGTTGGGAATTTCGCTGCCAAGAAAGGGGCTACAAATAAAGAGCAGAGGGCTTCGATTTTTTCGACAGCCCGTCACCAGTTGTACTTGCTTCTTATATTTAATGGTTCTTGCAGACGAATTGAAAAGTGGATTTAGTGATTTAGAACCGTCGCTCGCAACTTGTGGGTGTGTCTGCTGGAAGAGGTACCAAATTAACCAGCCTAGAATATATCACGATTGTCTCGCATATTTCTGCATAAACAGGTCATTTACATTACAAAGACTTCTATTAGCATTTAGAATGGTCAAGCGCCATTTGTAATTCTGGACGGAGTTTAAAAATATTCCTGCCGATACGAAATCTTAACTTCTGTTTTGATGTCTAGCAATTCAGACAGTTTATGTGCGCGAATAAAGCTAAGCATGAATAAAATTGAGTTATGGAGTAGTTTTATTTACATTTTTTTTATGCTGGATTGTAGCAAAGATGAATGAGCTGAGATCTGCAAGTTTTATTACATTAAATTGTTTCATTACATTCTCATTTCATGGGACAGTTGAAAATTATTTTTATTATTTTTTTTGGTATTTTTTAATATTTTTATCCTTTTTTATCCTTTATCAGATTTGATCCTTTTTTATCCTTTATCAGATTTGATATGAACATTCATAAACATTACATATAAAGAATATCCAACTGCAAGGAAACAAAATTTTTATTGTAACTATATATTTACAATTAAAGTGTAATAAAAATAATGTTGTTTTTTTTTCTTTGTTTTTTTAATTTCTGAAGTTCTCTGTCAATGTGCATGATATTTCTTACTATAACTTCTACCAGTTAATTTGTATAAATCAGATTTAAGATAATTTTAATAGGATGGCATCCTTCAACAGGCAAATAACTTCTAAATATAAATCTCAATTTTTAATGGGAAAACTTGTATTTCTGTGTGTGTATCAGTGATGTCTAGAAGAATCTATCGTACTTATAGACATGAATTTTTTTTATTGAGGCAGTGACAATAAGATACAGTAAACTTTCAAGTACAAAGTTTATAACTTATACTAATAATAAAGATACATGCCTTCGCGCTTACGCGTCCGTGTGTTTGTGTGTGTTGGCACAATACATGCCAGATCGTTTGACATATAGCTACCAAATTTAGCACAAGTCTGCTTTGGAGGTCGGGAATATGTACCTCGGAGTGATTTTTTTTAAAATTTTAAGTAATTAAAAATTAAGCTAAACTTTTGAGTTTTACAGCGATAGCTTCCAAAAATATTTTTGCAAAAAATTTAAATTTTCCGAAACATGTTCAGTAGGAATGTGATCCGGAGTCCTCGAGGGCCAGTCCATACGTCGAATATCCTCTTATTCAAGAAAATCATCAACGATCTGGGCTCTGTAAGAAAGCGCACTTTCATCCGTAAACATGAAGTCTGGGCTAAAAGCACCCCGAAACACCCTCACATAGGCTTCAAGGATCTCAACCCTTTAGCGGTGTGCATTGATAGTACCCGCATCGAAGGCGTGCAGTGGTGTACGACTGCCTAACATTATGCCACCCCAGATAAGAATTCCTCTGCCACCAAATCTGTCGATTTCTTTTACGTAGGAGGGATGATCGTGAGCTCCTCGCTCTGTCCAGATGAATATTCGACTAATGTCACTCTGTGTGGCAAATCTCGACTCATCACTGAAAAGAACACGCCCCCATTCTTGCTTTGCCCAAGACTGATGTGTTCGGCTCCACAACAACCGGGCTTTTCTGTTGGATGCAATCAAAGGAACGCACTCAACTGGTCACTGGGCATAAAGAGCCCTCTCTGCGAGACGCCTGTATACTTTTTGTCTGGAAATTTTTATTCCAGACGCAGCAGCAAGGTGACGAGCAAGTTGAGGAGCCGTTGTCAGCCTATGCCGTCGTGCGCTTAATACGATACTTAATACTTAAGCGATCCTGTGCAGGCGTCGTTGCTCTGTGACGGCCTTGTCTGGCCTTCCTGGTTACAGTACTACTTGTTTGGAATTGATTCCCCAACCTGATACCACTTTTGGTGCCACTTGTAACCATCGAGCCACCTCCGCTTGAGACTGCCCAGCTTCAAGCCTGCCAACGGTTCTCCATCTCAAGGCATCGTCTAAATGATTATGAGAACTCATTCTCATTGGAAATAAGTTAAATTTTTTGTTTTAATGCAATATTCACAGGCAAATATCCCAGATGCCTAAACGGTCTAATTTCAGTAGTTCCCCAAAAACTAATGCTAAACAACATTTTTTCCCACAACAAAGGTTAATATCGTGTTAGCGGTCCTTCACAATATATAAAATATAATTTGTTTAAATTTTACTGGTAGCGATTTAGAATTACTTTGAAAAACATTTTTGTTACCTTAATTTTGGACATGAGTATATATAAACATATTTATATTAATTTTAATTATTTAATAAAAAGTAACTAAAGCAATTTTTTTTTACCTAAGTAGGAATTGACTTAATTTTTTTATATATATATTACTTGTTTAAAATATTTTTCCCTGAATTTCCAATAATAAATCACATTGTTGCCCTGAAACACAAACCTTTTTCATTTTTTCATTAAATACTGAATAGCTGATTTTTTTCCATTGTTGAAAGCCAGTATTTTATTTAATATTTGTGCAGTTTACTAAAAGTATATAAAATGAAATTACAATATCGCGAAATTCAGAAGAGTGATAAATCGGATATTTATGTTTTTAATCGGATATGATGTATGAGACTCATTTTCATTAGAGAGTTTAATCTATAAAATAAACAGATCATATATAAGAGACAATTAAAACAACACGGCTTTATTGTCTAACAGTTTGACGGAATCACGGATATGAAATTATATATAAATGGTTTATTTAAAATTAAATACAATCAGTATCTTCAGAGATTCGACCGTTCGCGAAAGGCGGCAAGAAATAATTAAACAATAATTGTATTTAATAAGGCATCTTAATATTTTCAACAAAGAAATATTGATATTATTGTTATATCTGCCGTGGCTTTATGACTTTCAAAATGAATGTAAAATGGCAACCATATCGAACATTTTGTTTTAATATTTATCAGCCCCCTTCGATGACTTCATGTTCGCCTCCAAAATTTTTTATATTTAAATTGATTGACCAAATTATTAGACCAATCTCCCAGTCAAAACCACTGCACCGATTTCACCAATTCTCATTTTATATGAAAGCAGAGTGAGGTCTTAATATGTCATCAGTAATCCATCTTTTTTAACCATCATTTACATGCAAAAAAAATTTCAAAGAGAATATTTCAATGTACATTTTCTACGGACAAAAACATCCACTATTCTTCATAGTCAAAATCATTAAATAATATATCTTATATACTGATTATTTCCTCAATCATTATTCCATATGAAAGTTCATGACCAGTTAAGAATCGTGTATCCCCTCACACCCTTAATTTCAAAACATGTAACAAAATAAAACATAGACAACACCCCAACCTTAATAACTAAGCAGATTCCGCCAATTTTTATCGCAAATTAATTTCGTTACTTTGTTGTTGTTTCTAACGGCACTTGCCATTGACAAGCCCGCTGTTCGGAGACAGCCGTTTTAAGCCTGAGGGGGAGCGCCTCTTGTTTCTATCGTAGCGCCATCTAGGGCCAAGAGAACGACTTAGCTACACACACGTCACAACCATTCACTCAACCACCGATCGTAATTTAGACCTGAATCAGAGAACGATCACCCCTGATCCAGTACCCCCAGTGGTATTACTCTCGACATGGAGGCCTTTGTGACCACGACAGATTTAACGCGCGTCAGCCACCAAGCACGCGGGGAATCTTCGGCCGGCGGGGTTCGCACTCGCAACCTGAGGGACGCGAATCCGACGCTCTACCAACCAGGCTATCCCGGCCCTCGTTACTTTGTAAGTATAGCTAACTAACGCTCAATGTTTGTTGCGTAGGTATAATGTAAAGTAGTAATTTCATAAGAGTGTAAAAAACCAGTTTGCCAAAGTAGTTGATATGATTAAATTAATACTGTTAATATGGTGAGTGAATATAAAGCTGATCGCCAAAAGCGACTAGTTTAGTTAACAACACATTCATGATATTGAATTACTATCAATATTCCTCATTTGTATAATTTTTTGATAAATTTCTATTAATTTACAGTTATTTCACTGCTTTGAGCAAAGGAGAGAGACCAAATGTCAGAGATAGATTGCCGAGAAAGAGAAAAGAAAGCATATACTTGATAACGTTGCCAACTGAGGTAAGTAAATAATGTTGAAAAATTTATAACTATCCATTTTAATGTATATTAATTGTTCGTCTCCGTGGGGATTGACATTCAATCAACCAAGGTGAGTAACGATGAAAATAACATCACAAAGTACGTCCTAGCCAGAGGTATCATTGAAATTTTGAAACGAACAGATAAACTGGTATCTGAAATTTGGTAACAGTATTTTGAAATGATGTAAAATTTATTTTTGTGTATAATATTTTGTGAAATTAATGCGGTGCAACATCAAAAATCAATTTAATTTTAATGAAATAAAATTTCGAAAAAAAAAATCACTCCGAGATGCACATCCCAACTCTCAAAGTTATACAGTATGTGCCAAATTTGGTAGCTGTATGTCAAACAGTCTGGCCTTCAGATCGCAGCCATATACAGAGATTCATTTTTATTATTAGTAGAGATAGTATCGTATGCCTTTACGTTTTTATTTCAGATTTTCAGATTTTTGATAAAAATTGTTTTCTTCTTTTAAATAGTTCTCATAGAGGAAAATTTCTTAATTTTTATTGATGTAATTTTGTACGGAAAATCTGATTATTCACCAAAAATTGAATTTTAATTTCGTTTTACATTACAGAGATACTCATAGAATACAAAGTTTCGAGTATTATTTGTCACGAGTAGAAACGTCATACATGGAATCAATCGTATTTCCTTTGCGTTTTCTGAACCCTACGACAGATAACAGCTGATGTAACACAAAAAGGGGGAAAAAATGATTAGCACGTGTAATCTCAGTTTTTCAAGGTTAGATTTTTTTCCTAAGGTCATTTTTCGCGGTTCTTTATCTGAAGTCAATTATAGTAACAATCAAGAACTTTGTAAAAACTGTGATAAAAAAAATGAGAAAAGAATGAAATACTTGTTCAATGTGAGTACCTATTCATATCGATTGCATTTGGAATAATATATTAATTAAATGAGCGAGAAAAGACACGGTATTCATTTGGCATGTTTCCATGCAATTTCTGGCCACATGACTCATAATGGGTTCTATTATACGCCGTTATCGGTAATAAAATTTTATTAATAACTTTGGCGATCAGCTGATTTGCCAGGGATATCAAGTTTATTTAATTTTAATAATTAAAAAATTTCCCTTTTAATTTTGATAAAATCGTTTCGATATAATTTAGCCAGACAGTCAAACCCTTGTTGGATTGGGCTCAAAAATTTGAAGGGTGTCTACGCTATAGATGTTGAATCTGTGTACCGAATCTTATCTATCTAGCTCTTTTCGTTTTGTAGTTATCATATTCAAATAGCCGGATAGACTGACTTCCTCTGAACAGATTTTACTCAAAATTTGATAGAAATTTACAAAATTGGTTTCAAGCATATATATCAGATTTCATCCGTCTAAATCCAAGCATTGTTGAGTTATCTTTGTGACAGACAGACAGACGGTCATTTTCCAAAGAAGTTTCTTTCGAAGTCAAGAAAGTCTAACACATGGAGGCTCGTCAAAATCCCGAGTTCAAATTTTTTGAAGATTATTATATTTTCTCTGGCCTACGTTTACAAGAAAGTAAAAATGTAATAAAAACTGTATTAAAGTATATTATTTATGCATTTACATATCATCCTCGTTTATGAAGTCTTTAAGTGGTTAATCATTTTATTGTTTTTGATTTTATTTTATTATATTTTTATTTTTATTTTATTATATTTATATATTTGTATGTATATTAAAGCCGTCCGTTCGTCGGCATTATTAGGGACTGTGGTCAGAGGCGGCGGTAGCAGGGGGGCAATTGCCCCCCATTCAGCAGCCTCTTGTCCCCCTCCCCCCCGTCGGCAAGAAATTCAGAGTTTCGTCGGCAAAAGTGTTCACCATTTCATAATGGCTGTAGAGAGTTGAGCATTATCGTATATTATTATTTAAAATGAACCTTAAAGTTATGTGGGATGTTTTAGTGGAGAAGGTTGCAAATTGGGATAGTTAAGTTACATCCACACATAAAGAATGAGCGACGACTTTTTTTTATATAAAAATAAACATCTTTTAATTTTTAACGCTAACACTTCGACAGACAACAGATTTTGTGAAAGACCGGAAATTTATCTTTTTAATTCGCACAGCTTGCGCGCTTGATCTTAGATAACTGCTTCGTACTTCCGGTGCGCAGTTAGGAAAATAGTTTTTCGAATACAGTCATTTTGATGGAAGCAGGATCGCCACAGTTAATATATTGTAAACAAGCGAAATATCCAAGTAATAGTTAAAGTGTTTTGGCTATATTTGGCAAAATCGATTGGGGGTAGGTCAATAATATGCCGTATTTTGCGGACAATTTTTGATAGACCAAACTAAGAATTGATTGCAATGGATGTCGAAGACGTTAAGTTCGCAGATTTTCGAACTTCTGATTCAAATGTCTTTTATAAGCTAATAATTTCTACTACTTGTGGCAATATAACCGATAAGGTTACAAGTGAATAAGATATTGACAAGGTGATATTCTCATTTTGTTAGTACTTTTTGGTCGGTCGATTATGAATTCAATGCGGTGAGTGCCGAAGATGTTAAATCTGCAGCTTTTCAGACATTTGATTGAAATGTCGTTCACTTAGCTTATAATTTGCATTAGATTTGGCAATATATCCGACAAGCGAATAAGATACCGCTTTCTGCCGATAACTTTTGGGCGGCGGACTATGAACTAAATATGATGAATGTCGAAGAATATATCCACAGAATTTTCAGACATTTGATTCAAATGTCGTTCATTAAGCTTTTAATTTGCACTACTTTTGACAATATAACCAGCAAGACGACATGTGTGTAAAACATAAGACATGTCGCATTTTGTCTAAAAATTTTGATCGGTTGACGAAGAATTCAATGCGAAAGGATGTCGATGAGTCCACTGTTTTCATCGGGCATTTCGATTACCTGCCAGTGGAATTATTAGAGAAATTGAAGCTGTTATATTATTCATGAATAGGGCGATAGAGTTGTTTTCTATAATTTATAATTCAAATCCAAGTTCTAAAATTAATCATCATCCTATTCAAATAATTTTTACTTCCCCGGTAACGAATTGATAAATTTATTTTATTCATTTCACTATGAGAATTGCCTGACTAAAATCTAGTTAATGGTTAAACTAAATTTAAAAAAAAAAAACACTGTTTTCTTTTGACACTCTTGTGAGTATGCATGCTAAGAAGAGTTATTTTGCTGTAACCAAATTATATGAATTCATTATAAATCACTGGAGTAAGTAAATTGTATAATTGTTAATTAAATCCATTTAACAATAAAATATCTGTTTTCTTTTGCAATCTAATTTATCAGGCTAGAATTATTTCACTAAAGAAATACTAGCGACTGCACTTGACGACAAAAAAAAAATATCTTTGGTATAGTAGCTTTTTAGCTACACTAAAAGAGTTTATCCAAGTATGCACTAATTTTTTAAAAATAAATTACTACCTAAATGCTTAAGACTCTGCATTAAATATTATCACTATGTAATCGGAGAACGTATCATTTATATAAACTTTTCTTTCAATTACTATTATCGTAAAAAAGTATATAATTTCAGATGCTCCTAAATTTTTAATGGACTTTGAATAAAGATGTCTTGATAAAAAGATGATTAAAATAGTTATTCTTAGAATATTCATAAATAACACATTAACCCCTTGATATACAAATTTACTTAATTTCCTAATTAGATGGCAGGTCTTATTTGGGACAATTATCGTTATCTTAATCCCCAGAAAAATATAAGGGCATTTGAAGTAATGATGCGTTTTCAAGTGATTTTAGCGTTTTAAATTACTTAATGCTTTCATTTAACTGCAGATTTAAAATTAAAAATTAAATAATTCCATACGCGTGTTAGACTCGCCACTGCATATGAAGGGGTTAAAAAAAGCCTGAGGGAATAAAACTCACCTTTTGGTAGAAATATTAGCTTGTAATAACTTCGAATTAAGAAAGTACTTAATAGTACATAGAATAGTCAGAAAGTACATAAATAAAAATGAAGATAGGTGAATTCATCTTCAAGATCTATTTTTTTTTTTCAAATAAAATGTATTGGTTTTTTTTAAGCCTAAATATATATAGAAAAATAAATACAAGGGGGGGGGGGATCTAACGTTTAACCACCCCATTTTTCATAAGAATGTTTTTCATATCTTACATAAAATAGTAAGCTTGTACATATATTTACAAAATATTTTCTCCGGCCTTCTTAAAAAGCAACATATTGTATCTTTTCTGCATTCTATATTGTTCGTGTCCGAACTATAGTAAATTTTTGTTGAGTACGCGCACTTATTTTTCTCGGATTCGAAACACATCTTAATTCTTGCTCGTTGTTGCAATCCTGACTTAAAATCGTCATCTGACCGCGGTTCAAAATTACGAGGTCCGTCCCAAAATAGCCCTAGTGTTGCTTCAAACGGGACGTTAATATAACCAAACCTTACTTAACAAATATTTTAGGTAGAGGAAAAATCGGTTTTTGAAGAAAACATCGAATATTTTTTATTTATTATTCTGGATTTCTAAAACAGTTACTTTTATAAAACTTTTTGTTTCAACATTCATTTTATATAGCTTCTGATATAAAATAGTAAGAGTATGCATTTGCCATTTTACATGACACGTCATTCTGGTACAATCTGTGTTTTTATCTATATATTGCAATCTAGATGGGAATATGACTATATTTTATCGAAAATTAGATCGCAGAGAAATTAAATCTCGAGAATCTCATAAAAAAATAGACTCAAATATTGACAATTTTTTGATGGTTAGTAAAAGAAACTGAGAACCTGTTTTTTTACAAATCTAATATATAAAAATCTTTTGTCACGGTGTTTGTGTTCGTACTCCTCCGAAACGGCTGGACGGAATTTTATGAAATGTTTTATGTGTATTTGGTAAGTCTGAGAATAGGTCGTAAAGTATATTTCATAACACTAGGTAATTATGGTGTCCCTATCCAGTGTCTTCCCGTCATTCCACGTTCAACGTACGCTGATGAGATCAACGCTTGCTTGAAATCATCGCCACTTTGGCGTAATGTTGAAAATGTCCAGCTAAAAATAAACATGCGCGTCCAAATACTACAAGATCCATCTGCTGACACATTCTCGGACTAATTGTTAGATATCGGTGATGGAAAAGTTGCTGTCTATGAAAATGCTGGATGCATAAAATTGCCCACTAATTTCTGCACTATCGTTGATTCGAAAAGTGCTCTCATTGACCGCATATTTCTCAGTGTACACACACAATACATAAATCATGCGTGGCTGGCAGAAAGGTCCATTTTGGCAGCAAAAAATGTGGACGTCGAAGATTTAAACTTTGATATACAGCAGTCGTTGCCAGGTGACTTGGTATCATACAAATCGATTGATACAGTTTGCGATGCTAACGAAGCTGTAAATTATCCAACAGAGTTTTTGAACTCACTGGATTTGCTAAGCATGTCACCACACCTTCTACGACTGAAATTTGGATCTCCAGTTATTTTACTTCGGAATTTGAACCCATCACGGCTGTGCAATGGCATGCGATTGGTCATTAAAAATTGATGAAAAATGTTATCGAAGCCACCACTTTGAATGGCTAATTTCGAGCCGAAAATGTTTTGCTGTCACGAATTCCAATGATTCTCACAGACGTGCCAATTGAATTCAAACGCGTTCAGTTTCCTATTAGATTAGCATTCGCAATGACAATCAATTAGTTGCAAGGCCAAACGATGTCTGTTTGCGGCTTAAATTTGGGCACACCATGTTTTTCACATTATACGTGACATGTTCTCGCGTGGGCAAACTATCGAGCTTATTTGTGTTGGCTAAAGACGGACTGACAAAAAATATCGTACACTCAATTGCTCTTCAAAATGAATATTGATTTTCTTTATTTCATTTTTATACTTTAGGATAAAAAATATATTATTTTTTTTCCCTTTACGTTTAACTTTTAAGGGGTCAAACAATGTATATGTTCGTTACGCTAATGAAATACATTGTATTTAGAAATGAATGTTTGGTGTTGTTGTTTTTTATCGGCGATCATCGTCTACAGCGCACCATTCCCCTTTCTGTCATAGATCCCATCCCCACACACTTACAATACATTCGTTATTTTTTAATTAACAACCAAAATATTCACTAGAAATAATTTATATGGCAGAACAACGTTTGCCTGGTCAGCTAGTACCTTTATACCTGTTTTCATTTTTTTAACAATGAAAAAAAGTATCAGCATCTGAATAAAAAAGAATTAAATAATACTTGATTTTCTTTAATTATATGTAAAATTAATCATTATGAGTTATTTTGAAGCCAAATTAGAAATATTGTGCTTTCCCTCCTGTCGGATGTCTTGCTCTCCCCCGTCGGCGAAAATCTAACACCACCTCTGACCGATGTTAAGTTCAATCTAAAACGACGCATTAAACGAATCTTGATCCAAATAACGATGAATTACTCGTTTAAAATATAACAATATTCGTTTACTTTTTATTAAGTTTTCAAAATCATTTTCAGAAAAAAAAAATATTTTCGGAAAAATTTTAATTATAATATTCTTGCAATGTTAGACAAAATAAATTGTAAAAAGCCGATAAATTATTTTTCCATTAAATGTATGTAGGTAATTACTGTTTATGGTGAAATAAATAAAATTAAGCATAATTGCTGCTCTTTTACAGCATTCTTTTTGACGATAACCATACATTCTCTACATTACGTATATGAGGAAGTAAAAGTGCAATTAAAAAACTAATAAGTTGTTACTTCCAATCAGTAACTCTGATTTTTGAAGCTGTTTGTTTTTGGTCTGAAATATTTTTTCATTATAATTTAGGAAATCATTAGCATATAAATTTCAGTACGATAAATGTCTTCAGAAATCATATCGGAGGCAATTTTTAAACATAATTTCAGCAAATGAATAAAAGTTCCTACCTACTACACTTATGCCAGAGTTGTTGTAGTTCAGAAATTCTTCGTGAGCCTGTTGAAGCACCTAGAATAAAAAATGAGAATTATGAAGCTTAAATTTCAACTTCCTTGTGGGTAAGTCAGTGACGCAGTAGATTAAAGTAAGCATACCCCTCCTCTTATAAATACTTTTAAATAATTTCTTTGTGTTTTTCACAGCATATACATGGTGCGCCATAAATTCTTGCAAATAAAAAAAAAACCTAATCTAAAAAGTAATACTCGAAAAAAATTGCTTTTGCAGGAATATGTTCAAAAAACCGTTGGACTATTTTTTTTTCCATTCAAAAAATTACTGATAGATGGTACTTACCTGTCAGACCGAGGTGGTTTATGGAAATCAAGATAGCTATAAAACACAAGGCTGGAAATAAGTCTGTGAATCAATGCCAGTAGCATATCGTTATCGGATCGAGCCTTAGTGGTTAAACATTTATATAAGAAGGGCAAATCAACAACTAAAACATTGTGAAAGTTTTGCACGGTGAAAGGAATAAAAGCGAATAAAAGCCCTACTTCATTGAATGGGATACCAAACTTAATACGCTGCTTTGAGCAATCGTCCACGAAGTGGCAGATTACGAGTCAGTACGGCCCCCGTTCCTGCTGCACAAAGCGCCATGGGAAATTTAGGATCTGAGACCTTAACGGGTAATAGCAGTGCTCTTTAAAGTGGGAGAATAACGTGGATTCCGGAAATATCGATCCGACGCAATCTGTACAGAATCATGAAACTGCATCCGCACAGACACTTCACTAGTTATTGCCAGCAGATTCCGATGAAAAACAAACCTTTGCAACGCGAGCGCTTGCACAAATGAACGTGACCCAAATGGTTGTTGAACAGCTAATGGGCGGATGAAGCTCATTTTGCATTGCATGGTGACGTCAATGCGCAAACAGTCGTCACAGAGCGACATCAAAATTGCGTAACTGCAAGACCAAACCACTAAATTCTCCGCGTATGACTATTTTGGTGTAGTTTCACCACGTCCTTCATTCTGGGATCTTTCTTTTTTGAAGAACGCTGTCCTGTATCCAGTCGGAAAACATGTTCCGTGACTGTAAGAATGGTATCTTACACTTTTGCGTGATTATATGCATTATCTACCGTCATCATCATGCATGATGGTGCTGAATCTCACATTTCCCATTCCTTCAAAACGTTCCTCCAAGACACATTTACTGAGGACTGAATGATAACCAGTTTACATGAGGATGTAAGATTAAGTGACTCTCCCGATCGCTATACCTTACTCTAGAGGACTTTGGTTGTGGAGATAATTAAAATCTCCTGTCTACCAGGTCTCTGTAGCCATTTTGATGGAACTGCAAGATACCATTCAACTTGTCGTCAATGGCATCGATGCCGTCATGCTACGCTCAGCTGTAATCGGCGCAGTTACGCTCTTCACTTACTTAATACCTTGTGGTGGTGGTCACGTTTATAATATTTTGCTTTAAAATAACATGCCCTATGTAAATTTACTGTGCTCTGTTTTCCTTATTTGCACAAACCATCTCAGTTTGACGTATGAGCATCGTCTATCGGTCTTTTATAGTCCTTTTTATAAGTAAGAAAAAGTCCTAAGACTTTCAGACTTTTTTTCGAACATTATTTATTTTATTGTGATTTTTTGAAGTTTGCACGAATTTATGGAACACCTAGTATTTAGTTCTTCATATTGAAAGCTTGATAGGGAAATGAAATCAATAGAAATGATCTCCTCCACAATTTTTTTTTTTTTTTTTGCATTCTTTTTAATAATGACGTTATCACCTTCGCGCCGCATAAAATTATGAACCTTTGGAAACGCTGCGAATGCCTTTTAAGATATCGATGGACATATAATTGATCCTTGGAAAACTTTCTGTTTGGTGATTAAAGTCTAACATACGATTAATAATAACCTAAATTCAAATTTCTGCTTTAGACGCATTATTTTCAGTCAGTTGAAATAAACGTTTGACACATAAAAATATTTATAATCACAAAATAAACTACCATGTTTCATATATTAAGCCATTGCATTTCTGTATTATCTCGTTTGCATACGCAACGAGAACGCAAACAATCAAACCCTTGACGGATTAGTTCCAAATTTCATAAAATTTAGACATTAAATCTACTTTATATAATTTCATCTATATAGCTCTCTTTGTTCTTCCATGTTAAATCGTGTTAACTTTATTCGGTCAGCCGGACAGACAAATTTCCTAAGAATCGGATCTCACACAAAATTTAATAGAAATCTATAAGTTAGGTGTAAAAACATATGCCAAATTTTCTCCATTTAGCTCAAAGCGTTTCCGAGTTATCTATGCCACAGATAGACAGAAAGGCAGACATAATGTGCTTTAGATCAACTCAACCAGAGTTACAACTGCAGTCAAAAATTCACATACTAAATTTGGTATATTTAAGTTCGTATTTGAGCTATCGCGTTTACATGCTTCTTTCAATTCCTTGCTGCATTTGGCTCACATTTTGATCGCTATCAACGATGTTGATGTTAAATCTGTGTACCAAATTTTATTTATCTAGTTCTTTGCATTTTGAATTTATGGCGTTCCTTTGAATTCAGAAAAACTGACTTCCTTTGAAAAGAATTTATTCAAAATTTAATAGAAATAGACAGTTGATGTAAAGACCATATACCAATTTCATCTGTCTAGCTCAAAGCAGTTTTGAGTTATCTTTGTCAAAAGCAGACACATGGGTAGACAAATAGGCATAATAACAAAAACATTATTTTCGAACTCAAGAAGATTTGTAATGAGGTGATTTGTCAAAATTTTGAGTTAGAATTTTTTTTTTGATGCCTGTAATACTTTTTCTTTATAATGTTACAAATCTGTAATTTTGCTACCCGGCTCGAATAGTGTCATCCTGGGAAAAACCGTTAATACCTTTGTAAGATCTGTCCTATGCGTGGTAAGCTTGGCGATGAATTTGGCGAGTTTGGCGACTAAATGGATAATACCGGAAAATTCTAGAAGTTTCACGATCCATCCAGTAATAACCGAGATACGCCCACATATGCCCTGATTCGTCTGACGATTCTAGCCCCGCCTCCCGGAACTATAAAAGACGGGCACTCTAAAGCTGCAGTGAAGAAGTTGTGTGGATCGGCGGAAGTCGTGTGTGAGAGAGTCGGAGTCGCCGACAAGTAAAAGAGATTAGAGGATTAGACAGCAAGGAAGCTGCTGAACTAGCGAGTAAATGCGCTGCATTATTACGATTAATTTGCGGTATTTGTAGAAGAAAAATTTCGTAACAATATACTTTCAGTATAAGAAATTTAAAAAAAATAACTAGGAATTAAAAAAAATACATTGGATAAAATAGTAAATAATGGGATAGAATTACAAGAAAATCAGCCCAGAAAAGTGTCAGAATACGCTTAATACATTCATCAAAATAACACAGAAGTATAGGAGGAAAGTGAATGTTTTTAACCTTCGGATTCTCGCTGAAAGAGCTGGAACTGGCGTATTTCAACATTGACGTTAGGCTAATGGATAATTCTCCATTACTTTTTTTTTTAACTTTCTGGTACACATAGTAGAGAGAAGTAATTATCAAAAAAATTCGAACTCCAGATTTTGATGAATCTCCGCATTTCAGATCTCCCCGAGTTCAAAAAACACATTTTTGGAGAATGTCTGTCCGTCCGTCTGTCTGTCTCTGACAAAGAAAACTCATTACCGTTTTGATCTAGACGAATGAAATTTGTATAAGATCTTTACACCAAATGTGTAAATTTTTATCAAATTTTGAACAAAATTCGTTCAAAAGAAGTCTCTCTCTCTAGCTGTTGGAGTACAAATGTATTCGATAACTATAAAACGCTGAGAGCAAGAAAGATAAAATTTTGCCGCACAGATTTAACATCTAAAATATAGAGCTAAATTCGTTGACCATCTGTCGGTCTGTACTTTGCTACACAAAGCGGGTGGATCCTAGCACAGCCCACCTCTTGGCGTCTTTTTGAATTCTCGCCAAACGAGTGGCGATAACGTCGCCAATGTGGTAACCTAGACGGATTTTTTTTAATTCTTTTTTTATTTTTTATTATATTTATTTTATTTTATTATTTATTTGTTATTATATTTATTTTATTTTATTATTTATTTGTTATTATATTTTTTATTATATTTATTTTATTTTATTTATTATTATTTCTGGCCTTCAAGTATCTTTTGTTAATTGAAAAATAATAACAATAACAAATATTCAATTAGTAGTCAACGTGGCGAGATTTCAAATAAATCGAAAAGAAGTGGGCCCATCTAGGATTTTACACACAAAACTTTTCGCGGTTACAAAAAGTAGCAAAATTCGTTACAAGGAAGTCTGTCTGTCTGGCTGTTCGAATATAAGTTAACACGATAACTATAAAACGAAGAGAACGAAAACAGTGAAATTCGGTATACAAATGTAATATCTATAGTGCAAACATCTATCAAATTTTAAAACTAAATCCAACAAGGGATTGACCATCTGCCAATCTGTACATTCAGAAACATGTAACCGCGACAATTCAGAAACGCAGTGACTTAAATATATAAAATTTGGTACGTAAGTTTGAGACTAAAAGTGCAGTTTTCTGTCAGATTTTGATTTATCGGTTCGGAAAAATCTGCTTGAAATGAAATTCGTTTTTCGGATATTATCAATTGCATGCAAGGATTATTTGCCAAAAAATTCGCCAAGGATGACACGCTAGATTTAGTAAAAATGCTAAGATTTTACTGAAATTCTCGCCAAAAGTTAATATTCCGTAACTATTGTACGCCAATGTCACCCAAAGTCTACTTGGCAATTAACGTGGGACCTGCGGACACAAAATAAACTGCATTCCATCAAACCAACTATTGAATTGTGGTCTGTTCTGCCTACACGCAAGACTGACGTAAAATTGACTCGTCTCCGTATAGGTCATACGCGTTATACACACCGACATCTCATTTTTGGTGATGCTGCGCCAAAGTGCCCAACATGTCATGTGGATTTTACAGTAAATCATATTTTAATTGAATGCTCTGCTTTTAATTTAAATTGTGCTCTTTTTTTTTAAAACATCGTCATTAACTTTGCAGGACTTGGTGGGTGAGAGATACCACCCAAGTATTTTTAAGTTTTTAAAGTCTATTAACTTTTATATTTGCATTTAGTATGGTAAACATTAGTTTTTTCTTTATGGTCATTACGTTCATATCATTCATCTTGCATTCATTCAGAGAAGTTTTACCTTATAGCATTGCATTATTATATAATTTACTACATAACTAACTACTACATACATAATTTAATTTGATCTTCTTTTAGATTTTAACTAATGTATTAAAACACCCATATGTGAATATTTTATTTCTGCTTTTGTACTTCACCATTTGTTTAGCGCAGCATGGCCAGATATGGCTCTTGCGCCACTAAACATCATACAACAACAACAACAGCCACCCAAAGTATTCTTTGGGATAACAATTTTATCAGTAAATATGCGAGAAATTTTGAGAAGACCCCTCTCACTGGTGTTTATTAATCAATTAGTTATAAGCCCTCGAGAATACGATGAATCTTCATGCTTCAGACTTCCATGGATCCAAAAGAAAAATCATTTTTGGAATTATGTCTGTCTGTCTCTCTGTGAACAAGATAATTCTATAACACTTTGATCTAGACGTACGAAATTTAAACTATGGTTATTATAACATATTTGTAAATTTCTGTCAAATTATTAACTAAATCTATATGCAAGAAATTTGCCTTAACTGTTTCTGTCTTAATACAATCGAAAAAACATAACTACAAACGCAAAAAAAAAAACAAAAAAAAAACAGAATTTTAAAATTTGTACAAAATTTGTACTATTTAAAATATAAAACCATATCGAATTTCAAATCTGCACATTTGTAGGGAGGACTTGATTTATATGAAGAATAGTTGGCATGTGATTTTCTGTTGTTAAAATTGTACTTCGTGTCAATCATTTTTTACTTCACTTGGATGAAATTATGATGTTTAAAGTGCGTAATCGATTTTCTTCACTATACTACGAAGCATAAAACGCTCACGTATGAGACTCAGATAATAAAAGACATGGAGTTCATGCTTTTGCCAAAGGTCCATAATTTTACAAAGAAAAGAAAGGAGAGCTTTATTTGGAATCATGGAAGAAAGTTTCGGAAAGACCATCCCGTTGATTCATATTATTTTTATTAATTCAAAAAGAAACGAATTATGGAATTGAATCATTATATTTAAAACCAGATTACAATAAAGATTACAAACTAAAAGAATAACTATAATTTACATACCAAAAAAATTATAGCAGTTTCGATAATTATGTTTCAGCACAAAACCAAACAAATCTTTTTATTGCAATATAAAAACAATTAACTATCATTTAACTAATATGCTAGGTTAAAAACCTCAGAATATTCCATGAAAAAAACTATTTATTATCTGGAAAGCAGTTCTGTATATTTTCAAAGATGGTTAAACAAAATATTATTATTTAATTAATAAGTAGGACCAAGTACATAAAAGAAATTACCAAAAACGTGTTCTTAAAATATTTACCTTTAAAATTTTGACATAAAAAACAATTGAGATATCTATATAAAAAAATTTATTTTAAATGCATAAAGATCGTTTAATTGTCAATATAAAATCATGTATTTATAAATCATACATATATATATAAAAAATTATCTCAAATTAAAAATATTTGTATATTGCTGATTATTTTTCAGTTTTGTTACTAGCTTCTTTTTTAATTAACATGGATTATTGATTTTTTAGTTAAAATTAAATTTAGTTTTAATCTCCGATCAATAAAAAATTAAAATTAAAGTTTGAATCTTCTACGAAAAAACCCCCATTATAATAATGCAATTTGGGAAAATATTTCTAATTATGATATTTTCCATCGCTTTTTATATATTTCTTTGTACGAATAAACTCAAACATATTTATTTTTCAAAATATTTGTCATAAAGAGAGGTCCCTTAACTAGTTTCAATTGCACATTGTAAAAATCAATTATGAAGATCCCGCATAGAGATAGTAATAACTTCATTATTTAATAATAAAAATCAATATTTATAATACTCACTTCTTTCGGCACTTTGGCTGGACCAGCTGCAAAATAAATAATTTTATCTGAAGACATATCTGCAGGCATTTTGCTTAATTTAACGCTTTCGCGGCTTTCTTCCACTCAGTATTGCATCACACGGAAAGTAGCGCACACAAGCCTTTAAGTACTGCAAAGACGGCCCAACCCATGCAGATGGACACCCCTTCTTCATGTCATGGACTACTCTAGCAACGGTCTCATGGCATTAGCGCACGGAAATCGAAACGGTAGTTTTAAGATTAGAATGCCATGTTACCTTCATTTTTCTCATGAATTTAAATCCATCAAACATTTTATAATTGGGGGAAAAAATCAATTATATTTTAATGTGTTTTTTTTTTCTTTGCTAAACTATTTTAAATTATTTGTTAATAGAAATTTCATGTAAACTTTTTAATCAAGAATTTATTATCAGATTGTTCTATTTTATTATTACCATTAGGTTTTGCGATGAATTTGTAAACAATTAACACTAAAATAAATTTTTGGGCTAAATATCATGAGCTGTTTCTTATTTTTATAATTTTTGTAATACTGAAAAGTTATTTTACAAAATTTACAATGTAACCTATATATAAACAGTGAGATAGCATCTTGCATTAAAAAACTTTAAATAAATATCTTAGTATAATGTTATTTACTTTCTTTACAATTTCGTTTAAGAAAATACTGTGGATGCGAAACAAATTTTGAGACATAATCTAAGAATCATATCAAAAATATGTTGCAGAACATCGCAATTTTTTAAATAAAAAAGTATTTAAAAAGTGTCTTAATCAAAGAATATTATATGCTGATAATTTTTAATTGGAATTTTTAATCACCAAAAACAATTTAATATTAAAGAAAATATATTCATAATTTTAAAATTAGCTTTTCGAATAAATTAACAGAAAAATGAACTTTTGTTATGATTAAAGACACTAGATGGCAGCACCAAGAATGGGCATCATTTTTTTTAGAAATAAATTACACGTGATCATTTCCATTTCCGAATTATGAAATGAGGGCAGGAGCGTATATTCATTGATAGCTTTGACATTGGGTATGTGACATTTCATTTATTTCCTCCTCTATCTCTCATAATTTTAATTTCGTTCTACTCTACTAAGATATCTCATAATCGACTTTTTCCCATTTTGTAATCTACGATTATTAGTGAAATGTTTTTCTGTTTGCATTATAATTTATTTTTGTTTCATAAAAATGTAAAGCAGCTAGCAACAAACTATTCTCTCTCTTTTTTTTGTGTATTTAACAATGCATGTGTATTTCATAGCAAAAGAGATTGTATAGATTAGTACAAGTAAGGGTCGCTTCGGGCGTAGTATAATTTTTTCATCGCCTATCCTTTATTTCACGTTATATGGTGAAACGGATATATTAATACTTCGTATATTTGACATTTTTCCCTGCCGATTTAAATTTGTACACCTGGACCAACTATTCAACCCTATGCTTCTTATTATAATTGGGTCACTATTCGCCAAAGGCGGTTTGAGATATTTTGCAGGCCCAGACAGTAAGATATTTTTTTTTTATAACTCTTCAATTTACCTGTATATTTCTACGAAAATAAATTTAACTTTATTATTTTTTTATCTGTGAAACTTTTTGAAAATATATACATCTTTAATTATTTATTTTGAATATGCACAAAATGATTCTAGAAAATTAATAACAATTATTAGCTAATGATTTTCTTACTTTCAAATAAAAGCACTTAGGTTTTATATTAGATTATACGGAAATGATAAGCACCAATGAAGTTTACTATTAAAATTATTTATTATTTTAAAGGACCTATCAAGGGGAATTTGTCATAAACAGTTACATTAACAATGTATAATAAGTAACAATAAGAAACTTATTGTAATTTAATATATTTGATAATGATTTTGAAAAGTCAATGTTAGCACACCTTGTAACCTTAATATTTTATATTCAAAGAATCTTAGATAGTGAATCTTAGTGATCTTAGATTGCTGCCTAGTGCATGTAGAACTTATTATTATTATTTAGAATCAATACAACCATACATCCATATACAAAATTTTTATCAAAAATTGATTCAGACATTTATATTAAATATTAATAATAAAATTGAATGTTTGTATGTGTGTGTGTGTCTACGTGCAGCACTCGAGAGCACTGTTGGCCCACTAGAGATTATACCATTTGAAATTCGCGCATATACTTTAGAGGGTTGAAATGTGCATCTTGGATCGATTTTTTTTTTGGAAATTATAATTATTTAATTGAAATAATTATAATAGAATTTTTATTATAATTATTGATCTATTATAATTAATAATATAAGTATTAATATATCATAATTAATAATTATTGTATAATTATAATAGAGATTATAATTATTTAATTAATTCCCAATGAATGAAATTTTGAAGTTTTTCCAATAAAAGTTCCGAAAATATTATTACACAAAAATAATTTTTACATCATTTTAAAAAATTTTTAAAAATATGCCTTTTTAATGATACTAATTTGATAGTAATGCAAATTTTTCCGCAATTTTGGCAATTTTACTGGCATAATTCTTACATTGTTGCCCTGAATTTTAAATTGGTTTCTTTGTTTCATCAAATATTGAATCACGTGGTTTTATTCCATCACTGAAAACTATAGAAAAATTATTATTTTAATTATATCTGTAGTTTACAAGACGAATAACCAGAGGGTGTGCCCCCCCCCCAAAGCTTTCTCGCATAACGCCTTACATGGCATTGGCGTACAATAGTTATGAAATATTAAAGTTTGGCTTCAATTTAGCATTTCTACTGAATCGATCGTGTCATCCTTGGCGAGTTATTTGGTAATTAATTCCTGGCATGCGTTAATAGTATCCAAAAATCGAATTTGCATTTTAGACATGTTTTCCTCAACCGATTGAAACAAAAGTCTGACACGAAACTGCACATGTAATAACAAAATCCCATACCAAATTTCATATATTTAAGTCATTGCTTTTTTTCAACTATCACTTTTAAATGCTTCTGAAAGTACAGACCGACAGACAGTCGACCCGTAGTTGGATTTGGCTCAAACTTTGACAAGTCTCTGCACTATAAATGTTAAATTTGTGCACCGAATTTTATCCATCTAGCTATCTTCATTTTGTAATTATTGTGTTAATTAATAAAAAAACAGCCGGACTGACGGATTTCGTTCAAAATTTTATAGAAATCTGTAAATTTCGTGTGGAGTCCATATATCAGATTTCATCTGTCTAAAGCAAAGTATTTTTTAGTTATCTTTGTCACAGACAGACATTTTTCAAAAATGTGTTTTTCAAACTCAGAGAAGTCTGATTCCTCGAAATCGCGATTTTGAATTTTTTCTGATGATTATAATGATGTGTATTTTTTATACAGGAAATGTGATCGAAATTTGTTTGCAATTTAGTTATCTTTAAAATAATGCAATGGATATGAGTTAGCGAATATCGTTTTTATTAGTATACAAAGTGTTACAATAATAATAATTTTAAAAAAAATCGATCTAGAAGTTCAGAAGAATCTCCGTACTGTACACCCAAAACCTTGAGACCGAAAAACATATTTTTGGTATCATGTTCTTCTGTTTATTATATCTATGCTTTTACACGATAACTTAAAAATGCTTTGAGCTAAACAGATGAAATTTCGCATGCGGTCTTTACGCCATATTTCCAGATATTTATTACATTTTTTAAAGAAATTCATTCTCACAAGATATCTCTGACTGCCTGTGTATATGTGAACACTGTTATCTACAAAAACTTAAAAAGCTGGATGGATAAAATTTGATACACAGATAGCACATCTTAAATAAAGATCGTTATCAAATCCAAATCAACTTTGTCTACCGGTCTCAGGATTGCCGCAATATCGAAAGAACCGGAAAAATCGGGAAAACACAGGGAATTCAAAAATAATATATGTAATAGTGAAAATTTAGAAAATTTTCCTTAAAAGCCGGAAAATTACGGGGAATTTTAGTTTTTTTCATCTGAAAAATGCCGATATTTTCCAGCATTGCAAGAATAAAAAGTCGTCAAAAAGCTCAGAAAACTAAATCTGATTGACGACTGTTAAACCGCGGAAGTTCATATCTTTTTTGCATACTTCCCTTTTCAGTCCAATTTCTAAGAATGAGGAAAAAGTACTGACAGTGGAATAATGACTACAAGCTACTTAATACTAGCCGAGCTAATGAAACTGAAAAAAGACATTTTTAGCAGAGTATTTTATATTTTTGAAGAATACTACAAACAAATATTTGAATGCATGTCCAAAAAATTTGCTATTTTAAGAGTTACATCTAATTTAGAAGTCCACGTTTTTTTCAAAAATAATGCAATTACATGCGGAAAGCAAGTGGTAGATTTGCTTCAGTATCCAAAATTAGCACATGTGAGGTATTATGAAGCTTTAGAAAAGCAGAAAAAAGAGAAAGTCCAATAAGCGCAGAGTAGGGTTTATACAAAAACCGGTTTTCGAATCCAATTATTCCAAAAAAACCGGTTTCAGCCGGTTTTCAAATTTTTGTCAAAAAAAAAAAAAAAATAGGGGAAAATATTTTATTTATATAAAATAACAAAAAACAAAATCAATGGCAAAGTCAAAATATAAAAAAAAATCAGGATTACATATACATATACTTACACAAAATAACGAAACAAAAATTTCAAATAATATTTATATTATTTTCAGTAATTTTAATTTTTCCTAAGAAAATAGGATACACTAGGAATACAATAGGAAAAACATAAAATATTCACTGAACGGTGGCTAAGTCTTGTTCTTATTTTGTACATAATATTGCATGAAATTGAAAATATTCGTACACTAGCTATTGAGCTTGGTTTTATAGTTTTCAAGGCATCAAATAACAAATCTAAGTTGCTTTTTTTTTTATTCGTTGCCTCAAATAATGAAAATTCAGCTTTCATTATCTTTGGATTTGTAAGTTTTTCTTCGGGGTCTTTAAGAAATTTATGAACTGATTTTTCCATGCCTTCTTTTAAAAAAGCATTACTCTGATGAGTAGTTTCTTCGATTTGCTGTTCATCAGAATCGGTTTCCACATAAGAATTTGGAAATATTCTACGCAATATCTTTCCAGATAACTTAATAATTTCGGTTTTTGAAGCTAACGAAAGTACACTTGATTTCTTCGCTGAACTAGAAATGTTTTGTGAATTTTGCAAATACAGCAAAAGAGTTGCTAATTCTACTTTTTATTTTTTTTAATTCGTTCTTCCAAAGCATATAATAATTTCAAACTTATTTCAGTGTTAAATTGTTTTAGTTCAATTAACAGAAATTCAAATATACCTTCACTTGTTAATTAATAAATTGGCATCTCATCGCCCTAAGCCTTCAGCTGCTAGACGAATCGGTCTCAACCGATAAAATTCAATTTATTTTTATTTTTTATTTTATTTATTAATTATTATTATTATTGAAGACGAGGAATATGCAGGCGTTTCGGAAAACTGGTTTTCTTAATTTAAAAACCGGTTTTCGAATGTGGCAAATTTACTTTAAAAAACCGGTTTTTGAAAACCGACAAACCCTAGCGCAAAGTAATGATCAATATCTTTTTTCACCTTAATCCGTGAATTTGTCTTGCTAAATTCTAGGCAATATAATTTTTTTTCCCTATATGTAAATATGAACATTCATTTAATACACTATCATTTCAAGAGATATTGACGTGTTCTTTACAGTATACTCCCGATTATCCGCGGGCGGGTTATCCGCGGTGCGGATTATCCGCGCCTGCCGCACAAAGGTTTTTTTTTTTTTTTTGACTGATTTTTTCAAAAAGGTGCAGTTTTACAGTTATGCTTTTGTAATTACATAATACATTACAGTATTAAAACAGTACATATGTATTAATTTTTCTATGTATCCTTGACGCCTCTCGTAAGTACAAAGCACTTTTCTGTTTTCGTTAACAAAATGCATTTTAGGTTAGTTTTGAGTGATATGCTAAAATATTAAGCGTTAGTTAAACATTTCCTGCTGTTTATTTTACGTTTTATTGTACATAAAATGATTTTTCAAAGTTGGAATGACTGTTTTCTTTTTTGCTATACCCGTTTTTAGCTTTTTTCGGATTATCCGCGATTTTTGTTATCCGCGGCGGCCGAGCCACCCAATTCCGCGGATAATCGGGAGTGTACTGTACTTCCCTTTCTATTTCTATTTATAATAACTAGATAATTATTATTCTATTATAATTACCATATGAGCTCTGTCCGCTTGCTTTGAAAGATAGACTGATATATATCTACCATGTGTGAGTGTGTGTATATGTGTAAGCATATTCATGACCGAATAGAAACAACTTTTGAAATTTTAGCTTCTATTTATTTCATTCCGGAAGGCATAATTTGAGCAAGAAACAAACGATGGTAAAAGATGCGTCAATCTGCATCGGGACACAAAAGCAAAAGAAACAGAGATTTTTCCCTTCAGTGGTTTTACTGTGAGATTTTGACAAGGTTTATTTTAGTTTAGTTATATTAACATCCGTTTTTAAAGCAGCACTAGGGCTATTTTGGAGCAAACCTCGTAACTTTAAACCGCGGCCATATGGCGAGGGCAGAATCTGAGCTGACATCTTCCCTCTCCAAACTCCCACTTCACCAGAGAGAGGACGTTTGATCCCGACGGATTTAACGTGAACCAGACCCGCTTTTACGACGGTTCTTCGGTGGAATCGGGTCTCGAGTCTGAAAGCCCCCGGTTCCGAAACGAGAGCTTACCACAAGACCACCGCGGCCCGATTTTGAGAGGGATTTCTTTAACGCTTCTAGATTTGGGAAAAGATAATCTTAGTTATCTTTAAAAGATTGTTGTAAGCATTAAGGATTTTTATACCTTCACTTGGATGTGAGAAAATATTGAAGTCAGCAATTTTATCGAGAGCCTTTAGAATGAATTAAATTTTAAAAAGTGGAATTGGATCTGGAAATAAGAAAACATTTTAGAATGAAATTTACATGATCTAATTTAAGGTAAAAATTAAGAAATTAATTAAATTTTAAATTAGTCTTTAAAATATCATTTCACATGTATGTATGTTTGTGTATTTGTATGTGTGTGTGTGAAATTTGATATACAGTTTTAGAAAATATAATCTAGATAATAAAATTTTAAACCAAATCTGCCGCAAATTTGATCGTCTCTCGGTTTTCAGCGCGATAATTTAAAATCACACTAACTTAAATAAATGAATTTTGCGATGTGTTTCTGTTACTAGAATTGTAGTCCCATATGAAATCGAAAAAATGATGATCAAAATGCGTATTCCATTTTCTTTACTACGAAACACAAAACTCTTTCGAGCGGGAAAAATGAAAGACTGTGCTTGTCTATAATCTACAATTTTATGCAGTTGCAAAGAGATTAAATCATTTATTAAAGAATATTGAGAAAGTTCTGGTGATATCACTCCCTCAGATTTATTTCATTTTGTTTTTATTATTGTATTCTATAAACATATGGTAGCAATTATATATGTTATAAATATATTTTTTTACTTTTTGATATGCGAAGTATATTGATTGAAATGTAGCATTGTAACCGTCGAAATTTTGGGGAATTTTCATATTTCAAACCTTCCTAACTCCTTAAAAAATATCTTTGGCATCATGTTTGTCTATCTGTAAACACGATAACTCAAAAATACTTTGAGCTAGATAGATGAAATTTGTTATACATGCAAAGATCGAGTATAAATGAACTTGATAACTAATAAACGCAAAAATATGTTTGCGTTTGTAGCATATAGACAATATCTGGTACACTGGTTTAATATCTAAAATATGGATTCTTGTCAAATTTTGAGCCGCATTTGTTAAATGGTTGACCGTCTATCTGCCTGCATTTCATCATAACGCAATGATTTAAATCAACGAAATTCCGTATATTATCTTTTGATCACAATCGTAAAATTTAGTATTTTTCTGTCAAGTAATCATTTTTTCGTAGTCAAATTTTAGTATCAATCGGTCGCCAAAAAGGCGCTCAAAATTCCCACATATTCTAACGGCAGAATCAGTAAAAATATTATATTCACGCCAAAGGTCTCTATTTCATAATTATCGCCCGCCAACGCCATTGAAGGTATTAGCAACTTTGCCCAATATCTACAATTTTATGTGGGAGAGAGGGAAATAAAAATTTTATTACGAGGGTGGTGGGTGGTATTACTAAAACATCCGAGATATTTTGGTACCAGCGGGGCATTTAAATGTAATAGTGTTGTAAATGTAATGTACTTAAATGTAATTGTGGGATACTTAAATATAAAAGAAAATTCGATCTGTATATTTTGACGAATCTTCAGGTTTCAGATCTTCCTGTATCCGAAAAATACATTTTTGTTATTATGTCTCTCTTTCTCTCTGTTTATGAATACAATAATATAAAAACGCCTTTGATCTAGATGACTGAAATTTGGTATAGAATTAAGCCTAAATTTGTGAAGTTCTATCAAATTTTGAACAAAATTCATTCAAAGGGAGTCTCTCTGTCTAGCTGGACAAGTGAATTCGATAGCTGCAAAACATAAAGAACTAGATAGATAAAATTTGGTACACATATTTAACATTTAAAATATAGATATTAAATTTTGCACTAAATTGGTCAAACGTTTGACCTGTCGATCTGTACATTGCTGCACAAAATTTTGCACTTTTTAAAAAATTTGCAAAAGGTACAAAAAAAAATGCACAAATTTAGTATCTAAAATATGGAAAGATACTAAAATATTTTATTTATATTTATATAGATATCAAATTTCGAATCAAATTAATCAAAAATGGTTGACCGTTCTGTCTGTATATGCGCAGGTATGTAAATAAAATAATTCATACTCGCAATGATTTAAGTCGATGAAATTCGCTGTGTTATCTTGTGACTGCAGCTGTAGTTTTGTGTCAAATTTTGGTGTCATTCGGCTGGCATAAAACCTCTAAAAGCATATTCTCGCTATAGACTCAGTGAAAACGCCAGATTCAGGACGAAATCTATGGTTCGAACGTAGCATTCATCTTTGCCATACAAGGAATTCGTGACTATGCTCAAGGCTCAATATTTTATATAGAGCAAGGGGTGTTCGACCTTGGAGTATACGAGAAAGTCATGGAGTCTGGAGAGTATGCGAGAAAGTGATTTTCTGCTATTTTTATTTACGTCTGCCTTAATATATCATCACTCTCCATGTACACTAAACCCCTTAATTATGTACACTTACAAACATTTACATTCAGTACATTAATACAGCTGTAATATAGAGAAATTTTTATTTTAACCAATTATGAAAAATGGTGTATAATGATAACTATACACATTTAATTAAATTTAAAAAATACGTATCAAACAATTAACGCTGGAATTATCCCATAGCTTTTTCAGAATTAAAATTTCAGTGCAGAAAACAATGCCGAATGGTCTATCTACTTTATGTAAGGATTACTGAAATATACATATTATTAGTACCTGTAGTTCTTATACATTTCTACACACACTTATGTTATAGACAAAGTATATACCTAAACTGAATTTGGAACATTTAGAGTTTCCTAAATTAAAGCATTTTCGGATTCAAAAGGTGTTTTTTTTTCACAGTAAAATATAATTTCGATTGTAAATACCAGCTGTTACAGCATCTTTTTGTTGTTTTTTCTTACGTTCAGTATATTAATAAAATTTCCTCTATTGCACCCACTCCCCCCCTCACCCAAGATTATTTTCTGTATCCCTAGGGGTATGTACATAATCTATTGCATCCATACCCCGCTCCAAGAATATTTTCAGTATCCCTAGGGGTATGTGTATAATCTATTGCATCCACCCCTGAAGATTATTTTAAGTATCCCTAGGGGTATGTGTATAATCTATTACATCCACCCCTGAAGATTATTTTCAGTATCCCTAGGAGTATGTGCATAATCTATTGCATCCACCCCTGAAGTTTATTTTCAGTATCCCTAGAGGTATGTGTATAATCTATATTGCATCCACCCCCCCCCAAGATTATTTTCAGTGTCCCTAGGGGTATGTGTATAATCTATATTGCATCCACCCCACCCCACCCAAGATTATTTACAGTGTCCCTCGGGGTATGTGCATAATCTATTGCATCAACCCCTGAAGATTATTTTCAGTATCCCTAGGGGTATGTGTATAATCTATATTGCATCCACGCACCCCAAGATTATTTTCAGTATCCCTAGGGGTATGTGTATAATCTATATTGCATCCACGCACCCCAAGATTATTTTCAGTATCCCTAGGGGTATGTGTATAATCTATATTGCATCCACACACCCCAAGATTATTTTCAGTATCCCTAGGGGTATGTGCATAATCTATTGCATCCACCCCTGAAGATTATTTTCAGTATCCCTAGGGGTATGTGCATAATCTATTGCATCAACCCCTGAAGAATATTTTCAGTATCCCTAGGGGTATGTGTATAATCTATATTGCATCCACCCCCCCCAAGATTATTTTCAGTGTCGCTAGGGGTATGTGCATAATCTATTGCATCTATCCCCTCCCCTCCCACCGAAGATTATTTCCTATACCCCTATGGTTATGTGCATAATATGTTGAGATATGCTATTAAAACCAAATTTTGGATGCAATTGGTTACCGGGAAAAGTTCCAAAATCCATAATGAATTCTTTGAACTATGCGAATAAATTAAACACAAAAGTGGGGATTTTGTAAATCTAAGAAAAACTTCGAAAGATGAAAAGACCCGTTAGTTCCTAATGAAATTGGATATGTTAATTTTTTTAACAAATTTTATGATTTCCTTGCATTATAAAAAAAATAGGGATGATTTCCCCGAAACTATTTCGTAAACTTTGTGATAAATTAATTATTCCCCTCCATTCCTCTTAAAATGATGACCTTGGAAACTACGATTACTCAGATTTTTATTTTCAGAGTTCCATACGTGAGAACTCTGATATAATAAAGAAAATCGTTACTGTGTTTTTAACCGCATGCCATTGTTGAACATTGATTACTAAAAAGTCTAACACCTCAGGATCTTATGCGATTTTTTGACGATTAATCGCAGGTATGCTAACAAGTACAAAAAAAAAATCGAATATGTGTTTTGGACACATTTTTCCAACCCATTGAAAGTTTATACAAAGCTACAAGAAAAGTCATAAGGTCATATGCCAAGTTTCATTTATTTATTGAGTCATTGAATTTTTAATTTATTGCATTCGTATGGACTCAAAAATACTGACAGACAAACGGTCATCCCTTTGATAAATTTGGTTCAAAATTAGATAAAAATCTACACTTCAGATGCTAAATTTGTGTAATATTCTATCTATTCAGCTTTTTACTTTTGTGTATACGTAGTATAGAGGAAGTATTGTACTCGTCCAAAAATTAGAACTCGATATTTTGGTGAATCTCCACGTTTCAGACCTCGTTGAATTCGAAAAACACGTTTTCGAAAAATGCCTGTATGTCTGTGATAAAGATAATTAAAAAGCGTTTTGAACTAGACATATGATATTTCGTATACTGTCTTTACACCAAATTTGTAGTTTCTATCAAATTTTGAGTAAAATCTATTCAGAGATAGTCCGGCTGTTCAAATATAAGTTCACTCGATAATTACAAAACAAAGAGAGCTAGATAGATAAAATTCGGCATACAGATTTAACATCTATAGTGAAGACTCCTGTCAAATTTTGAACCAAATCCAACTACAGGTTGACTGTCTGTCAGTCTGTACATTCAGAGACATGCAAATATGATAACTCGGAAACGTAAATACTTCAAATTTGGTTTGGGATTTTGTGGCTGCAAGTGTAGTTTTGTGTCAAATTTTTGTTTTAATCGCTTGGGGGGGGGGGAACGTCTACAATACAAATTCTATTTTAGAGTACTATCAACCGCATGCAGGGATTAATTGCCAAAATACTCGCCAAGGTTGACAAGATAGAGTCAGTAAAATTGCTAAGTTCATGCCAAAAGTTAATATGTCGTAACTATTGTACGCTAATGCCATACAAAGCGTTCTTTGGAATTACACCTTTTACAGACACTATGCGAGAAAATTTTGTAGAGACTACTTTCACTGGTTATGTTTCATAATTACCGTGTTTGCTTATATTCGAATAGCCAGGCAATATTTCTCTGAATGGACATCTTTGAAATATTTTTTGAAATTTTCAAATCTAGTGTAATGACCATATATCAATTATTATGTGACTATCTCAAAGAATTCCTAAGCTGTTGTTACAGAGAGACAGAGCGAGAAAATGTTCCAAAAATGTTTTTTCGACTTCAAGAAGATTCGACATTGAAACTTGGGAGATTTGCCAAATCTCGCTTTTCAATTTTTTCACGATCACAATACTTTGTATTCTTTTGTATACTGCTACTTTGTATTAATTTCATATACTTTACAATATTTTTTATATTCTTTGTTATATTTCGTATTTTAAAAGTAAAAAAAAATCAGTTTAATGTACAAGTTATAAAAATATTGATAATTTTAAAATGAAATGAAAATATTAACAATTTTAAAATAAAATGAAAATATTAATAATTTAATTTTTGCAATATTAAACACTTTTTATGATAAATTAAATTAAAGATTTTTCGGCTTTTTCCTGTTCTGAATTTTTTCCATATCATGATGTAACTTCACATTTTATTTTATTTACTAGCCGCCTTTGGCGACCAGCCGGTTCGCCAATCTTAATGTTCGTTAAAATTTTAATAATTAAATATTTTAGGCAATTCCAACTTTAATAGATTCTTCAGCAAAATATTTTAAAACTTCAAATTTTGATAGTCATATAATTCACTCATAATATTATAAAGGCCTTCAGTCATAAAGTGATATGTATCTCTCTCATTTTCTGTTACCCCTCGTAGAATTTATGCTTTAAATTAAAGTGTAAATGATTAATCTGCAATTAATATAATAATATTTTTTACTGAAACAAAGCATTTTTTTTAATAATATGATTTCTGATAATAGAGTCACTGAGCGTTTAAACTTTATGGGCACTAAAGAATATCTTTCTTAATTTATGTAATATCTCAAGAATTTGTCAACAAAATTTCTCAGATTCACCATGAACAGATCGATTCATTAACAATGTTTAATTTTAAATGCATCAAACACTAAGAAAATAAAATGAATCGTTTAAAATAATCGGTCTAAAACAGGTTTATAAAAACTACTTAAAAAACGATGTACTTAAAACTATAAGCATATAAAAAAATATATAACTAACATAAATACAATTTAATTACAAAAGCATGCAACTAACCTAAAAATAATTTAAATCATCGAAAACAGGTTTAAAAAAACTACTTAAAAACGATGTACTTTAAAACTATAAGCATATACAAAAAATATATAACTAACATAAATACAATTTACTTACAAAAGCATGCAACTAACCTAAAAATAATTTAAATCATCCGTTGAAAGTGGTTGTCATGACAACAATCAGAACAATGCGCATGCGTGAATTTTCTTCGCCAGTTAGGTAACGCAAATGCGTGAATTTTTCTACGCCAGTTGGGGTAACGCTATGCAGATTATACATTTTTAATTTCCTTTATTCTGTGTTATTTTAATTCAAAAGTACTTCAGAATGAATCTGAAACATGGATTAATTAACAATGTTTAATTTTAAATGCATAAAACATTAAGAAAATAAACAGAATCGTTTAAAATAATCCGCCGAAAAATATTAACCCTAGCCTCATTACTGTTGGGAGAAAAAAGAAACTGAAGCCTTACTCATTTGGCGGTGGGGAAAATGGAAGATTTTTTTTGACGGAAAAGTTGGCGGTGGGGAAAATGGAAGATTTTTTGGCGGGAAAGTTAGTTTTTAATTAATAATTAAAATTCTAATTAAAATTTCAAAAAAAGGGACCCCAGGTGCACATTCCCGACCTCTAAGGTATACATGTACCAAATTTGATAGCTGTATGTCAAATGACCTGGCCTGTAGAGCGCCAACACACACACACACACACACACACACGTTGAGCTTTATTATAAGTATATAGATTTATTTTTACATTTATAACGTTTTCGTTTGGAATAGGTTTTCCTCAAATTTATTCGTAATGTTTTGCTGTTTGGTTACCATGGCGACCAGACAGACTGGATTAGTTTATATATATAGCTATTAGTGATTCATCCTTTCTGAAAATTCAGTTATTCTAAAGAAAGTAGGATAATGCTATCGCAAACTTTCTCAGCTTAAGTGAACGCTAAAGAAGAAAAAAGATGACTTACAGTAATTTTTTTCCGAATTTTAAATTCTTAATCTGTCAACTAACATAATAATCAATAAAATTTCCCTATTTTTGTCTCCAAGTTTACTTTCCAAATAAAATGCATTTTAATTGGAAAATAATAGTATTTGTTCTTCTATAAATAATGTTTTAATTCTGCTTTCTTTAAAAAAGACATTACTTTAAGAGCATATAATATGGCTAATAATTAAGTTTATGATATTCTATATTTTAATTATACTTTCTTGTTATGCATAGTTTTTGATTAATTCTACAATATTACGAAATTATAAACATTGTGATATTATTATATACTTAGTTTTATGCATAAGCTTTATAATATTTAATGCAATATTAAAATATTTTTTAATTACCGTGTAAATTTAAATTTGGAAAATATATTGCAATAAATATATGCATTCATGCTTTATAATCTTAAAATATATTGAAAGTTTTTCAAAACAGAAAACAGATGATTTTTTTCTAAAGATATTTTGCGAAACTTAATGCTTTTGATAGCTAAATAAAATCGAGTTGTTTTTCATCTGCAGAAAGTCGTCTGCTTTTTTATTTTGAAAAATTATGAATGTATTTTTAAATCATATATTTAAAAAAAAATACTTGCTTTTCTCTAAACTGTTTCGTAAAATTAATTATATAACCAGTTGCATAGAAAGAAAATAGTTTTGTTACTCATATATTGGGGTGGGGGTGGGGGGGGAGAGTTGAAATAATTGATGGATATGTTACAAAATTTTTATTTTATTCAATTGCTGAGTACAAACTAGTTTAATAAGATGCATGATCCATTTTTCAGGTTATTTTTGCAGATGATTTCGAAAAATATTACATGAAAAAAAAAATACAACATGGTGAAATATCAAATTAAATTATTCCTTCAGTAACAGGAATGAAATCCTTAGAATAATTTGTAACTTATATAAAATGCAAATCAATTTATTAAAAACTCTTACTATAAAAAGTTGCAAGAATTTGGAGCAATAAAATATTATATTTTTTAATTTAATATATGAAGGAAAACAAAAGAAACATCAATATTTCATAAATCTTATTCTTAATAATTATAAAAACATATACCTCAGAGTTGATTCCACGTGTAGTTTTACTATTAGAATAAATTTATGATATGCATAAAAATATTTACAACTTTATATGTTCATTATTTTAAAAGCATTTGTACATTGAAAATTGCACACGAACAGAAGTTAAAAGAAAAAAAAAACTTCTTATTCTTTTATGTAAAAAAAAGAACATTTCATACGTAAAATACACCAAGAATAAAGAAACGCATACATAGATTTGTTTACATAAATTTCTCAACATATTTTAATAATAAATTTATTTTGAAATTCTTTATTTATGAAGATATTTTCTGGCAGACGATTTGAAAAATATGTTTAGCAGCCATGTTTATTTACTTATTATGCAGCAGAATTTTTTAAATGATAAAAAAAGATAAAAGTTTATAATTATAGTAAATATTGCAAGCAGATTCAGAATGATGCAGGCTGTCGTATGGGTCATTAAAATATATCAATATTTCACGAATTCTTTTATTTACAAGATCGCTTTAAAAAAAGAATAATTGGATTTAATTTTGTATAAGCTGCAACCTGAAGAATTAACCTACGCAATTTTCCTGTTTAAAAAATAAATTGGCTGTAACTTGTGTTACTGTTTCTTCTATAGGCTAATTCGTATTGCCAACTTATAAACCAGTGGAAGCAGTCTCCCTAAAACTTTCTCGCATACTCTCTAACAAATTTGTCATGACAGAGAATGACTTACACACAATAGTTGTGAAATATTTTCTGGTGTGAATTTAGCATTTTTACTGAATCTATCGTGTCATCCATGGCGAGTGTATTTGGCGATTAATTCCCGCATGCAATGAAAAGTACCCGAAAATCGAATTTGGATTTAGACACGCTTTCCTCAAGCGATTGGAACAAAAATTTGACACAAAACTGCTCTTGCAGTCACAAAATCCAGAACTTAATTTGATACATTTCATTTTTTAACTATCGCGTTTACATGATTTTGAAAGTACAGACGGACAGAGAGTCAATCGGTAGTTGCATTTGCCTCAAAATTTAACAAGTGTCTAAACTATAGATGCTAAATCTGTGCATTGAATTTTATCTATTTAACTCTTTTGTAGTTTTTGTTTTAACTCATATTCGAACAACCGAACAGACAGACTTCCTTTGCGCGGATGTTCCTGAAAAATTGATAGAAGTTTACAAATTCGGTATAAACACTGCATACCAAATTCCATCCATCTAGATCAAAGCGTTTTTGAGATATATTTGTCACAAACGAACACTTTTCCAAAAATGTATTTTTCCAACTCTGTGAGATCTAAAATGTAGAGATTCTCAGAATCTCGAGTTCGAATTTTTTTTTTTTTTTGACGATTACTATACTTTCTTTATACTACATATAAGAGAAAGCAAAAATATACACCTCAGAGCTGATTCCATGCGTAGTTTTACTATTAGCATAAATGCATAACAAACATAAAAATATTTCCACATTTTTTTCTCTCGTTATTTTAAAAGCTTTAGTGTATTGAAAATTTTGCACAAACAAATGTAAAGACCAAAAGAAAAAATAATTCTTATTTATATATATAAAAAGAATATTTCATACGTAAAATACGCGCAGATTGAAGATTCGTATTCATGAATTTGTTTACATAAATATCTTAGCATATTTTAATAATGATTTTATTTTAGAATTCAGTATTTCTGAAACTCTTTTTTTCTGGCAGACGATTTGAAAAGTATATATGGCAGCATTCTTTATTTGTTATGCAGCAAAAGTATTTAAATATTAATAAAAAAGATAAAGGTTTAAATTGTTAAAAGTAGATTCAGAGCGATTCAAATCGTATGGATCATTAAAAAATATATATTCCGCTAATTCTTTTGTTTACCATGTTGTCTTAAAAAAGAGTCATTAGATTTAATTTTCTACAAGCTAGAATCTGAAGATTTACCCTATACAGTTTTGCTGTTTGTGTCATTCCTGATTGTTGTAAATTATTTGGCGATTAATTCCTGGAATAAGATTAATAGTATACGAAAAAATAATTTGTGTTTTATGCACACATTTGTCAACCGATTGAAACAAAAATTTGACACAAAACTGAACTTGTAGTCACAAAATCACGCACCAAATTTGATATATTTTAGTCATTTCATTTTTGAGTTACCGGGTTTCTGAAAATAAGAGACCGATAGACAATCTACCCTTTGTTGGATTTGGCTCGCAGTTTGGCAGGCGTCTGCTCTACAGATATTGAATCTCTAGAATCAATTTCATTTTTCTAGCTCTATTCGTTTTGTAATTATCATGTACTTGTGTTCGAACAACTTCCTCTAAACAGATTTTACTCAAAATCTGATTTAAAAAAAAAAAAAAAACTACAAATTTGGAGCAAAGACCATATACCAAACTTCAACCGTCTAGCTGAAACTGTTTCTTAGAAATCTGTCAGACAGACATTTTCCAAAAATGTGCTTTTCGATATCAGGGAGATCTAAAACTTGACGATTCATCCAAATTTTGAGTTCGAATTTTTTGACGAGTACTATATTTTTTCTGTACTACTTATCCGGGAAATTAAAAATATAATAAAAGCTTAATTGAGGTATATTATTTATGTTTTTACATCTTCTCCTGCTTTATGCAATCTTTAAGTGGTTAATCATTTTATTGTTTTTGACATTTTATTTTATTTTTATATTTGTATGTATATTAAAGCCTTTTTAATATGCCCTTCCGTTCGTCAGGTATTGTTAGGTACCGTCATTAGGCCCACTTTATTTGTATGTATATTAAAGCCTTTTTAATATGCCCTTCCGTTCGTCAGGTATTGTTAGGTACCGTCATTAGGCCCACTTTATTTGTATGTATATTAAAGCCTTTTTAATATGCCCTTCCGTTCGTCAGGTATTGTTAGGTACCGTCATTAGGCCCACTTTATTTGTATGTATATTAAAGCCTTTTTAATATGCCCTTCCGTTCGTCAGGTATTGTTAGGTACCGTCATTAGGCCCACTTTAAAAAAACGCACTAACAGATCTTCACTCTTCCGGGTTTGTTTGTTTTTTTGTCACCATCTTACTATCCAGTGCAATATAAATACTTACTTCGATGTAATAATAATTTTCATTAAATATTTCAAAAAATACTGGCAAAATAATCCTCAAATGTCATGGGTCAGATGACTCGCTATCTATCAATCACAAAGCAAATAAAGCGCAATTTTTACATAAAATTTTTTTATAGTACATATAAAAGACAGGTTAGCTCAATTGTGAAGATAAACAAAGGAAAGCGTCTTTATTTGAGATGGAAAAGGAAGGATCGATTCTTTCAAAGGTCAGAGTGAACGATGCATCAACGAATACCTGTAAGAATGTAAAGATTCGTTTTTTACTTTTTCGCATACGAGTTACACAAGAAGAAAATATAATATTTCGAACTCGAGATTTTGATGATCTCCAAATTTCAAACCTCCTGAGTACGAAACACGCAGTTTTGGAATTATGCCCGTCCGATCTGTGAACAAGATAAATCAAAAACGCTTTCAACTAAACGCATGAAATTTGGTATATGGTCTTTTCACGAATTTGAAGATTTCTATCAAATTTTGAACGAAATCTATTCAAAGGAATGTGTCTGTCTGTTCAAGTAGAATGAATACAATAATTGCAAAATGTAAAAACTAGATAAATATAATTTGGTTCACAATTTTAGCATCTAATAGATATACATTTAATATATTAAGTTTTGAATAAAATCCGTCTTTGGATTGACCGCCGTCGGTCTGTACTTTTGCAACATGCAAACACTATTACTAAAATACACAACAAATTAGATAAATGAAATTCGGTGCAGCGTCAAATTTTAATTTCAATCGACAGACATAAAGGTGTTCAAAATGCATACTTTTTTCATCACTATATTACTTACTTGACTGAAAACTTTCACATCTTTTTTTTAATTTATATGTAAATATGATTGTATTTTGATATTATTTTTTACTATTTATTCTGGCACAGTATAGTCAACATACTGACACTTGCGCCAAAAAAAGTCAGAAATCCAACCTTACTTTAATATCTCTTATTTTCCAGTATGTTGTTTCCAGTATATGTTTTCCAGTATCCTGTATGTTTTCTCCAATTGAGATTTAGATACTTCTAGAGATATTTCTATAAAACAGTTGGCAATTTATTATAATCCTAAAATAGTGCTTCTTAAGAAAAAAAAATTAAACCTTCTATACTTATTTTTTTCTTTATTTTTAAATTGCGCTTTAGAAGCACGCGGATCAACTCTTTCTGATCCTATATTTAATTATTTTACAAGTTATAAAAGATTTATTGGTAACACTTTGTGAAATTATCCGTTTAGAAAGTTCCAGAATCTTTCGTGTGATTTATTATTTTAAGTGCTTACCTCAAATCCTCTAATGTATTTTATTAGATCTTTATCTTTAAAGGAGAACGCCAGCGGTTTTTTAGTCTTTATTTTACCTTATGAAATATTCCAAATCTTTTTCTAGATCTGATTGTTTTAAGTGACAGTATGAGTAATGGATTTAGAAAACGAATATATACTAAAAATTATTTACTAATCATTGCTACATCAGCCATATTTGTTGTACTTCATCCGAGACTTCCGGCAACTAGCAAGCATTGCCAAGAATGAATAGTGAATAATGCAACAAATCAGAATAAAAAAATAATTTTAAATCAGTGGGAGTGGTTGATCTTCCCGAAACATTCTCGCGTACTATCTAATAAAGGTATTTTCCCAGAGAACGCCTTGCGTGCTACCGGCGTCAATAAGGACGAAATATTAACCTTTGACATTAATTTAGAATTTTTACTCAATCTGTCGTATCATCCTTGGCGAGCATTTTGGCGATTAATTCCTGAAATGCGATCATAGTGTCCGAAAATCGAATTTGTGTTTTAGGCACGATTTCTGCAAATGATTGGAATGAAAATTTCATCATAAAATCACATATCAAATTTCATAAATTTTATATATGTAGTTATCTTTATTTTATAGTTATCCCGAATTGTATTCGAACAGCTGGATAGACAAACTTTCTCTGAAAGAATTTGCTCAAAATTTGACAGAAATTTACAAATTTGATGTAAAAATCATATACCAAATTTTATCCGTCTAGATCAGAGCCTTTTTGGGCAATATTTGTAGACAGATAGACAGACATTTTTTTAAATGTGTCTTTTGAACTCAGGAAGATCTAAAATGTGTAGATTCGTCAAAATCACAGGTTTTTTTCTTTTTATTATTATTTATTTATTTTTGACCATTATAATGCTTTCTCTATACTTCGTATGCGATAAAGTAAAAACAGGGTACAATGAATGACACCATTTTATAAATTAAAAAAAGAATAGAATGAAAAAATAGAAGCGTAAATAATATATTACATGATCGCTTTTTTCATTAAATTCTTTTATTTATTTATTTTTCGTTTTAAGAACACATTGCTCAAAAGAGCCAAGGTTCAATATGACGAGAAACGGGATGGATAATTTTTCGAAAGTTTTCTTTGAAAAGATGAAATGTATTTAATTTAATCATAATGCGAACTACTTAAAAGTAAAAAACAATATAGTAATGAGCAATTCATTTAAATCCGTGAAATATTTTCAATCCAGATCAAAAAGATGAATCTCGAAAATCGTCTGATCTGGAACAAAGAAATGAATTATCCGAAATCGTCTGAATATTTTCAGAAATCTTTCACCTGCTCTTTTACTATAACAGCATTCTGAAGAAAGAACGTTTTGAGGGAGAGTTTAAAAATAAATTTTCAATTTATTTTTAATTAAACTTTTTAAATCATTTTAACATGATTTTGAAACATCGACAACTTTGCAATAGTTTCTAAAACATTTTGAAATATTTTAGACTATTTTAGAAGGTTTTGGATATTTTGAATTTTCTGAATGATCTAGAGTAATATAGGATACAGAATAATACAGAATACATTATACAGAATTTACATTATAGAATTTAAAAAAATATATTATGGCTCATTCTATTCAATTCAATTCTGTTTTTTATCATCTTGAAAAATTCTGTAAGTTCATAAAATAATTATCTTTTTTTTCTTTTATACAAAGACATCTAAATCAAATTCGGAGCAGGAATCAAATTCAATCCCAATCCAAATAATCTATACTATACAGACCATTCTAGACTCAGACATCAGACCATTCTAGACTCAATAACAGATTTCTGTCTAAGTAGTAGCCTAGGGTAGTTAAGCTAATACTGAACTAGCACCGCTCGTTCAAAAAATGTTATTAGCTTAATTACCAGATAAAGTTGTAAGAAATACAAATTCACATAAACACTAAAATGTTTTTTTTTTTGAAAATCCTTTCGAACCTAGTCGGATACCTTAATGTCATACTCGTGTTTGAAATTTATCATTTTATAATGTCGCAATAATTAAATGTTTTTGTATGTAAAAAAGGAATTCATTAACTAATAATTATGGCTAATTTTTCAAATTTTTTTATCAGTTTAATAATTTTTTTTTCAAATATTATATATATTCTTATATAAATATACTAAATATGTTGATTAAAAATGTGTTGAAATGTGAAGCTAAACTGGCCATATATTAAAAGGGAGACCTCCTAGAATCAATCTGCCTGATGCCGCCAAATGCTGAAATCCACAATTACGTAATATTGCTTTTTCCCGTGAACACATGTGTGGTTAAATTGTGCTTGGTAGATCCATAACATATTCTGAAATTACAGACAATGTTACATTCTTTTTTTGTAATGCATGCTTAGCGAATGTGTGATTATCTCGGATTGCGTAAGCTATGTTATACGACAATTCTTCCCACAAGAATAACCATCAAACTTCTTATGAAGGACATTTTTTGCTCACATTTCTTTTATGGTTTCACATTTTCTGCTTTTATGGTTCACATATTTGCGGTTTTATTAAATAGAAAAAAAAAACTTTTAGATTGTCTCTTACCAATGTATTTTACTTACTGTAAGTTTCGAATGTGGTCACAAAAGTTTACCAAAACGTTTTACTTACTGTAACTTTCGAATGTAGTCACAAAATTCTGTAAATATTTGTTGGAATTGTATGAAATATTTTTTTTTCCTTTTAAAATATGACAGAAAATCAACGTAACAACGTGACAAACGTAATTGTATTTATTCGTCCAAGATCTAGTTTTACTTTGTCTTCCATTGTTTTCAATATCCACAATAAAATTTTTTTGATTTCTCGTATACAAAGAGAAAGTATTATATTCGGACAAAAAAAAATCGAATTCAAGATTTTGAGGAATATTTACAGTTTAAAACTACCCTGACACAGTTTTGGTATTACATCTGCTTGTTTGTCCGTCTGTCTGTCTGTCTGTGAATACGGTACCTGAAACAGAATTTCAGCTAGATGGTTGAAATTCAATTCTATGCATAGTTTTTACACCAAATATGTAGATTTTTATCAAATTTTCAACAAAATTCATACAGTGGAAGCCTGCCTGTCCGGATGTCCGAATATAAGTTAAAACGAAAACTACAAAACAAAGAGAATTAGAAACATAAAATTTGGTACGTAGATTTAGCATCGAAAATGTAGATATCTATTAAAATTGTGAGTAAATTCGTCAAAGGTCTGTACTTTCACAAACATGTAAACTCATTAACTCAAAAACAGTATGATTTAAATATATGAAATTTCACTTGTGATTTTGCGACTACAATTGTAGTCCCCTGTCAAATTTTGTGGTCAGATTTGTGATTTTGTAGTTGAAAATGTAGTTACATCTCAAATTTTTGTTACAATCGGTTGGGAAAAAAACGTCTAAACCAAAATTCGAATTCTGAGTGGTATTAACCGCATGCTAGGGTTTAATCGCCAAAGACCGGATGATAGATTCGGTAAAAATTCTTAATTCATTCCAAAGATCAATATTTCGTAAATATAGCAACCAATGGTCATATGAGGCATCGGCTAAAATCCACAGTTTTTTTGGTGACCACTCTTGCTGTTGAGCATCGAATTGGGATGGCATAAAGCGATGTTTTAATATCCTTACACTTATGCCTGCTTATTGTGCACGTGAACTTTCCTAATAAATTCGAGTCCCATGACATCATAGTGATAATACAAGTATAATTGTGTTGGTAATCTATTTTTTAATTGCACGTCGTCTTTCACTAGAATGCAATTCCTCTTTTTAGTTCCTCACATAAACCATGCAGTTATAAACGGAATCCTTCTTTCTCCTAGCTTCCAAATTATAATGTTGTAGAAAAACATGCAAAAAAATGTTTTGGGAAAATTTTCAAAAATCAGCAAAAAATTGTATGATAAATTAGCATAATTTAGAACATATTTTTTAGTTTTTAGAATGATTTAAAAATCGTTTTTCATCAGTAATACTGTCTGAAGTTATCACTGAAAAGCGCCCAAATCCCAAATTACCCTCCCCCCCCAAAAAAAAACGCCGAATTCACTTCTTTCTATTATTTAAAGCTTTAAAAAAATCGCTTCGACGTGCACATTTCTACTTCCTAAACTACATAATTTGTTACCCCTAGATGAAACGATACGGCACACCGTTGGAGGTAGAAGTAACAAACTCCACACACATGCGCACTTCTTTATTATTGGTGGAGATTGAAGTCTGCAGCTGGAAGAAATTACCACATTTATCACATTTTAATTTCTCTTATACGAAGTATATATATAGAGAGAGAGAATATTGTATTCATCAAAATAACTTTGAATGAACATTAAAATTTTTCTAAAAAAGATATATATATTAAAATTGCATCTATATGTAAACATAATAACTCAAAAGCAGATGAAGGTAATCGAAATAATTTGTTTTAAAATATCAACATTAAATTTTTTAAATTTAGATGAAGTTGTAGATCAAATCTATTCTGGTTCGTCTGGATATTTGTTTCTCAGTGTGCAAATATGGTCTTGAGATCAACCCTTTAGACTTGTATAGTAAAACATGAATTCCAAAATACATACATAAAATCTCTACACAAAATTAAAAAAAAAATAACAGAGGGAGTGTTTTTCTCCAAACTCTCTCGCATAAGTGTTATCCCAGAGAATGCCATGCATGGCATGAGTCACGTAATATTAACCTTTGACGTGAATTTAGCGTTTTTACTGTATCTATCATGTATCATCCTTGGAGAGTATTTTGGCGATTAATCCCTGGCATTCGGTTAATACTATCAGAAAATCGAGTTTATGTTTTAGATGCTTTTTTCTCAAGCGATTGAAGCAAAAATTTGACACTGCATTTGAAGTTACAAAAGGCTATGAAATATTTGCTATCTTTAAGTCATTCCATTTTTAAATTATTGCGTTTACATGTTTCTGAAAATACAGAACGTTAGAACGATCAACCTCATATTGGCTCAAACTTTGATAAGTGTCTATGCTATAGACATTAAATCTATGAACTGAATTTTATTTATGTAGATTTTTTCGTTACAATCTACTCGTTTTGAAGTTATCATTTTAAATTACATTTCATCTGAACGGACTTTGCTTCAAATTTGATAGAAATCTATACGTTTGGTGTAAAGACCGTATACAAAATTTCATCCGTCTAGCTCAAAACATTTCTGCATTATTTTTGCCACATACAGACCAATAGGCGGACATTTTCCAAAAATGCGTTCTTCGAATTCAAGGAAGTCTAAAATGTAGAAATTTGCCAAAATGTCACCCGAATTTTTCGACGATTACTATAACTGTAATCGCCAGAATCTCTGTACTACGTATACGAGAAAGTAAAAAACGCGCTTGGTTTGGAAGTTTGCGAGAAAGTTTATGGAACAGCAGACTGTTTGGTGTATTTATTTATTTTGTTTCAGTTCAATGAATCAAAAAGATTTAATTTATTTTTCAAAATTTTTATCCAAAACAATTTAAAAAATTCATATAAAAAATTGTAAACCTACACCGGACACGAGTATTAGTTTGAAATAAAAATTTTGTGCATTTATTTATATAAATATAAAGAGTGCTGAAAAATAATCATTAATTTTAATTTTGAACTTTAATTTTAACTAAAATTAATTAATAGAATCATTATTTTGATTGATTGTATTATATTTACTAAAACTCTCTTTCATCACGTGGAAAATATAGTAGCTAAATAATTTTTAACTGTTTCACAATTCATTAAAAATGCACTAAATAATTTTGTAATTCAAGAAAAAAAAAATGCAGAAAATAAATTATTTTTAGTAAATCTACTATTAACTTATTCACACTTAAATAATAAGAAAGCAAAAACTTTAGAGTTGCAAATATAAATATCTACACAGTGTAAAATTAACCCTTTCTAGGGCCGTGAGAAGTATGTTCCCCACCAAATTTATCAATCTTTGTATGAATTTATGTAGGTTGGCGTAAGTTCTGACAAATTTTTTTAGAAAGACAGAAACTTAGATGCTTCAGTTCTTTATCTTACACAAAATGATGTGCCTTGATTTGATACTTAATTATTAATGAACCAAATTAATTAATTAATCAAATTAAATTTATCTAATAAGCTAAATGAATCCCTTTTCTTATTCTAATTTCAAGCCTAAAAATATTTTAACATAATATGACTAGAAAAAAAATGGCCCTTTAAAGGGTTAAAAAACTAAGCGCATTAATATTTATAATTCTGTGTTCTTGAAAAGTATAAAAAATAAAGCCAGTGGTATTAACATTTATTATTTTCATTTTGTTCTAGAATATGTATATTTTTTAAAATATGTATCGGCGTATAAAAGTTAAAGATAAGCATTTACTGAAAAATCAAAGCATTTAAATCGTTAACCTTGGCGACAGTAATAGAAACTCGCATTATTCTAAACAATGAATTTATTATGATACAACCTTTGTCTTTTTTTGTTGACCTACACCGTGACCATTCCCCACAATACGTCATGTTTTCCCATCTGCCTACGTGTTTAAGAGCACGAGCTGGAACTATCCGTTTTGAAACGGCAATTGTTTCCGCAGGTGTTTGAAGATTGCGAAAAGACGATTATTTTTATGACTATGAAAAAAAAATAGAAAAATGCATTGTTAAAAAAAATCTCACGTTATTTCAAGTTAAGATTATCTCTGTTTTTTCAACTAATAAAAAAAGATGAATGCGTGTGTGTGGTGTTAGCCCTCTACAAGCGAGATAAATAGGTCTATTGATACCAAAATTCATACATACGTACTTTGGATTATGGAGATGTGCATACTGTATGAAATATTAATTAAAACTTAAACAAATATTTGGGTGTTGCAGCGATAATTATCGAAGATATAACAACATAAAAATGATTTCACATCACCTTAAAATTAAAAAAAAGAAAAATCTATTCAATGATCATTTTGCCATGTAATTCTTATTCCATTTTTAATTAATTATTTAAAAACTAGTCGCCATTGGCGACCAGTTGTTCTCCCCAGATTATTATTAGATTGTTAAATTATTAATATAGGATGCATTTCTTTAAAAAAAAACATTTCACCTTGTTATTTAATACAACTAAAACACGTGAATTCAGTTAAGACAGTTTACTGCAATTTAAAGACCATATATAATACGAAATAAAAGCGGATATAAAACCTCTATAACTGATTGAATGATTGGCAAAAGCACGTGCTTGAATGTTTTGATACAGAATTTGAATTCCATAAACATATTGTTTCTGATAGTGTTTCAAATTGAATTAAAAAGGTTATTAGAGTTAAATGAAAAATTGTACAAAATGCCATTAATGCCATTTATACTATTAAAAAGATGATTTTTTAAGTCTTTAAGATAATACAAAAAGTATTTTTATAAGGTAATTGATTTAAAAGATATGAGTAATCAATTTCCGAAGGCGAGTTATACAGATTAAAGCTAGACTTAAAATTAATATGCGGGCTCTAAAACTGAAACATTTTTGTGCGATTTCTTGCCAAATATAATTATGACAATTTTTGATTGCAACTTTAAAAGCAGTTTGTTAGCATCTCTAGCGTACACTCAGGATTGCAGATTTTTAGAGAGTTTTGGACGATTTGCACAATTTTGATGCCCTTGGCGAGAAACAGCAAGCTAATCTTAAGTCCTACCACGATTGATTATCTGGCAACGATTAAGCCTGTATTTGGACTTGATTGAACTTTTTGTTTGAAGCCTGTTTTTTCATTTCTTTTGTTTCTTCTTTCCTCTGACTGAAAGTCTTCTTCGGTGACGTGGCGGACTATCTCCGGAAAATTTTTAATAATATTTTGCAGTTCCATTAATTAGCTAAACGAAGCGTTTGATTCGGTACCACTGTAAAAAAAATTCACTAACTGAAGCGGTTTGAAATTCGAATGATGTTCTGTTTATATTCGACAATTAGTAACAAGCTCAATTTCTGTATCACATATGTTAGCATTTTATATATAGATAGATATTTTAAACTTATTTAACAACAATATATTTCATTGTGGAAATCAAACTCAAATCACCTTCATTTTTTCTAATGATATCTCGTTCCGGCATTTTCTCCGTTGTTGATGATTCGCTTATTTTTTTTTTATTATGTTAAGTAGGTTTTAATATGAATACGTATCAAAAATTCAAAATATTTCACTCCAGAAGCCTTTAAGATCAAGTTACAAGAACCATTTAATTGAAGTTTTTAGCAGTTATTAATCTTGACGAATCAAACGGTCGAGAAAGGTGGCTAGTAAATAAATAATTGAATATTTAAATTAAATTGTTTCCCACAAACAGTTTTTACGCATGCGGTTTGATAGTTAAATTTCGATTCATCCTTGAATTAATCACAGGATAAAATTATTTTGAATTAAATGATTTTATAGGAATTAAATAACAAGTTCTTGAATATACTTTTCTTAAAAGAGCTATCATTATGCATTGAACATCTTGTTGACAGGGTAAAAACCTCTTTCCATTGATTTTTTTATTATTATTTTCTCATATAACTAGTATAGAGAAAATATGAAAATATTATATTTGTCAAAAATTCTGAATTCCAGAATTTTGCAGAATCTCCGCGCTTCAGACGTATGATATCATACGTATATCATGTATGATATAGACGCATGATATATTATCATGACGTAATACAAAATTGTTACACGTCAGCATAATTTTCCTAGCCAAATGTTGACCTCTAATAAAGGGTTATATCTTATTCATGTACAATTATGTGTTGAGTGCAGGCTTTCTTCATCTCGAAATTCTTTAGGTAACAAATCTCTACAATATATTTATGGAAAGATATCTTATTTTGATCAAAATGCGTTATAAATTGCAAGATTTTTACTTTCTAGTTTTACTATGATTCATCTTAATGACTTTAAAGTCCAAGAATAAGACTGTATAACAAATATAACCAAATGTCACAAATTAAATCAGTCCCTGATTAAAAAGATATCCCGGATGCATCTAGAATTCAAATTAAATATCCGCAATTGCTTCGTTTATTAATTATTAGTAGATAGATCATATTAAAACGAAATATTAGCGAAATTTAATTTTAGAAACTTGAATATGTAAAAATCGCCTTCTTAACATTTACTGAAATTAGAATAAAGTCACCATATCACCTATGAAACCATACCAACTTTGTATTTAAAAAAATCCATAGATAATAATAGAAAATATTATAAATAATTCTTACAAACTTTTTAACATCTTTTCTGTAAATAGAATATTAATTTTTTTAAGTATTTTAATTTAATATTAATTGCCATTTACAATCAGTATCAGTTTCGCCTTTAAAGAGTGGTTGTATTTAATTTAAAGTAAATTACTTATGCATAACTTTATGTTCGTGATAAAACGAACAAAGTATTTTTAATCGTCCGATTCTGACAGACATTAAAGCATTAAAACAACCTTACTCTTGCTCTGTTTTTTGCGTACATAGCCTTCCTTCCTAATGGAATCGAGTTCTATATTTCAACAAAGTTACAAGGTTAGTTTGCACCTGGGAACGGTTTTTTTTATTTTAATTATTTTTAAAGTTTTTCCATCATAACTGCCGAAATATCAGAGCACAAAATTATATTTTATGTCATTTTTTAAATTCAAAACATTATCTTTTTAATGATATCAGTTTAATTGTTATACAATTTTTTTTTGTGCTTATTTTTGATAAATTCTTAAAGATTTAATTAATTCTTTAAGCTTATTTTACAACAGCACATTTCATTATTATAAAGAAATGCCAGTCGTTTTCATATTTAATACAAATATTTCATTCTTGATTTTTTATCCATTGTTGTTGATCGGAATATGAAGATTTAGTTTATTTTTTTTTTATAACGAGTCGGTTTCTGTTTAATCTATGATTTTAATAAACATTTTGTAATTTTGTTTCACATACAGTTAAGATTTAACTTTACAAATAAGAAAAGATAAAACGTTTTTTTAAGTGAACCCATTTTTAAACATAGCTTCTTTCTTCTGTCATGTAATTAAATGTATCAAAATATATTAACTTTTTTTAGAGCTTGCCGATTGCTTTCTTATTGTAATATGAACTTTTTTCGCTGAGCCGATGAAATTATAATTGAATAGTTCTTCAAGATATTATATAAATTATTATTAAAACTTTCTGCAGTTCACATAAAATTTAAATGTTGAATAATTTTATATTTTTAATGAACATGCATAATTTCAACAAGACCATTTTTGTATTAATTAAAGTTTAGTCACTTCCTTTTAAAATTTAAATTGTAGGCGCAATGATATGAAATTAAGAAGATGCGAAGTACAATGATCAGATTTATGTTAGGTTTCTAAGATAGTACTTCTTACATGTCTATTCAAATTTAAATAAGAAAAATATTTTACCGAGGAATCCATAAAGAACAAGCTACATGGCTCTTTTAATTAAAAATTTTAGCAACCATTAATTCCGGTCAGTCATCTGGTCGCCAAAGGCGGCTATTAATATAAAATTCAAAATCAGCTTGCCAAAGTTTTCTTAATTACAAAACAATTATATGTTCGACTGATTATTGTGATATTACTACCACTGGAAATATTTTCTCACAAATGCACTTGCACAGAGCGCCACTTGAGCTAGCTACATCATAATGTGACGAATTTTATATTTTTCCATTGGATCGACGGTGTCCAAAATTTGACAAGGATCTGCAATTTTGACGTGAAGACTATATACCAAATTTGGTTTTTCTTATGCTTCTTACTTTTCGGATTTTCGACAAGCAAACTGACAATATAGCCGTAAAACAATTTAGTCCAAAATTAGATATACATATATATTTATGAAGCGAAAATTCTATAATAAAATTCATCCGTCCATCTTGTTACATTCTTGAGTTATAGTACAGTACACACATATAAATAGACAATTCACTCCGTAACAAATGTAGACCTGAATTTGGTACAAATCTATAAATTTATTAATAAACTCACATACCAAATTTCATAATCTAGTTCACTGGATTTTTTAATTATTATGTCTACATGCACATGCGGCGACAGAGGGACAGACTTTTACAGATAGATTTTGTCCCAATCCATAAATTTGGAATAAAATGTACATACCAAATTTCATCCATCCAGCCTATTGAACTTTTCAATTATTGTATTCACCGATAAAAGGAATTCCAAAATGAACCTTTTCACATTCAGAATTGTTTGAAACGATGAGATCACAATTTTGCATGCTTTCTAGAAAACTACCCGTTTTCTTAAGCTTCAAACTATAGCTTTCAGAGCATCTTAAATTCTTAAAACTAAAATAATACTCCAAGCAATTTAGAATTCCATCGGCGTGTTTATTCTTTCAACTTAACAGCGTATCTTACAAACATTGCCAGATTCCAGAAAGTTTACAATGGATCATCAGCTATTATACAAAAAATAAACGAAATAATATTAATAAAATATGTTTATCAAAGAAAAAATCGTTTGCTTTTACTTTTTAATAAGATTTTAACAAAATAAAAATGGTAGCAGTTATAAAATGTCTGAAAAGGAATCGTCTGCTAAATGTCTATTAACAGATTTAGATTATGATATTTACCGGACAAGATTCATGAAAATCCTTTGGCAACACTTTTGACGATTGCAATATTTTCTTCTAGTGAATTTAGCATGCAAAAAAGTAAAAATATATTGCATAGGGTTTTTTTTTTCACCTTTTTATTTACGTTTCTATGACAACGACATTGAAAATGGTATTTTAATGAATTGTTGAAAGCTGTATATCTCCCTTTGTACTGTTTCCAACCTATTGACCCATTAATGAATAATATTTGCTATTAATAAAATATATAATATACTAGGAGTATACAGAAGCATTATCATTCAAAATATTTTGAAATATTTCACAGATTTATCCAATTTAATAAAATATTTATCAAGTGAAAATGTGCACTTTCTATTTTTTACTTATCTAAAATTTCCCCGATATATTGGAGTTGCAATATCCTTAAATCCGTATAAACTTAGTCTATATAAACACGAAGCTTCACTGGATTACACGCCCCAGGCAATAAGCTGTTTATCTTCGCCTCTGCGTCTGGATTATTTATCTCTCCAAGAACGTTCCGCAGCACTAGAGAATGTCTCCCGAAGTCTGATGTAGAGAAGAAAAATATTGAGTTTCGGAAAAACATCTTACAGTTCGTGTACTGAATGCAGCCGAAACTAATAATAAAGCACAAACGAAAAGAAAAAAGAAACTGCTGCTGTGATCTTTTTGCTCTAATGCATCAAAAAAGAAGCTGTGATATCAGAGCAATTGATGAAAAAGAAATGTCTCGTTACAACTTTTCAGTCAAGAATTCCATATAGTTTCAGCAGCTATAAGTTCTTAAGTAAAAAGTATCATCACTCTGCAGGGGAAAGAAAAAAGGAAGAAGAAAGTCCTGGAGTTTTCGATTTAAGAAATAAAAGAAAAGAATTTTTTATTCATCTCCATCCGCCGTGACGAACATTTCTCCTTGTGCGCATCTCCTCCTCATGTTCTGCGCACGTTCGCTCACGTGATCACCGAGAGCTCGCCGGCTCAGAATGACAGAATGCGAAAAGGAAGTAATGGATTAGAGCGCATGCCCAGAAATTTCGTCATCGAAACCCAACCAGGAGAGTTATTCAGCGGCATACAATGCTATTTACAGAACTGAAAGTAGTAGGAAAAAAATTACACTGTAAGTGCAAGAAATTAATAATAAATGTAAATAGAATTTCGCAAAAAAAAAAAAAAAAGTTACATCCTAACTCTATGAAAACAAAAACCAAAACATTAACATCTAAAAGAAAACCATGCTATATGCAGAAACATTCAAATTCGGTAAAGAAAAATTTGAATGAAATAAAACAATGTTTTTACTATTTGTAGCTTTCTGTATAAAATATAGTGGGACATGCAATCTATGTAAATTTAGAATACACGCGTTTCTAATTTTGTTTATATTTTCTCTATTAGTTTTATAAAAATGCAATGACCGAATTTGTAGTTGTTTAAATATTTGTATTAATTTATTTGTATTCGAAAAATTTTATTTTGCATCAAAATTTATTTTTTGAAAATTTGTGAAAAAACACCATTATGTATTTTTAACTTATATCAATTAAATATCAATTTTATAGAAATAAATGTCAATTTTATGTTTTTTAAATTTTAATCAAGAAAAATACTAAAATTATTATCATCATAACATGTTACCTATCTCTAGATTATTCTAAGAACATTATTTATTGCATAAATTTTGGTAAATAACATTTAATAGAATGCATATTTAGTGAAAAAAAAATGTTTTACATTTTAGCTTTACAAATAAGTTTTTTATTTCTTATGTCAAAAGTGATAGAAGGGGGGGGGCATTCAGATATTTAATATAATATCACACTTTACAGAATATTCCTAGAACGTTTCGTTGGTGTTGTGTGAAAATTTAGAGAGGAATTACCGGATCAGTTGTTGTTCGCATCATATGGCCAGATTTCATAGTTAAGAGATCCATCTTTAAACTGTATGAACTTTCAACAGGGAACTAAAATTTAATCAAACTAAATTTGTCAAAAATAAATTTTTAAAATATCCCTTCAATCGAATTATATTATTAATCCCAATTCATATGAACTAAATGAAAAAGGAAAAAAAAAAAGAAAGAAAGAAAGAAAAAGAACTAAAAACAAATCTGAGAGCTCTACAGGCAAATTTCGGTTTCTTGACATGCGCTGTAATCCAATTCCTTCTCTACGAAATTTCCTGCCTCTGAGTCGATGTGCTGACAGCGCCCTCAAGCGGCTGAAAGAAGAGCAAGAAAGACAGGAAAAGGACGAACCTAGCAAGGTCACGTTTGGTTTGTCCTACCTCCGTCATTCGGTGAAAGCAGCAAGTGGAAACCCTTCTTGGAGAAAGCGGGGACTCGGTACAGCTGAAATTACACTCTCATTTTAAAGGTAATTCTCATAATTTGTTACTCGGCCCTTTGCCAGACTTCGATTACCTGACATTTCAGGTAATTCGCCCGAATCGGCGCGCGGGAAAATATTTCTTTCGGAATCGCGGAATAGATTTTCCGGTAAATTTTTTCTTGAAAGAATTTTAGGATCTGTTAAATTTTTAAATTCCGTCCTGAAAAACAATGACGATGTTCTGGGATTATGTGAATATAAAAGTTAATTTTTATTGTTGTTTTAATAGTATGATGTTTAATAAATTTTTGAAGTATCGTTCGTTCTAAATTTTATGTAAGTTAGTATTAAAATTTAACGAATAGTTAAATTCTGATCTAACTAAAAATAGAATCAGATTTCAAGGTGATATGGCATTAATAGATCCGGTTAAACAATCCAAATATAGGATTAAGTTTGATATTAAAATCGGTCGGGTGGTATGAATTTTAAACATTAAAAATGAACATATGGTGAAATGTCTTAAACATATGAATATGGAAGCGAACGTAATGCATTGAATGTAATTGTAATTTTCAAGAAAAAAATAAAATCCTTCAATATTCTTCAAAAATGTTTTTGAAGAAATAAAAGATCGTATTATGTATTTAATAAAAAAAGAAAATCGTCTGATGATTTTTTTTTAATTTTAGAAGAAAATAATTAATAATCGTTAATATTTGTTAAAATCATGTTCTGAAAAATTATTAGTAATAGTAATTCAATGGCTAAATTGCTAATTAATTTTTAATAATTGTATTATTAGTGGAAGTTTTATAAAGGATTGTTATGAAGCGTGAACAACGCGTAATTTTTGAAAGATCTTTAATGTTTTTCAGTTTGAAATTTCTGAGTGGTATTGGCAACCTCTTTAGTTTAAAACGATTTCGTTTTTTTCCTTCATACCGTTCTTTACATTTCACGTAATCTCATAAGCATTTTGCTATTATAATGATAAATTCAAAATTTGAGATGAAATAATTTAAATTTTCTTAAAAATTTTTTCAGGGATAGCAGGAAATTTTTCTAATATTATTTTGCCATTAAAATAATGATGTTACTATTAAAAAGTTGTTTATTTTCCAATCTGAATTTAGAGTGAATACATTTGACAGTTCATAATTTATTTTATTCTCTATCACACTATGACTATCAAGCCCGTTTTAAATTTCAAAAACTTTTAAGAATATGACCTTTTCGTCCGATTTTCCATTATTAACAATGAAAATATTTTTAAAGTCCTGAAAATTATTCATAAATATTTTTCAGAAAATTGCATCAAATTAATTCCTTGTCATTTAGCATTAAATACTGTACTCCCCCCCCCTATATAAATGGATACTTTGGATCGCAAAAACTTTTTAAATAAAAAATGGGGTTACAGAAAAGATTTGGGGAAAAAAATTGTTAGAAATTTAAAAGAATTAAAGTTTTTTTTAAATACTAACAAATATTTAGATTATTTGAATACTACAGATAAAATTTAACTTCTTTGGCCCATTTGGAAAATAATGTACTTTTCTATGCATTTCCGCAGCTAATTTCTGCAAGCTATTAAAGCTATTAAATTAAATCTATTAATTATTATTACATTAAGTAAATAACTAAGTGAACAAACAATTTATAATAGATGAAAATTTTTAAATATTAAGTGTTTCTAACTTTTTTAAATTCTGTTTTTAATTCTTTTTTACCAACAAATATGAAATTGATCGAGGAAGAATTTAATTTCATATCTGCGACTAAAATTTCCAACATTTTGCGACTTGAAGTCGCATCAATGTTCTCTGTACAGGAATCTGTTTTTACATTGTTTCGAAATTGATTTGAAAACAATAGAAAACTTTCACGCATGATATGATTCGCATTTTAGTTTAAAAACACTTTCAAATACCTTTATCTTTCAAACAATGGTCGATTTGCGTGTACACGCTAACATGCTTAAGTATTTTACATGGTTTTTGTATTTTTTTTTTTTACTGGAGTATATTTGTATTTAAACATAAAATAAAACAAACATTTTGACTGCAATTTTTTTTTTTGAGTTTTTCTTGCATTAGGGTCATTTTTCCATCTTAACCACTGATGGATTCAATTGACGTGACGTCATATTCACATGACTATCATAACTATGCATTTTATATAATATCTCATTATCACGTTGCGTTGTGACGTCACGTCTTTTCTCTTCCAGCAAGATGTGCTCAAAACAAAATTGCATTCAAAATATTTGTTTTATTTTATGTTTAAATACAAATATACTCCAGTAAAAAAAAAAAAAAATACAAAAACCGTGTAAAATACTTAAGCATGTTAGCGTGTACACGCAAATCGATCATTGTTTGAAAGATAAAGGAAAGCGTTTTTAAACTAAAATGCGAATCAAATTTGATCCCAAATTTGAATTGGTGCGATGCATTTGACGAGTATCACGTGATTTCGAATCGATTTCATATCTTTCTGTATTCCATGCAGTTTTAAAATAATTATTTGTATTCAGAAACTTATGCGGATACTTATGCTACATCCCCCCCTGCATATAAAAGGAAAGTACAATTACCAAAAAATTTGACCTTGAAATTTTAACAAACCTACACTTCTGACCTACCTGAGTCAGAAAAACATACTTTTAAAAGTAAGTGCCTTTCGATCAATCTGTGAACAGACATGAAATTTGGTATACAGCCTTTCCTCCTAATTTGCAGGTTTTTAACAAATTTTGGGCAAATTCATCTTTAGAAAGATGAAGATTTTAGTCACATTTTTAAAATCAAATTTATCTTTGGGAAATCTGTTTGTTCCACGTGAATATGATTACAAAGAAACGCATTTAGCTAGATGGATGGCATTTAGATGTAGTTTTATTATTTGAATTATAAATCTCTAACAAATTTTAGATCAGCTACTTCGAAGAAATAGCTGTCTGTAAATTTGTATATAGAGTAATTGGTAAAGTCTTTTTAAGTCCTTTAAATTCAAAGGGGGATCTCATATATTCAAAAAAGTAAAGAAACTTGTATGTATATGTATATACATATATACCTATATATCCTTAGTGACTGTACTAAAGTGACTATGCTGAATTTTTTGAAACAGACTGCAGAGACCCTAGCGTCGAAAAAAGGAAATATAAATCTCTAACAAATTTTAGATCAGCTACTTCGAAGAAATAGCTGTCTGTAGATCTGTATATAGAGTAATTGGTAAAGTCTTTTTAAGTCCTTTAAATTCAAAGGGGGATCTCATATATTCAAAAAAGTAAAGAAACTTGTATGTATATGTATATACATATATACCTATATATCCTTAGTGACTGTACTAAAGTGACTATGCTGAATTTTTTGAAACAGACTGCAGAGACCCTAGCGTCGAAAAAAGGAAATATAAATCTCTAACAAATTTTAGATCAGCTGCTTCGAAGAAATAGCTGTCTGTAAATCTGTATATAGAGTAATTGGTAAAGTCTTTTTAAGTCCTTTAAATTCAAAGGGGGATCTCATATATTCAAAAAAGTAAAGAAACTTGTATGTATATGTATATACATATATACCTATATATCCTTAGTGACTGTACTAAAGTGACTATGCTGAATTTTTTGAAACAGACTGCAGAGACCCTAGCGTCGAAAAAAGGAAATATAAATCTCTAACAAATTTTAGATCAGCTACTTCGAAGAAATAGCTGTCTGTAAATCTGTATATAGAGTAATTGGTAAAGTCTTTTTAAGTCCTTTAAATTCAAAGCGGGATCTCATATATTCAAAAAAGTAAAGAAACTTGTATGTATATGTATATACATATATACCTATATATCCTTAGTGACTGTACTAAAGTGACTATGCTGAATTTTTTGAAACAGACTGCAGAGACCCTAGCGTCGAAAAAAGGAAATATAAATCTCTAACAAATTTTAGATCAGCTGCTTCGAAGAAATAGCTGTCTGTAAATTTGTATATAGAGTAATTGGTAAAGTCTTTTTAAGTCCTTTAAATTCAAAGGGGGATCTCATATATTCAAAAAAGTAAAGAAACTTGTATGTATATGTATATACATATATACCTATATATCCTTAGTGACTGTACTAAAGTGACTATGCTGAATTTTTTGAAACAGACTGCAGAGGCCCTAGCGTCGAAAAAAGGAAATAACAAACGATGAAGGAGATAGGCCAATTTTTTAGTTGGAAAATTTTCCGCATAATTTTAATCGCAAATATCTCCTTCAGTTTTATAGATAACTCTATGAAATGTTTTTCTTTTCTTTTTATTGTGATATAGGGTGTATTTTCTAAATCGGAATTTTTGGTCGAACTCCTTTATTTTTTTTAGTTATTTTTTGTAGCTTCTGAACGCGTTTTTCAGATTTTTTAAAAAATTTTTGTTTGCTTTCGTCGTTGTTTAACTCAAAAAAACTGCCTGACAATACGGACAATATATTTTTCAGTTTTAGGACGAACCCTTTTTCAAGGCATGGAACATTCATAATTTTAATCGCAAATTTCTTCGCTAATTTTATAGATAACTTTATGGAACTTTCCCCTGTGTTTTTATTATGTTAAAATGGTACATCTCTCTAACAGGACTTTTTAGTCGATCTCTTTTAAGGGTTTTTGTTGTTGTTGTAGTAGTAGTAGTCGTAATTTTCCTACTTCACCACTAAGGAAGCTGTAACACGTCTCAATAAATTGAACGTAGTCAGTTTGCCATAGGTAGATGTTATTTCCGTGACTGTAAGAGAAGCCATTTTGAATTTAAAGGGCTTAAAATGACTTCACCTATACCCTGTGTATGCGAGTTTGCCAACTCTAATATTAAATGACTTAGACAAATAAAAAGTAGCATGTGGTTCTGTCACGTTATTGTTGGTCTGTATCAAATGTTGGTGACATTTGGCGGAAACGTAGGCGACCAAAATCCATATTCAACTTTTTTCACCTTACTGTGAAACAAAAAACGCGTCATGTTATATTAACATATGTAAAAGTTGAAGTTTTTTTTAGTTTAGTTTAGTTTAGTTATATTAACGTCCCGTTTTAAAGCAACACTAGGACTATTTTGGGACGGACCTTGTAATTTTGAGCCGCGGTCGTATGACGAGAACGACACTTGAGCTGGCACCCGCTCCTCTTCAAACTTCCACACCAGCGGTTGGATGTTTGGCCCCGATGGTTGGTATTTTTGGCGCAAGAGCCAATCTTGGCCATACTACGCCAAGCATATTTGGCCCCGATGGATTTAATGGGCGCCAAACCCGCTTACACGGCGATTCTTCGGTGCAATTGGATCTCGAACCTGAAATCCTCTCTTTTGAAGCGGATACCTTACCACCAGGCCGCCGCGGTCTAAAAATTAAAGGGGGAACACTTCTGTTATTTTTGCTAATCACCCTTGTTTGAATAATTTATTTGATTTTGTGAGCATTCCCTCCATTTTGATATCTAGTCAATTTAGACTTTAAAATGGGTAATATTAATATATAAAAAAATTATAATCCACAGGTCGGTGACTCGAATCATAATTGATCAAATCAACGATTCAGTTAGCAGCAACAAAAAAAGTTCAAAAGTTAATGCTCTCACGACAACTTTGCTCTTTTTAACTGTAACAAAAAATCATTTTTTCTTTCCATTGAGGCACCTCCGCGTCTGCGGTTTTTGAACGGAAATAAGATCAGTGATGCAAATAGCGGATAACTTACGTCACGCTTGGACTTCCTTGAACTTGCATTCTTTTTTTTACAAAATACCTTTCCGTTCTTTCCTTTTTCCCATTCACCTACTGCACATTGAGGTGTGAATCTTTTAGTTATGAACTTGAAATGCAAACATACGTTTTGTGAAAAGTAAAATATTTTGTTTTCAAATCTATGAATAGCTGTTATACAGGATGGTCACAAAATCTTCCCTAATTGCAAAAATTTTTTGTTAAAATAACTATTAATATTTGGTATCTAGTTGTTTTGGTGCATTGAAGAGACAAGATTTTATAAGGCTTTTAATTAAACGTTTGCTTTTTCAAGCCTTGGCAGCATTCTGATTCTCGCCAAGTATTGCCAAACGTTTCGGCTGTCATGCTCGCTATAGCATCTGCGTTCCTAACTTTGAATGTATCAGTATCTTCAATTAGCATTTCAAACACTTAATACTTTATGTAACTCTAGAATTGACACTGAGAAGTAATGACTCATTTGAATTCATGAAGTGGCGGATGAAATCAAGTACGTGTCTTTATCAACAGAATTTTAAATCTGCATCAATGAAATTCGTGGACAAGTTATTTGTCTATCGTCCATTTACACGAATGCGAAAACATTAAAAGCTACAGATAAAATAACTTCGTTGTGTGCCTCCAAAGAGATTGATCTGTGTTCAATTTTTGTTGTAATCGGTGATCCAAAATTCATACGAGCTGCGGCTTCGCTACGCAACAAATCTAAAATTAAATAGAGCATGTTATTGATGAAATCAGTGGGTGTGGTCTCCATAAAACTTTCTCTCATACTCTCTAATAAAGGTGTTGTCTCAGAGAAGGCCTTGCAAGGCAGTGGCGTTATATAGCATTTTTACCGAATCTGTCATGTGATGACGCGTTTTTTGACGATTAATCCTTCGCATTCGGTTAATAATACACCAAAATACAATTTATTTCATAGATGAGTTTCTCTTAACCGATTGAAACAAAAATTTGACACAAAGCTGCACTTGTAATAACAAAATCCCATACCAAATTTCATATATTTAAGTCATTGAATTTCCGAGTTATGGCGCTTACATGTTTCTGAAAGCAACAGACCGACAGACGGTCAACCCGTTGTTGGATTTCGCTTAAAATTTGACAGATGACTACACTGTACATATTATTTGTGAGTACCGCATTTTATCTATCTCTCTTCGTTTTGTAGTCATTGTGTTAACTTATATTCGAACAGACGGACCTCCTCCAATCAGATTTAGATGGAAATTTGATCGAAATATACGTATTTGGTTTAAAGACTTGTATCAAATTTTAACCGTTCTAGCTCAAAGTGTTTTTGCGCTATCTTTGTCACAGACAGACAGACAGATATTTTCCAAAAATGTATTTGTTTAAACTCAGGGGGGTCTGAAACACGGAGATTCGTCGAAATCTGGAGTTCATTTTTTTTTTTTTTTTTTTTTTTTTTTTGACGATTACTATACTTTCTCTGTACTACGTATATGAGAAGGTAAAAAGTAGAGGAAAGACAATCCTATTGGGAATGTTTCCTGTTTTGCTTTAGTTTCTTCTTTGTTTACATCCTATTAATTGTATCCTTCCATTTATGCGCTTAAGTATATTATCACTCCTGTAAAAAAATATTTAGACTAGATATGACCACTCTGATCTGTAAATACATTCCGAAGATCAAAACCATTCCGACTATCAAAGTATTATGCAGGAACCGCTAGATATTCCTCATTATTTCTAATTGGTGCAGCAGTCGTGGAAAAAGCTGTTGGCCTACATTAATATTGGGCGTTTGCTTATGTCTCTGTCTCATTTAGGAAGCCTCATTTGGACCAACTGCTTCATAAATGAACTCATATTACCAATGTATTTGGAATTTTTTCCTTGTATACGAAGAGGAAAGACTGTAATGGCTAAAAAATTCGACCTCTAGATACTGATGAATCTCCAAGTTACAGATTTCCCAGTATCCAGATAAATACATTTTTGTAAATATGTATGTCTGTATGTCCGGCTGACTGTCGGCTGTGTGAACACGATTATTCGAAAACATTTAATGCTAGACGAATGAAATTTGGAATGGGGTCTTTCTGTAGATTTCTCTCAAATTTCGAATGAAGTCCTTTTCACAGGAAGTATGTCTATCTGCCTGTACAAGTACAAATGAACACGTTAACAACGAATCTTAAAGAGCTAGACGTGTAAAATTTAGTAAACATATCTATCATCTACGGTATAAATTTGAGTGATATTTTGAACCAAATCCTTCAAGAGGTTGACCGTCTTTACTTTATATAAACACAGTAACCTAAAAATGGAACGATTTAAATAAAGAATGCAGAATTTTAATATCCAATATCCAATACTTATCAAATTTTAAATAAAATGTTAAAGAATTGACGGTCTGTAATTCACATGAATGTAGACACCATAATTCAAAATGGTGTTGATTTAAATGATAAAACTGGGATGTGATCTCGTGACTACAATTCTTTGCCAAATTTTAGTTTCAGTTGATCGCAAAAGTGTCTCCTAAATACGTATTCAGTTTTCTTTTCCATACCATGAAGCACAAAATGTGCATATGCGAGAGACTGAAAATAAAAATCTGTGTACTTTAGGTATTTACGATCTTACTCAAGGTCCATAATTTTATGAAGAGAAAGGGTGGCGATTTCTTTATTAGAGTGAATGCAAGGAAGCAGGCAGCGGTGGCCTGGTGGTAAGGTCTCGGCTTCGGAAGTCGTGAGTTTTAGGTTCGAGACCCGATTCCACGGAAGAACAGTCGTGTTAGCGGGTTTGGTGCAAGTTAAATCCGTAGGGAGCCAAACGTCCTTCCACTGGTGTGGCTTGAAAGTTTGGAGAGGGGGTGTTAGATTAGGTGTCATCCTCGACATCTGACCGCGGTTCCAAATTAGGCCCGACCCAAAGTAGTGTTACTTTAAAACGGGACGTTAATATAATTAAACTGATTTTTAAAAAGTGCAAGAAAATATCCGGAAGACTATTCCCACTAGTTTTGTTTGGGTTTTTTGGGGTTTTCATATCATCTGCTTTTTAAATAGTTTAGAATCAGAATAATGCAAATCCAAGATAAATTCTACCAAAAATTCATCTCAGGGAATCGTGTTATATGAATGGAATTTATGTAGGTTGAATTTACCATTTTGTGTCAGGAAACTTCATGTTGAGGAGGTGTGGTTGATTGGAGAGTCTGGTAGCAGTTCAGGTGTGACGTTGTCATCTAATTACCATTTATAAAACTACGGGCTCTGTCCTGTGATAGCTTTTTTCTTCCTTCATAACGGGGTACAAAACTAACTGAATAAATTAAACATCTATTCTGAACTGAATAGGGGAGAGAATCCTAACATTTCGATTGTAACAAGTTTTATTTTATTCGTAAATATTGGAAAGCAAAATAATGTTAACATTTATCTGAAATTAAACCTTTTCAGTAGAGTTTCTAAAATATAACGAATTTTACTAATTTAGTTTTTTTCGTGCTTAATTGATGCTTTAATTTTTTAAACAAATATTTAAAAATGTGTTTTTTTAATGCTCAAAATGTTTTACCGGTGTCGTACTAAAGTTAGCAACTTTACCATGTAGTTACTTCTTGGATAGTAGATACTCACTAAATGAAGAATTTTTCAGTTTCTACTAATTTTTTAATAAAATTTAATTAAAGATTTGATATTTTTTATCATTGTATTATATTTAAATACAAAAACTATTATTACAATATTTTGAAATTCAAATTCAAATAATAATAATAATAGTTTTTTCAATTATACCAATTTTATTTCCGTTTAATTTTTTTCACTAATTTTATTAAATTTTAAAAAAAAATGTTTTTAACAATTAATTACTACAATACTCTTCATCACTTTAGTCACTGTGTTTAAACTCTCGTGCATTGTGGCAATATACATTCCGTTATTTGTGTATAGGTTATTGCTGTTATATAATTAAAATCAAGCTTTGAATTTATCATTTGAGGTTCGAGTATTCTTCAAATTTTTTGGTGATACTAATGAATTATTTTAATTATTATTTATATAAAAAAAACTAGAAACGCAAAAAAATTACTTTCATTTTTGGAGAAGTTGACTGTTAAATCTTTTCGCAGCAGCTCTTTGAGATTTTTTTAAATCAGAGTAACGAAACGAAGCCGTTTATTTCGTTTCTAAATCGTTTCGTTATTTAACCTTCATACATCATTGAATCAATCACCCAAGCTTAGATCCTGTAATGGTTAAAAAAAAACAAATTAAAGTAATTTCGAATCACAGAGTTGACTATTTTTGTGATTTTTTTTTTAAAAATATTATTGTAAAAGAAGTCCTAATGATAATTTTTCTTGCGTTTCTTGCCGTAAGTGAGGGCTAGGGATAAAAAACTTTTTCTTAAAATCAGTCTTACTGAAATTTTTTGCATACTCTCTAATGAAAATTTTATCTTCTCTCACACGGCGTAAAAATTGTTAACCTAGGGCAACGCCTTAAACCCCACCTGCGCTCATATTTTTATTATCAGAATCTGTCACCCGACTGTTTCCTGTTTCCTATGACAGTGTAGAAAAACTTACTGAATTTTGGCTGCCTTTTTGTCAATCAATTTACACGGGACTATAGTTTCAGAACAAGATGCCCAATTTTATTTATTTAAGTTATTGCATTTTTGAATTATCGCGGTACCACGTTTGCGAATGTATGAACCGGCCGATGGTCATTTTCGATGCATTTGATTCAAAAATTGATACAAATCTACACCTTAAAGACTAAAAACTGTTTATCAAATTTTAACCATCTAACCGTTGCCGTTTTGTAGTTTCGCATGCACTTGTATTCGGACATACATACAGACTATACATTTGATTTGATAATTTGGTAGATATCTGGAAATTTGATGTAAAAATGCATACCAGATTTCATCCATCTAGCCCTAAGCTCATTTTAAGTTTTCGCGTTCACAACCAAACAAACAGAGCGACAAAGATAAACAGTTTTTTTTTTTTAAATATTTTCTCCCTGTTTTATATCTCCCTGAATTCGAAAAGCACATTTTTGGAAAATATCTGTCTGTCTGTCTATGACAAAGATTACTCAAAAACGCTTTGAACTTGACAGATGAAATTTCTTATATGATATTTACACCTAAATTGTAGATTTCTGTCAAATTTTGAGTGAATTCCGTTCAAAGGAAGTCTGTCTGTCCGCTGTTCGGATATAAGTTAATCGATACCAACAAAAAGATGAAAACTTGATAGATTAAATTTGGTATACCGGTTTAGCATTTATGGAATAAACACCTACCAAATTTTGATCCAAATCCAACAAAGAGTTGACCATATATCGCTCTCTATTTTCAGAAATATGTAAACGCGATAAAAAAAATTCAATGATTTATATACATCAAATTTGGTGTGCAATTTTGTGATTAAAATTCAAATTTTGCATCAAATTTTCGATTTAATTGGTTGAGAAGAATCCATCTAAAACACAAATTTAATTTTTGGATATTATTAACCACATACCAGGGATTAATTACCAAAAAAAAACTCGCCAAATATCACACAAAAATTCTAAATTTACGCCAAAATTAATTTTTCGCAAATATTATACGCCATTGCCATGCAAGGCGTTTTCTGGGTTAGTTCATTAATATTAACGTCTCTCTTTAAATCAAAACTAGGACTGTTTAGTGACGAACCTCGTTATTTTGTACCACGGTCAGATGACGAGGACTACATATGAGCTGGCATCCCCTTTCCAAACTTACACATCATACCAGTCGGCGTTCTCTGAGATAACACTATATTTGAGAGTTTGCGAGAAAGTTTTGGAGAAACAATTCCGTCTAGTTTTAATAACTCAGAGAGGTTTGAAATTTGGAGACTCGTCAAAATTTTCGATATCGATTTTTTTTTTTTTTAATTTGCAATATTTTCTCTTTTTATACTTTATATACAAAAAAGTGAAAATGAAGTGAAAAATGGTTTATCTGAAATAAATGACAAATGTGATTATTATAAATAACTAGGTAGTAAGATAATTTTGTATATTGGGAATAAAGACTATACATTTATACAATATATTGGGAATAAATGTATATTGGGAATAAGCGTATATTGGGAATATACATTTCTTTCTTCAAATTTTTTGACTGTTCTAAGTTTATTTGAGACAGAATATTGTTCGAAAAACTCTAAAGCACTATTTAATTAGAACTTTAGTATTAAGGTTACTTACCGAATAATTTGATCTAGCGAGAATCAACAGAAATTCGCGAGCCATTACCTTGTAAGAAACCCAGAAAGAAAATACTTTTCTGACGTGTAAAATTTCTTAAATAACTCAAGTCATTTCTGTCTGAGATTCTTATTAGAAACTTCAAACTTTCTTAACTTCTTTAAGCGACAATGCGAAGCTTTTTGAAGAAACTTAATTTCGTCGTTATTAAAGTCGGAACTGTAGTTAAATTGACGTAATTAAAAGAAATTAGTTAAGTAAAGTCAGTGAACATTTATTTTCGGTTTAATTATTACTTACTACTCACAATTTTTGAAATCGATAAAATCTTGACGTGCAAGATTAATCCTTTTTTAACGACATCTCCATTCTTCTTTTTAACCATTTTTATAAATCAGAATACTTTACACTCCTTTAATTCCATTCTTAAACTACAAAAATATCGAAAGATCGAAATTCTCAAAAGAATTTCGCCCTCAAAGCGATGGAGATTTCGCTTTTTTACAAGCAAATTGTTGTCTGTTATCGGCAAAAAAAAAAAAAAAAAAAAATGGGCTAAACAGCCCACACTTTATTTTCGCTGGTCTTAAAATAACTCTTTTCCTCGAGTCTTTATAGTTCCGTTGAACCTGCAGCTTTTTAGCAGGGAGTGTCGAGTTACTTTTGCCCAACCCATTCAGGATATCGTTTGAAGTGGGCTTTAACTGATAATTTTGTAATTCTGATAAACAAAACAGTGTTTTTGTTTTCTAGTGTTGTTTCGTCTATGAGCGTTTGAAAAAAATCCAACATAAACGGTCTTCCGTAATTACTTTGCATATTCCAAGTAAAAATATTCTCCGACCACCTTAATGCATAAAAATTGGGGATCTTGGACGAGACGGTCGCAAGTGCTCAGATACTTTTTATTTTTTCGTATACGAAATTTAAAGAAATCATTCGAAATATAAGTATTCCCGAATGCTTCTATTTTCAATTCTGTTAATCCTTTTAGAAAACATTTAACTTGGGATTAGCAGAAATCTTTTCGAGGATTTCCCCTACATCGAATCCGAATCGTGGAAAAACGTCATTGAAAGGACATCAAGGAGGCTTGTTCAATTAAATATATGAACTACTCAAAAGACTTTTTATTATTATTGTGGATTAGCCGCCTTTGGCGACTTGCTAGTTTGCTAGGAATATTGATTGTATTTGATTTCAATTGAATCTCTTAAACATAAATTTATGTAAAGGATTTTGTCGATAAATTATTTTTAAGCATCTAATTGTGAAAGGTATTACAGCGGCGTTATTTTAATAGCCTTATGAACGGTTTTATTCATTGTGTAAATGAACCATCTTAATTGAGTCGAATCCCATGACATCATAGCGCCATTAATGTCGTAATTTTTTGGTTCATCTATCTTCTAACATCCGAGGACTACAATTTTATTCTTAGGGTAAACTAAATAATACTTCATCTATAGATTTCAACGGTGAAAGAAAACCGCGGGATATTTGACGAAACATTTAATACGGTTTCAATTTCATTGTAAAAGTGAAATTTATAATTTAAAGTTATGCAAAAATCTGTAAATGTAGTCAAAATTGCGGCACAATTTCCACGACAGCAAAATAAGTATGGTTAAAAAACAGTTTTTTTAATATTAAAATGATGAAAAAACTAATTATGTGTATTGTTATTTTAGAGAGTTATTTCGGAGAAATACCAAGTTCTTGTTTAACATTTCCTAATTAAAATCACAATTAAAATATTTTTTTAAAAATTGCCCCAATGTGTACATTTCCATTTTCTAATATATATTGCTCTAGATCAAATGGTCTGCCTTGTAGAGGGCGAACACACAGAAGTTCTTAATTGGTAGAGAGACATTTCCCTATTTTTTTTAACATTAACACTGAACGCAGTAACCGAAACTGCTATTTGTAAACAATCTCTTAATCATCACTTTAAGTTTAATGTTACATTTTCTGCCAATAATTTAACATATTATTTTAAGGTTAAGTTCTAATATACGAATAATTTTTGAATATGGGCCTCAGCATTCTAAGCCATAGTCAGAAGACGAGGAGGAAACCTGGGCTTGAACTTGAAAATATCCTGCTATAAGAAGGATAATTTGACTTGAATGGATTTAGTATTCACCAAATCTGGGCATAACACGGATCTATAATGTAAACAATTGTCGAAGCTGCAATTTCTTTAATATAACCGGTCACATCAGCAATCTTTTAATCCGGTCATCCGGTCATTTGAATTATATAGAGACTTACCAGACTTTAGAGAATTGTTTATTTCATGTTTATCACAATAAAAAACGCTGCTTATTTGATATTATTAATGTGAAAAAAATGTATTATATATATATATATATATATAGTTGATAGAATTATATAACATACAAAAACCTTTGCCCGGCTGAGATATTTTTTTTTTTCAAATGTGAATTTAAATTGAACCAAACGATTTTTAAACACTTCCTTTAAGAAATTTTTTCATACATTATTAATATTTGCTTCAAAAGTTCTTCAAATTTTGTTCATGTTTATTGAAATATAAGAAATGTTTTATGGACGTTTTGAGAACTTAATTAAATATTTAATTTTTATTAATGAAAAAATAGGAAAATAAATCAAATCAACAATTATTCCTAATATAAATCGTTAATCGTTAGCTCTTAAACTTTTCTTTCATTTTTATCTCGGAATTCGGCAAATATGTTTTTGGAACAAACAAACAAAAAATATACATTCTAATTCTTCAATTATAATAACAAAAATATATTGTTACATATTGAGAATGAAATTAATTTTGAAAAAGGTTATTAAAGTGATTATACATTCAGTGATGTAAATTATTAAAAATTTATGTCACCAAATGCTAAAAAAAATATTTTATGGAAAGATAATTTTTTGAACTTTAAAATTGCGTAAAAATGATTATTATAGAGTAATATTTTCGGATAACATCGCATGGGAACACCAAAATTTCATTAAATTTTTAATTAAATGAAGTTTTAAGATTACAAGCAGTAATTTTTTGTTATAGAAGTAATGGCAGTAATTTTTTAATTATTTCAAATACGTTTTATGATTTATTAAAAAAAGAAAAGAAAAGAAAACGCTGCCAAAATATTAAAAAATAAATAAATAAATATATCAAAAAATAAAGACATAATTGTTGGAAATCCTGCCATCACTTGATAATGGAGTGTCTATAACTTTTGTAATCGATGGAAAAATAAATTGGTTTGCATTGAATTGTTACAAAATGCGCTCAACATAAACTTTGAAGACTTTTTAAAATTCGAGATAGTATCGCTACACATGATATCATTAAAAAGATACTTTATATTACTTTATTTATTATTTGTTTCCGTTTATCTGTCTGTTTCAAAGATAATTCAAAAACACATTGAACTAGAAAGATGAAATTTGGTAAAGTGACTTTTCACTAAATTTGTAGATTTCCATCAAATTTTAAGCAAAATCCGTTCTAAGGAAATATGTCTGCCCGGTTATTCGAATACAAGTTAATACGATAACTACAAAACCAAGAGAGCTAGATACATAAAATTTGGTGCATAGATTTAACATTACACAATGTGGACAACTATCCAATTTTGAACCAAATTCATCAAGGTATTGATGCTCGTTGGGTCTCTACTTTCAAAAACAAGTAGTCGCAATAAGTAGAAAACACCAAGACTTAAATATCTGAAATTTGGTATGTAATTTTGTGACTGCAAGTGTAGCTCTCTGTGAAATTTTTGTTTCAATAGGTTGGGAAAAACGCGTCTAAAACACAAATTCGATTTTCGAATTCTATTAACCACATTCATTAACGAAACTCTCTAAGGAATTGATTCAGTAAAAGTGCTAAATTCTAGCTAAAAGTTAATCTTTCGTAATTATTATACTCCAATACCATGCACGTCGTTCTCTGGAATAACATATTGATCAGAGAGCATGCGAGGAGGTGTTGACAACAATTTTATTAACAAGATCACATATTTAATTTCATTTATTTAAGTCTTTGCATTTTTGAGTTATCATATTTAGTATATGAATATACGGACGGACAGACAGTCAGTTTTTTTTTAATGAATTTATTTCAGAATTTGAGACAGAACTGTACTGTAGCTGCTAATAGTGTGCGCCAAATTTTATTCATCTAATTCTTTATATTTTGTATTACTTGTTTTGGACTAGCCTTTCTGGACCTTCTTTAAATGGATTTTGTTAAACATCGAACAGAAATCCACAGATTTGGTGTAAAAAAATTTCTTCCCAATTTCATCCATCTAGCCCAAAAAACTTTTGAGTTATTGTGTTGCCAGACAGAGAGATAGAATTCTTAAAATGTGTCTAAACGTAGGAAATTCGTTGAAATCTCATAATAATGAAATTTGGGACACGGTTTTAGCATTTAAAATGTCGATTTGTATCAAATTTTAAATCATACTGTCAAAAGATTTACCATTTGTCAGTCTGTATATTTTATGCATACAAACGTACAAAATCTAAAGCGCAACAACTTAGATTAATCAAATTTGCTAAACAATTTTGTTAATAAAAATTGTTCTATATGAAATTTCGATTTCACTATTTGGCCAAAACAAAACAACAACAAAAAAAAACCCGTTCAAAATGCATTTTATTTATTCACAACTATACTGCGATACACAAAACACTTATTTATGGAATTCTGAAAATAAAAATCTGAGCTGTAGAGGTATTAAATACTTCACCATGGTCCAAAATTTTATGCAGGGGTGTATAACATTTTTATTAAGGGGTATGCGAGACAGTTTCGGGGATACCATGCCCACTGGTTTTATAATATTTTCTTTTATTTATTCTTTTTAATTTAGTTGTTTTACAATGTATTTTGTAATGTATGACAATCTGCATCCTCTTTTTTCTTTCTATTATGCCTAAATTCTTGTGTTTTGTTGTGATTTGTTGTTGCGACAAAAATTCAGTTATTGAATCTTTCAAGCCCACAGGAAATTCAGCGATTGTATGTTTTGTTGTTTAAATTTTCGATTGTGTACTCGGATGATTCTTTTCAATTCGTTACTGATTAAATATTTGTTCCAAATTTTTACTCATCATATAAGTTATCAGTGAAGCAAAACATTTTATTCTTTCATTTTGTGATTTTTCAACTATAATGATTAAAAAAATTCGCCTTATTATAAATCATAAAAAAAAGAGAACAAAATCTATGTTTTGTGCCGAAAACTAACAATGACCGTCATTCTCTTTTGTTTGAAAAAAAAATCACATTCTTTCCTGAGAGTCTGAATAAGGAAGATAGCAAACGATATTGTAGTGGCAGTTTAACGACGTTTCCATAAATGTACTTTTTTTCTCCTAATTTTTTTTTCATCCAAGGTCAAAAAATAGATTATGTAATTCCTGTGGCTCATGTTTCTTTTTAAAGAATTGTATGCAACAGTTGCAATTATATACAATTTATTCTTTTCTTTTATTTCAGCGTATTTTTTTTTCTTTTTCGTTTTTTTATCTAGACTTGAAAATGTTATTTGTTTAAGCTTTTGAAAAATCGTTTGGTGTTTCTTGATTGTTATTAATAACAATATATTTTATCGTTTGTAACTGTAACTGTTTCATATACGAATTGAAACACATTTTGAAGTAAACCAGGAGTCTGTGTCTCTTTCACTAACGGCCTTTAACATTTTCAAAATGACCATAACTATTCACAGATGGTCTTTTAGAATAAATTAGTGAATCATGGCCTTAATATCCGATTTAATCAAAATGATCCATTTAAATTTATCAATCTGCGTTGCATTGTATTTATTTTACATATTTCTCGCCTCATCTCAATATAAGATATTTCTAATAAAATATGTTATAAACTTAATATATAGGAAATTAATTTTAATTCTGCAGTCTGATTAAATGTTTTAATAATTTTTCGATCAGTATTTTCCAACTTTTATATCCATCTTAGATAGTATTTTTATTTTTTATTTACCTATTGCAATCAGTTTGTTTATTCAGAATATTTGATATTTTGTATATTAAACTATTGAAAATTTTAAAAATGAAATTTTAAATAAGCATTTTTTTAATTTGATAAGATTGGAAAATGAATTTAATGGAAACAGTCTATTATAAATTACTGCACGTGCGGATTACGAGATATTTATTCAACGAAATAAACGCGAAAGCGAAAATTGTATTTTAAAGTTAATGAAAAAAAAGAAAGAAAAAAAGCCCGATGGAAAGAAAAATCTTGATTTTAAATGGCAAAACCACGCAACTGAATACTTTGATGGAACAATTAAATTAGTTTGAATTTCAACGCAATAATAAAAATATCGTTATAAATTCGATTTTAAATAAAAATTTTATTAAATTTAATGAAAAAAAATGTACAAAAATAAAATTGTTAGCAATAAAAACATTTTTTTTTTAAGTTTTTGGATAGGATAAATATTATTTTTGTGAAATATTTTCTGAAAATGCAGCTGGGGAACATCAAAAGTTTGCTTTATTAATTACTTTCTATTTTAACTAAATTTTGAATCTTTTATTCATCTTTTATCTATTCAGATTAGTTCCTTTTTGTAAGAAATGAAAACAACATTGAAATAACTTAACATAAACTTACGAGGAAAGCTAACTATCGCTCACTGTAGATAATCAACTATTTAAAGGGAAGGAAATTCCAATCTTGTCCTTGAGGTTGGAGCGGGAATTTATAAAATAGGTTTAAGCGAAGACAGATATAATCTCATATCTGAAGTTTATTGTCAAACTCATTCCAATATTTGTCATTAAAATACGCATGAGGCGATATTATTGGTCTTATAAGTTCTGTGTTTGTAAAGGGTATTATATATATATTATTTCTTTAACATTCAGTTCCTGATAATCTTCTTCCAGCAAGTTTTGACATTTGTGTTCTTTTTTTTTCTGCTACTTACTTTTGCGTTTAGTATTTTCTCATATATGGCGTATATAAAGAGAAAATACCGTAATCGTCGATTTCGAACCTCGAGACGTGTCGACTTCTTGAGTCCAAAAAATCTTTTTGGGACTAAATCTCTGTCTGTGAACACAATAACTCGAAAATCGCTGTGACCTAGATGGATAAAATTTGGTATGTGGGCTTACACTAAAATTGTAATCAAGTTCAATTTCTATTTACACCATGTAACGAGATTACACTATATCTATAAAACATAGAGAGCTAAATGGATACATTTTGGTTCACGAATTTAGAATCTAAATCTGCATAAAATTTTGTACATCATTTTGTTATCAAAATTGCTTTCTATCAAATTTTGGTTCCAATCAGTTGAAAAAAAAAACACAAAATACACAATTCATTTTTTCCATACTATATTACCAAGCACAAAACGCTCACATGTAGGAGTCTAAAAGCAAAATCCAAATCTTTGGTCAAGGTTGTTGATGAAAGATTTTGTCAATTTTTATGTTGGAGCGAAAGAGGTTAATATCCATGCAAGACTGTATGCGAGAGCGCAGGTAGGAAGGGCTCTTTCGCTGGAAATTGAGGGGAAAAAACATTTAATAGCGTACAATTAGATATTAAACGATAGTCATTTTGATTTTTATAATGGAAATGTGATATCACCTCAATCCAATAAGTTGGATAAAACTTCGCCTTCGTTTTAACTCCTGTTTGGAAAATAAATAATCAAAATAAATTTATGCATTAATATTAATTTCTGAGGCTCTCCTGCCACCTGTGCACTTCCTTAATTAAAAGAATACAATTGTGCAAATGAAGACTCACGATCGGCTTTTTAATGATTTGCTTAGTCATCTTAGATTTCTCGGCAACAGGTGTTACTTTGCAATAGTTATATATTAGCATTCCAGTCATGCACTCGTAATCATTGTAATGATAGATTATATTATATATGCTACGCTAAGGCCAAAAAGCTTCGGTTATCTGTGTATTTTCTTCATTGGATGCATAATTCGTGTGTGTGTGTGTGTGTAATTTTTTTCACGTTATAAAAATATATTAATTAATTAATATTAAAATTAGATTATTTACAATTCTGTTTAGTAATATATCTTTAAAAATTGTTATATATCTCCTTCCACATAAAAGTGTGGACTTTAAACAAGATCGTAAACGACACCTGCACAGATTTTCTTTTTTTCTTTCTTTTAAAGAATCCCGGACACAAGCATTTGATTCTGTCATTATAACGAAAGAAACTGAGTATGCATTTTGAATTCTTTTTTTTTTTTTTCGGACCAATTGAAACTAACATTTCAATCACAACTACAATTGTAATTAACTATATCACACACCAAATTTCAGTTATCTAAGTTGTTCCATTTTTACACTCTCGGATACGTAGTATGAAGAAAGTATAATAATTGCCAAAAAATCCGAACTCGAAATTTTGATGAATCTTAACGATTTAGACCACCTTGACTACTTCGAAAAACACATTTTTGAAAAATATCCGTCTGTCTGTCTATAACAAAGGTAACTCAAGCATGGTTTCAGCTGGATGGTTGAAATTTGGTATATGGTCTTTACACCAAATTTGCAGTTTTCTGTCAAATTTTGAGCAAAATTTGTTCAGAGGAAGTCCGTCTATCTGGCTGTTCGAATATAAGATAATACGATAGCTGCAAAGTGAGGAGAGATAAATGGATACAATTTGGTGCACAGATTTAATCTTTAGTGTAGACATCTGACAAATTTTTAACCAAATCCAACGAAAGGTTGACCGTCCGTTGGTCTGTACTTTCAGAAACATAAAATATTTCAAATGCGTGATAACCCAAAAGCTTAATGACTTGAATTTATCAAATTTGGTTTTGGATTTTGTGATTACAAATGCAGTTTTGTGTCAAATTTTAGTTTAGGAAAAACGTGTCTAAAACACAAATTCAATTTTTGGATATTATTAACTGCATGCCAAAGATTAATCGCGAAAAATCTCGCCAAGGATCACACGATAGATTCAGCAAAAATGTAAATTCACTCCAAATTTCACACTAAATTTCATTTATCGAAGTTGTTGCAATCGTGAGTTAAATCATTCACATGCATGAGAGTGTACAGACCGACAGACAGCCAAACTTTCGACACATTTAGTTCAAAATTTGATGAAAAAATTGTGTTTTGATTCTAAAATTATGTAGCAAATTTTATTTCTCCAAATTGGTGTGTTTTTGACTTATTTCGTTGACTTGCATGCGAGGTTATAGATAGAGATATGATCAGTACATTCAGTGAATTCATTCAAAATTAGGTACATATCTGTGCACCAAATTTTATTTATTCCTTTGTATTGCTACAGACTGACTCCCTCTGAATGGATTTTACTCAAAATTTGATAAAAATGTACACATTTGATAAAAAGACTACATACTAAATTCATCCGTCTCTTTCAAAATTTTATGAGTTATCGTGTTCACAGACAGACAGACAGACATAGTTTTCAAAAATGTTTTTTTAAGTCTGAAACATGGAGATTCGTAAAAATTTCAAGCTCTAAATTTTTTGACGATTACGAAATTTTTTCTATATTTCGTAAATGAGAAAATAAGACATTTTAAAATTGCATCTTTCAGCATTAAATTTTCGATTCTCAAAACCTTCTATTACATTTTTAATTATATGCTTTTTATTTATTTATTTATACATCGATTTCCACCAGTCACTTGAAAGGCGTATAAAAAGTAATTTACTGTAACGCGGTTTAATGTAATTATGATAAACCTACGCATAAATGTTCGTTTCTGGAACACAACTGAAACCTGTTACACCTGCTTGATAATTAAAACAATGCAACTTCTCAGCTGCAGGCATGCGATCGAATTCTTATTATTTATTTCACAAACTTTGATTATTTTTAAAACAGGTGTTATTTTACATAACCGTTTCATTAATATAGTCTGTGATACGGCATAAAATCCGTAACTACAAAACATGAATTCAGAATTATATCTTTTTTTTGTGTGTGTGTGTGCCTAGGAGTACTTTGTGCCAGTAAAGAAATAATTGTCCTCTGCATCAGCTGTTCTCTGGGTTATTGTGTCATAAATAACATCTCTCCCGAAGGGAGTATTTTTCGTTCGTGCCATTTATGTCTGAGACAGCCAGACTGATCGAGATTTGCTCTCGTTTTTCAGGTTTTGCCCTAATGATACAGGTAACGGATTTCCCAAAGAATTGTGTTCCGCCCCGACATCCGATATGGTTTCTTTTCCTTTGTGCGCTCACCGCTTGATGATGTGTCCACTTCCCCCCTCCTCCTTTGGTTTTGGTATGGCCCTGTTGCTACGGGAACATTCATTTCGCAAGCGGAGATACTGTTGCGAGAAGTGAGACGAAAAGTACAAATGAAGTGAAGATTGCATTAGAAGATACAATGCAGAAAATTGATGCGGAAAATAGTGAATGATGGGCGGTGTATCTTTATTGTGTAATAATATATTTGCCGGTGAACAGGTGGTTGGGAAGGGGGGGGGGGAATTAAACCCGTTGTGGGATTAAATTTTTGGAAGACCTTCATTCAGCGCGCATATGTATAAGTATTTTCGACTTTTATTACAAGAACAGGCCTTTAGGAATTGTAGGTAAGTCAACCAACTGACTCTCCGACCCGCCACGAAGGCACACGGATTTAAACCATAAGGCTGAATGACCGGACCGCCGCAACAGCAACACTGGCGGGAACTGCGGTTGAGTCCTAAGGGCCATCACCGGCCACGGTACAACCATCCCCGAAGGAAGTACGTCCCGTCATCGATGGGAGGAGTCAGATCCCCCACCTATTTGTGTACCCTCCAGGGTGGCGAGATCCAACTACCATGCCGGAAGCATCTCATCCTCATTTCGAGGTGCCCCTCCCGATGATTATGAATTGTAGGTAAGTCATCATTGACTTTCCGACAAGCCCGAAGTCACACGGATAGTAAAACTGAATGACCAGACCGCCGCAACAGTAACACTGGCGGCAACTGTGGTTGAGCCCTAAGGGCCATCACCGGCCACGGTACAACCTTTCCCTAAAGAAGTACGCCCCGTCATCGATGGGAGGAGCCAGATCCCCACCTTTTCGCGTATCTTTCAGGGTGGCGAGAACCAACCACCATGCCGGACACTTCCTGATTTCGAGGTCCCCCTTGTAGATATTTAAATACTTAATCTTTAACCCTAATTTGCCATTTAAAATATCCTTGCCAATTAACAGGGTCGAATTGTCAAATAGACAAAGTAGGCAACTACCTAGAGGCATTATTGTTTCGAAAATTCTTTTTCTTTTTGAGGCGTACGTGTATAATGAAGTCACACAATCCACAAACTAAGAGTTACCAGTCTCATATTTTAACTAGAGATTTATTATTTAATCCTGAATTCAACTTCCTGATTCAAGTGACTAATGGAATTTATAAGACAGACCAAGAGGCTGGATTATTAATGTTCTTTCTCCCATTCATTTAACTGCTCTTAACCGTTACACAATGGAAGGCACGTCCTATGTGAATCCACACGCTTCATACCAGACACGGTGTGAATCTGCTGACGCCAGCAGTCAGCTTGTTTTTGAAATCTATTCAATGGATATTTATGACTGTTTCATCTACCACCGAGTTTTGGATCCAGAAGCGAAATAATGGGCGAATAAAATATTAAATATTCATCCTCTTTCTCACTTGCTGTTTTATCGCGTCTGAACAATTCAAGGACGCGGTGGTATGGATTTTCTGTAAAAGAACGGGAGAAATATTCAATAAATAAGGAGTTATGAGGTACTCAGACGAATTTTTTAGAATTTAGAACTGGTATTTTCTTATTCTCTTTGTATTCTCTAGTAATGTACGTTTCAATTCCGGTTTCAAAGCAACTTCAATGTTATTTTAGATTGGGTCTCATTGTTACTATAGATTTCTACTAAAATTTGAATTCAATGCATTCGGATGAAGTTCGTCTGTCCGGCTGTCCGAATATAAGTTAACTCGATGTCTACAAAACGAAGAGAGCTAAATGGATAAAATTTTGTGTGTAGATTGATTTTACATCTAAAGTATATATATATACAAAATTTAGAACCAAATTCGTCGAAAGGTTTACTGTTTGTCGGTCTTTATTTTCACAAACATATAAACGCGATAATTCAAAGTCCCGATTACTTAATTATCTGAAATTTGGTACAGGATTTTGTGATTGTAATTGTAGTTCATTGTGTCAAACTTGATTTTAATTTCTTCTGGAAAAAAAAGGCGTTCAAAATATACATTCGATGTCCTGATGTTTATATATTAACCTATCCAAACGCTTAATTGTTAAAAACTACCCTCTAGCAGGCGTTTCGTAGCTATTGTTCGCCAATGTGATTTATAATATACAGGTATATTTATTGAGAGTATGCAAGAAAATTTTAAGAAGACGACTTCTACTGATTTTTACTTTCTCGTATAAGTAAACCCCCCGGGGAGCACCTCGAAATGAGGATGAGATGCTTCCGGCATGGTGGTTGGATCTCGCCACTCTGGAGGGTACACAAATAGGTGGGGGATTTGACTCCTCCCATCGATGACGGGACATACTTCCTTTGGGGAGGGTTATACCGTGGCCGGTGATGGCCTTTAGGACTCAACCACAGTTCCCGCCAGTGTTGCTGTTGCGGCGATCCGGTCATTCAGTTTTTATGGTTTAAATCCGTGTGCCTTCGTGGAGGGTCGGAGAGTCAGATGGCTGACTTCTCGTATAAGTAGAATAGAGAAAGCTTAATAATCGACAAAAAAATTCGAACTCGAAATTTTGATGAATCTCCACGTTTTAGACCTTCCTGAGTTCGAAATTACATTCTTGAAAAATGTTCAATTGTCTGTCTGTCACAAAAATAACTAACTCAAAAACGCTTTGAGCTAGACGGTTTGAAATTTGGTATATGGTCTTTATATTAAATTTGCAGCTTTCTGTCAAATATTGAGTAAAATGCGTTCAGAGGAAGTCTGTCTGCTCGACTGTTAGAATATAATTTAACACGATAACTCCACAACTAAGGGAGCTAGATAGATAAAATTCGGTACACACATTAAACATCTATAGTGTAAGTACCGATCAAATTTTGTGCCAAATCCGGTGAGGGTTGACCGTTTGTCGGTCTGTACTTATAGAAACTCAATCGATAACTCGAAAATACAGTGAGTTCAATAAATATTAAATCTGATATAAGGTTTTATGACTACAAATGTGGTTTTTTTTAACAAAAATCGGTTGGGAGAAATGCATCTGAAATATAGATTAAATTTTCCGATTCTATTTACCGCATGCCAGGACACACTTCATCGCCAAATAATTCGCCAAGGATAACACGATAGATTTAGTAAAAATCCTAAATTCGCGCCAAAAGTTAATGTTTCTTAACCATTGTATATCAATGCCATGCAAGGCGTTCTCTGATATAACAAGCTTATTATAGAGTATGCGAGAAAGTTTTCAGGAGACCGCTTCCGCCGGTATTAACCACGTGTGCACACAAGCCCGTTGCGATAATATTAAGTGCTTGCTACGATGTTTCCAGATATAGATTCGAGTTTCCTTTAACTTTTTTGTTAATTGATATCAAATAACCCACTTCAAAACATCGCTTTCCCACGTGATCAAAAGCATTGGCGGGGGAGGTGACATGAAAACGTCCTTCACAAAGCCATTCGTTAGAACATAGTAGGAAGATAATGAACAACTTATCTTTCCTCGCCGTAGATAATGGATCATCACTTACATTGAGCTTAATGACTGAGCCGTGCATTATCGCATTCATGGAATATCCCACATTGCTCCGACGTGCCGCGCATACTGGTTATGTTTTTGCACGTGGCCGTCATATGGTGAATGAAAATGCTTAGTTTTATCAATTCATCTAGAGCAACGTATATATTACGGTATTAACAGCTTAATTTTTTTCGGAGAATCAAACCTGCAATTTCATGAGCTGCGTAGATTCAAAAGTAAGTCATTTCATATCGATTAAAACAGTATTAATTAACTATATATATTTAAATTAATGATAAATAAAGAAATGTATTGCTTTATTATTATTATTATTAAATTTTCATTCTGTACAATGGAATCATTTCATTCTTATGTGAAACGCGTTAAAAGCTTAAAAATTTAATTTTGGAATTTACTACACGACTTGCTGTTGTGAAGCCAAACCAGCGAGAGTAGTTTTCCCAAAACTTTCTCGCATGCTCACTAATAAAGGTATTATACCAAAAAGCACCTCTACGAAATGTTAACTTATGGCGTGATTTTAGTATTTTTGCTAAAAAATACTATTGCTAAGAATATAAATTGTTAATGTTGCTACAAAATATTAACTTGCTTTAATATTACCCATCATAGAAGGTCAACCCATTATTGGATTCGCCTCTAAATTTGATAGGTGTCAACGCTATTGATGTTAAATATGTGTACCGAATGTCATCCATTTAGCTCTCTTCGTTTCGTAGTTATATTCCAACTGCCGGACAGACAGATTTCCTCTGAGCGGATTTAACTCAAAATTAGACAGAAATCTAAAAATTTGGTGTAAAGGTCGTATATCAAATTTCATCCTGTCTAACTCAGTGTTTTTGAGTTATCACTGCCACAGACAGACAGACGGACAATTTTTTTAAATATGTTTTTCGAACTCAAGGAAGTCTAAAATGTGGAAATGCGTCAAAATATTGAGCTCGAATATTTTGACGTTTACTGTATACTATATATAAGAGAAAGTAAAAATGGACAATAACAAACAATAAATGAACACTTAAAAATACAAGAAAGTATATTTTTAACGATATCATATGTGAAACAATATTTCCTCGAATTTTAACAACTCTTCAAAATTTATTTTGAACTCAATTTATACTAATTAAATTCAAACTAATTCATTTTTTTCATCAATTAGAAAAGTTATGGACACTTCATTGCTAAGCAACGGCAGACTCCGAACAATTCTGTCTTTATTTTTTTTTTATATTTTTGTTTCATTTTTAAATATTTTTGGAATTTTTAAAAATTACATTTTTAGTTTTTATTGACTTTAAATTAATTCTATGGCTTATTTTATGATATAAATTATTACTGTCATCACAATTCAATGTAATCTTAAAATTTCAATTAATTAAATATTAAGCAAGATTTTTCCACTTTATCTTTCGAAAATATGTCATAATAATTATTTTTACACCATATTAAAATTCAAAAAGAAAGTATCTTTTTAGTGATATAAATTTAATTTTCATACAATTTTCAACTTTTATTTTAATATTTTTTTTTTCAAAATTAACTTTATACAGGATATGTAACAAAATTTTTTGTTGTTGGTACTGAAGAATAAGAATACATAAAAAGAATTATTGCCAGAAAACATTAGTGGAATCCTAGAATAAAACTAAAAGAAAAATTTAAAAGCAAACGATTAACGATTTATATCAGGAATAACTATTGGTGTGATTTTATTATTTTTTATTTTTATGAATAAAAATTAAACGTTTATAATGAATAAAACATTATGAATGAAAATTAATAAAAATGAAACTAATTAAACATTTCAAAACATTCATTAAAATCTTTCTTATACTTTGGTATTTATGAAAAAGATTTGAAGTATTTTTGAAATAAATATTAATAAGTTATGGAAGAAATTAGCTAACGGCGATTTTTTAAAAATCGTTTGGTTCAGTTTAAATTCACATTTGCAAAAATAAATAAATAAAAAATAAAAATTATAAAATAAAATAAAAATTATAAAAAAACCATTTCAGACGATCTAAGGATTTTGCATATTATATTATTTTATTCTATTATATATATTTTACGGTAAATGAAATAAACCCAGTAATTATGTTTAATTGTCGAAGATTATCCATAATAACAATAGGTTTAGTGGTAATTATAGATAATCACGGTAATTATACGTAATCACTGTACACATACTGTATGTATGATACTGTAATCATGTTTACAGTAACCATAGATACTAAAGTATTATATATATAAATTAAATAAAGCACTGTTTTTTCGCATTAATAAAAAAAGCGGTGCTTTATAACGTGATGCACATGAAATAAACGATTTTCTAAAAATCTGTACTTATCTAAATAGTTCAAAATAACGTATTAAGAAGTCTATAAGGCCGATTACACCACAGAAATAGTAGTTTCGAGGTCTGTTTACATTACTGATACATTTTATACGAATATTTAATGAATATTAAATCCATTTGAGTAAAACTCCTTTCCTGGTATGGCGGGATATTTTGGATGAGAAAGTTCCGATCCTGGTTTCATCGTTGTTTTCTGACTCTGGCTTAGAATGGTGATATCCATATTTAAAAATTCTTTATGTATTGAACTTGAATTTAATGTGACTTGTTAAATTTGAGGCAGAAAAATTTACTATAATCCTAAAGCAATCAGTCAAATGATTATTTTGAAATGGCAGTTTCATTGTGTCTGTTGAGTTTTATTATGTTTAGTGTTAATATTCAAAGAAAAATAGGGAAATGTATAATTACTAATAGAGAAAAATGTGTGTGTTAGCCCTCTATAGACTGTACCGTTCAACTAGAGTACCAAATTTGGTACATGTACACTTTAAATGGTGAAAATATGTGCTTGTGATCGTGAAAATGTGCGATTTTTAAAAATTTTTAATTAGTTAAAAATGAAACAAGATCTTGGGGTTTTTGCAAGGTAATTCAAGAAAATATTATTGCACAAAAATACCTTTTTAATATTTTTTTATGTTATTTTAATTTTAAAAATTTATACTTACTTATCTGTCGTGTAAATTTTTCCTCAATTTTGACAGCTTTTTTAAAGATGCTTTTTTTGTATTATTTTTATCAATAATTATCATTGTTACAATGAAATTGAAATCGTGTTCATCTTTCGATCAATTATTTTATATAGTGATTTTTCCCACTGTTTAAAGCTGAAGAAGAAAGAATCTGCTTAGTATCTGATTAGTTTTCCCGAAAAATAAGAAAGTTATACTGTTGCGGAAGTTAAATGATGGATGAATCGAAAAGTTACGATTTTTATAGCATTACGATGTTATGAAATATGACTCCATTAAGATGGTTTATTACATACTGAATAAAGCGAGCATAAGACTATTAAAACAATGCGTCTATAATGTCTTTCACAATTAGATACTTAAAAATAATTTGTTGACAAAATTCTTAGCATTAAATTGTGCTTAAGATATCTAATTGAAATCAAATACATTTAATATTCCTAGCAAACTAGCTATTCACCACTGGCTAATCCTCAATGATAATAAAAAGTCTTTTGAGTAGCTGATTTATTTAACTGAACAAAGCCTCCTTGATGTTCTTTCAGTGATGTTTTTCCTTCATTCGGATTCGGTCTCGAGGAAATCCTTGGAAAAGATTTCTACTAACTTAAAATGTTTTCTAAAAGGATTAACAGAATCGAAAATAGAAGCATTCGATTATCATCGGAAGTCAGGTTTAAAGGATGCTTATATTTGGAATCCAGTACAATCGCCTTGCTTCCAGAGTGTAAGCCCTGCGGATTACTGTGATTGTAATTCCAAGTAATTCTTTTGGTTAAATCAGTTGTTTGTTGAAGATTTCGGAAAATAAAGTAAGATTTATCTAGAAGTGAAAAGTGAATGATTTACTATTTAATTAGTATTTTATTTTCTAATATTTTACTAGTATCTTATTTACTACTAATAAAAGAGAATTCGTCAGTTTGTATGTACATGCTTATGTTTACGCTCAAACAGAACAGACAAACAATAACCTAAAGCTGTAAAATTTCACACAAATATTCTCCAGAGCGATGAAACAACTTTTGATAAATTGAAAATCAAACGATAGTTTCGCTTTTTTCCCACCAGTATAATTTCAGAAAATATTAATGGACGAAAACGATTTTTATTCCAATTTAAAAAATCTTTTTTTATGAAACCATTTTAATTGCTATACAATTTTTCTTCATTGATTTTGGCAATTTTCAAAAATATTTTTATGCATAATTTGCAAATACACTTTTCATTGTTGCTTTGAAATTCGGACTATTTTTATTGTCTCGTTATATATTTAATCACGTGTTTTTCATTCATTCTTAAGAACTTAGAAAAATAGATTCTGTAATAAATATAAGCAGTAAAGATATTAAATATACCAGAAAATAAATTTGAGATGCTGAATGATTGTACATATTATTCTTTAATTTTTTTTTTATCAGCGGATTTCTATCGTACTTATTTACAGCTTATTTTCAAAAAATAAGACAGTTATTGGTCTGAAATTTTTTCTAATCAATTGAAACTAAAATTTAACACAGAGCCTACAGTTGCAGTAACAAAATCACTCATCAATATTTATATAATTAAGTCATTCCATTTTTAATTTATTACGTTTACATACTTGTGAAATTATAGACCGACAGACAATTAACCCATTGTTGGAATTGACTCAAAATTTTACAGGCATCTACACTCTTTGTACCAAAGCTTAACTATCTAGCTCTGTTCTTTTAATAATATCGTGTAAGCTTATATTCGAACAAGCGGATAAATGAACTTCCTCTGAACAGATTTTACTAGCAGCTTGATAGAAAACTGCAAATTTTATGTAAAGACCGTATACCAAATTTTAACCGTCTAACTCCAAACGTTTTTGAGTTATCTTTGTAACAGAGAAATAGACGGACATTTTCGAAAAAATCTGTTTTTTGAACTCAGAGAGGTCTAAAACATGTAGATTCGTCAAAATCTCGAATTTTAATTTTTTTTGACGGTTTTACTTTTTCTATATTATGTATATAAAAAAGTAAAAAGAACACTCAACATTTATGATGGGCTTCTTATAATTAACTGACAGTTAGTATGGAAGAAATTTGCTGCTACCTTGCCAAATTGTGATCGCCTGTGCGGATGTGATGAATGCGCGAACTACTCGTGTTCTCATTCATGTAATTCGAACATTGTTTATGGGGAGGCTAAATTAAATCAAGATCAAGGCGCCCAAACGAGCTTCACCAACATTTAGTTGCTCGAGTGCTGGTTCTAAAATAAAAGCTCCCTTCTCTTGCTTCTTCTTTGCCCTTCAAAAATCTCGAGCGCCCTACATGAGTCTCCTCTAAGTAAAGGTCGTTTGCCTCCATGGGAGATTTTCCACATTTTGGAACTTCTACACTATCCCAATTTTGTATTGAATGCTAGAGATCGCGAGTTTCTTCAAAATACAAGCTTTCAGATTGAATGGGTTGTTTCATATCCCTCGCATAAATTTGCGGTTCGAACGGCGAGGGATTGGATTTTTTTGCTCAACACCAGATCGTTCTTATAAAGTAAGTTGTTTATTTCAGTTTTATTTAATGGAATCTTTTTTTACTGAAATTTAAATTTTGCATTGATTTTTATAAACATATTTGCCATCAGTTTAGCAAAATCTTAATGGAGTCAATCCCTAATGATGTAGTGACGCGTATCAATTTAAATTTTGAAGCCAGTACATGTACTGATTAAAGTGGCTGTTGTGCTTTATATTTTTTTTTTTCAATAATATAATTTTAGTTAACGATTTAATTGTAATTTATTTGTTTTACTATTTTTATTTTTTCATAAGCTAATTTATTAATATATACAGAATGTTGGTGGAACCTTAACGCCTGAAATAACACAATACAGAAATAATATAATGCCGGCTTAGAAATTCCTTTTTGAATTTTCGTACTTCTTTTTAATAATTTAAGACATTTTTAAGGTTGAAACTTAAATGCAAATAATAAAAAATATATAAAACGTCTGAAAATGACAATTGTCTTTCTGTTTTGATTTTTGAATACCAAATGCCAAACGATAACGGATTTCCCCCCTATTTAAATGCTCTAAGTAAAACGTAAACAAAGCACCGTTACAGGATGACAAACGCATATATATATATATATATATATATATATATATATATATATATATATATATATATATATATATATATATATACATCGTGGAATTTAAAAATTAGTTTTTTTTTCCCGCTCATGTTTGCTGATAGCTGACGTCATCGCACATTCGAAATCAAAGTAATTTATTAATTGAGCTCTGAAAATATAAAGATATTACTCACATTATTGATAGAACAAGAGTGTACATTACAGAACTAAAACGTCTGAAAATAAATGAAAAATAAATTTTAAAAATTCCAGGTTCGCAAACATTAAATTAATTATTATATTAAATAAAATTTACAAAAACGTCTGAGAATGACAATTGTCTTTCTGTTTTGATTTTTGAATACCAAATGCCAAACGATAACGCATTTCCCCCCTATTTAAATGCTCTAAGTAAAACGTAAACAAAGCACCGTTACAGGATGGCAAACGCATGCGTAGTGAGTCGTAGTGTGTATTCAATATGTGTATGAATTTAAATGATATAACATATTGTGTTTTGTCTCCTCTCGGTGACCTCACATGAGTTAAATCTGCAGAATGTTTGAATGTTATCTAAAATGTGAACTGTCTCTTTAAAATTTTTATGATAATTGTTTCTCCCGATTCCTTCGACTTTAAAAGATAATTTTTAACTTGCTGAAAATATATTTTTAACAAAATGGTTTTTACCAATCAAATAAACCTCAAAAGAAACAATTTTAAATTTTACACAACTTTACAAAATTCTCATTATTTGAATTTTGTTTTCTCGTATACAAACTACACAGACAAAAAAAAAAAAAAAAAAAAAAAAAAAAAAAAATTGTAATCGTTAAAAAATTTAACATTAAGGTTTTAAATTGATTAATTAAATCGAGCCTCCGTTTATAATCTCTCTGAATTGGATTAAATCATTTTTTAAACTGCAAAAACACATTGATTCAAAAGTGTAAAACTCTGGACTGACGGAATTTGATACATGTTTTTATTACTGTCTGCCTATGTTTGCAGGAATATAATACTTAAAAACCTAACAAATGAGGGAAATAAAATTGATTTTATCAAAATTATAGATTTTTATCAAATTTTTCTATCTATTTAATAAATAAAAAATATATAAATTGAATTCTCTATACATCATTTTTATTTATTATGCTCATGATATAAATTATGAAGTGCAGTGGAAAAAACATTCTTGTTTTGCTCAAGTCTTGTATAAAAACTGCTAAAGAAAGCTTGTAATATAATATGCTAGCCGCCTTTGGCAACTAGCTAATTCGCTTGGAGTATAACAATGTTTCAATTGAACCCTTTAAGTAATTTGACCATTGTGATACCGTTTAAAATCAAAGAACAACATTTTTAAAAACGAATTATTTTTTGATACGCGAATTCGGATTGATTGAAAAGTATTTATATGCATTTTTTGACAATCTTATTTTTTTTTTCAAAAAATGTCAAATTTGAAAAAAAGAAAAAAAATACTGCAGATATACATATGAAATTTTTGGCAGTTATTCCATCTTACATAATACGGACTTAAGTAGAATTCTTTTAAAAAAAATCTCAAATTAAAAAAAAATGAAAAATATTTTTCTAAATTTACATTTTAAAAAATATCTATTTTTCTCATAATTAAGCTATTATAAAATTTGACATTTCATTTTATAGGTTTTTTTTTAGTATATACAATTTTTTTTTAAATTTATACTTCTTTTATAACCTCTCCCACACGCACGCACTCACACACTTTTATCCGGTAACTTATCGGTATACCAGTTTTAGGTAGCCTGCTCAACAATTTAAACGAATAAATTTAGTTTTAATGCAATTTTTCCATGTCAAAGCAGCATTTGGTCATTCGATGAGACTATAAAGAGCCGATTTGAAACAATACCATTAATGGTAGGATGTCTTGTTCTTTAGTTTAAAAGCAACAAAGCATAGAGTTGGGGTTGAAAGGGGGACTATCCTTGTGTTGATTCGATCACATAATCGATAGTTGTATTTTTAGTACACTTGTCGATATTGGCCATTTTAACTAGATAGCATTGATAACAGATGTGAAAACACTACGTGATCTAAAACAGAATGGCCATTTTATTTGTATTTCTTACAGTGATGAAACTCTGCACGGAAAGCTATAAGTGCCACTCACATAAAGAATAAAAAAAAAGTTAAAAACAAAAAGAAAGAAAAAGTTGAAATCTACTATAGCAAATTTCAAGATCACCTTGCGAGAATATTATATTTTAAAAGTCACGTGGTATCAATTGGACAAAATAACATCATGTTCTCACGTGACTCATATTTTGCAATCACCAGCATTTAGAAAAGTGATGGTTTTTGATCATCTCGAAATCAAACGAGTTCTAAAATTATTTTTCTCGAGGCCAGAATTAAATCTCAAAATCCTTCGAGCTCCAAAACTTTCTTTGCTAGCAACAAAAATTGAATATATATATATATATATATATATATATATATATATATATATATATATATATATATATATATATATATATATATATATATATATATATATATATATATATAATTTTTGATACCTGTCCTCACTTTCCTCGTTCCTTCCTATTTTCTTCTGTGTGCTTCTTCGGACGGTGACTTCTTATGACCCTGCCCTTTATTCGCCAGATAGGAGAATCGGGTACATGGCGGGCATTTGAGCCAAGATCTAACTTTTTGTTGGTGATAAGTGGCCAAATGTGACAATCTTCTTTATCATTTTCTAATAACTCTAAAAGCCAAAAAATTGATACCTCAAAAGCGATAAATCGCTAATTTTCTGCCCGTGCATTTTGAGGCTTGAATAATCTGAAACCCAAACAAAATCTTGTTCTCACATCATAAAATCTTGTTCTCACACCATAAAATTAAGATGATAATATTAATCATCATCTGGCATCATTAAAAATTTAGTTAGGTTTTAATGTTTTTTTCTTAAAAACTTTCAAATATATTCTCGCACAAAAATACTTTTTCGATCATTTTTGAAGTCCAAAAAATTATCTTTCTAATGATACCAGCTTGATTGTTGTAAAATCTTTAGTCTAGATTTAACTAACTTTTAAACATGTTTCTAAATATATTTCACCAGAATATTTTCCTTATTGTGAATGAAATCCAAATCGTTTTCATTGTTTCATCAAATATTTGATCACGTGATTTCCTTCCATTGTTGAAAAGGAAAGAAAGATTATATTTACTAGCTATGTAATTTATATGACGAATAAAAAAGTGAAGTTACAATGCCACTGAATATAGAAGATAAATGAATCTGACATTTATGCTTTTAATAAAACTATAATATTACGGAAGTGGTCTCTGTTAGAAAAGTTCATATATGGGATAAACAGATCATATGTAAAACATTTAAAACAACACGGCTTTAATGTTTGACAATTTGACGGAATCATGAACTTAAAATTATTTGTAAGCAATCTCACCGAAATTAAATATAGCTAATAACTCCAGCGAACTTCAGCAGGTTGCTAAAGGTGACTAGTTATAAAAAATCTTAATCACAAAAAGAGATTAAATTATAGAAAATTTACGAGTTCTCAAGTACCAGATCTTAAAAACACTATTTCACTGTAATACTTTAGAGTTGTTAAAACTGTTCTATTTTGATATATGAAATCATTGATGATGTATGTACCTAGTGAGCTTTTATACGATACAAATTTTTTTCAAAATCAACACAACAGTAAGAACTGGAAGAGCCTGGCAAGGTTTTTTAAATAATATTTTTGAGATTTTTTTTTTATCGGAACTAATGGAAGGAAGGAGTATCATTCATTAACATATTTAAAGGTCATGAGCTTTCATATGAAATAAAAATTGGCGAAATAGTATGGGCAGTTTGTGCTGGGGATGGTCTTGTTACTTACTACTTTAATATTGTTTTAAATATATAGATGTTTATAAATATGTTTTTTATTTCTCTATTTATTTAGGTATTTATAATTGAGAGAAAAAATTTCGGCCTAAAAGGTATAGCAAGCCTCGTTTAAAAAACCAGCTGAAGTTGTCTCCACAAAACTATCTCGCATACTCTCTAATAAATTTGCCATGAACGCCTTACGTGACATTGGCATAAAATAGTTATGAAATATTAGCTTCTAGCGTAAATTTAGCATTTTTACTCAATCTACCTTGTCATCCTTGGCGAGTTTTTTGGCGATAAATCCTTGGCGTGTGGTTAATAGTATCCAAAAATCGAATTTACATTTCAGACGCATTTTTCTCAACCGATTGAAACAAAAATTTGGCACAAAACTGCACTTGTGGTTGTAAAATCCTGTAACAAATTTGATATATTTATGTCAATGTGATTTTGAATTATCGCGTGTATATGCTTCTGAAAGTACAGATCGAACAGACAAACAACCCTTTATTCGATACGGCGCAAAATTTGACAGGTGTCAACGCTATAGATGTTAAATCTGTGCACCAAATTTTCTCTATCTAGCTCTCTTCGTTTTGTAGCTATCGTGTTAACATACACTCGAACAGCTGAACAAACAGACGTCCTCTGAACCGTCCCCCCCCCCAAATTGGATATAAATTTGCAAATTTAGTGTAAAGACCCTATACTAAATTTCATCCGTGTAACTTAAAGCTTTTTTGAATTATCTTTATCATTGACAGACAGATAAAGAGACATTTTCCAAATATGTGTTTCTCGAACTCAGAAAGATCTAAAACGTGGAGATGCGTCAAAATCTCGAGCTTGAATTTTTTGACGATTACTATACTTTCTCGATAGTACGTATATAGAAAGTAACTCATTTTGTATTAATTATTTCTAAGTTACTTAACCCTTTCTAGGACCGTGGGAAGTATGCTTCCCACCAAATTTATCAATCTTTGTATGAAATTATGTAGATTGACATAAGTTCTGACACATTTTTTTAGAAATACAGAAACTTAGATGCTTTAGTTCTTTATCTTACACAAAATGATGTGTCTTGATTTGTTACTTAATTATTAATTAACCAAATTAATTAATGAATCAAATTCAATTTATCTAATAAGCTGAATGAGTCCTTTTTCTTATTCTAATTTTTCAAGACTAAAAATATTTAAACATAATATGACTAGAAAAAAATGGCCCTTTCAAGAGTTAATCTGACATACATATGAAATGCACCATCATAATTTAATTTCGAAATCCACTGTGCATAATATAGAATGAAAGTTGCTTTTAATTCACCACAACAAAACGGACAATATGTATTTGGAAGCCATATGGCATGTTCATGTACATCTATCATGTGGCTATGACGTCACACGAACTTTTCCCATTGTTCATCAAATAAAAGATAAATAAATTCAAAAACCAATATCGGATACATCTCCTGAAATGTGACACAATAGATAAATCAATTTCAATGGGAACGCAACTGCTACAAGACAATGCAATCTCCTTTGCTAAATTTGGTCTGATGATGCATAGCGTTCATTCAAAGATATTTTTATGTCAGATATCTATCATGCGCGTGAAACATGACATGACCCTGTAGTACGAAGTCATTACATGACCCTCTAGTATGAATCATGAAACAATAAAACCTCTTGTACGAAACATTGTTCCTTGATAAAGTTTGATTTGTCTGTATTCATTTTTAATTGTACAGTAACGATAACGCGCACGTACCAAAAAAAAAAAATAATAATATTGTCACAATGCATAAGCATAAATCAATTACTAGAGCAATGAAGTAACTGGATTTGCACTGTTGTAAAATATACTTACACATATTTATAAATCACCGAATATTGTCCCCCTGAAAATTTCTCGTATACTCAATACTAAAGATTTTATCACTTTTCCACCCTGCATAAAAATTAAGGTATTTGGACAGGGCCACGAAAGAGTGCTGAGATTTTTATTTTCTTGCATATGAAGTACATAGAAAAAATTGTAATACCTGAAAAATTTGGACTCGAAATTTTGATGGATCTCCACTTTTTAGACTTCTTTGAGTTCAAAAAACACATTTCTGGAAAATGTCTGTCTTCTGAGTGTGACAAAGATAAGTCAAAAACGCTTTGAGATATATGAATAAAATCTGGTATATGGTTTTACACCTAATTTGCATATTTCTGTCAAATTTTGAATAAAATATGTTCAGAGGAAGTCCAGCTGTTCGAATATAATTTAACACTATAACTACAAAACGGAGAGAACTAGATAGATAAAATTCGGTACACAGATCTATGGTGTGAGCACGAGTCAAATTTAGAACCAAATCCAATTACGGTTGTCTGTCGGTACGTACTTTCAAAAGTAAGTAAACGCGATAATTCAAAAATGCAGTTGCTTAAATATGTCAAATTTGATATCAGAATTTACGAGTACAAATGTCAAATTTTTGTTTCAATCGGTTGAGAAAGCATAAGTTCGACTTTTAGATAATTTTGATCGAATCGCCAAATAACTCGCCAAGGATGACACGATAGATTCAGTAAAAATGCTAAATTCACGCCAAAGGTATATATTTTGTAACTACTGTACACCAATGCCATGTAAGGCAATCTTTGACATGACAAGTTTATTAGAAAGTGTGCGAGAAAGTTTTGGAAAGACCACAAATAAAAATATTTAGTTATTATGATGTACCTCTGAGGGTTTTTTTTAATCATGTGAGTACATGATGTTGTTTTCCTTATTTTTAAAATGATTAAATGCACGCGAACCAAAATTTAATAGTCTGAAGAAAAATTGTTAAATAAATGAATAAATAAAAGTATTAAAAATGTAATGACAATTTTATGTAAAAATGATCAGATTCAGAAAATTCCAGATGTTACGCGTACTTTAGTTCTTTTGATTATTTTATTTTTTCTAATCTTTATCCGGAGATTGTGAGTTTTAATTTTTTTTTTGCCTTTAATTTCCCTTTTAAAAAATCATTTTCTTAAATTGTATTCCCTTCGTGACAATATGAAGAAAGTGGGTCGTGAAAAGTTATTAACCGAAGAAGCGGAAAAATGGAGACTTGATGGAAAAAGTACAGAAAAAAGATTGAAGGAAAAAAAAAAAAAAAAAAAAGAAAAGAAAACTGAAATAGAAATAGCAAGCTATAAAACGAAAAATATTTGAATCGACTACAACTCTTGATCAGGAAATAAATAAAAAAAGAAAAAAAAAATTATTTAGCATCCAAAAAGTAATAGAAACAGGAATCTAGATTGGATCGAGTCAAATATAAATATGATGTGGCTTTATAAAGAGAACGTAGGAAGCGGAAAAATACAGAATTTTACGATTTCAAAATTTTGAAGTTGGGATTCTGAATTGAAATCTTAAACTTCTACATCTTACAGAATTAATAAGTACATTTCTACAGAAATATTATGGGATAAAACTCAATATTTTTACTTTCTTGTATACGTAGTATACAGAACGTATAATAATCGTCCGAAAATTCGATCTCGAGGTTTTAACGAATCCCCACGTTTTACACCTCCCTGAGTTTGAAAAACACATTTTTGGAAAATATCTGTCTGTCTGAGTGTCTAACTAACAGACTAAGATAACTCAAAAACTCTTGGAGCTAGATGGATTAAATTTGGTATACAGATATGTAGCTTTCTATCAAATTTTGAACAAAATTCGTTTTGAAGAAGTCTGTATCCAGTTGCTCAAATGTAAGTTTAGACAATAACTACGAAACGAAGAGAGCTAGATACATAAAATTCGGCACACACATTTAATATTTATACCGTAGACACCTATCAAATTTTGAGCCAAATCCAATTAGGGGTTAACCGTCTGTAAGTCTGTACTGTCAGAAACATATAAAAGCGATGACACAAAAACACATTGAGTTAAATATATTCAATTTGATATGGGATTTTGTGATTACAAATGTAATTGTTTAACAAATCTTTATTTCAATCGATTGGGAACAATGTATATGAAGCACTGATTAGATTTTCGGATGTTAGTAACAGCATACCAAGGATTACTCGCCAAGACACGATAGATTTAGTATAATTGTAATTTTCAGCAAGCATTAATATTTTGTAACTGTTGTATGCCAATTCTCCCTCTGGTTTAACACCTTTATTAGAGATTATATCAAAAAATTTTGGAGAGAACTCTACCGCTAGTTTTTTCAAAATGTTGTCTGATGGTTCAATTCACCAATGCATTTGGGTGCGAGTTTCCAATTATGGTTTAAAAATCCATCTCGGTAATGAAATTTTTTATTGCTGAATAAAAATGCTCTCTCATTATAACTTGAAATTTGCGATTGCAGATTTTTATTTATTTTATTCTAATAGTTCATGAAATAAATAGGAAATATAAATTTTCAAATATTTTAATCAAAAACGAAACCTATTTTCAAATCCATAACTGGCATCTGTGTTTTGTTTTACTTCATTGGATTTCATGAGTTAGTTTTCCATTTTGTGGCATCTTTCAACAAAGTATTCATACTCGTCATTTTTATTTCTTTCGAGTTTCCTTTCTATTTTTGATATAAATACAGAAAAAAAAATACTTTAGCCATGGATAAGATAATGCTTGCCCCGATTGAAGAAATACAAGAAAGAACGCAAATACCTGGCATAGTGAGTTCTTTATTTAAACTTTTTAAACTATAATTTTTAATAAATATTAGGTTTATGAAGGCGTGGAATTATTACATTAGCCAAATGTATGCCAAAAAATATGAACAAATCAAGCAAAATTCGCCAAGTATCTGTCATTGTTTTTACATATTATTCTCATTTCTCAACATTTCCTGATAATAGTGCAAATATTCCTGTTACTTGTAGCTCTAATATAAATAATATTTCCGATTTTGGCTATTGTTTTAATAAAAATTAATTTTCACACATCATATATTTAGCGAATTCAGTAAGTCGAGATTAGCGTTAGGTTTCCCGCCAAGCTTAACAAAATCATGCCAACCGGTCAAAAACATGAAAAGTCCGCCATCTTAGATGACTAAAAGAAATAATAACAAACGGCTTTTAGGGTTTCTATAAAAATTGACAGGATTACATTTAGAAAGAAGGTGTTCCAAAATAATTCAACTTCGGCGACCGAACTTGAATCTTAAGTCTAGCTGTGTATTCATACAGTAGACATATTAGGTTACTTAAAAATGTGATATGGTTCTATCACAAAAGCATCAAAACTTTTGTCATCTACTAAAACAACAACGATTTCTATATCTTAATAATGTTAAATCTAATGCCAAATCTGCCTAATTATCACTTGAAATTCAAACTTGGCGGCAGTATCGCATTTTAAGTTAAACGAATAGTGCCTTTAATTTCTTAAGAACAGAATCGTACAACATCTTTAAATCTATTTATCATACTGGTCAAATGATTTTACCATTTTGATATTGATTCAAAATTATTAAGAAGTCTTTTCGTTACTTTCCCCTGAATTCTCTACCAACCAATGGTATTTTTCCGTTGGTCAGGCACAAATATCGCCAATTTTGAACCAAACGCGAATTTGGCGTAAGAAATTTTGCAGAATTCTACATTATTTGGCGATTTTTCGCTTGCGCCCGGCTAACGGGAAAATACCCAACCAAGATTTCTATTGAATTCATAAAATCTATCAACTTAGCAACACAAAAAGTATACTTGTTTCTTTCTTGGCGTATGTCCTGCCAGTGTTCACTTTAGTGACATCCGCAGTAATTAAAAGAGAATCAGTTCTATGTATTTTTAATTAATTATAGTATGACTTATTGTTATTTATTTATGTTAGAATCAAGTTTAGAACTATAGCAAAAATTTTTGTTATAGATTTCTGAATTACTGACAATTTGGTAATGCATTTATGGATACAATAAAAAATTTTGTCATCAATTCATTCAGGCTTAAAACTTTACTATAAAAAGTGTTGGATACGGGTCCACATCTCATCTTCGTTTTTAGAAGGAGATTCAGAATGAGAGAATTTTACCCAGTAACATCCGTGTTTTGCTTGGGTTCGAATTCGGTTGAAACTCAGACTATTATATTATAGTGTCCTTGGCTCCTCCGTTTCAAGATCCGTTCCTAATCATTGCCAATATTTCGACTTGTAGCTCTAGTATGACGTTAATCATTCCATACTTCTAACAATCGATTAATTTTATCGTACTGTCATCAAGAAGATGCTTAATGAATAAGTAGAAGGAAGAATCGCGCATAATAATTGAAAACCAAGGTTATACATACGCTTGAAACATATTTCTCCTTCTCGGAAGTTGCGATTCATTTCCGTAAGTATGTACTATTTATGGCATTCCAAAGTCGGAGAAAATTTTTAATACTTACAATCAGCTTAACTACGAGTATTGACAGTTGTCATTTTTGTTAGTCCTGAGCAATTCATCATCAAGAAAAAGAATCATAAAACATGATTAAATTTTTAATTGATAATGAACAATTATTCCGATTTTAATAATCATAAATTTTTCCGTGCTATGTTTCAATATTCTTCCTTTTTATTCATAGTATATTCTTAATCTTCCTCTAGTGCTTCATTTTATGCAATTGCTTTCTGTCTTGTCTTTGAATTCGACACATAACGCAGCATTCATTTCACAATGTCATTCATTCATCATGCAATGTTTCGCTTTTTTACTTATATTGTACATTATCATGTTTATCCAATCAATATTCTTGTACTTTAAACATTGTATAGTTTAATTTTTATCATTGGTATCAATTTTATTATATACGCAATTAAATTTTTGTCATTTGCATGTCTCTCTGCAATTGACGAGTGCGTTTTTTTTTTTTTTTTTTTATTTCAATTAAAGTTGATCTATGTCGAACTGGATTCGGACCTCGTAAGCTCTGTTTACGGCGGTGAGAAAATGTTCGAATATAATGCTGGAATTTGAGAACTTCTGCCATCCATGTTAAACTCGCACTTATTGTAATATAACACTTCATATGCTCCTAGATAGACTATATCATAGACTATATACATTTACAGTGTCTTGTAACTCCACCAATGTCGGATAGCATTAAGGTTAGATTAACTTATGCTTGTGCAGTTGATTTTCTTCTTGTACATGAATGGTAAAAATATTGATGAGCGGTTTGTTTGTTTTGAATTAGAGCCTATTTTATTTCCTTCAAAGCATTCTAATAATTATGAAAAATTTCGCAAATTTAGAATTAAAAAAAAAATCAAATGATTGAGCAACGATACTAGATGTTTTTTCCTAAATTGTGTTAAGCACTAGGCAACAAAATATTAAAATCGATACATTTGCATCTTTTAGATTTATTTTTAATTTGTATGTATAACCACGATACTTCATTAATTTTTGGAAAAAAGAATGTATTTAATTGGTAGAACAGAAAAACGAGCAGCATACAATTAGAATATGTACGCTATTTCTCGCTGCTCGTTCTAAGCTTATTTTTCTTCTAATTTGCCGTAAATTTTGTTGATTTTAAATTTTGTCCTGCGTATGCCAGACATGTTAGAAAGGACAATGAAGATAATGTTTTCTTCAAGGGAGAAAAAATTAAGTTAAATGCGGATTCTATGCGATTCAAATACGGTTCATTTTCATTAAAAAAAATCTGAATCGTCTTTGTAGAGAGAAAAAGAAACTTCCATGAATTTATAAATCAATCTGTCTTGTATATGTAAATAAACCTTCTCTCTCTTTTGCAGATGGCCAGCCCGAAAACCAAAATGCATCAACTTGCTGCCGCCGAGGAATACTGCTTGCTGGATCACCTAAGTGCTTTGGATATCGATTCTCCACCAATCTACCCAAGGTTAACCGGAATCATTTGCACTATTGGTAGGTTATCTTTCCTTTCCTTCTTAGCGGTTCTTTTTATTCTAACAAAAGATTTACTTCTGATGGAAGTAAATAAAGTTGCCTATAAGCGAATACCATCAAGCAAATATCTCAGAAGTTGCGATCTGATGACAGAAGTACAATTGATGTTCATACCATTTGATAGCTGCTTGCGAGTTGTGCTTGCTTTCTAATTGGTGGAAAGGGAATCAAAATGTAAAACGTACTATGAATCCTTTAGATTGTTTTCTGCAACACGCCGAGACGAAATATATTTTTAAACCAAAGAATGCAGATGATTTTCTTACTTGACAACTGATTGATCGGAGATCTTGCCAAAGAACAGAGTAGTAATGTTTAAATATACTCGAAGTTGGTACCGTCTTCTCAAATTTCAGAGGTATAAACAAGATGTGTTTTGCCCTTTCGATTTCCTTGCAGAACCTGCAAGATCATTTACAAGCTTTTTTACCATTCGATTTAACTGATAATAATTTAAACATTTTGCATAGACAAAAATATGGTATTTAGCTTGGCGAAGTTTAGCGTACGAATGGCTCGTGTGTCAATAAGCTCAAATCAGCCCTGCAGTTAATGTACTCTTACGACAGTGGTAAATTACATCTGAATTTTACAAGATGGTGAAGTTTTGGATTTGAAAATGAAATAGGAAAACGACCGCACTTTAAATGAAATATAACGGAAATTGTCGGGAAGAAAACTTAAATAGTGCGAAATTTGTTCAGTAGTGGCTGTTTTCTCATTCTGATATTTCTTTAATATTGTCTAATTTGACAATAAAATTAATCAGGGTAAAATCCAAGAAAATATTTTATGCTCTGGAGCTGTTAAAAAGGTAATTGGCCAATTGGTTCCAGGATACCTATATAGCCTGGAGGTTTTTACCAATTATATACAAAAGATGCTACCATTTATTTGTTCCATATAGTTAAATAGGAGCTAGGTAATCTGTAAAAAGTTAGTACTAAAATGTCTTAATCTATTTAATACTGTGGGATTATCTGAAAGTATTGCGTATTATGCTTACGTGTGTGTATATTATGTTACAAAAAAAAAAAACACCCAAGTTTGGGTCAATTTATCCGAAGGAATTTCTTGTACTTAGCACATTTTAACGGTAATTCCGTTGACAGAATAGAGACATTTCTTGCCAACATTTATGCTGGGCCACCATTACTTTCCAGATAAAAATAATACGGAAAGACTCAGGCTAAAATTATGTTTCGAATTTGTTTTATCAATTTTTCAACTCTTATATAAATTTCCCGCAAGTTGAAGCCATTCTGCCGTTAGAAGTTCAGAAAATGAATGTCGCCTTGGATTTCGAACTTTCATCAGAATTTGATTCAAAAGTGCAAGAACTTTTCAACGCATCGCTTTAATCATGTGGTCCAACTTAATTTAAAGCGCAATTTCAATAAAAGCATTTAAATTAACACCAAAACTGAGCTAACGAAAGTAAAATTCCGAAGAATTTTTGAAAGGCAAAGGAATTTTAAAATTTGTTTTGTGCAATACCTATATACATTCGAAGATACTTCTATAAACCACTCTATCCTGTGAACTTGTTTCCAATAAAATTGTAATACTAATACTGTAGTTACTACTGCAGTTACTAAATATTGTAGGCTCAGTTTTTGTGATTTTTCTTGAAAGATTGATGTTTTATGTGAATGTATTCCAAAATTCAGTAAAATATTAAAATCAATGACTCGAACATTTTTTAAAGTAATATATACCAATGGAAAATTGTCTAGAAATTGAATTTCTTAGACACAAAAAAAAAATCTTGATAAAATGCGTTTGTTCTAACTACAGAAGTGAAGTGTAAATATCCTATAAATAGGATGCGGGAATTAACGGGTTAAAATGCGACATGAATTCAGCCCATAAAATGTAATATCGATAGAAAAATCTAGAGAATTTTCCATTGTGCAAAACATTTACTGTCATAAATCTTGTTTAATGTACGGTATCGGATCCATTAAACGTCTTCAAAGATAACCTACTTTCATATTTATGAAAATTATTGGTTTTCCGTAATTCTTTCGATTTCCAACAAAATCTTGATGCAGTTACCGACTTTTGATCTACAGTATCACACACGTAAAAGAGCGCTAGAGATTATTTCAGATAATAAATTTAAAAAAGTAATTTTCGAAAGATTGAGCGTAGCACACGTAGAAATCTGAATCATCATGCAACAATCAAATTGTCATGTTCATGCTATAATATACAAACCACTCTATCATGGAAATCTGTTTCCAATAAATATCATGAGCACTATTTAAATAGGCAGAAACGACATAAATCAAATTTCACTTTTTATGAATCGGTTCGATAAAAGTGTATCTAAACGTTAAGTGCTAAGAGTAATTCTATATCAACTCTATTTGTTGGTGCCAAGCATGTTCTGAATTAGAATATAGAATGGTAATTTCTCAAATTTCATTTTTTTGAAATTGGTAATTCGAGCTAGCATTGTTCTTCTGAGATTCAATTATATCTATTAAGTGACAGGTGCTTCTCATTGCAGTTCATTTCGGATCTTTCAGTTACTGAAATATTGCAGAAAATAATGAAATTTTAGATTAAAATTCTTAATCTGAATTATAATTTGAGTGGGCAAATTTAAATTCTTGAGCAGTGGTAAAATAGTCAACTGAATCAACGATTTCAGTCGAATTCCATTTTGGATTGAAATAAAGTTTAAATTAAAAGCTATTAATATGAGCGGAAACGTTTAAATTAAAAAGTTGCAGGTATTAAGAAAAACTGGTAAAATAAGCTGCCAAACTTTATATAAGCTTAATTATGTCAGAATTTTTTTAAAAAGTACACATTTAGAAAATAATGGAGAAAAAATTGCATTTGCAATCAACATTTTATCTCAGTTAAGCCTAATTTCCGATTACCGTTATGCTGTCGAATATTGTGCTATTAAATATTTTTGTCGATTTAGACATATATTTTTTTCTTTTTGTTATTTTTTTGAAATTAAACTATTATAAATGCGCTTGAAAATTGTATAATTATGCTTTTAGAATATAACTTTTCAGTTCGCGAGTTAGGACAAAGTACATTACGCTTTACGGTAAAATCGAATTTTTCTAAAATGATGCAGTTACTATTCGGATTTTTCAGCCATTCTCATTTAAAAATTCCGTACTTAACGGAATTTTTAAAATTTTGTTCAAGCTTAAAAAATATATTTTTAAACTTATGTTTTTAAAATTTATTGCTAACTTAATTCAAAACATTCTCATATCGTTTTAATTTGTTGATCTCCTATTTAATTTAAACCATAAAATTCAATTAAATTGCGTTGAAAACACCAAGACTGAGAACAGTAAAATTCAGAAAAAATTGAAGGGGTTTGGAATATTTATTTTTAGTTTAGAAAAATAACTTCAAAAATTCTCAGAGCGTCATTTTAAAATCTTCACTAATATACTAAATATTAATAGTACACTTTAAGTCTTTTTAATATCTAATTTTTTAATTTAAATTTTTCAGATTTATCTCGTAACTTTAAATGAGCAATTCTTGTATACATAAATTGATTTCATGAATCTCGGAAATGGCTCTAACGATTTGGATAAAATCTTATATTTAGATAAGATCTTACTTTTAAAATTTATCTATATAGGTGTTTTTCCTAAAAAAAAAATATATATATAATTTTTTTTGTGTAAAAAAAATTGCAACTAACAGTTAAAGCGTTTTTCTACTGCTCTCATTTTGATAATGTCACATAGCGGACAATGTCTCGGATCAAATTACGCCATTGAGACCGCGGTGGCCTGGTGGTAAGATCTCGGCTTCGGAACCAGAGGGTTTCAGGTTCGAGACCCGATTGCACCGAAGAACCGTCGTGTAAGAGGGTCTGTTGCACGTTAAATCCGTCCTGAGCAAACGTCCTCTCGCTGGTGTGGTGTGGAGAGGGGGGTGCCAGTTCAGGTGTCGTGCTCCTCATCTGACCGTAGTTCAAAATTGCGAGGTCTGTCCCAAAATAGTCCAAGTGTTGCTTCAAACGGGACGTTAATATAACTAAACCAAAACCAAACTATTTCGCCATTTGGTAAAACTGAGTACAAGTTCAAAAATTTAAGAGATAAACTGTAAAATGAATACTATATTATAGTAGATTGTTTCGAACAACATGTTAAACTAAGTGCATTCATGAATTTTTATTTAAATGACCAGTTCGTATGTAGGCAATATTGAAAAATATTCATATGTAATCAGTATGCGATTCGTAGCTAAATATTTTCTTCCAAAAAAAGCCTTTTCGAGCGAAATTTGGTTGCCCTGGTACTACCTTTTTAATTAACCCAAAAAACGGCTATTCCAACTGTTATCCGTAATACCAATTATCCGGCAACATACTAGGATGCAAATTTAGAAACCTTTTTCAGATATTCAGTTCAACAAATTAAACCAATAAGATTATCATGCATTTTTTCCCCCCTCCTTTCTGATTTTTCAAGACTATTCAACCAGGCTATGGGGCGATAAAACGACCTCCCAAGAGGTTTGTGAGAACAGCTTGAGTGTCGTTCTCATTTAACATTACGACGTTCGTTCTGTAAAGCTGCTGCTCCAAAATGAGACTAGTTTAAATTCGTCATCGGACCATGCTTTAAACCGATTTTATTTTATTCCATAAATTTTATTGACTCATAGCATTAAAAGAGAGCCTTAATCAAATTAATAAAAATCGCTTCGAATTTACCTTCATCATTTAACTGTTTAAATCATTTTCATATCATGCAATAGCTTCGGCAATTTAATTTTTTTATCTCATTAGTTTATTATTCAGATATATTGTATGTTTCATCTAGTGAGTCAGTAGTGGCCTTTTTATCTGAAAATAAACTTACATTCTCTATTTGAACTCGTCTTAATATCGGTTTTAAAAACCGAACTCAACAAATCCAATTTAAATTGTTAATTTATTCATATTTTCACGTAGATACTTTAGTTTGGGACTCAATGAGACACACAAGAAGTAGAGCAAAACCAATTTATTAACTCAACTCTGAACTGAGAACACAGTGACTGACATATCTTCTGCTTTTATACTAGCAGGGAAGTTCCAGAATACTTTTCTGGAGATAGCAAGAAAAGTCCAGAACACTTGTCTGGTAAACTAAAGAAATGTCCAGTATCTTCTGGAACATGAAAAAATTAACACATAAAATCAAGGGATTAAATATTTACATATACTATGAATAGCATTGTCTCTAGCGGGATTCGAACTTAAGGTCTCTTGATTATGAGACCACTGCCATGGAGATTCGACTGTCTTCAATGCGGCAATATTGTTATTTTTCAAAGAACAAGAAATTTTCTTAAGTGAAAGAGTGGTCATAACGTTTATTATTAGTTGTGTATTTCTTTATCATTATCTGTGGCTTCTGTTTTTCTGCCCTTGGAGGCCTAACTATAGATGTGTGCTCTTCCCAATAGGTCCTGCCTCCAAGGAGGTCAACACCCTCGTACAGATGATCAAGGCTGGCATGAACATTATCAGGTTAAACTTTTCGCATGGATCTTATGAGGTAATGTCCTTATGTTGACTTCGACTTCTACATTTCATATCGTTTGTGAATAATTTTGATATGTTGAGTTTTAATTTGCTACAAATAAACATTTTTCTTATTTTGCGCAACCATATCTTTAAAATTCTAAGCAAATTTTTGATTTGAAAAATTATACAATTTTAATAAAGCGAAATTTGAATGTTTGTTGCACGAAGCTTGTAGCTGATAAGTTTGTATTGACTTAGTCGGCTGGCACAATGTAATTCAATTCTGCATAAATATCATTGATTTTGAGTTCACATAATATTTGTTTAATTTTACTCGTACCTCTAGATTTAATTCGAATGGAATGGCTCATTGCATCATGATTGCTGTTCTTGATCAAATTAATCAAAATTATACGGAAGATATTCTTCAAACTTCGGTATGAATTAATATTGTTACGAAAACTAAATTCTAAGTACGTAAGATTCCATAAAATTTTGATAAAATCAATGGGTTCGCTGTTGTGAGTGTATGATGATACAGTCAGCAGGCCTCAATAACAAATGACGACCTTTATTGACACGAATACACAAACGATAAATACAGACAAGATTTACACAATCAATATACAACATCCCACAAGAAGTCATCGATTGTAAACAACCATAGCAGCATACAAAACTGCCAGACAAAACTCAGTAGGAAGAGAGAATTCACGTAGCTGTTCCTTATGGTCTGCCCAAAACATCTGCCATTCTCCACTGCCTTCACGTTTCAGCTGTACACAACTGCCGACTCGCTATTTGTACGACTGGCTACTCAACACACGACTAGATCTAATACTTATCTCCAAGACTCGGTGCACGGATCAATTCTTAATCCACTAATCGTTTGAACTCCACTCAACCCTTGGGTTTCGCTGGACCGATTCAATTAATTCGTTCGCTGACTCAACTCGAACTGATTCTAGCTCGGACTGCCGGTCTTTTAGTTTTGCAGCAAAGCATTGAAGGTTTTCGAACAATTAGCATAATTCGCCTCCTTTTGATCCTATCGCCAAAATTCCCGAAGATTATAGTGTCATCCATTTTGTCGCCAAATGTCTACCAAGTTTGATACCAAGCCCGGGGGTCATTGATCCGGCATCCGGTCAGCATCCAATAGAGATGACCGTAAAATTCTTTTCTATGATGGAAGTAACTGTGCTGTAAAGCAACATTAGAGATTCGTAACAATATGTACTTGGCGGAGAACATCTGTGAATGGAATGTCAGAATGACTGCCATAATAGTGAATATCTAAATCGGTGATCAAATTTAAAATCTTTCTCAATACTACTAAATTATGCAACTCGAAATAATGAAAATGAAGCCGTAGGACAAGCTAAATAATTTTGATCAATATAGTTACAATTATAATTTGTTTTTAGACAAAATCGCATTGTCTAATTCATTAATATCTAAGAAAGTTAATCTGCAGCATTCGAATATTTCTAAGTGTACTATTAGCGCTTTGCAGTATTTCCGGTATAACAAAAGAAATGTACCTTTATATTTATATGAAAAATGTTTGCATTCGTCATTTGCTCTCGAAATGGTAAATTTAATTTACCACACTTATGCATTTACTATAGTCTGTGTATTTTCTGTAGGCGGTTCAAGGTCGCATTTTCTACCGCGTTACTGGTACCAGACAACCAATAACGAGGCAGAAAATGTGACCTTGAACCGCCTACGGAAAATACAGACTATAGTCCATGTAATTTATAAGTAAATTACATTTATTGGTCAAGAATTTATAGGCATTTACTTATATTACATACATTAAGAAGACAAACATCATTACATTTACTGGTGAAAAATTTATAAATGCTTATAAATTCTAGGTTACATTTTGAGCATAAAATCGGATTCATTATTGTTTAAAATTATATGCAACACGCAACAATTAACGTGCAATGTTTTCATGTTTTACAGTATCACGCCAATACCATCAAAAATGCCCGAGAAGCTATTCGTAAAGTTGCTGAAGAGGAAGGTTTGGCTTCCTGCCCCGTTGCTATTGCTCTCGATACCAAGGGCCCCGAAATAAGAACTGGATTACTTGAAGGGGTAAGTTTTAGCTTTTGAATAGACAAATCTTAAGAATATTTATCTTCTATTTAACAAAATATTCATAGAAAATATGAATCTTCATTTAGAATTGCTATGTAAGGAAAATATAATGGTTCCTTTTTAATGATAGGGCACATACCGATTATTCCAGATTTTAAACACGAGTTATTTTTAAGTTTTTGACATAGGTTAATTTTAGATGAATACCTAAAATTATTCTTCGTATTATTCCGAATAAATCTCTTGATTAAATCAAGAGTAAAAAACATAATTATTTGTTCAAATGAACCTACATTTGACTTAGGTATTGAAAAAGAAATATTTCAAAATCGATGCATTTAATTATCGGACCGCGTTGGCCTGCTGTTAAGGTTTCGTCTTTAGGACCGGAGGGCCGCAGGTTCAAGACCCGATTCCACCAAAGAATCGTCATGGAAGGCGGCCTGGTGCACGTCAAATCCGTCAGAGCCAAATGTCCTCCAGTTGGCATGGTGTGGAAATTTGTAGAGAGGTGGAGTGTCAATCCGGATGTCGTCCTCGTCATCTGGTTAGACTCAAAGTTACGAGGTCCGTCCCCAAATATCCTTAGTGCTGCTTTAAAGCGGGACAGTAATTAACTAAAATTAAAACTAAACATTTAATTAGCATAATAAGAAAACTACTCGGTTTTTATCACACTTAAATTGTAAACATTGGATACTTCTTTTATTGGAAAGTGCTCATTTTATTCTTTTTAAATAATGTATGACGAGTTTAAAGATAAAGTGTAAACTATTAATGTGCTATTCAAACTGAAGAATTTATTTTACCTTTATTTGCAGCAAATTACAATAAGTGTTGCATACATTTAACAGTAATTCAACAGATTAACATAAATTCTATTTAATACTTTATTTTTTAAAAAAAACAATGCACGTATTAGCTATGTACTTGTTTGGAAAAAAGCCAATTTTCAATCTTTTTTTACATTGAAAAAGGTGATTTTACTAACGTTATATGTTAATAAAATTCATGGACAGCAGTAGCATTCTTAGTCTTTAAACAAATCTCTGAAAAACACAATGTCATTACTCATTTTAACATGTTCATTGTTACTTAGCAAGCAATATCTGACTCGAGTTTTACAAGCAAAAGAAACTAACATTTTCGCAATAAACTAATAAAAATAAAGAACATGGTTATTTTTTTTTTCACACCAAGTATAATTAATTGTATGGTCATATGTTTTAGCAGATACGAGGGATAAAATGCTTTTTCTTGGAAGCAAAACAGTTTATTCTTCAACTTGTAAAATTGAAATGGATCAATTGTTGCTTGCTAAGTAATGGTATTTAGTAATTGCGTAGTAACCGCATTTTAGCATAACGGTTTAATTGGTAAAAACTGCATACCAACAGTTTCTTTTCTTTTTTTTTTCCTCATAATCAAAGAGCAAGTATTATAATCATCAAAATCTAGAGTTAGATTTTTTTTTTTATCTCCACGTTATAGACTGTAGGGGGAGGATATGAGCGAGGATAGAACCTGGGATCTTGTGGTTTGCAGCCCAGTAACATGACCATGATACAAAAACAATTGCTCGTGCAGCGTAGTTGTTAACTGGCTTATAAGCTTTCACCACAGACTCTCCCTCCAGTGAGTCGGAGGTGAGACGAACGATATGGCTGTTGAGTGGTGATGTATTGGCTGTTGATTCTAATGCACCTGTACCCATTTGAGTAGCGTTATGGCGAGCGTGTGTAGGTGAGTGGTTGCTGATGCTGTATCAAGTGACTCGGACAACTTTGGTTTGCTGTGGGTAGATGGCGCCACAACAGCTGTACGAAGGTTGAAGGTTCATCGTCCAAGGTCAACAATATGGCGGATTAGTATCAGCGAGGATGGAACCTGGGATCTTGTGGTTCGAAGCCCAGTAACATGACCATGATACAAAAGCAATTGGCTTATAAGCTTTCATCACAAGACCTTCACAAAGTTCGAAAAACACTTTCGGAATTCTGTCTGTGATAAAACTCAAACTTTTTGAGCTAATTATGAAATTTAGTAGATGCTCTTTATATGAAACTTGAATATTTCTATCAAATTTTCAACGAAATCCATTCGCAGGAAGTCTGTCCGAATATAAGTTAGCACGATAATTACAAAACGAAAAGAATTAGTTGATATAACTTACAGATTTAACATCTATATCGTAGAAACCTATCAAAATTTGAAAGAAATCCACAAAGTGCTTGCTGTCTGTCGATCTGTACTTTCACAAGCGTGTCAGCTCGATAGTTCAAAAGTGCAATTGGTTAAATATATGAAATTTAGTACGATTTTGGTTGAGTAAAAGGTTTTGAGTTACTTAAAACAAAGCATCTAAAACGACAATTCGATTTTCGGGTGCCTATTGCTAAATGCCAGTGATTAAATGCCAAGAATCACGCAATACATTCAATGAAAATTCTCAATTCACGCCAAATATCAATGCTGTTTTACTATTGTTTGCTAATGAGGTAACATCCTAGATGGGCCCACCTCTTGGCGACTTAATTGAAATCTCGCCAAGTTGACTACTAATTGAATATTTATTATTTTTCAATTAAAAAACGATACGTGAAGGCCAGAACTTATAATAAATATAATAACAAATAAATATAAATAAATAAAATAAAATAATAAATAAATAAATAAAATAATAAAAAAAAATAAATAAAATAATAAATAAAAATAAATAAAATAAATAAAATAATAAATAAAAATAAATAAAATAAATAAAATAATAAATAAAAATAAATAAAATAAATAAAATAATAAATAAAAATAAATAAAATAAATAAAATAAAAATAAATAAAAATAAATAAAATAATAAATAAAAATAAATAAAATAAATAAAATAATAAATAAAAATAAATAAAATAATATAAAATAATAAATAAAAATAAATAAAATAATATAAAATAATAAATAAAAATAAATAAAATAATAAATAAAAATAAAATAAAATAATAAATAAAAATAAAATAAAATAATAAATAAAAATAAAATAAAATAATAAATAAAAATAAAATAAAATAATAAATAAAAATAAAATAAAATAATAAATAAAAATAAAATAAAATATTAAATAAAAATAAAATAAAATATTAAATAAAAATAAAATAATGTAAAATAATAAATAAAAATAATATAAAATATAAAATAAATTTTAAAAAAATCCGTCTAGGTTGCCACATTGGCGACGTTATCACCACTCGTTTGGCAAGAATTCAAAAAGACGCCAAGAGGTGGGCTGTGCTAGGATCCACCCGCTAATGCAATGCAAGGCATTTGGGACCTGACCCAAGGCCGTCCACAATTTTATGCGGGAAGATATGGATAACACCTCTTATTTGAGTATGCGAAAAAGTTTTGGAGGGAAAACTTTCGCTGGTTAAGTGACATCCCGAGATGGTGAAAAAGAATGCCATGCCAAAAGCGCCATTTTCATTTGCTAAAACGCTTTAATGCCAAGCCGAAAACGTTTTGCCACAAGGGCCTTCGCTACTCTAATGGTTGTTTCCTTTTTTTATATGGTAAGCAAAAATCAAGTGCTGGTAACTAAAATGATTTTATTTCTAAGAAATGTGTAAAAAGAATTTTAAAACATAATTTGTCGGAACATGACCTTTTCAATGTTTTAATGGCAAAAATCTTTGTCGCAGGGTGCAACCGCAGAAGTCGAAATGATGAAGGGAAAGACCGTCAGAGTAACAACCGACGAAGCCTATTTGGAAAAGTGTTCGGCGGAGAATCTCTACCTGGATTACAAGAACATAACCAAAGTAGTGAAAGAAGGCAGCCGGATCTACGTGGACGATGGACTGATCTCTCTAGTAGTGAAAACGATTGGTGGGTTTTTCGTTTGTTGTGCATTCATTTTAAACCTTTTTGGTACTTGTGTATTTACTGCATGCCAGCAGTTAATCGTCAAAAATTTCATTTATTTAATTGGTTTTATACATTTTTATAAAAAACCGTATTAAATAAATGTCTTGAAAACATTAAAATCCCCGAATAAAATATTTAAAGAAAAATTGCTCTTCTCCTACAGGTATATTTTCATTTAGTTAATAGAAATCGGAGAGATTTTTATCAATTCATAATGTCAAATTCAGATAAAATCGGCATATAAATAAGTGACCATGTCAAAAAAAAAAGTTTATGGCCCAAATTAGTATCGGATGTCATCGTTGGCAGGGCTACAAATTCGCCACTAAGCAGTGTACATTGACCTTTTTATATTAATTGGTTTAGTTTCACATTTCAACACATTTTCAATTTATTCAGCTTGTTGTAATAAAACTTAAAATCATTAACAACTTTGTGAAAACATGCATGGTTTTATCTATTTACAATGATGTGTAACTTTATGAAAGCAGTTATATTACACGTAAGTTTCTATCTCTAATTCACTTCTTTATTCATTCTGACTGCCATTATACAGGATGCATCGTTTTCACATTTTTGTTGGATAATGATAAAGTTTAATATTATACGCTTTTGTAATTTCAAAGTATCCAATAAAATATCTTTCACAATGGTATACCTTTTTTTTAAAATTAATAATATACTTTTTATAACACCCAAGCATCGTTTTTTAAACATAAAATATTTCGGAAAAGATCATCCAAATTTGAAAGACATAATTGGCGGTCCTTACCATGCTAATGTGGTCATTTTTACTTGACACTAATTTCTTGCGTAATATTTAATTTCTATTTTCACTTGGTTCTTTTAAATTTGCATCTCCTTGCTATTTTTAGTGAGTAATTTGTTTGTATCTTGAGTTAAGACGAGTTTGGCACAGCTTGGCCAACATTGGCTCTTGCGCCAGAAAAAAATCTATTTATTAATATCAAACTTTCAAATTTTAATCCATTATAACAAATCTATAACTATTTCTGAGATTTTAAGGACTGAAAGGAATCTTTATTCTAATATATGTATAGTAATGCATTTTATTTTTCGAAGAGATACGAGTTAAATACAGTAATAACAAAAGTGAACGTAATTTAAGCGAAACCTACCCCATTAAATTTGACAGAGTATTAGTATGATCCAGAATAATGACTCGTAGAATTTGCATTTGTTACAAATTTGACAACTAGGCTGGTAAAAGATTTTCAATCTATCTGTGGCATTTCTCAGCCTAGCGGTCCTAGGTAGCCGTCTAATCAGATTGTCAATGATAATTGTAACGGGAAAAATTGAGCATATCCATGATTGTGTAGCATATATTGTATAAAGATGTCATTATTGTAACAGAAAAAAAATACATATTGAAACAACTTGAACACTAACTCATTCTTCTTTTGACTTGGCCACTTTTAGTTGTGTACTGACGATATAATCCTCCAAAACTGAATTATCGAATTTTATGTACCACTTTCTCTTATTAAAATAACTCATTTACAATTTTAACAAATATTAAAGCGCAGTGATAATGTCCAAGTTATTGTAACATTGTATTTTAATGTTATTGGACAATTAAATTGAAGAACACAAATTCTAGAAATTTTAGATTTAAATATGTTTAACTTATAGTTCATAAATGTGGTACATTATATATTTTAGTTATTATACTATGTTATTTCTGTTCGTTCTATCATCGAGTTATCTTTTTAATCGTATGTTAACTACACCAATAGTATATTTGTGAGAACTTTTTCGAAACTTATTATATATGTTAAATTAAGATGAGATATAACTTGCCAATTATTTAAATGGAATTTTTGTGCACAGGTTCTAATTATGTTGACTGCGAAATTGAGAATGGCGGTATGCTGGGCAGCAAAAAAGGTTGCAACTTACCTGGTGCTGAAGTGGACTTGCCCGCCGTATCTGAAAAAGACAAGCAGGATTTATTGTTTGGTATCGAACAGGATGTGAGTAAATTTCTAGCAATTTAACACTTTAAAGGGCCATTTTTTTCTAGTCGTATGTTAAAATATTTTTAGGCTGGAAATTAGAATAAGAAAAGGGGTTCATTTAGCTTATTAGATAAATTTAATTTTAATTAATTTGGTTAATAATTAAGTAACAAATCAAGACGCATCATTTTGTGTAAGATAAAGAACTGAAGCATCTAAGTTTCTGACTTAGCTAAAAAAAAATTGTCAGAACTTAGGCCAACCTACATAATTTCAAAGATTGATAAATTTGGTGGGAAGCATACTTCCCACGACCCTAGAAAGGGTTAAGCTCAATTACAAATAAACATTTATTTTTTATGAATTTTGACCCCCCGCCTTATTTTTGTCCAAACATAAAATATGAATTTGTTTTTCGTCTATTTTAAAATAATTATCACGTAATACAGTTAAATTTGGTTATAATAATCATTATTCAAAATTATTTTAACCCAAATACTGACGAGTCGTATGTTAGTATTTTAAAGTTATCTCAAATCAATTGGTAGCATGAGTGGCTTTTATTTCTTCATTTGGCAAAAATTTGGCAATTTGTTGATATGAACAAAAGATACCGATATTTGGAAAATATTTTTGTCTATAATGTGGCAATATGAATGGTATGAATATGTACAAACTAAAAATCTCAATTTTTTTTTTCAAACGATTTATTGAAAATTATGTATATACCTATATAATCTTGATTTGGAAATAATGCATTAACAAAATATTAATTAAATATTAGAAATTTATTTTATGACTTCACAATTTTTAAACTTTTATTTTCCCAGATTTAGTTAAAAAAAAATCATTTTAATTAGTTGACTTCTTTCTAAGATTCTACCATAAATTTCGTAACTGAAACTTAATACCGGGCATTTTCAAAATGGAAACTACATTATTAGTTTTAATTATAAAGAAAACTAATTCAGTTTTAGTCTATAATTCAGACAAAAAAAAGTTGAAACATAAGACGGGACGGGGGTGGGTGGGGGTGAAGGAGTATAGTTGCACGGTAAAACAAAATACTGCTGTTTGTCACATTTAGAGTCATATGACCAGGTTATAGAAAACGGATTTAGTCCCAAGTCGCTTACATTCACTCACCCAATATAAATAGGAATGAAAAAAAAAAAAAAAAAATATGCCCCAGGTGCTACTTAACTTCGTTGTGCCACTGAAAACAGCTTAAGCGTCAAAATAACTCGAACGTTGTGTTTTACGTTAAAGTGGTGAATGAACGTTACTGAGTCCACTTGCGTATCCTTTGAGTTATCACCTCACTCCAACGTATATAATATTTAACATCTACATGCAGATACAGTAAACATTTAAATTTATTTTTACTGACTATACAAAAATGGTATATATTGTTAACTATATACATCTAATTATATTGTCCTTTATATAACTATGGCGAGAGCAAGGAAAACAAAACGGGAAAAAGAATGTGTGAAAGAATCTTGAACTTATATAGCGTTAGAAAGGAATTTGCTGTCAGAGCTCTTTGAGTTCAACGGGGAAAGAAATCTGTGCAACTTAGAAGCAAAAGTTACAATGCAGCGAGAGTTCGAGTATTTTGGAAATTATTTTTTGAAGGGAGGTAGTTAAACATTATATAATTGGAGCTTTGGCTTGTTTTGGGTAAAAGTTATTGAAATATACTTATTATTGTCAGGTGTTGGCCGGAGGTCCTACCTCTCTCGATGTGTACAGATCTGCACATAAAATATGAACCGAAACTGAATTTAAAGTATTCATATCGTTCTAAATTTAAAATGATTTCGGATTCAATTTAATTATTTTGATTGATCATAATGAAATATAATTTGAATCATAATTGCTATTTGTTACCATAGCTTTTTATATTTTTTAAATTCTGTCGTTGCATATCTTGTATATATATTTTTTTCGCTTACTCCTAGTAATACATGTACAACAGATTAAAAAAACATGGCTCTAATATCACAAGTGTGTATAAAAATTGCTACAAAAAACCGTTTACAAAACTAGTTTCCCAATGTTCTCATTTTTGACATTTATAATGTTTGCCATCTCTGGTCCCCAATTTCACATAATCGAACAGCGTTGAACATTGAAAGGAATATACTTCAAAAAATATAATACTACTATTATCAGAGTGAACAACTTTTCTTTTTCAACAGGTGGACATGGTCTTCGCTTCCTTTATTCGAAATGCCAAAGGAGTAAAGGAAATCCGTGATATCTTGGGAGAGAAAGGAAAACACATCAAAATTATTCCCAAAATTGAAAATCACGAAGGTGTCAAAAAGTAAGTTTTTAAATAAAGGGAAATTGAACGTATTCTATCATAAACATTCTTCAAAAATTGAGAAAGATGCTGTCAACTTATGATTTACATAAGACGCTTTTAATGCAAGTAGTTTGTGAAACGATGGTATTCTTAGAATCATTAATCCTTTAAATGAAACTGCCCCAGATTTTATAGACTCTAATCAGGGTGAAGTAGCCATTTCCAAACCTTTAAATTTGTGTAGATATGCACCCAATTGGTAAGAAGCTTTAAATGATACAAGGAATTAAAATACTATTTAAATCAATCAACGGATTCTAAAAATTAGAATGAAATTTTTAGTCCCACAATTCTATTTTTTAAAATGTTTTTGTCACGATATATTGAATATTTTAAGCAAAAAAAGTTAACTGGACTAATTTGATCGCAGAAAAACATTAAAAAAAACTGATTTCATTATTTGAGATCAATCAACTGTCTCCTGTAAGAGCCGTGCACTAATGTCGAATCTTCGAAACACCGATTAAAATGACTTAAAGTCGTTTAAATTATGATACTCAAAACTTCATAATTCGGTCAATTTTAGTCGCAAAAAAAGTTTAAAATATTAGTTGGTTTCGGAGGACAGTATACAAATTAAATCATTTTCAGAAAGAACTTTATTGACTTAAACACTATATTTATGTTGTGATTAACAAAATTTTTCCGTCTGGAAATATTTTTTTCTTACTAATTCAATACTCTTTATAAAGTTACCGAGCCACGAATAAATTAGACAACTTGTGTTTTGACTAAGTGAAATTCAAGATAAATTATTTTGTAAAGTAGTTTTTTACGAAAATAACAGTTTTATTTTTTATTTCAATTTTTAATTTCTGTCGTTTTTTTTTTCTTTCATAAAATCATTTTCGATTGGTTTCTAAGTTCATTGTTTGCGTTGCATTGATTTTTGCATTTACGTATTACACGTTTTAATGCTATTTTCTCAAATCCTAATTTTTGGTAAAACATTCTTACAAAAAACCACAAATTAAACTCGAATGCAATATTTTTTTTTGTCCAGATTTCTTTGTTTTGCAATGCCAGAAGTTTTCATAAGCTTCATAATGTGAAAAAAATTGAAAATTTCATGTCATTTATCAGTCTCGAACCCCAATATTTAAAGATTGGTTAAAAATGCAGCTTATTTTTTGTTCGGGAACTGGATAAAATATTTAAGCTATCCGTGAGATTTTGAACACACATTTAAAAAAAACTTAACATAGGCGTTTGTTTTATACTTTTTATTCACTCACTTTCTTAATTTTTCTTAAAGAAATGTTGTAATTTAATTTATATATTTTAGCTTCAAATGCTTATTCTATGTATTTTATGCAAAAATTCAAAAAGCGTTTTTCAAATTCTTCCCGAATTTAGTCGTATAGCTTAAGATTTTTATAGGAAAAAAATTAGAGGTAAATGTTTTCCTTTACAATCATGGCACATTACTTTTTAGACTTTGTAGTGTAGCCTATTTCTTGTCTCTGTTGGTAATCATGTACGTTAATATAGAAAATAACGGAGTAAAAGACTCGATGTATGTGGGGGTGGGGGAGGAATCTCGATTATCACCGTATTATATAAAGACAGAGTTCTGCTTGGCAATTTTTTGTAAAATCGCATTTTTTTAGAAAATATTTAGATACGAATTGCATACTGATTACATATGAATAATTTTCACCTTTATCTACATATGAACTGGTCATTTAAATAATAAAAAAAAAAATCACGAATGCATTTAGTTTAACATGTTATTCGAAGCAATTTGCTATATTACAGTATTCATTCTATAGTTAATCTACTGTCATTTATGTCTTTGAACTTGCTTTAAGTTTTATCATGATGGAATCGGGTCCGAGAGGGGCCCTATATGGCATTATCGGCACGAGAACGTATAGAAAAACGCTCTAATAGTTAGTTATAAGAACGGTTTTTTAGTGTGTGTGCGTAAAACCGTTTCTTCAAGACATCTAGTATATAGATAAGCAAAATCTCATCTAAATATAAAACTCTATCCAAATCGTTAGAGCCGTTGCCGAGAAATGCAAAATTTATATAATGCATGCAAGAATTGCTTGCTTAAAGTTACAAGATTTTATGTAAACCATGCATTTCATTTGCTTTGTGATTTGTAGATAACGAGTCGCGTGATGCATGACATTTGAGGTTTGTTTTACAAGTATTGTTCGAAATATTTAATGAAAATTGTTAAATGGTGAAAGAAAAGGAAAAGTAAAGCTTTAATTAACGCCAAATTAATAGCAAATGAGTTAAAATAATATTTGTCAATTCTAATTTTAGACGCACCATTTGTGGCAACACTGATGAATCGAGTTTACCTTTTCCGAGTAACGGGAAATTTTTTGGCTGGCAGTGGTTTGAATATCTAAGCAAGCACGTGTTAATATTGCATTGTTTGTATAAAATAAAAATGGGACTTCCTTTCCATTTTTTTCCCTTCATCTGATATCTCTGGAAACCCGAGCGAGAATCTAGCAACTTGAAAGAAAAACGAAGCGCGAAGTTGCTAAGTTGGCGGCAAAATGTGAAAAACTGAATCAACTTTTAGATATTGGAGTTATGACCAAAAACTCTTCTCATTGTGGGGCTTTGAGTTCTGAATCGGAAGTAGGTCGATCGGTAAATGTTATCTTTTAAAGATTAAGCTTGCAACGTTAAACGAATAGCCAATGAAGTTTAAAAACGTGCTAACTGGAACTGACGGATATCGGGTACAGAATTGGTCAACATCGGGGATGGCAAGCTAAAGGGAGCAGGGGTCCCCTAGTATATACATAAGATTGTTCAAACTCGCAATCAGTAAATATAGAATTTTTTTGAGATGTATTTAATACAAATTTTAATTTTTCATGTATTTAGTGATCGATTGTGTATAAAAAGACCACATTAGTGGCTTTTTGTGTACTATAGAAAGTATGATTAGAGACCTAATAAATTAGCACTAAGAAGGCTATGAAATGCAAATGTTTTACTGATACAAAATATATACCAGCCAAAAAGTAGGAAAAACTAGCAATATAGTACCTGTGCCACTTATATTCCTCGTATTTTAAAATTGTCCTTTCAATTATCCATTTGTGAAGTTTTAAATGTTTCGCTTTCAGTAAAATAGCATTTCTGTTAAGAATTTAGATTATTTTATCAGAATCCGTAGGCATATTCAAGAAATATAATACCAAGACTGGCCTACCTTTTCTATCGTTCCAGAAAGCAGAGCTTTTGTTTTGCAATTATCTGCAAAAAATCAATTTATGAATTCACGCCATCAAAGAATGCTGAAGAGGTTCTAAATTAAAAGATTATATTGAATTTAAATGATACATTAACACTTTACTGCACATAGAACATTGATGGAAAGAAGGCAAGTCTTAATGTTCTAGAGTTCGCATTGCTTCTGCGTTAAGTTCCGAGGTCCTCTCTAGCACTTAAAACTGCATGTGTGACGCAACCTCTAGTGGATACATTTTGATGGTGATAAAAATGACCCTTATAAAGTGAAAGAGCAGTCTATCCTGAAAAGTTCCTATAAGATTTTGAATTTTTATGGAAATACTTTTCAAAATATGAAATTCTTTTTTAATAATTCATCTCTTGTTACTTTTCAGGATTGATGAAATCATTGAAGCCTCCGATGGCATCATGGTTGCCCGTGGTGACTTGGGCATTGAAATTCCTACTGAGAAGGTGTTCCTAGCACAGAAGATGATGATTGCCAAATGCAACATTGCCGGAAAGCCAGTTATTTGTGCTACGCAGGTATGAAAAGAAAACTTAGGAAGTATGCAATTAATTGCAGACATTTTATCAGTCTTGGGGATAAATGCGCTAATCCAACTGAAATAATGCATGGCATTTCAAAACAGTTATTTTCAATGAATAAGTAATTTAAAAAAAGAACAAATTCAAAAAGTGTTTTTTCGAGGAATTGATAAAAAGTATTTACATCAATAGTTTTCGTTTTTCTTACTTTCCCGTATATCTAGTATAGAGAATGTATAGTAATCGTTAAAAAAATTTCGAACTGGATCTTTTGACGAATCTCCACTTTTTAATTTCCCTTAGTTCGAAAAGCGCATTCTTGGGAAATGTTCGTCAATGATAAATTTAACTCGGAAATGCTTTGAACTAGCCTTTGAAATTCAGTATATACGGTCATTGTACTGAATTTGTAGATTTCTATCACATTTTGAGCAAACATCACTCAACCGAACAGACAGGAAGTATGTCTGTCCGGCTGTTCGAGTATAAATTAAAACTCTGACTACAAAACAAAGAGTTATATATATATAAAAAATTCGGTACAGATTTAACATCTGTAGCGTAGATACCTCTCAAAATTGGAGCTAAATCCAATTTTGTGGGTTGACTGTCTGTCGGTCTGTACTTTCAGAAACATGTAAATGGATAGTTCAAAAACGCAATTAGTTAATATTTTTTAACTAAAAGTGCAGTTTTATATCAAATTTTTGTTTCAATCAGTGAAGGAAAATGCCTCTTTAATACAAGTTCGATGCTTGGATATTATTAACTGCATGCCAGAGACTAATCGCCAATTAACTCGCCAAGGATTCCACGGTAGATTCAATGAAAATGCTAAATTCATGATGAAGGTTAATATTTCGTAGCTATTGTACGCCAATACCATGCAGGGCGCTCTCTGGGATAACACCTTTATTAGAGAGCATGCGAGAAAGTCTTGGAGAGATCATTCAAGCTGGTTGATTTTGTATTAATTTTGAATTTATTTTTGAATTGTGTAATGGTGGGATTATATATTTCTATAAAGGCTTAAGAAAATAACACTTAAATATTTAATGTAATATTTAGTAAATGATTGCTTATCATTTTCATAATAAAATTATATGCAACTAGGATTTCTATTTTTTTTACAATCGTATGCCTCGAAAATTTAAAATAAACTCTTTGTATTTTCCAAGAAAATATGTAGAACAAAAAAAAATTTATGCATGTTTTTATAATGTTTAATCTTCGTTTGCAGATGCTGGAGAGCATGGTTAAGAAACCTAGGCCCACCCGGGCCGAAAGCTCTGATGTGGCCAATGCTGTATTAGATGGTGCTGACTGTGTGATGTTGTCCGGGGAGACGGCAAAGGGCGAGTACCCCATTGCTGCGGTGCAAGTGATGCACGCCATCTGCTGCGAGGCGGAGGCTGCAGTTTTCCATAGAAACGTGTTCAGTGACCTCATGCTGAAGACCCCGATTCCTACCGATCAAACCACTTCAGTTGCCATCGCTGCTGTCAATGCTGCCAATAAGTCTCTGGCTGCCGCTATTATTGTTCTGACAACCACTGGAAGGTAAGGGAAAATTTCACCGTTTAATAGATTATATATAACTAGTAGTACCCGCACTGCGTTGGCCGTGGCATAACATCCAAGAGGAAAATTAGCGTTCAACTTAAGTCTAGCCTGCACCCGATATGACGTGGACATGTCACGCAACATCAAACAAACATAAAAATATATTTAGAAATCATCGACAATAACTACAAAACAATTTTTTATAGCCCACATTCAAAAATGTTTAAACTGTTAAAAAGGTAAAAATATATGTTCATAGACAAAACAATTCACTAAAATATACAACAGAAACGCTGTTTTAAAATTTAAAAATATACCAATAAGTCATTGCACCCACTGTTCCATACTTGTTTATCAACTCAGTATAATCTGATATGAAAATAAAATTCAGCTTGCTTCGTAATATTTCTTTGTAAACTATATTGTCTGGACGATCACTTCGCTCCTCATGAGATTCATTCTGTCTCTGTAATTCATTTGCAGTGTTATTTTAAGAGACGTTTACTTCGCTCAACAGAAGACATCCTTCCCTAAGTGTGGACATTCTTTCTCCGGTATTCGTTAACCGAACATTTCTTTCGTCTACATTTTCATTATCGCGCAATAAACGAAGCATTTTGACATTTAATGAGCTATTTTTTAATGTCATTTTGACATTCAATGTTCCGGTCAAGGTTGGATTTCCTTTTTGGGGAATAACGAGTCTTGAAATTAGACGAAAACCAAGAAATGTATCGCATATGCATACCACAGCTCATGCTATTTGCGAATGCGCAGGTTTTCGCACATACGCGGATAAGTACAAAGCACAGATACTGCTGTTTCATGCAGGCGCGAAGCGTAGTAGGAAAATAATTAAATCGCAATTATAAGACTCCTTTTTTGTTTTATTTTGACATGATTTCAATATACTAAAACCTTCCCTAATGAATGCCCTACAAAATGGTGCAAATATCTCCAATATCAGTGAAGTATTTCGAGTTTTTCAAACATACAAACGCTTTCAGGAGACTTCATTTTATACTATGTTTAGATAAAGCCTCCCTTGTCGAGTACAATTAGTTCCCGAATTTTACTCGTAATGTGAATCCTCTGTTAAGTAAAACAATTTTTATTTTCTCGTGTACGTAGTGTACAGAAAGTACAATAACCGCCAAAAAATTGAAACTCGAGATTTTGACGAGTCTCCACGTTTCCCTGAGTTCGAAAAACATTTTTGGAAAATGTTCGTCTGCCTGTGCAAAAATAACTCAAACGATTTAAGTTAAACGGTTGAAATTTGTTATACGGTCTTTACATCAAATTGGAAGATTTCTATTAAATATTGAGTAAAATCTATTCAAAGGACGTCCGCCCGTCTGTCCAGTTGCTCGAGTATAAGTTAACACGATGCTTATAAAACGAAGAGAGTTAGATACCATTCAATACATAGATTTAACATACATAGTGTGGACATCCAAGAAGTTTTAAGCCAAATCCTACTACAGGTTGTTCGTCTGTCGCTCTGTATTTTCAGAAACATGTAAACGTTGCAATTCAAAATCGCAATATCAAATTTGGTATGGGATTTTACGATTACAAGTGCGGCTTAGTGCCGTTTTTTTTCAATCGACAGGGAAAAACGTGTCTAAAACACATTCGAATTTTGGATACTATTAATGCATGCCAGGGATTAATCGCAAAATAACTCGCTAAGGATGACATGACAGATTCAGTAAAAATGCTAAATTCGCTCCAATTGTTAATATTTCACAAGTATTATAAGCTATGCAAGGCGTTCTCTGGCATGGCAAGTTTTTTAGAGTATGCAAGAGTTTTTTTGGAGACCACTCCCGTTGATTTTTTTTATAAAACTAAAACTCTCTAAAAATAAAAATAAAAAAATCGTCCCTTTCCGAAAAAAAAATACTTAATTTAAATTCAACTTATTATTTATAATGCATGCTTTTTGCAAGAAAGGTGTTTAAAGACATGTCTACAAAATACGACGAAAATGACACATTATCGTTAAATCTGTAGCTCGCATCTGTAGTTGCTTCATTTGGATGATGCTTTTCAACGCCGATGCAATAATTTCCTATTATTTCTGCAATTTTTTTACTAAGTTGCTCCGCTAGATCTTTATCCTCCTCTCCTGACGAAATCTGATTCTTAGATTTTTTACTACGATACAAAGTAGCTCCATACGTTCTTCATTATAGTTATTCTTCGGCCAACTCAACAGAGTCGATGTTATCCATTTCTAGCTTCATAATCTTGTCCAAAAGCTCAATCTCATTAAGGCACCGGCTGAAACCTTTTGGAATCGCATTCGACAACGCTTTCAGGCCAGAGCCACTATCTATTCACTCATTTCAAACTGGTACAAGCCAATCCACTTCCACAATCCATCCCTTGCCACTCGTTCTACGAAATATCGCTCGTTTAAACGAATCGCATTATATATTGTGTTGCTCGCAATGCGAATGACTCGCTATGAGAGGTGCCTGTTAAGCGAGGCTTGACTCCATATAAAATAACATAGGATATGGAATTAAAGTTAATAGTAGAAAGTATCTGTAAGCAATAATTTTATTGAAAATAAAATTACTGTTGATAATATCAATTGCCGAAATGTAATCGGACTGCATTAATGAGAGTAATTTCAAGTTTCTTTGGCGGTTAAGAGAGTATAATTACTCTGCAAACGTCAAGTTGATATCTTGCCAATTCAGCTGAACTTTGTAGTGTCAATTTGGAGCACTGATAAAACTTTCTTGCCACTCGATTTTTTTGCTGGTTTACAATCATTACGTAAATGAAGCAATTAGAATTTACTTTTATTTAGAACAATGTGTATGGAGATCTGAGAATCTTGGCATCGACAATGTTTACTGCTTATGAAGAATTCATTTTAGAAACATCAACAGATTAATGAATCCTTGATTTTAATAGCATCTTTAAATATTTTTAATCTTAATTTATTTTTAACTGTAATTAACATCTTATTTGTTCCGCATCACCGAAAGAACTTGACCATCTCAGTTATAGAAACATGATTGAGCTACTAAAACCAGTTATTTATAATGAAATGTATATATAGAGAATTATAACATTAATTCGAAATTTACTAAAATACATATTGAAGCAACAAATTTTGTTAAAGTAAAATATTAGTGAAATATTAATGAGAGTCTATATTAATATGTAAAATATTTTCATACTATTCTAAATATACATTAACAAATCTTGTTATATTGTTTCTTGCAATACTTATCGACAATTTCTTGTTTCAGGACAGCACATTTGATTTCCAAATATCGACCACGATGTCCAATTATTGCCATTTCCAGGGTGGGCTTGACAACCAGGCAGGCACATCTTTACAGAGGCATAGCTACAATCCATTACACAGGTGAGCATTTGGAAAAGAATAAAATTTAAATTATGCACCCTAAAAACATTACCATTTGAAAGTGGTAAAAACAGTAGCTGTTAAACGTCTACTTTATTCATTTATGTTCTAATACAAACCTTTCAAACCATTTGCTATTTTTTCATTCTTAATATTTCTGTTAATAGAAAATCATTCATAGCATAATGGTTGGGGGGGGGGGGAGAGCAGTTATAAATATCCCGGGCGCCTGGTTCTGGGGGTTCCATGGGTATAAAATAATAGGATGTATGTACCACTTAAAAAAAAAAATCTCGAGGGGGGCAATAAAAATGTCATGCTGTGGACTCCATTTACTCTTGCTAAACCATTGACGACAGGGGGCAAAAATGATACTATGTCTTGGGTGCCAGTTATTTTCATTACGCCGCTGTAATCCATATTAAAACGGGTATTAAAAATGTTGTCTGAATCATGTTTGTGGAAAAAACTGACGAAATACAACTTAAAAAATAAAAGCATTTAGCTAATTTAAATTTCTTATTGTGCTTCTAAGATTACTTATTAAAAATTATCTTGAGTATTTTTAAAATTCATATTAGCATTGATTAAATTCTACTTTCTTCATATTAAACAGAATTTTTTAATCCAAGCCTTGGGGGGGGGCTATTTTACTCCTGGCCCTTTATATTATATTTACTCCAACAAAAAACATTAAAAAAATTTTTGAATCATACTTTCGGTAGAAATTAATATATCCTGAATTAGATCGAAAAAATTTAAATAATCGATCCGAAATGTACCAGTAGTTTACATTTACCATGTTTTACAAGTTAAAAGTTTATTACTGATTGACTACATGATAAAATATGATTAAAAAAATAATAATTTTTATAAATAAAATAGTTAAAATTTGGGCACGATATTTGTAATAAAAATTTAATGTAGCAGATTAAATTTTATTAAAGAGAAATTTCTTGTGTATTATTGAAAGTTTAATCCAATTTTTGAAGTCTTTATTTTGCTATTGTTTCCAAATACAGTAACAAATTTAACCTTCTATTAAAATTAACGAAGGGAATTTTTTTGGCTAAGCTGTTCATGCTTAATTACGGAAATCTGGTATTTCCGGTCATGCAGTTTAATTATGAACCATAACAAAACATTCTTACCTTTATTGTTTAAAACTGTATTAAAACTGATTTCTGTGATCATTACACAGTATATTAAGGAATGGAAAACAATACAAAAATTAATTACCTTTAATTTTGAAGTAAATTTTTTTTTTTTTTTTTTTTTTTTTTTTTTGCCTTTTATGCAACTTTGTTTTGCACCATAAAATTGAACCCCCACTCCCTTCTTGAATAGGGATTCTTGATGGAAGTTGCGTTTACATTTGAGATAAGTTTTTTGCAGGTTTATTTGTAAGAAAACAGTAGAGAACTATTCTTACAAATGCTGACTGAATATTTTTATTGTTGGATCACTATCAACGAAGCGGATGTAATTTTTAAAACAATTTCGAGCACATTTGTATCGCATCTGTTCTGGACAGTTATCAGAATTGAATTCTATGTTTCAAATTGAATTACAAAATTATCAATGGAAGAAGTAATGAATTTTATTTATCTACATTTTTTATAATATGATGTATTATTAAAGCATAAAGTCTGTTATTTCATAGAATATGATCGATCATTTCACGGATAACTGAGGATTTTATGAAATAACTGATGAATCATTTTAATGAATAACTGGGTATTCTGCGGAATAACTAGTGAATCATTTTTTGAAATAATTGGGAATTTTATGAAATGAATAATTTTACGGATTAACTCGGAATTCTATGAAATAACTGAGGAATAATTTTACGGATTAACTCGGAATTCTATGAAATAACTGAGGAATCAGTTTGCGGATTAACTTGGAATTCTATGAAATAATTGATTTATATACGTTAATGATAACGTATAGCAAATTTAAATTGATTAGTCCTAATTTAATATTTATTTCTTACCAGCTGAGAGGCTGCCTGACTGGACACAGGATGTGGACAAGCGAATCCAGTATGCAGTAGACTTTGGAAAGAAGAGGAACTACATCAAGAGCGGCGATGCTCTCGTCATCGTGACAGGTTGGCGCCAAGGAGCAGGAGCTACCAACACCATGCGCATCATCACCGTGGAGTGATAACCGTTCCCTTCTCATTTCACACAGCCTTTGTTTGTTTTCTCATTTAGTTTCTCTGTGCTGCTAGTCTTGATAATTTATCAAGGAAATTTCACATAATTTATTTGGAATCCCACTGTGTGGTGTGAAGCTTATTCGAACTGAACCTCTGTATTCAATGCCTTCATTGTTGTATGTTTCTATATGACTTCAAAACTGAGAACAATGCTTTCTTAAAGAAAGGAGAGATAAAAAATATCTATGTATTGTTACACAGAATAAAAATCTTTATAAAAAGATGCAATTTATAAAAATTCATATGTAAATTATTCTTTGTGACTGTTTATTATGTCTTCTAGCTTAGTGATCTGTGATAACCTTGTGGGAATAAATAGTTTGTTCAAGTAAAAAAAATGGTATTTTAATTTCATGGGAAATTAATACATTAGAAAGATAATTGTTTTCTGAATTAAGGTCTTTTACAATTTACAGTTTTTAATTTTGAAAACACGCATGCTCTTCAAGACGGCAACAAAGCTACCTTTAATTTTTAAGCCTAGAAGTTACTGGCATTAAGGCATCCGACTAAGTTGTAAAGATGCTTTTTCCAGAAAAATTTGGGGCCGCGAGGCTTGGTGATAAGGTGGGTTTCAGGTTCGAGACCCGATTCCACCAAAGAACCGTCGTGTAAGAGGATCTGGTGCACGTTAAATCCGTCGGGGTCAAACGTCTTGAGAGCTGGTGTGATGTAAAAGATTGGAGAGGCGGATGCCAGCTCAGCTGTCTTCCTCGTCATCTGACCGCGGTTCAAAATGACGAGGTCCGTCCCAAAATAACCCTAGAAATGCTTTAAAACGGGACGTTAATATAATTAAACTAAATCCAGAAAAATTTGAAATTTGTAAGATGTGAAAATAAAGCCAGAGCTTCGTAGAGTTTAAAATAGACTTTGTTTTCAATATAAGTAAGATACAACAGATAAAAATGAAATCGGAAACGGTGATATTTTTAACCGAACTTGGCTATTTATTTTTACTGTAAAATTCTCCAAAATAATGTTCATATTAACTCTCAACCTACTCAGCTGAAGTTTGATTATTTTTGGCATTTGTTTTAAAAAAAAGCGTGAAAACTACATTTTTTCCAGCGCATTTGGACGAATTAATTTACAAGTACAATATTTAAATGCATTTTCTGAATGTTCTCCGTGAATTACAATGAAATATTCATATCTCAAAATCAATTCAATAAAATTTCATGAAATTTGGCATACATGTATCCAAAACTTTTGAGGGTGTGATAGACAGCGGATTTTAAGGTAGTTTCATTTAGACATGTTTTCGTCAAAATTTATCTATGTTTTGAACCAAGTCATTAACGGCAACTTCAAATGCTCATGAAACTTTTATTTATTAAAATAATTTTAAACTTGTAGTCTGTTGCATTTTATATATAGGTGAAATATTTTTCTTATTTTTTTAACTTAGTTTTTCCGAACATTTAAAATTTTAAATTTTCATTAAGGAAGCATTTTTTTTTTCTTTTTTCAAAAACTAGAGACAATGAGTATATTTTTTTTTTCTTGTACCAAATCTGTTTCCATTGTACCAAATAGTTAAAAATGTTTATGTATCATTTTTAAAAATTCCTCTCTGAATCTAGTCGGAGACCTTAATTTATAAATGTTACTTTTCAGCCATGTCATACAGAAATATTTTCACAATTTTTGAATTATCTTGCTATTTTTGATAACTTTTTAATGATATCAATTACATCGCCGTTCATTTTTGTTTAATTTTAATAAAAAAATAATTCGATGCATTTTCTATAACAATGCTGCTTTTGAAATTCTAATTTCATTATTCCATCAAACCATTCAGTTGTGTTCCTTGGCCAATGTTTATATTCTTATCAACAGCTTGCTTAACTACGAAGTGGGAATTTCATTTTCGCTCTTATTTCGCAATATATACTCGTTTTTTACATTGTATTCGCAGTAATTTTGAAATAGAATACTGTTTTAATTAAATGCTTATTTTTCAGTTTTATAATTTCATCTCATTCAATAAGTCTATATAGTACATTATATATAATAGTCTACTTTAATACATTACAATAGCTCTCAATTATAACAGTTTAAGCAACGAAAACCATTTTTCTTAAGGTTGGTCGGCGGCTACTATATTAATATCCAATATATAAATGTTGGAATACTTGAAATGAGATGCATAATTAACAATGACATGATACACTAAATTATACCAGAAACATTTAATCTAATAACCGATCTAATTCGTTGGTTTCTCGTTTTAAAAACATCTATAAGCATAAAATGCTAGCTTACATACCATAGAAATCGCTCTTATTACTTACTGTTGAATGGCAACAGTCAAATGTAAATAATTGCTGTGTGAACGTTTCGGACTCTTTAGTTGAAAAAGTTTTTACAACTGCACTTATAAAGCATCAAGCAATTAATGGAGCAGCAGAATATTAGAAATGCTATGAAGAGAGTTCGCCGTATCACCACAAATTGCTTTCAATCAGAAAAGACCAATTGTCTCTAGCTTAATAATGAAGTGGACGTTAGTTTTTAAAACAGTTTATTGTGAAACTCAGCAAAGATATTAAATTAAGATTTGATTAATACTAATTAAATTATTAAAACATTATAAACATTATTAAAACATTATAATTATTAAACATTAAAACATATTAGATCACCCTCACTTTAAAGGAGGGAAACGTAAAAGATAATGGAGAAGAGAATTTTGTCTCCTGCTTAATAGAGGAGCATCTACCCCGTGGACCAACTCGCACGAAAACCCAGTCTGAACTGAGGGGTTTTCCTTTTTCGTCACCCCAGAGGACTGGCGCTGTAAGTGAGCTAAATGTTAATGAAATAAGTAAATAAATAAATAAAAAAAGCGTAAAACAAATATATTATGACTTGTATTTAAAATTATAAAGTAATTTTCCATTCATATAACTATATATTAAAGATAGAAATTAATATGTCCATAGACTTATTGGTACTTACATATTATAGATCTATCAGTCTCACTTGGCAAACCTTGGAATTACGTCAAAATTCATTATACATAAAGCAACCATCTTGGCGATATATCTCGATCGCTCGGTGATTGAATCTGGAAACCGCTTTAATATGCAAATACTAAATTCTTAATATTATGGAACGCATAAGGAAATATAATACATACTTCATCATACATTTAACCTTAAGTAAATCGCGGCTCACCTGACAATGGAGTTTTATACATGTCATGGCTGAAAAAGCGGATAAGGTTACAATAACTATAATAAATATTATTTTAAAAGTGAATATTTCTTGTTGCAATAAATGCAGTTCAATAAAATGCAACTTAAATCTGGTAATTAAAGTGCATCTTATTTCATAATTCTAAATATCTTGCAGTTAATAACTAAGTTTATAACTTTGTAGAAAGAAAAAAAAAAAATGTTATATCTCTCAAAGATATTTGTATCTAGGTTTGTTGTTTTATGGCACAAGAACCATATTTGGTCAATCAAACGGTAAAATGAAAGCCGAATATTAAAGACAAATGAATATAAAATCTATGAAATTAATATAGAACTTTATAAAAGATAGTATTCCAGAAATTAAATATACGATATTACAAAATTAACATTTGTGTTAACATATGAAAATATAAACCAATGAGACAATTTAAAACACAAAAGGTAAAAAGTGCTAAATACAAGTATAAAAATGAATGGCTTTTAAAAATTTAAAAATATTTGGGTGGAATTTTTCACCCTCCAAGTCCTGTAAAGTTATTGATGATGTATGAAAGTAATGCCGGCGTCCTGGCATAGGGGTAGCGCGTCTTCCCCGTGATCTGGGCGTCCCGGGTTCGAGTCCCGGTTTGGGCATGGTTCTTCTTCTGTTGTTCTATCTGTGAATGTGCCCTCCTGTAAAAAGGGGTTGTGCAAGCGAATGAGTAATGCGTGAGTGGCAAAATCGTACTCTTGGCCCTAGTTGGCGCTGCTATAAAAAATAAGAGACGTTCCCCCTCAGGCTTAAATCGCTGTCTTCGTAACAGTGGGCTTGTCAGTGGCAAGTGCCATAAGAAACAAACAACAAACAATGAAAGTAATATATACGTTGATATTTAAATACAGGGCATTGAATTAAAATGTGTTAGGTAAAATGTATTTGCATCTAGGATCTAGATTAATATAGTTATCTAGATCCAACTAGATAATTATAGTTCGAGTTTGAATTAGTCATTTATATAATTTCTAACTTCAGAGAAAAATTCATAAGAAACCTCTGCATAATAATAATGACAACAATATATATATATTGCCAAAAATTGTAACGCGAGACCTGTATATAAATGAACAAACTTTTCTCATTTTGAAACATTTTCATCAAATTTTTTTGAGCAGCATAGAAACATTTTTACAAGATTTAGATTCGAAAATGTGATATTTTTGCTGGAATACTCTTTTGCTAAATATGATAATACTCTTAAGCAGCGTTCACACGAGGTCAACTATTGCGCGCAATGGAAGGTCACGCCTACCTTGGGAGCATCACGTGATTGCAATGGAACAATGGCAAATAGTTGTCCGCAATGGAAGGTCACGCCTACCTCGGGAACACCCCGTGACCGCAATGGGACAATGGCAAATGGTCGTCTTATCGGGATAATTATTTGCCATTGCAACACTCAGGTCACATGATATTCCTGAAGTAGGCACTTCTATTGCGCGCAATAGTTGTCTTCGTATGAATCCTGCTTTATAGTAGGATTTTCAGTTGAAGTTACGAAAAGTTTGATGTGCTATATTCAAACCAATCCATTGCGGTCAATGATGTTCTCGAGATAGACGTGCCCTTCCGTTGCGAACAATTATTTGTCATTGTCCCATTGCGATCTCGTGGTGTTCCAGAGGTAGGCATGACCTTCCATTGCGCGAAATAGTTGACCTCGTGTGAACGTTGCTTTATAGCAGGCTTTTCAATCGAAGTTACAAACTCTTGATGTACTATATTCAAAACAATTTTTACTTAAAATGTTTTTAAAAAATCTATTAAATAACTATAAATGATTAGTATTTGCATTTCACTTTTAAAAAACATGTTTAATATCCTTTTTCAAAATGTTGAAAAATTTAAATTAATAGTTAGTTTCATTTTTAATTTTGTTAAAATATTACCTATATTTGTTATCTTACTAAAATATTTTTTTCTATAATCTATAAATATGATATATCATAAATCCATAATACTTTGTTTTATATAAAAAATTATTAGTAATTGTCAATTTAAATTAATTAGTTAAATTGCTTCAGGATATTTCTTTTGAAAGATTTTTAAAAGCATTTTAAAATAATAAGTTATAAGTTAATTTTCCGCTACCATTTTTAGCATATAAATTTGGTTTCTACTAATTTCTGATTTTTTCAAAAATACATTTGCCTTAGCGCAAAATGCATTGAAAAATGATATAACATGAAGGAAATTTTTTTTAAAAAAATTATTTAAGAACCAGTCTTAATCCTTATTTTTCTATCTGAAACAAAAATTTATCTTTAATGATTTAAACATAAGCCACTATTTTTACTTTCTCGTGTACGTAGTATGGAAAAAGTAAAGTAATAATAAAAAAACTCGAAACTTTAACGAATCGCCACGTTTTAGAACTCACTGAGTTCGAAAAACACATTTTTGGGAAATGTCTGCTTGTGACAAAGATAACTAAAAAACGCTTTGAGCTAGACGGATGAAATTTTGTATACGGTCTTTATAACAAATTTGTTGATTTCTATCAAAATGTGACAAAATCCGCTCTGAGGAAGTCTCTCTGGCGGCTGCTAAAATATAATTTAACACCGTAGTTACAAAACGAAGAGAACTAGACAGATAAAATTAGATATACAGACTTATCTATGAAAGTTAGAGGAAAATTCAGCTACTAATTGACTGCCTGTTGGTCTGTACTTCCAGAAACATTTAAATGAGATAATTCAAAAACGCTTAAATATATCAGATTGAGAATGGGATTTTTTAATTACAAATACAATTTTGAGTCAAATTTTTGTTTCAATCGGTTGAGAAAAACATATCTAAAATACAAATTCGAATTTTGGATACTGTTAACGGATGTAAATCGGATCATAATATACCAAATATAATGGCTCTAATCTTATAAATTGAAGTACTGATAATTTAGTTTATAACTCCATGGTCATAAAAGTAAAAATAGTTCATTTTCTACAGACAAAAAAATGCCACTTTAAAAAATTTTAAAGGACTTAACTGAAGAGTAAAAACTTATATATAATATGAAATGATTTGGAACACTAATGTGACACACACACATAAATATTTACATACAATTTTATTTATGAAAATAATATGTTTACATATGATTTCCTAAACAAATGACAGGATTTTTACAATAACATCTTCTGGCAACTTGACAATACAGGAATTTCACCATTTAGATTTATTTTATGTGTAAATTTACAATTATTTGTTATCATTATTTGAACAGCAACTTTTTTTTTTAAATACCAGTATGATAGAAGAATTCAAGACAATGTTTACCATATGACAAGAAAGGATGCATTTGTATGCCAATAGTACAGGTTTGACTTTTGACATACAGATCCATTCTACTTGTCAAAAGGTAAGCAAGATTTTCTTAAATTCTTAAGAACAATTCAATACTTTAATAAGGAAAACAAAAAATTGTTGTAGAATTAGACAGCTCAAATGGTACAGGCCCAATAAATACAGTATAAATTTCTGTGGGTAGCAAACACACACACACACACACACAAAAAACATGCTTTACAAAAATATAAGCAAAGACAATGGTAAAGAAAAAAAAAAAAAAGAAGGGATAAAAACAAGATAATAGTAAAGTTTAAAAGAAGAAAAAAACAATGATAATACAAAAGATTAAAAAAAATGGTCAAGGACAAATCAAAGATTAAAGAAATAGACCAGGACAATCATAAAAAAAAAAAAAAAAGACAAGGATAATAAAATAAAAAAACAAAAACATTCCAGATATTTTTCATTGCTTCTCTACTGTTATCTTTCTCACCTAAGGAGATATGTCAGTAGAAAATTATTGTATTGCAAGAAGGCTCAAATGTTAAAATAAGCAAAATAAACAAAGAATAAATGTATGTGGGTAACAAAAACAAATTTTACAGAAATATGGAAAAGAACAACAGCAAAGATAATATTATATATATATATATTTCAGCCACCAGACAAATTTTCTTTACTATTACCTTACTTACTTAAGAAAACATCTTGTTTACAATAACTACTTCCAAAAAAAAAAAAAAAAAAAAAAAATTCATTAATCAGTAAAGTGATTGAGGATTTATTTCCTTTCACAAATAAAAATAATTGCCTTCACTTATTATCATCATGTGCCCCTTTTTCAGTGATTTTAAATCTGGATGACATGTACTAAAATCACCTAGTAGATAATAGACTTTTGTTTAACTTTTCTCATATTAGATTGAGACCCGAAGAATGTAAACTTAACACGAGTTATTAATATTTCTAGCCGCAAGATAACAAGATTGTCTCATGAAATGTAATGTAATTTAGTAAAGCATCTTTAAAATATTTGTCATTAGTCTTGAGAGGCATTTTCTTATTTAAAAAAAGACCTACCCTTGGCTGCATTTTTTCACTTATAAGTATTTCCTAACATTGAAATAATTTCATGGGCCACTTTTTTTCAGTGATTTTAAATATGACTGACATACATAGTTCTGCATGTACAAAAAGTACCTGTAACTTACTCAATCATTAACCTACAAACTACTCACTGATATTGCTCGAGGCTCTCCAATGACAAAACTTGGAAACAGAAGCATAATAGTGCATGAAGTTTCATACATTGAATGTGCAGATTTATTAAAAAATAATTTATGCTTCATACACTATCTCATAAAATTACATAACTTTTTGATTTTTCAAATACTTGATAAATTCAATTACTTTTTTTAATGTTTTCAGGATTTATATTTTTCTTTACAAACAATTGCAATCTGAGTATGATTTGTAGATAGTGGACTTTTGCTTAACCTTTCATACATTAGATCAAAACCTGAAGAATGCATATTTCTAACCATAAGAAAATGGTTCACGGAATGTGAAGTAATTGGTAAGCTGTCAATAAATTATCTGCAAAATATTAATCGCTAAAGATAACTCGTGGAATGTAAAGTAATTTGGTAAATGTCAAATAATTATAAACTGTCAAATTATCCATAAAATATTACTCATTACAGCCTTGATAGGCAATTTCCAATTAAAAACAACCACCTTTTTTTTGCATAATGAGAGTAGTAAATAAGATCTCATTCTGCTCAATACTTATGACATCAATATCTAAGGATACTCTACATTCCATCTTAACTTCACACAGAGAATTATAATAAAACTTTGAAATTCCTGTATTTTTAAAATAAACTTGATAAAATAAAATATCTAAAATCTCATTAAATAAGGACCATAATCACTGCAATTTTTACATATTATATCTGTAATAAATTCAAACTTATTACATTTGAAGGAGGCATATTAATGAATATTACTTAATAACAGACTATTTAAAGAGATTCATAAATCACAAAACTTTATAAAATGCATTTCCAAAAGTTTTTCTAAAAAAATATCAGAATCGGGTGAAGCTTTACGTTGACATATGCAGTTTTAATAGTTGAACTTAAATCATTTTTAAGAACTGACAAAATCTACCAAAATTATAAGCATAATAACAATAACAAAACATTCAGAAAGGAAGACATAAAAAGCAACTTCAAAACTGAAGACAAAAACTATTTCTTCCTTGACAGTTACACAACAATTTTAATATACAATAGTAAATAAACGCCCATATATTCAGCTGATGAAATTTCTGAATGCAATAACAACCACTTATAACAAATACAAATAAAACAAAGCTTCTAGATACAAGGATAATATAAATGATGCTGCAGGACTTGTTTCCCCAGCTATCCTTACATAATTGTATTAGTTTTTAAGCATTCTAAGTGTACCAATCAATCGTTTTGGCTTTGACCCAAAGTGATCACTATAACATATGAATTTAGATTTGACAATCTATCATTTTATCTGAAAATTTCTTAGTAATGCTTTCATGTTACACTATCAAATACATAATAATTTGGTAACCAGTTGTTATATGCAAACACTTAAACATAAAATGAAACAGGTTTAAAATTTTAAACAATATCATACAATAAATCGAAGTTAAATTTATAGGAAAGCAACAAAACATCTTAACATATAATAAACACAATTAATGTCCCACATATCATAAAATGTATACTTTGAATAATAATTACATGAAAAGATAAGTTTTCTAGATTCCAATTAAATAATATAACACCATTCAATTTTTTTCACATGTAATAATGCGTTTTCATGAACAATAATAGTTCAATTAATCATCATCATAATAACTACAATGGCATGATCACGTGGTAATCGATATTCACATTGTAGTAGAAAGTAAACTTATTAAATGTTAAATGAACAAGATAGCTTGTGAGCATGGATTAATTAAGCATTTCTTTTTCGTGAATGGTATTGTATACCTGAATATACAATAATAACCTTAAAAATCTTATGAAGTAAATTAAAATCTCAAAGAGACAATTTTTATTTCAGATGCATGTCTAATTCATTTAGAAGAATTTTAAATTTTATCTAATCATCTGTATTTAAGAAAAGCTTTTATCTATTCAATAACATCAGATATTAAAAATAAACATTATTAATAAACATATTTCACATTTTTTTTAAAGCAGAGAAAGGAAATTATTTAATATCAAACCAATAAATGAATTACTATTTCATAATTTTGGAAACCAATTATATTGCACAGTCATAAATCTTAATTCCTTACACAAAATAAAATGGAGAGAACAATCAGAAATTTTACTACAAAGGCGAACACTCTGATCCCTAGTCAAAATAATGTAACATTGTTAATAATACAATACTAGATGAAAAGAAATATAAATATTTGATTCTTTCTTAAGATAAACCTTTTTTACATCACTTTTTATAAAAAAAAATACTTTAATCATAAATATAATTAAATAATAAATACAATTAAATAAATTATTAATGTTAAGATAATAACTAGATTTTTTCTATAAAATTGAAAATTTTTCAATTACTTAAAATGTAATATAATTAAATGCTCTCATAAATCAGACAAATTATTGAAACAATGAGTAAAATATCCTAATTATTCAAACAACTAAAGAGCAAAATATTAAATTTCACTTTTCCCATTAAGAATATATATATATATATATTCCTTCCTCTCTCTCTCTCTATATATATATATAGAGAGAGAGAAGGCTTCTAATTAAAAAGAAAAAACATTAATTCATTAATTAACACTCTACAAGTTGCATTTACAAGTTTTGATTATAACGAAAAACGAATAATAAATAATGAATTAATTATATTAAGGGCAAGGATTATTTGCCTTTTACACATTGTTAGGTATTTATTAATTAATGGTAAAGTATTGGCAATTCGATGATGAAAAACTTTCCTAAAAAAAATATTGTTTTCTTTCTGTAAACTTTAAACAGCATAAACAAATGTTTTTTTTCAACTAAGAATTAACTTAGAAGTTTCAACTAAGTTTTAGAACTTCAACTTAGAAGCACACTCATATGGCTGCAATGCTAATTTGGTTTTGGTGAGTTTTGTCTCTTTCATCTTTAATTAATAACTAACCATTACTATATTATATTTTTGTTCTCAACTGTTTCTTTTTAGTCTAAAATGAATATCCTAAAGTTCCCCCACCCCTATCTTCAACAACACTCTGAATTGTAATACTTTAATTTTAAACATTTGGCATATGAAATAATATATAAAATTCCACACATTCCAATCTTTATTCAAAATAAGAACATAAAGCATCATGAGGGAAAAAAAAAAAAAAAAAAGCAGAGAAAAGATATACCTACTTACAATATATGCCTAAATGCTAAAACTAAATAATATTTGTCAAAAGCAAAAATGTTATCACATATGCAATTATTAATGGTTTATCTCATGGTATCATTCAAAAATAATCTCTATACAATAAATATCTCACAAGTGTGTCTATATTAATACAAATTTCAAAAGTTTTTTTTTTCTCTTTCGGTTATTATTAAATGAGAATAAAAATTATGTTTTAATACATACAACAGTTCAACTATTATTATTAAAAATATTCAGGCGACGTTGGATGAATGAAGTTTTTTCTCTCAGAAGCATTATCAATGCTGTAATTTTTATTTGAATCATATTTTATTAAACTTGATAACAAGTTTAGTTTTATTGAGACTGGTAATGGAAGGCTATAGAAAAAAATTAATAGATACAAGAGAGGTAGATCAATTTTATTTCATATAGTTAAATTTACACACACACACACACATATATATATATGTATGTAAATCTAATTATATTAAATAAAATATACTAATATTAAATAAAATATATACATAAAACTCGAGCATTAAATTATTTTGGCATTTTTATTTAACTTGTTTCTTTATATAATAAAAAGAAAGAAAGAAAAATCCTAATTATTCACACACATTCTAAATGCAGAGATACACACAAGGAAAAGCAGTTTCATATTTTAAAAACAAATAAAGTATTAATTAATTAGAAATACATGAAATAAAATCACAATTATTAGCAATAAGAATTACGCATTATTTCAATACTGCCGCAAAATGTATTGTAGACATGGTTTAAAATATTAAGTAATATATCAACCTCAAAAATACTAATTCCCTTCATTGCAGCACTTCGGGTTTTCCTTCTCTGCATTCTTGATGGATTGTCTTCCTTGGCAAGTGCTTCTATGATTCTTTACATCTTCTTCCCTACAGAAACCTTGCTTACATAAAACACACACGAAAGGTTTTAATTCTTTATGATGATTACTATAATGCCTCATTAAATATGCAGGCTTTAGATATTGTTTATAACAAATATCACACATAAACGTATCCAAGTTTCTGTGATGTTTACGATAATGATGTGCTAGCTCATTTTTCATAGCAAATTTTTCATTACATATATTACACAAAAGAGGTTCTCTGGTGTGAATAATCATATGTGTTTTCAAAGCACATTTATGACCAAAACTTCTATTACAAATGTCACAGGTGTGAGGTTTTTCTCCCGTATGAACAATAAAATGACTTTTTAAATGACTTATGTTGGTAAATTCTTTACTGCATACACTACAGCTATAAGGTCTTATATTAGTATGCGTGGCTATATGTGACTGAAGAGTTAGCCTATGTTTAAACGCTGCTGAGCACATATTACATTTATAGATCTTCTCCTGGCTATGGATAAGTTTGTGCCTTTTAAGCTTAGATTTAAATCTAAAAGTTTTACCACATACTCGACATTTTAGACTACCAGTTTCACTTTCCGAACTTTCACTTGGTTCATAGTCTGGATCATCAGAATTTTCGGAAACTGATTCATCATTCATTTTCATCTCTTCTTTGTTTTTAAAATATAAAGAGTGTGAAAGTGTTACTGAAATGTGTTTTGTTTACATAATAGTCATTCATTGCAATAATCATTCATTAGATCAGAAGAATGTGATAATTATCCCCTTTATGATAACTGGAAAAGCCTAAAGCTAAGTGAAGTAAACAAAATACACATACACATAAACAATAAAACACAAATACGGCTTTCATCACTAGCTCCAATGGCACATTTCCGGTTGGGTCACGTTTGGGTTCGAGAATAAAAGAAAAAGTCATAGTTAACAAATTAAGTGAATGTGAAAATCTGCATATAAAATATACAGTTTACATAAAAAATAAAAATAAAACTTTCCTTTATAATATTTTTTAAAACCATATTAGTAATTTTTAATTCAAAATTGTCACATTTGAAAAAAAAAAAAAAAAAAAAATTACGGCCGTATTCACCAACTGTAGTTAAACATCAGCTGATGATTAAACGCTGATCAGCAGTCAAATCGGTATTCACAAGATCAAACTGATTGTCGGTTTCCCCCTGTTTTGCCCCATTTTTTGATTCACGGACTTCTGATGATAAAATTTGATCAACGGTTTTCCAACGGTACATTGGAACTATTGCAGTTGATATCAGATAAGAGGTGAATAATTTGACTGACAGAGTTTCTGATTTGATTTGTTAGATGAATATGATTTTTGTTATGTATCTAACAACAGCCAGATTAGAAAACCTTCCAGGCTGTGTGACGTGCGCGTGTTTTTTTTACCTTTTTGGGTTTCGTAGTTCTTCGTATTGTACATGTTCGGTGTAGTTGTTGTTATGCTCGTTCGTGCCTGTGTATCTTAATGCTAATAAATGTTCTTTGCGTGTATGTAAAACGAATCGTATCGTCTCTCGGTCTACCTGGCATACATGACAAAAGAGTTGGCGACGAGGATGGGATCTTCGAACATTAGTTTTGATTTTTATGATGCATCTGTGGAAGACTGGTCCAGTTATGTGGAACGTTTAGAATCTTACTTCGTTGTTAATGGGATCGAAGATAAAATGAAAGTCCCTGCTATTTTAATCCTTATGGGAGCAACAACGTATAAATTGTTAAAGAATCTGGCCACTCCGAACATTCCTTCTGAATTGACTTATCAAGATATCGTAAAATTACTTTCGGAACATTTGAATCCTAAACCACTGGAGAAGACAGAACGGTTTCGTTTCTACAAGAGGAAGCAATTTGAAGGTGAGTCCATTGCAAATTATTGTGCCGAATTACAAAAACTGTCGATACACTGTAACTTTGAGAACAATTTAAGTACGATGCTTCGTAATAAATTGGTGATGGGTCTCAAAAACGAAAATATACAGAAAAAGCTGTTAGCAGAGGATAAGTTAACATAAGAAAAAGCTAAGAGCAATGGAATCTGCTCAGAGAGATGTGTGTGAAATTCAGAATCAAATGGTATCGATAAAAAAAATTACATAGTTCGCAAGATAAAACTATCAAAAAAGATTTTTCTAAATTTAAGAAATCTAAACCTACAAAGAAGTTTGAGAAGTCTCGGAAATGTTACAGATGCGATAGTACCCAACATTTAGCTCACGAATGTAAGCACAAGAACACTCAGTGTAGGAATTGCTTAAAGAACGGGCATTTGGCAAAAGTCTGCCGCTCAAAACGTAATGAAACAGTTAAACAAATAGAATCTTGATCTGAAACTGTACCAGTTAATAGCGTTAAATCACCACGACATGCAAGGGATAAGATTTTATTAGAAATTTTTGTTGAAGGGAATAAATGTTTATTTGAATTAGATACTGGAGCTGCTATTACTTGTATGAATGTGAATGAATTTAAGAAACTTTGTCCGGATGTAGCCATTAAGCCTACCAAATTATTGCTTAGGAATTTCGATAATTCTATGATAACAGCAGCTGGCCAAGCAGTGGTGCAAATTCAATACAAAGATCAAATTAATACAGAAACTATTTATTTGGTACATGCAAAAGTAAACGCAGTTTTTGGTCGTGAATGGTTGAGAAATTTCCAATTAGACTGGAGCTCAATTAAAGCAGTTCGAGTTGGAAATTGTAATTCTCGAACCAATAAATTAAATATCTGGCTTCAAAAGTATGAGAAATTTTTTTCTCCGGGTATCGGGAAACTGGAAAAGTTTTGTTGCCGTCTTCAAATGAAACCTAATTACAAACCGGTATTTTTTAAACCTCGACCAGTACCATTTGCTTTGAAAGAAAGAATAGGAACTGAACTTAATAGGTTAGTTGCAGAAGACATCATTGAGCCGGTGACATATAGTGATTGGGCTACACCAATTGTTCCTGTTATCAAACAGAATGGGAACCTACGAATCTGTGGTGATTATAAAGTGACTATCAACCCGGGACTAAAAATTGAGCAGTATCCTTTACCCCGTATCGAGGACATTTTTGCTGAACTGTCAGGAGGGGAGTTCTTTACTAAAATCGACTTATCTGAGGCATACCTTCAAATGTTACTTGATGAGCAGGACCGACATCTATTGACGATCAATACTCACAAGGGTTTGTTCCGTTACAAGAGAATGAATTATGGTATAGCCTTAGCTCCGGCAGTGTGGCAGAGGGCCATTGAACAAGTTTTATCAGGCATCGCGGGGGTACACGTATTTTTAGACGATATTACCGTAACGGGGAGAAATGATCAAGAGCATTTTGGAAGGTTAGAATTAGTACTACAGAGACTAGAAGAATATGGCCTCAGAGTAAATAAGCGGAAAAGTGAATTTTTTAAGAAATCTGTGAATTATTGTGGTCATACAATTGATAAATTCGGCCTCCACAAAACACAAGAAAAAAATCGATGCAATTACGAAGGTACCAGTTCCAAAAACTGTATCTGATTTGAAGAGTTTTTTGCGTTTAGTCAATTACTACGGAAAATTTATTCCCAACTTATCTACTCGTGTCGCTCCTTTCAATAATTTACTGCAGAAAGGTACTAAATTTTTGTGGAAAAGCTTTCAAGGAAAAGCAAAATGTGAAAAAGCTTTCAAGGCATTGAAACAAGAAATTGCTTCAGACCGAATTTTATGCCATTATGATCCTAAGTTACCTCTTGTATTACAAACTGATGCATCACCAGTTGGAATAGGAGCAGTTTTAAGTCACATTATGCCAGATAGTTCAGAAAAACCAGCAATGTTTGCATCAAGGTCATTGACTAAAACGGAACGTAATTATTCGCAGATAGACAAGGAAGCATTGAGTATCGTATGGGAAGTAAAGAGATTTTATCAATATTTATTTGGTCGACATTTTGATCTCGTAACAGATCATAAACCCCTAGTATCAATTTTCGCACCTAATCGTAGTTTACCATGTCTATCAGCAACACGAATGGTTCATTATGCACTTTTTCTCCAAGCATTCAGTTATACAATCCAGTATCGAAACACAAAGAATCATGGCAATGCCGATGCACTTTCACGGTTACCACTAGCAGTTGACAAGGACTGTGAGTACTTGACTGAAGCAGACGTGACAAATATTTCGCAAGCCTGTTACAGCAACTGACATAGCTAGAGCTACTAAAACTGATAGGAAATTGTTCGAACTGTATGAAAGTTTAAAATCTGGAACTGAATTACCTGTGCCTTGGAAAGGTAGAGAATCTGAATTTTCATTGCAAAATGGTTGCATAATGTATGGTCATAGAGTATGCATTCCTGAAAAGTACCAGAATCAAGTTTTGGAAGAACTTCATGTTGGACATCCTGGAATTGTCAAAATGAAGGCCATAGCTAGAAGCTACTGCTATTGGCAAGGTATTGATGCCAGTATAGCCAATTTTGTTCAGAACTGTTCAGCTTGTATCGCAACGAGGAACGAACCAGCAAGGATAAATCGACATCCGTGGGAATGGCCAAATGGACCTTGGCAAAGGATACACGTTAACTACGCTGGTCCTTTTATGGGGAAAATGTTTTTTGTAGTCTCTGATGCATATTCGAAGTGGATAGAAGTCATTCCGATGAATAATATTACAGCTAGTCTTACAATTCATCATCTTCGTATTCTTTTTGCTCATTATGGAATTCCCTTAACTTTGGTTAGTGATAACGGCGCAAGTTTTACTAGTTACGAATTTCGACATTTTTTGAAACTGAATAATATTAAACATATAACTTCAGCACCTTACCATCCTGCTACGAACGGACAGGCAGAAAGAATAGTGCAGTTGTTCAAAGCTTCGTTGAAATCGAATAGAGGTGATTATGGAGATCTAAATGTGAAATTACGAAGATTTTTATTACAGTATAGAATAACTCCACATTCCCTCACGGGAGAAACTCCGAGTGCCTTGTTTTTGAAGAGATGTATTCGCACTAGGCTTGATCTTTTTAAACCAAATTTGAGAGACAAAGTTGTTCAGAAACAGAGTTCGAGACTTGACACAAAATCTATCTTGCGTGAGTTTCAGGAAGGGGAGAAAGTAGCCGTAAGAAATTATTCAGCACCTAACAAATGGAAAATTGGAACAATTATAAACCGAGATGGGGAACTTTGAGTTATAGCATACAAGTTGGAAATGAAATTTGGAAGAGACACGTAGATCAAATAAGGAAATGTGGGAAGTCGATTGAATTATCCCAAGCTGCTACTGAAATTCCAATTTACGATAAAGAATTGAATTTTCCAGATGAGCCAGTATCCGATGATGTTGCTGAATCGGAACCGCCTGCACCTGTACCTGAAGTTGTCCTTGAACCTAAGGACGTACCTGTATCTGCCACTCCAAGTGATGATATGCCACCTGGGCCTGTACCAGACGCTTCCGGAAAGCCCAAAACTGATGTGCCACTCCGACGCTCAAACCGAATCAGGAGACCTCCAGAGAGACTCGACCTGTGACTATATTTTGTCGGGGATATCAGATAGGAGGTGAATAATTTGACTGACAGAGTTTCTGATTTGGTTTATTAGATGAATATGATTTTATTTCGAAGTACAGATTTCCCAGTAATTCTGCTGAATGCATTTAACTTTGAGAAGGAGAAATTAAGCTCCAATATTTTACGAAACAGTGCTGTAACTACTGAAGAAAAATTGTGTATTGTCGTACGTTTTTTTTTTTTTTTTTTTTTCCTCTTGTGCTTCAGGAAGTCATCAACAAATAATTGGTGATTTTAACTCTTTAACATCCAAGCACTTTTCAAGTGGCACTCCCTTTAACATTCAGACTTTCTCAGCGTGTCTCAGGAAGACATGGACTCTTCCTAGCTGAGGGACAGTTAACCCCCGCTACTCTGAAGTAATAAAACTGTCTTCGCTCTACCTTGAATAATTGCCTTGCGGTTTTCGACAACGAGATTCATTTTCCATCAGCTTAAAAGTTTTACTCTAATGTATATATATTTTTTAGTGTGAAGTGTTCCGCTCATCATCTTTGTGGGGTATTTTTTTTTTACAAAAAATTTGAAATTTATTCTATAATTTATAAAATAGTTTTTTTTTTTTGTAAGTTTCATGTTAGGCTTCCAAACCATTTAAATAAAAACTGGCTTTACTAGCAATTTCAAAAACATCTTTATGTTTCATTTAATTCTCAATAGGCTTTTACATTTTTTTGTTGCCAAAATTAAATAAAAATTTTTTACATAGTTTTACATTAAAATTTTTTACATAGTAATGTAAAGCATACATTATACATATATCAATGCAATTAGTACATTTTTTTTACATAGTATAGATGTCAATGCTTTTCAGTGATAAACAAGATAATGTTTTAAATCTTCATTTAATACCGAAATAAATATAATCGTTGAATAAAAAAAATTGTTATTACTCTTTTTGAAAGATGTTTCGAAAATAATATGTTCTTTCAACACTCAGCTAAGATTTTTCTTTATTGTCTTTAGCATTTTTTTTTTAGCATAAACGATTATCTTTATTGAATTTTTAAATATAAAATATTATTTTGCATTTTCGATAGTGAAACTAAGAGAAGAGTTTTAGAACTTTAATTAAATTTTTAAAGAAGTTTTCACATTTTTTCCCCCCAAAACCTTACGCATTCTTGCTTTTACATTAAATAATCGAAAAAGAATGTAGGGTAAAAATAAATTCCAAAAATATTTTTATTTTGCCACTCATTTTTACTAATCTTTTAAAATATAACTATTAAATTTTTTTTCTAACCAAGGGAATATATTACATCAAACGTTATATATCTCATCTATCGAATTGTTTCGATAGATGAGATAACATATTTTTAAAACTTCATTTAATACTGTAATACAAAAATTTATGAAATAAAATTCGGGGGAAAAATTACTCAGCGAAATATATTTCGAAAATACATTCCTTCAGTTTTCAGCCTGAACATTTTACTAAAGCATTACATTCTTCATGAACTAAATATGAAGATTTAACACATTTAAAATTACATTAATCATAAATATTACTTTTTTAGTATGAACTGTCATGTTGAATTTTTCAAGCTGAATTTCTGATTTTAAAATGTTATGTGAAGTTTTCTATAGTATTGTTAAGACAAGATAAATTTTTGAACGAAAGCTTCATATTAAATATCCACAAATTTACACACGAATGGAATCATTTGCAAATTTTTGATAATATGTACATTATATAACATTTTTGACTCCTCATCTCTATCTCTCTCGTTCATCTGACCCTCGTTAGTTTCATCTGCTTCTTTGCTTAGAATAAACGAGAGATCAGCTAAAGTATCATTTTTTGGCCAACCATCATCTTCGCTGATAGATCACTGTCACTTTCATCAGAATCAAGTAAAATTGCTTTAATTTCTTCTTCAGTGTGTTCACGATTTCTTTTACTCATAATGAAGAAATAATAAGCGTTTCAATAGAAAAATTACACTGATAATCCAAACACCCGATTCACAGTACATAAAATAAAGAATAGAAATTCACAACTGAAGAGAAATTTTCAGAATGGCATTCTAAAAAGGAACTCAGTACTTATAAAACATCTCACTCTTTGAAGAGGGCGATAAAGAATACTCCCAATCTTTTTTTTAAATTCTATTTTAAAAGAGGTAGTTTGTACACGGCCTCAGAATTTACGACGGTCCTTTGATGAAAGAATAAGATGCTTGGAGTGTAAAACGACTTTCTTCCATAGTAACAAGTGTCGTTACCCATTTTGTGAGAAAACTGCGATGTGAATAGGCCGCATTGACAATACAATGGTTTTTCTTTATATCATTACAATAGTCTTACTACTGAAAAGGGCTTCTGATGCTTGTCCGAAAAATAAACAACGTGTCGGTATCCTTATATATCATTCATCGTTACCAGAGAACTTCAGTGGAAAATTTCTTTTATAAATGGCCATAAAATCTTTCCAATTTTGAGCTAACACCACGTGAAAATAGAAACTAAAACCCTTTCAAAATACAAAATATACGCCAAGAACCTATTTAGTGAATTCCTCCTCAACCCCTACCGCCCTAAGGCACAGGGGAAACTACTGTGAAAAAGCCGCGATTGTCGAAGACAACGAGGACCTCCTGAAGTGGTCAGTAGAGTAGCCGCTTTTAATACCCATCTCCCCTAAAACGGCTAGCAGCCGCCCCAAACCGACCCACGTGGATGTTATAGGGTAAATTCTCAAACCGCCCCGCTGAAATCGAGAGGGTTAATCAAACTAGCCAGTCATCATGTTGCCGGGCTATAAATGAAGTATCTAGATGTATAACTGAAATGAGGCCAAGATTTATTTACCTACCAAATAATGAATCTGAGCGACTTGAGGTATGTTTACATTAATCTCTTTTATATCCTTCATATGGGAATCCCTTTTTATTATTATTATATCCGACTCGATTTTTGATTATTATTTTCTAGAATTAAAACTAGAATCTGTCATTTGTATAATTCCTTGAACATTTTAATATTATTTTTATAATGTAGCGATCGTTCTAATTCTCTCAGAGAAAGCGCGCCTAAGTTTGATATGCGTTTCATCTCCATTAATCATAAAATGGCCTTGAATGCACAGTATGACCCAGTTTCCCGCCTCTCGGGGAGCGGAGAGAAACATAATCAGAGTAGCTCCGAGGGACAGAGCGTGCGATGTTGTTGTGTGTCTAATAAAGATACATTTTTGATATAACCGAAGAGTGATTGCTTCCAAACCCTTACATGGAGTCAGATCATGACAAATAACATTATGGATTAATCAATCCTCCTCAGTGGTGACCACGGACTTTCAATTTAAATCTATTTCGTTGAGAATTTAAATTTCCTTATCAACATGGCTACAGCTGAAACAGCGGCGGTAGTAATCCCGCCTTTCATAAAGCCGGATCCTGCACTTTGGTTTCATATGCTCGACTCTACTTTCGAATTGGCTTCTCCGAAAGCCATTACTGAAAGCAAGACGAAATACAATTACGTCGTGGCTCAGTTACCTCCTGAAATTGCCACTGTTGTGCGGGATGTAATAATTCAACCGGATTCCACGGATCCATATTCGGATCTCAAAACGAAAGTCATCGAGCGCTGTTCCGAATCAAGGACGCAGGAAATTCGACGACTTTTGACTGGTGAAAGCTTAGGTGATCGGAAGCCCAGTGAATTGCTTCGTATCATGAAAAGGAGAGCCGAAAGCCATAACATCGATGATTCCTTGCTGTTTGAACTGTCCAATCAAGCAATGCCAGTACCTGTGCAAACTATTTTGGCTTCCATTTCACCGATTTCTTCGGACAAGGCAGCAGACGTAGCTGATAGAATTCTGGACATCAATTCCACCTCAATTAACACTATTTCTTCCGGAAGTGAACGCAACTCTTCACCTGTGAAGGAGCTTAAATCGGACATGGATTTGCTTCGAAACGAAATCAAGGAATTGCGCAAGGAAGTGGCTGATCTCCGACGTTCTCGTCGTCGATTTCGGTCTCCTAGCCGTACTCGTCGTGCTCGCTCAAAATCAGGGGGAAATAGATACTGCTGGTATGACTTTCGATTCCACGAGAAAGCTACAAGGTGCATTCCGCCTTGCTCGTTTAAGGGAAACCCTGTTCAGGAAGAGTAGCGGCGGCGGACTCTTCCTCTGGATGTACTTCTCGTCGTCTCTTTCTACGTGAACATAACACAGGTATTTCCTTTTTGATTGATTCCGGCAGTGACGCCAGTTTAATTGTTGCTTCTAAAAGAGACAGACAAATGCCTGTTATGCAAACCTTTCGTGCCGCAAATGGTACTGCAATAAATGTTTATGGCAGAAAGTCTATAACTGTAAATTTTGGTTTACGTAGAAATTTCCCATATTCATTTTATATTTGTAATGTTTCTTGTGCTATTATTGGTGCCGATTTTTTGTACCATTTTAATTTATCACCAGATTTAAGAAATAAACGTTTAATTGATAATGTTACTAATTTAAAAGTGCATGCTAAACTAGGTCCATGTTCAATTTTTTCTGTAAAATCTGTATTTGTAAATAATGTTTACGGTAAATTGTTAATGAAATATCCTGCAATTACTAAATTGCCAGACCCTAATCAGCCTGTTAAGCATAATACTGTGCATTATATCAACACCAAAGGTCCTCTTTTCTCAGCTAAACCTAGAAGGTTAGCTCCAGACAGGCTAAAAATAGCCAAAGCTGAATTTCAGCGCATGATCCATCTCGGTCATATGAGACCTACTAAAAGTGCATATTCTTCTCCTTTGCACATGGTGCCTAAAAACGGGTCTGTTGAATGGCGACCTGTTGGTGACTATCGTGCACTTAATGCACAAACCATCAAAGACAAATATCCTATTCCTTGTATTGCTGATTTTACATCTGAATTGCATGGTAAACAAATATTCAGTCATATCGATCTCGTCAAAGCATACCATCAAATTCCTATCAACCCTGATGATGTGCATAAAACTGCAATATGCACTCCATTTGGTCTTTTTGACAGCTTGCGAATGCAGTTTGGTCTTTGTAATGCCTCATCAACCTTCCAGCGATTTATTGACGAGGTCACTAGGGACTTACCATTTGTTTACGCTTTTGTTGATGACCTATTGGTTGCTTCTAAAAATGCAAATGAACACTTACAACATTTAGATATCTTATTTAAAAAAATAAATGAATATGGTTTGTGTATAAATGTTGAAAAATGTCAATTTGGACAGTCCACAATTGAATTTCTGGGATTCAAGTTATCAGGGGAAGGAATTGAACCTTTGTCTGATCGTGTAAAATGTATCCTAGAATTTCCCCAACCCACAACCTTGACTCAAATGCGCCGTTATTTAGGATCGCCGTTGCATTCCTAAAGCTGCTGATATTCTAGAACCCATTGTAAAATTTCTTGAAGGGCACAAAAACAAAAAGAAGCACCCTCGTTCCAAAGCTCCCAATTTCACTGAACAATTACAATGGAACGATGCAGCAACAATTTCCTTCAATGCTTCTAAAGAAGCAATTGCTAAAGCAACGCTTTTGAGGCATCCCATACCTGGTGCTCAATTAAGCTTGTGGGTAGATGCTTCGAACGCAGCTGTTGGCGGCTCCTTAATTCAACTGTCGAATAATCAGTGGGAGCCAATAGCATTTTATTCTTCAAAATTGAGTAAATCTCAAAAGAATTGGTCTACTTATGACCGTGAACTATTTGCTATTTATTCCTCTGTCAAAAAATTCCGACATATGCTTGAAGGTAGAACTTTTGTCATTTACACTGACCAGAAACCTTTAACATATGCCTTCCACCAAAATACTGTAAAATGTAGTCCTCGCCAATTACGCCATTTGGATTTCATATCCCAATTTTCTACTGATATTAGATACACAAAAGGCTCTGAAAATACTGTTGCTGATGCACTATCACGAATTGAAATAGATGAAATATCCCCTACTGTAATTGGTTTTAGGGAATTCGCTTCTGCTCAATCAACTGATGAGGAACTACAACAACTTTTAAAGTCCAATAATTCATCCTTAAGAATTGAGGAACAGTATTTACCTCTTGAGGATGTTCATCTGTACTGTGATGTATCTCAAAAACCTTTTGTTCCTAAAAACATGCGGCAACTAATTTTTAAAACACTCCATTTTTTCTCTCACCCAGGAATTGCAGCCTCAATAGAATTAATCGCTAAGCGATTCGTATGGCCTGGCATGCGCAAAGATATAAAATCTATGGTTCGCAGCTGTGTTAAATGCCAACGAGCTAAAGTGACGCGGCATACAAAATCTTCCATTGGCACATTTGCCCTACCAGATGCCCGCTTTTCACACATACATATAGACTTTATAGGTCCTCTCCCTTCTTCCGAAGGCAATCAATATTGCATGACCATCATTGATAGATTTACTAGATGGCCTGAAGTAATCCCAACGCCTGATATGACAGCGGAAACAACGGCTCGTGCCTTGGTGAATAGTTGGATTTCCAGATTTGGATGCCCAGTCACAATTACAACTGACCAAGATACAAATTTCCAATCGAATCTGTTCAGAGAACTCACTCGCATGTTGGGCTGCAACAGAATTCGCAGCGCTTCCTATCATCCTCAGGCGAACGGGATAATTGAAAGACTTCATAGGCATCTTAAAAGTGCTCTTAAGGCACATAACAATAGGAAATGGACTGAAATACTTCCAATAGTATTGTTAGGTTTGCGCTCAGCTCTTAAGGTAGATATTAAAGCTACATGCGCACAACTTGTTTATGGCACTACCTTATGATTACCTTCTGATCTTGTGACAAGCGTTTCTATAAATCAAACCATGAACACCACTTATGTGACTAATTTAATAAACACAATGAGGTCTTTGAATCCTGTTTCCACTGCCCTTCATGGCACCCTAAAAATTTATGTCAATCCCTCATTGAAAAATTGTTCGCATATTTTCTTAAGATCAGATAAGGTTAATCCTCCACTAACACCACCTTATACTGGACCCCACTTGGTTCTTAGCAGAAATGATAAAAATTTCATAATTGATTTAAATGAAAAGCACTGTACAGTATCAATTGATAGAGTAAAACCTGCCTATCTACTCGCAGACGATACTGATCAACCAGAGCTTTCTCAATCTCAACCAATCCCTGAGAAGCCTACTGTTCCACCAAACCCTACTAAACCGTCCACTATAACTAGATATGGCCGTACAGTCAGATTTCCCAGGCATCTAGTTACTTATATTGTATAAATGCCACCTGTATTTTATTATTATATATTTTTATATATTCATGTGAATTTTGCATACATTATTGTTCTCTATATCCTTGCATATATTATTCTAAATACATTGCATATATTATTTTTATTCATTTTGCATATCCTACATATATCTCTAAGCGTGTAATTTAATGGTTTATCTTCGAGAAGAAGATTTCAGTAATTATGATAAACTTAAAGCCATAGTGTTAAAAGAGTTTCAACCAATACCTCAAGAATGTCTAAATCACTTTAAAAAGGCGCAAAGGTTACCCAATGAAAGTTATGTGCAGTTCGCATCTACATTGAGTGCAACCTTTGAATACTATTGTCAGTTACGGGAGGTAAAAGACTTAAAATCAATTTGTGAATTAATAGTGTCAGATAAAATAATCGAGACGTGGTTTAAACCACATGAGTTAGGCAGAGAATGCGATATTTTCATATCGTCGAAGGGAAAAATTAAAGGAGAACAAAGTTTAATACCTAATTATAAATCTAAATATGAACCACGGCGTTATGATGTCAGTAATCAAAATAATAGTCGTGGGTCAAAAAATACTTTAAGTGTTTATCTGTCTTCCGTTAAAAATGCGAAATGCATTGTAAATAGTTGTAAAACAAAGGAATCCCAACTGCTGTATTTGTGTCCTGTGTTCAAATCTCTTAGCGTTGACGAAAGAATAGATATCGTGAAAACTAATTGCTTATGTTATAAATGTTTTTCCTCAAATTGTTTCGTTAAAAAGCCGTGTAGAGCTAAAAATTGTTTTTGTGGGAAACCGCACAATAGATTAATTCATTATCCCAAAAGAGATAACTCTTCCACCCAGGCACAAACAGCAACAGGAGCCAATGATTCGACGCCGTTGAATCCAAATGCACATGCTTACGTCAGTCAGAGTCAGGGAGGGTCAGCAAATATTGCCTTCCCCCAAATTGAGAGCGAGAGAAATGCATCAGTAGTGGCTACGAGTTTTTTGCAAAACAAAACAAAAACAGTTTTATTGAGTACCTTGCGATGCTTAATACGAGACAGATACGGCGCGAGACATGAAGTGAGGTGCCTCCTAGACGGAGGAAGCGAGTCAAATTTTATAAAGAAGGATTGTGCGGATAGATTGCAGTTGAGGAATGAGAAAATTAATTTACTTGTATCTTGTTTAAATGATTCATCAATGGCTGTTAATGGGTGTGTTATGGCAACCATAAATAATCTTGATATGAGTTTTAAAAAAGAGCTTAATTTGCTAGTTGTCAAAAAAAATAACCGATTTAATTCCGTCAAGAATGATTAATGTTTCAATTGACTTACCTAACGATATTGAGCTGGCAGACTACAAATTTAATATTCCTGGAAAAATTGATGTTTTATTAGGCGCGGAAATATTTTATGAATTGCTTAGGTCAGGTCAAATTTATACAGGAGATTCTCGACTACTTTTGCAAAATACAGTGTACGGATATGTCGCTAGCGGAAGTGTAGATGAGGAGGTGAATAATAAAATTCACTGTGCTTTAATTCGAGATAGTGATTTAAATACAACATTAAACACCTTTTGGGAGTTAGAATCAATAGGTGTCAAGGACGAGGGTATTACTAGTGAAGAGGACATGAATTTAGAATTGTTTAAGGAAAACATATGTTTTAAAAATGGTAGGTATGAGGTGGGACTCCCGTGGAAAAGAGATAGTAATGAGTTGAGCGATAATTTTGATTTAGCAAAAAGACGACTCAGCAGTCTTATGAGAAAAATGCAAAATGATAAGGTGTTGTATTCTGAGTATTGTAAAGTTTTAAAGGGTTACATAGATGAGGGGATAATTGAGAGGGTAACAAATCCGTTTGCTTCAACAAATAACCCAGTGTTTTATCTTCCTCACCAAGTGATAATAAAAAATGAATCTCTAACAACAAAATTACGTATAGTTTTTGATGCTAGTGCACATGAAATAGGACAATTATCGCTGAACGATTGTTTATATCAAGGAGTTAATTTAAATCCAAACATATTTGATTTGTTGATATCCTTTCGCTTGAACAAAATAGCCATTTTAGCTGATATGGAAAAAGCCTTTCTCCAGATCACAAGACGCAGTTAGGTTTCTTGTGGCTAACAGTGAAAACGATGTTAAAGTGTATAGATTCAATCGAGTTCTTTTTGGTGTAAACTCGTCTCCATTTCTATTGGCCGCAACTATAAAAACCCATATTGAGAAATATAAGGAACAATATCCCGTTACTGTGCGGACACTCGATAGTTGTTTTTACGTGGACGATCTCGTCGCTGGTGAAGACGACGTATCATCAGCATTTGACTTGTCAAACACAGCAGCAAAAATCATGGATGAATTTGCGGAAGTGGATTTCAAATGACTGTGATTTAATGAAACAATGGCAGACAGAACATTTCGACCATTTAAATATTAACGATTTCGTGAAAAAACCACATCGTGTTTTGGGACTTTCGTGGAGTCCTCAAAATGACTATGTTAGTCTTAATTTAAAAGGTCTATTGGACTTCCTTCTGAAAAGGAAAAACACTGAACGATTCTTGTTGATGGCCGCAGGCAGAATATTTGATCCAATGGGATTTGTATCCCCCTTCACTATAAGATTTAAAATCTTATTTCAAGAAATCTGGCAAAGTAAAACAGACTGGGACGAAGAGTTACTGCCAGATGTTAATGAGAAGTTTGAACAGTGGTGTTCAGAAGCGTCTTTCTTAGATAAACTTCAGATTCCTAGACATGTCCTTGAGTGTGATAGTGAGAATCCCCCAGAGTGTGAAATGCACACATTTTCCTATTCTAGCATTAAAGCGTATGGAGCTGTCTCATATTTAAGACTGAAAACTCCTAACAAAATTTGTGTGTATCTTTTAGCTTAAAAATGCCGTGTGGCTCCTCTAAAGCCATTATCCCTTCCACGTTTGGAATTAATGGGTGCGTTACTTGCTGCGAGATTGGCAAAAGAAGTATCAAGAGTCCTCAGTGAGAAAATACCAGCAACCAACCACTTTTGGACAGATTCCACTATAGCCTTGAGTTGGATTCAAGATTCCAGCAGCAGATGGAAAGTCTTTGTCGCCAACCGTGTGAAGGAAATACAATCCTTGACAAACAAAGATACGTGGCACCATTGTCCTGGAAAGGACAATCCATCTGATCTTCTTACGAGAGGCATCAGCGCCGACTAACTGTTGAACTGTGAGAAGTGGTGGAATGGACCGAGTTTCCTACATAAAGAAAACATTGTCCCTAAAAATGATGACGTGATACTTAGTGATGACAGTGTGTGTCAGGAAGAACTAAAATCGTCTGAGAGAAAAACTTTGGCTGTGACTTTGGACAATAGTTTTTTGAACAAAATTCTTTCTGTATCTAATAATTTCCAAAAACTTTTATTGTGTTCTGAGTTATATTTACAGGTTCATCGATAATTGTAAGCAACCATTTAACAAACAAATTGGACCATTGAAGATATCCGAAGTCCAACGAGCGGAAACTACGCTTGTGAAGTTGGTGCAACAGGTAGAATTTGAATCAGAATTAAAGGACTTGTCCACTAAGGGTATGGTTAGCCCTCAAAGTAAGATAAAAAAATCTCTCTCCATTTCTAGACTCTGAAAAGGTACTAAGAGTAGGAGGTAGACTGGCATATAGTAATTTAAATTATGACAAAAAACACCAAATAATTCTTCCTAAGAATCACAAGTTAACTAATTTGATTCTTGAATTGACTCACAAGAGACAATTGCATGTAGGTCCACAAACTTTATTGTCTATTGTTAGACAGAGTGATTCTGGCCCTTAAATGGTCGTAATATGTGCAGGAAATAAGTTAATAACTGTACAATTTGTTTTAAAGCAAAACCCGTTACTTGTTCACAAATTATGGGTCAATTGCCAACCGAGAGAATTTCTCAAAATTTTCCTTTTAACAAAGTGGGAGTAGATTTCTGTGGGCATTTCTGGATTAAATATCCTAATCAGAGAAAAGGTGTTTTCAATAAAGTTTACGTGTGTGTTTTCGTGTGCATGGTGACCTAACCTTCTGGAGTCAATTTAAGAAAATCGATGAGGATGCAAGCATTCCGAATGAAGACAAATTTCAGTATTTACTGCAAGCTGTTGTGCCAAAAACGAAGGCAGCCCGTGTTGTGGAAAGTTTCCCGGCTACAGCTGAAAACTATCCAAAAGCCATCGCTCAGCTAAAAGAAAGATTCGGACGGGAAGACTTACTAGTTCAAATATACGTGAGAGACTTGCTGTCCATGGTGATGAAGAATGCGGCCTCCGGACGTTCCAAGACTGACCTTCCAGCATTATATTACGAACTGGAAGGGAAAATACGCGCCCTAGAAAGCCTAGGACGTACTCAGGAAAAATATAGCGAATTCCTGTGTTCACTTGTGGAGTCCTGTTTGCCTGAAGAAATCTTATTGGCCTGGGAAAGGAGCCAGAATCAACGTAGCCTGTCAGAGACTAAAGATCCACGAACTTTAGAGTTCTTAATGAGCTTCATACGCCAGGAAGTAAAAGGTGAAGAAATGATCGACCTTGCTAGAGCTGGATTCGGATCCCAGCCAGGCTGTCGTCGAAGAGATAATGACAGAATTCATAATGAACAGTTACAACCGATTGAATCAACAATTGCTTCAGCGTTGGTAAGTCTTCAAACGCAAGGTAAGAAGGTTCAAAACTGTATTTTTTGTGACAAATCGCACCTTAGTGAGAAATTTTTTTCAGCTAAGAAAATGTCTTTAGATGATAAGAAATTAATATTAAAGAAAAAAGGTACATGTTTTACTTGTTTAAAAAAATCTGGGCATATAAGTAAATTTTGTAATATTAAAAATCAATTGAATTGTTCACATTGTAATAGCCATCATTTTGATTCAATGTGCGATAGAAATAATGAATCTAGATGTGTTGCGCCAAAATCTGAGAATTCCCTCTCTAACATCAGCAAAAGCGAAACTATCTTTTTGCAAACGCTCTGTATTTTCATTAGACATCAAGGTCAGCAGAAATTAATTCGCGCTGTTTTCGATTCTGGTTTGCAATCTAGCTACATAAATGAAAACATCGTAAATCAACTCAATGTTTCTCCACTTAGAACTGAAACTGTTATTCATGCGTTATACGGCGGGAAAGAAACTAAACCGATGAATCATGATGTATTCCCGATCGAGGTCAGCAATTTAGACAAAACATTTTCTTGTAGTTTTGAAGTTCTTTCGGAAAGAAGAATCTACGGCTTTATTCTTAGGATTGAGGATAAAGATATTTTGAATGAATTGAAAAGAAAGAAAATAGATTTCTCGGATTCTTTCCAAAATGAAACAGAAATTAATCTTTTGATCGGCGCAGATGTTTTAGGAAAGTTATTGACAGGAAATGCAATTGAATTGGAATCTGGTTTAACCGCAGTTGAAACGAAACTCGGTTGGATTGTTTTTGGAAAGGGTTATTATAAAAAAGATGATATTTTAACGACATTATCAATGCATTCCATGACCTTTCCAGTAAATAAACTTTGGCAACTTGAAGTTTTGGGTATTTCTAGCCCCACCGAATTTGAAGGGGAAAAGGCGATATTGATTTAAATGATTTTAATGACAAAATAAAAATTCTTCCTGATGGAAGATATGTTGAACTTCCTTGGAAACATGATTCCAAGAATTTACCTAGTAATAAAGAATTAGTCTGGAAAAGACATGAAAAAATGATGAGCAAATTTGCAAATGGGGAATTCTTTTCGGATTACAAGAAAGTGTTTGAGGATTGGGAAAACTTGAATATTATTGAACGTGTGCCGGATTTAGAATTAAATAAAGAATGCCATTATTTATCACACCGGCCAGTGATTAAATTGGAAAGTCAAACTACAAAACTTCGCCCGGTTTTTGACGCTTCTGCTTTTGAGCGAGGGAAACCTTCTTTGAACGAATGTTTGTTTAAGGGAATTAATCTAATAGAATTAATACCAGATATTCTCGATCGATTTAGAATGTATCCAATTGGTATTAGTGCAGATATTGAGAAGGCATTCTTAATGTTATCTGTTGCACCTAAAGATATAAATTTACTTCGATTCTTTTATCCTTGTAATGAAGAATTGATTTACAGACATTGTAGAATTGTATTTGGTGTTTCTTCGAGCCCATTTTTATTGAATGCTACAATTATGCATCTTCTTGAAAATTGTACTGAATTTTATGATGTTGTGCAGAAACTCAAATGTTCTTTTTATGTTGACAATTGTTTAACTGGAGTTTGTAGTATTTCAGAGGCTGAGAATTTTATTGAAAAGGCAAAATTCATTATGTCTAAGGGTTGTTTTAACTTGAGAGGTTGGGAGAGCATTGTGGAATGTAAACATATCAGTAAACATTCTGGAAATACTTCAGTTTTAGGAATAATTTGGAATTTAGATGAGGATACTTTAAAATGTAAAATTGATTTTGAAATTTTAACTTGTGAAACTAGAGTTACTAAAAGATTAATTTTGTCCCTTGTACAGCAAATATTTGATTCTATTGGTATGTTAGTCCCAGCCACTTTACTCCCCAAACTTCTGTTACAGGAAACTTGGAAGAGTAAAATTTCTTGGGACGAAATACTCCCAAATTGTTTTATTGAAGAGTTTTGTAAATGGCCAACTGATATATCTTTATTGAACAATGTAAAAATTCCGCGATATATGGTAATTCTAGAAAGTTCTGAATTTAATGTTTTTGTAGATGCCAGGAAAAAAGCATATGCAGCCTGTATTTTTGTACGATCTGTTGATTCGGATGTAGTAAAAGTTACTCTTGTACGGGCGAAATCTAGAGTTGCTCCCTTGAAAACTTTGAGCATACCGCGCCTCGAACTGATGGCATGTTGCATTGGGGCAAGGTTGGCAAATTCTGTTCGTAATGCCCTTGACTTACCAGATATGAGAATCACGTTCTGGACTGATTCTTCAGTTGCCCTTTGGTGGATTTAGGAGCAAGGAGATTGGTCAGTTTTTGTTACGAATAGAGTGAAAGAAATCAAACAGTTGTCTGGATCTCAGTTATGGCGCCATGTGCCAGGAAATATGAACCCGGCTGATTTATTATCAAGAGGTTGCTCTATAAAATATATGCTGAAGTCTGAATGGTGGAATGGCCCCAATTGGTTCTTAATGCCTCCGGAATGCTGGCCATTAGATAATATTTGCTATGACATTAACGAAATAGAGACAGAAAGAAGAAAAACCAAATTAAGTAATGTAAATTTGTCGGAAGAGACAACCCCCTGGTATGCCTCTAGGTTTTCTGATTATGATAAAATTCTGAATGTGGTTGCATGGACTTTAAGTTTCATAAATAACTGTAAGAAAAATTCTGTTTCTAAATCTTCAAACTTTCTCTATCAGAAATCGAAAACGCAGAAACTGTATTGATACGTTTAATCCAAAACCAATATTTTGCTGATAAAAGTTCAATATTGTCAATTGACATTTTTAAAGATGATGTTGGTATTTTAAGAGTTAAGACACGTATAACTGAACGTAAAGATGTACCAGACTTTTTGAGTCCAATTCTTTTGCCAAGTGATTATATATTTACTAAGTGTTTGATTGAATCTGTTCACAGAAAACATTGTCATGCTGGTATTCAGATTATGCTGTCTATTTTAAGAGAAAAATTTTGGATTGTAGAATCACGTAAAACTATTAGAAATGTACTTAATGGTTGTTTGAAATGTAAACGTTATAAAGCAAAACCATTGACTACTGAGTCTTGTCCGCTGCCTGAAGATCGAGTTTCCGACACAGTGGCCTTTGAAATGACGGGAGTCGACTTAGAGGGACCACTTTTCTTGAAGAACAGTTCGAAGGTTTGGATTGCATTGTTCACTTGTGCTGTATATCGAGCTGTTCATCTAGAACTTGTGACTTCTCTAAGTACCGATTCTTTTTTAACGGCATTCCGTCGATTTATAGCTAGAAGGGGTAGACCAAGAACCGTCTACTCAGATAACGGCACTGATTTCAGAGGTGCAAATAATGAATTATCTGAACTGGATTGGGAAAAAATCACTAGGAAAGCAAACATTCGTAGAATTTTGTGGAAATTTAATCCTCCCACAGTTTCCTGGTGGGGAGGCTTTTGGGAACGGTTGATTCGGGTTCTCAAAGAACTGTTAAGACGTTCTCTCGGAAAATCGATCTTGTCTTTTGAAGAGCTCGAGACTGTGTTATGTGACTGCGAGTCTGTTATAAATTCGCGTCCCCTAACTTATATCTCTGAAAATTCAGATGATCTTATTCCTTTAACTCCTTCTATGTTTTTAATTGAGAATCGAAATTTTAGTACTAATGACATAGACATGGTAGAGACCGAACGTTTAAGAAAAAGGATAAGATATAGAACTAAGTTGCTGAAAGATTTAAGACTTCGTTTCCGAAAAGAATATTTGAGTTTATTAATTCAAAAACAAAATAAGAAAAAAAACATTCATGAACCCAAGATTGGTGAAGTTGTATTAATAGGAGACGACAGTAAAAAACGATTGAATTGGCCTTTGGCGATAGTGGCAGATGTGTTGCCAGGTCGCGACGGAAAAATTCGTACCGTTAAAGTAAAAACACAGTCTGGAGTTTCTCTGAGGCCTGTGCAGCGAATTTTTCCTCTAGAATTAAACATTAATGAAATAGATTCTCTCACTAAGAGTGATAATGAAAGTATTAAAAATGAAACTATATGTAAGGGCGATTTTCCTCGCACTTCCTCCACCCCTGAAGCTACCGAATTTAAATTTACACGATCTGGCAGATGTGTGAAAGCCCCTAAAAAACTCGATCTCTTCAATAATGTTTGCTATGTACTTGAGACTCTTTCTGAGTCTCAAGGGGGGGGGGATGTTGTAAAGCGAAGCGAAATGTAACCGCCACCAGGCGGCGATGTTGTGACTCGGCGTAGTCGTGTGATTTTTATAAGTGTCTCTGTGTTTGTGTCGTCCATTTGTCAATAAACGTTATGTGTCTGAAAAACCTTTGAGCTTATTTTGACTTAAGTACCCCGCATCTGGTAGATGCAAACCTGTTTTAATATCTGAAAGATTCTATGTTTAGTTTGGTTTCCGAACAAAAGCCTTGCAGAGAAATTAGCGATGAAAATTCCATTGGATGTAATTTTGGATGATGTTCGAGAATCCATATCAGAGTCTCGCATGCAAAGATTACATTTGCCAACAAGACAAGACTTGTATAACATTGAGAATAGTTATTTATTAACTTCAAAAAAACATTTTGATGATGCTATTAGTGTTGACATTTGCGTGAAAGAAATAGAGGAATCTGCTTCTGATTCGTGCATTTTATTATATAAACCACAGGGTGTAGTGTCAGATAAGGAGCCTACTTTGAAAAATGATGATTTTGCGCTCATAATCATGAATTAGGCCCAAAATGAAATGCTTAAAAAGTATGGACCTGATTGTATCTGTGTTGATGGAACACATGGTTTAAATGATTATGAATTTCAATTGATGATCATTGATGATATACGGAAAGGATTTCCATGTTCTTTTTTATCAGCGACAGAGAAGATGAAGAAGCTTTATCTATTTTTTTTAAATACATAAAAAATGAATTGGGACCTGTAACTCCTGCTATATTCATGTCAGATATGGCAAATGCCTTTTATAATGCATGGCCCACCATAATGGGACTTCCAAAGCAACACTTATATTGTACATGGCATGTGGACAGAACATGGAGAAAAAACTTAAGTAAGATTAATGGAAAAGAAAAGCAGGTGCAAGTGTATAAATTACTGAGAACTCTTCTTGAAGAGAGAGATGAAAATGCAGTTATCGCCATTATAGAAACATCATTGAATGATTTGAGTGCTGAAGCTGATACTTTTGCTTTTGCAGAGTATTTCAAAACCCACTATTTGAACAAATTGAGACAGTGGGCATTTTGTTACATGCTACATTGTGGTCTCAACACAAACATGCATTTAGAACGAATGCATAAAACCATTAAGTATATATATCTTAATGGAAAAACTGTAAAACGGTTGGACAAAGCTTTAGATGCATTAATGCGTTTCCTTAAGGATAAAATTGTGGAAAGACTGGCCACCCTTGATAAAGGTAAAATTTCGAGTAAATTAAAAAATTTAAGAAATCGACACAAAATAAGTTGCAAGCTTGAAGCAATAATAGATAAATGTGAAGAAGGGTGGAATGTTCAGGAATGAAAGAAATATATTTAGTTCAATCTAGTAAGAAAGTGTGCTTGTCTGGATGTAAGCTATTTTGCACATATTGTGATACTTGCATCCATAAATACATATGTAGCTGCTCAGACAATGCAATAAAATGGAATATGTGCAAACATATTCACAAACTTTGCATGTTCCTGAAGAAGGAAAATTGTTCTTCTTCACTAAATGATTTATCTGAAAGGGGTGATTTAAATATCTCAGAAAATGCAGAATCGAACTTTCTTTTAAAACATATAAAAAACCAACAACTGAATCGTTAGAAAATGAAAAGTTAAAATTAAAGTTGGAGTATAATAAAATAATAAACTCACTAACAAAAAAGCAACTAGATTTATGAAAAAAAAAAAAAAAAAAAAACTTGTCACATCTGAAAGCAGTATTACCCAAAATTGATAGTGACACAACACAATTTCCATCAAGTAGTGGAACTTCGACAAAAAACATTGAACCCGAAACAAGATTTTCATCAAAAAAAAAAAAAAACTTTATAAAATTATCAATATGATGCCTTCTGCTGAAGAACGTGTCACCATTGCAACGAAACTTCTTTTAAAAAAACAGGCTACTACAGAGCAAATGGACCATAGTGATAGTTTGAAGTGAAAAAGAAAAGTTGAAAGCCATAGATTTGAAGACAGTAACAACTAATAGTAACAACAAATAAATAAATACATAATTTTTTTGTTTTATATTATAACTAAGCATGAATTGAAAGTTTTTTTTATTTATTTAAAGAAAAATATTATTTGATTAATGTACTGTTATATATATTTCAGTGCCAGTATGTTTTTTAAGGAATATTTTTAAACATATAGTTGGGTATTTGGTGCTATTAAATACATAGATCTGCCGATGTAATCATTAAGAAATATGAATACATATGAGTTTGTTCATTTGATTGCATCAATAAAAAATAAATTTGTATATTAAAATACATATATCTCAGTAGCATAATTCAAATGAATTATGCTAAATTCTAATGAAATGATAATTTAATTTTTTAAAGTTATTCATATTATCATTCTACAGAAAAACTACAAAATAATATAAAACAATTTTTGAATAATGCATATTTAGCCTTGATATCTGTATCATTGAAACATTTCATTTGACTGCCACATTATTAAATTATTGTTAAATCAGTTATTATCTATCTGATGCTCATGAAACAGTTAATATGCTTATCCCGAAATAAGAATGAATTTAAGTTCAAACATAATTTGATGGTTTTTTTTATCTTTTTTTTAATTTGGTTTTTTTTAAAAATAATATAAAATAAAAGCCTAATTCATGCTTCAATGAGAATAAAATAATTACTATGTAATCTAAAATTGCATATGATTTAATTATTGGAAATATTATATATAATTGAAATTTTATGATTTGAAATGTAAATAATAATTTTTATTAATAAAATAATGTTTAATATTTTTATTTGCTGACAAAATTAGTAAATCATAAAGATTAATATTTAGAATTCTAAAAAATTAAGATATAATAAGAATTTGATCATTGTAATATCAAGCGCATCTAAATAAACAGTGTTAGTAGAAGAAAATATAAAAGCCGTGATTATGTTCATCAAAATTTAATATAGAAATATAGCCAATAAAAAAAAATTATATGCTAAAATTTAAAACTTAATTATCAATTTTATTATATATTAGCTGCCTTTGCTGACAGGCTGGTTTGTCAAGATAGTGGTTGTATTTAATATGAATTATATCTCAAATTTGGTAGTATAGGTCAAATGACCTGTAGGGGCTCAAAACATATACATTCATCTTTATTATTATTATAGTAGAGATTATTCTTTAAAAAAATGGATCAAAAGTGATACATTTTGTGCTTCCTCCTTTTCTGACAGCAAAATAATTTATTATGTAATTTAGAATAGTATTTAAATATATATATATATTAAAAGGAAAAAAAATATTTTAAATTAAATGATAATTAGTTGCAGATTATAAAAAAGCCCAATAAAAATGAATTTTCGTGATATTAGAGGTATTTTTTTTTATTTAGAAATCTAAACAATACCTTATTTAAAGATTTATATAAGCATATGTTTTACTAATTGAAGTGTAGAAGTAAGATTTCAAAAAAGATTGGCAAAAAATCTTTACTCCTCTTCAAATTATGTTAAGCACATCAGTTAAGTGAAAAATTAGTGTTTTTTAATATTTATTTAATTGTTCAATGTCTATTGTTTATAAGTTTAAATCTGTAATAGTAATAATCTTTGGGATCAAAATTTGGAGTTTGATGGCTTAAGAAATTAAAGAAGTTATAAATGAAAATGAAAGCTATAAACCAAAGAAGGTTGGTTGGTTTTGTGATGTTTTATGGCGCAAAAGCCATATCTGGCCATACTGCGCCAAGCAAAAACCAAAGAAGGTTGGTTGGTTTTGTGATGTTTTATGGCGCAAAAGCCATATCTGGCCATACTGCGCCAAGCAAAAACCAAAGAAGGATGAGTGCAGAAAATGTTTTCATGAGTTTACTTAATCATAAGTCTGTGATCTATTTGTCACTTAGTAAATTCTATTAATCTATTTAACATTGAAAATTTTTTTAAATTCCTTCAGGATTTTAAATTTTAAGTGCTAGGAAAAAAAGGATTAAGTGCTATACTCTGTTTCACCCTAACTTGGCAGTAGTGTATATTCTAGGCAAGCCGAATCGCAGTCGTTGTCAGGGGAACTGGGTTACTTTAAAGTACAAAGTTACTAGAAATGCAGATCGCTGGCGAAACTTTATCTCGCAAATTATTCGCCAAATAGTAATTATTTATTCACTTTATTATATTATCACTTTATCGGATAATTAATTGTTTCCTTATTTTCATTATTTTTTCAATATTATTGATGCATTATTTTAATAAATCATTAATGTTATTTCATTTCGTTTCATCGTTTCTCAAAAGAAAACCCTAAATCTTTCAATATTCTGTAAAGCGTAGTTCGGCTAATGTTTTTCGAAAAGATATCTGTATCATCCTTCACATCTTTTAAAACTTTATCTAATGTTGGGATCTCATTTCTACTAAAAAATGCATGGATTTTTCGTCAAATACAGGATAATGTAAAATTATCATATTTTACAAGACCTGAATGTTTACCTACTGAGCCAGGTCGCTTCTTTCCAGGGATACTTAAAGGACTGGGTGCCTTTATTTCTTTTTTCAAAAGGAAAACTGTTCCTTGCGAAACACCTGTAAGGTGCGAAACTTTATCGACGATTTCATTGATAGAATCTTGAGGGTTTTCTCGGAGTCGAGAATAAACATTTAATATGTTTCTGCATGCTGCACTTTTTGTTGGTTTTACTCGTCTTGAAGGGGTGCACAGCGTAGTCGGTGATAACACTTTCTCTTTTTCAGACATTTTAGAAGTGAATAAAATGACGAATCGAATAAATATTCAACAATGAAAACTAATAACTACTAATGTGATTAACAGTATCAAAAATATCAGCTGGTAAAAAAGCGAGAATAAAAAAGTAGGAAAGATGATAACGGTTGCGAACTGAATGAAACTGAGTTGGCGGAGACGTAAAAGAAAAGCGCGCCAAATATTTGACCTTGAAGACCGGTTCTAGCCAAAGTGGAATCTTTTAGTTTTATTCGTTCGCTTTATTTACAAAATACTTAACAGATAAGCACTTCTAACTTGAGAATAATTTTAAATACATACTGATAAAAAAAGGATTTATGTAATTTATGATATTATTTGATAAATTTCCGCGCATTTTAAGTATTTTAAAGTCGGAATTGATGGGGAACTCTTTCCCAACGCGGAGCGTCACATTTTCTGCCTTTTACAATACTGCCAAGTTAGGGTGAAACAGAGTATAGACATTCCCCAGGAATATATTTACTGTGAACAAATTATTCCCTCCTTTTAAATTCATTATAAAAAAAGTAATAAGAAAATATTAAAAATAGCATACTTTATTAAAAAGATTCATTTCTTTTAATATTTGCTTATTTCTGTATAATATAAGTAAATCTATATGCACAGCACTAATCTAATTGCTGTGGCATAAAAAAATGAAGGTGAAATATTATGAGAAAAATTCTGTATACTTTCTAACAAATAACAGAAATATGACTTAAATTTAGAAAATTTATTCTCATAAACACATCTATTGAAAATTGTCTTGCAAATGTTCTTATATTTGTAACATGAAATTTCTAAGAAATTAGATTACAAACAAATACTTTTTTACTTATAATTTCTTTCAACACTTGGGATGAGAAACCCTGTTAAAAAATACAGAACTTTAAAAATAATAATTTTTTGTGTATAGCAAAAGCAGTGGTAGTAATAATGATGAGAATAATCTTAATTGTATTGTATACATACAACACTTTTAACGAAAATTTTTCAGAAGTATGCAAGTATACATTTATCATACAAGTTTGTGAATTCTATTACTGAATGATTTTAGAAATTTCAGGGGAAAAAATGTGAACAAATAATTTATTTTTAAATTGTCACATTTCTTATCTCTCAGAGCCACAGTAAGTATGTTAATGGCCAGTAGCCATATTAGTATATAATAAAACTGTAAATAAAATGTTTTTACTATAATTTTTAAAATTCTTAATTAAACTCCTTAATATATCAATTTCAGTAGAAACAGCATAGTATCAAAAATTTACAGGAAAAAAAAAACATTTTAAGGCCAAGAGTTGCATATGAAACAAGTTTGATCATTTAAAGTCCTTGGAAATATAGTTTTATTGCATTTCTCTAAATTTTCAATTTTTTCCATAGATATAGAATGTATATTTCTCAAACAGGTTTGAAAATTGAAATATAAAGTTATTTCCCTGTTTTGTAGTACTTATAGATATGAGCAATTATTTTCATTTCACATGAAATAAGTTCTCTATCAGATGCAGAATTACTAATATTCACCTTGCATCATTTTGAAATGAATCACTATTGACAATGTATTGCTTGAAATAGAAATGAGGGTAGCTGAAGATGCCTCATGCAAGGAAGCATTAGTTTGTCTTTTTTTAATGACATTTTTGAAATAGACCAGCATTTTCAAAAAAAAAAAAAAAAAAACTCTTCCCCCCCCTATATAAATCTTGTTTCTTTTGATCAGGTTATCATACGAGTCTGACATCTTTGCTATAAAAAATTAAGCGCTTAAAAATGCAATTGGAGCTAGAATTTATGTAAATATCTAAAATAAATTATTGAATTCATGGGTCAAGAATCCTTTTAATTAATTACATGTCAATTTGATAGTACATATAATTTGATGTCAGCTAATTGATACTGATAATTTGATGACAACTAATTACATATTTTGTTTTTTATTATGTAGAAGTTACGATTTCTTAATATTGACTCCAAAGAGATATTTAAAGCAGATTGTAGGTAAAATTAATAATACAAAATATCATATGTGTACATATATTGTATATAAAATATAAGCATGTAATTTAAACACAGCAAATATTTTAATAAATTTAACACTGAAGTTACGACTAGAATAGTTGTGAAAGGATTAAGTTACAGAATTGTATTAAAATGTTTTTTTATGCAAAATAAAATTTCCTATGCATGAAAACTACAATGGATTAAAATCTCAGAAAAATAACTTTAATTAAAAATTATTTTTATATAAGACTTTTAAAGCAGGAAACCTGTAGTAATACAAGCATGAATTACATTAATATATAAAAATAATCAAGACTAAGCCTATCAAATATTACTATGAATTGCAATTTATAAATAAATTTTTTCAGTAGATAGATTACAGCAAAGAGTTATCGCAACTTCATTTCTCAATTCTAAAATTGAACATGCCTTAAAAATCTAAACTAACTTTGAATAATTCAGGGTATTATGCAAAACAGAATATTTATACAAAGATGTTTATTTTTAGAAAATTACTGGATTTTAACTAATTTACTCTCACCAGAAATTTGATTATTTCATTGAACTTGATACTATCTAAAAGTTTTACATTTTTTCAATATCTTACTAATATATATGTGTATGTTTATTATCAACATATGTAAACTTCCTAAAAATATATGGGAAAATATTTCAGGTACATAAAGTAGGGACTTTCTACATATAACTTGCATACTTAATGGGGGAAAAAAATGACATGAAAAATTTCATAAGAAGTTATTTTATTTATACAGATAAATAGTAGTTAGAACTAACATTTAATCCTTTATCTACTTAAATGACATGGACATACTTCGCGTTTACATACTTCTGAAAGTACAGACCGACATGCAGTGAACTCCTTGTTAGATTTGGCACAAAAATTGACAGATGTTTATACAACATATACTAAATCTGTGTACCAAACTATCTAGCTCTCTTCATTTTATAGTTATCATGCTATTTGAAACAGTCAGATAGACAGATTTCCTCTGCACGGATGTTGAAGAAAATTTTATCGAAATCTACAAGTTTGGTGTGAAGACCCTATTCCAAATTTCATCCATCTAGCTCGAAGTGCTTTTGCGTTATCTTTGTCACAGATAGACATTTTCCGAAAATGTGTTTTCTAATTGAAGGAAGTACGAAACGTGGAGATTCGAGCGAGACAGTATATCGCATCGCTTCAAAATTTAACAAAACTTATCAAATGAAGAATTTTTAAGCAAAAAAATAATAATAACATAAAAGCAATTTTAACCAAATAGCAATAAGAATAAAAGAAAATTTTTTTCTTTTATAATTATTTTAACAGCTGCAAAATAATTCGATTCAATGATTCGAAGAAGAAATATCATTTTGAATTTCATTATAATAAAAGTATTTGTTATAAACTGTGTACACTTATTTCTCAGAAATTATTTTTACAGAATTACATTCAACCAAACGAAATTTTTATTATTTAAATGCTACTCTTATTTAATCTTTAAAACGATGTTAAAATAATTTTTATGGGATAATATGCTTTGATGTTTTGATAAAAACACATTAAAATTCTATTTTTTGAAGTAAATTTTGAATTAAAAGTTTGAGAAATCCGTTTTTAGTATGCCTCTAAAGTGCAAAAAAATAACTTCCCAAATTTCATGCTCCTAATTTCAATGGCTTTATGCTGGGCATTGCTCAGGACAAGATTTTATATATGAAGAGAAATTTCATTTGGGGGGGGGGATTTCTATAAGAGTTATAAAAAGAAAAGCTTTAAATTTTTTATATCATAATTAATAATATGCAATTTAATTACCCTAATTATGATATAATCATAATAATATTACATACTTATGAATTCTTTTTGGCAATATCGTATCAAAGAAATGATTTCTTATTTTCTTTCCCGATTCTTTTCTCCTCAATTAAAAACTCCTTTAATTAAGATAGTGTATAATGTGTTCAATTTTTATTGACTCTAATTATGTATCAGATTGTTTGAACTCAAATACAATATTTGATACTAATATTTTAATAATTCTTGAACAAAATAAGAAAATTAGGAATTGTTTGCTTTTTTTTCAGTTAATGTCATGATAAATAAGTCTTTTTACCTTCTTTAAACTTTATATATCAGTGGTTTTCTTTTTGCAATTCAGTGCGTACTTTTCAGTTTTTAAAATTAAAAATAAATAAACAACTCATATACCTAAAAAAATAGTCGGAATAACTCCAGCATGAAGCAAAAACACAGTTTTATTAACAATTAAATTATTAAATTATTGTACAAATTTCTAAAGAAAAAAAAATAACAGTTTCAAATGCCTCTTTTTCTCACATTTACTATAGAAATTTCTGAAAATTTCTCTTCTCTATCAATTTACATTTGGAAAAATTACCGCGGCTAATATTTTGTGTCATAACCGACTTCTCTTTTCTGTCAAATAGTTCCCCATTTTCGAAAGAATCCTTTCGTAGGGAACGGAAGTGGCTGGGATACATAATCTGCGTTTCATTAATTTGTATAGCCTCAGAAATCTTAACTTATCAACAGCCCAGTATTTCAACGGATCCTCCTGGGGAACTAAGCACTTATCTTTGAAATATGAATCGACTTCGGATATCGCAGCCGCATAAGAATTTTCAGGCTCAAAACTTTCTCCGAAATCCTTCCAAAAATTTACGAAGTATTCGCCTCGTTCAACTGGCTTATCATTATCTTGTTTTTCAACAATTTCTTTGTTATTTTGCTGTGGCAAATTAAAACCCGCTATTTTTTTTTCAACAGTAGTTTTCACTAAGTTGAATTTTTCAGGCGTGAATCGCTTTCTCTTAAATCTGGGATCTAAAAAGCTACTCTGAGAAATTAGTTCATTGCTCTCCAGAGCAAAGAATCTTTTGTGAATCTCTTGCTTGAAAATTTGGCACATATTTTTTACTTCTTCTGCTACTGCTGTTCGTTCCAACAAAGAATTCACATGTTTTGAAAGAAATTTCGCTAAAACAGTTATTTTTAAGGCTGAAACAGTTTTTTTCAGCGCTGATTTCTACCGTGATAGTATTAAACACTACCAAAGCATTTATTGAGTGATCAAGGAAATCCCACTCTTTAGGATTTAATTTAAATTCTTCCGACAGCTGTAATAATCCAATGTCGGAAGAAGTGGCTCTTTATTTTTTTAATGCGCGTAAGAATATCGAATGTGGAGTTCCAGCGAGTTGCAATGTCTTGTTTTAATTTCAAATTTGGCAATTTCATCTGATCTTGCATTTTATGAAGAGTTGCAAGCGCGCTGGAACTCCTTTTAAAGTTCTCCACTATTCTTTTGACCTTTTCCAATATGAATTTTATTTCTTCCAGTCCTTTTATTACAAGAGCTATGAGAGAATGGGCGAAACAAGTCAAACTTCTAAACCCACTATCATGCACTCCTCTGACGATGTTAAAGCCATTGGCGGTTACAATGGCAACAATTTTGTAAGCTATTTCTCATTCACTTGCGATTCTTTTTATTTGTTTACTCCATTCTGAGGTTGTATGGCTTGCATCCAATTTGGAACAGTCAGTAAAAATGTTTTTAACTGAGTGGCAGAATCAATAAAATGGGCTGTTACGGCCAAAACACTTTCATTGTTGATGGAAGTATAGTTATCCATAGTTAAACAGCTGGAGAAAATTTAACATTTTTTTTCACCTTTTGAATAGATTCTGCATAGCAGGTCTGTAAAATAGTATTCGATAGTGTTTTCCTTGTGGGCAGCTTATAATTTCGGCCCAACATATAGACAAATTTCTTAAATTCTGTATCTTCTACTAAAATGAATCGATGGTATTCTTTAACTACCATTTTTAGCAATTGTTCATCCAGTTGCTTATTTTTCGCCATCGACAATGGTTTTGTAAAAAAATTTTTACATCCGCATTGGGCCTACAAATTCCTTTTTTGTTAGCTGAGGATGTTGAAGAACTATCTCGAGATGTTGAAGGAATCGGATGTTCCTCATTTACTGTTGTATTTTCTTCTCCTACAGAAATGCTGTTAGTAGATAAATTGAAATCTTGTCTCTTCAGATCTAGAGGTATAGTTATATGCCGCGTCTTCATGTGACTAAGCAAATTACCAGTGGAACCACCAGTGTAGCTAACTAAACTACCACAATATTTACACTTTGCTTTTGTATCTTGAGCTCTTTCTTCAAAATGATTCCACATGGGACTGGATTTTCTTGAAGATTTCATTCTGTTTAAATACAAAAAAATATTTTTATACATCTTATAAATAAAACAGTTTAAAAATGACATTTACCCAGCTTAGATGCAATTTTTTACCCTAAGTAATGGATGCTGAAATAGATTTTCAAATGCGATAACAATTCTTTTGTATCAACAGTGATTAAAAACGAAAAGAGAATGATGACAAATTATTTTGATATCAATTAATTTCAAAATCCACATTTCAAGGAATAGATACATTTTTTAAAATTATTTTTTGAGCCGACAAAATGTAATGAACAAACAGAAGAAATATTTTTTTCAGTTGATAAGAATGTTTAATCTAAATCCATAACATTTAATTCATTTAATTTGGCATACAATATTTTAAACATCAAGATTACGTGAATTATAAATGGTACGTAACTAGAAAGAAAGATGAAAGAACACGAACAATATCGTATATAAATTTAAAAATAGAAAGGAAAACTGGTATATTTTTCACACAATAGATTCGCTTAAAGACCGCATACACACCAAAAAACATTTCCATGTATTTGTAGAAATTTTTATCATTTTTTTAAAAAAATACTGTTATTTCGAATTTAATTCTAAGCGGAAGAATTTATTTTTTCCCTCAAGCTAATATGCTAATTATGCATATCGTTTTGTGCAATATCTACTAAAAAGAGAATTTTTCTCTTTATTTCGATTGGTTTCATTTTAATGTTGTTATTTACATTGATCAGCAAGGGAAATATAAAAGGCATTTTTCAAAAATTGCTCCAAAGTTCTTTCTCTTTATCGAAATATAGAAATTGTTTAACATGCGTTATTTTTATTTACAAAAGAAAATAAAAGATAAGAAATCGCTTGTAAATTAATTCTGTAAACTTACCTGTAGGTGTTTTGTAATATCGGCAATACAACAAATGATGCGTGGCTATTAGCAATTCAACTTCGGTCACTACTTGTTGCGTGAATCAGCACAGAAATTATCTAAGGATTGAAAGCAAATTATAAATGCAATAAGCGAAAAACATGAAGATAAACAATTAAATAGAAGCACATTCATTGACTAAATTAAAAACTAGACTGTGTAATACAGGGTGCTTAGTGAAAAACTGCTGCAAAAATTAAGTACTTTTCAGCACTTTTTAACCCTCTGAATTCCTTTGCTCTTTGAAATGCAGTTCTTTTAAAATCCAAAGCGGCCGAAAGTATAAACGATAGAAGACAAGCATTTCCCTCCCCCTTCTTGCGGTCAAGAGTTCATTTGCAGCGTGGAGAAAGTTCTCGTATCGCCCTATTTCTGTAAACAAATTACAGCTGAAGAATAAGGGGCGATGCCTCTACCCTTAGACTTACTTATTGCTCCCTCGTGCGACCCATTCATGAGTATGGCTATCAAATATTTCAAATGACTTCTGCCTCTAACTTAAAGATCCTGGACCGCGTCCAGTCGAGTGCAGCTAGAATAATCACTGGGTTAAGGAATAGCTGCCCAATGAAGTGGCTCTATATGAAGCAGACATTGTGTCTCTGGCTACGAGATTTATGATTGGTTCCTTTAAATATTTTAATAAATTAATGAGCCCTGGTGATTCTAACAGGACTGCTGCATATATCTTTAATTGGAGAGGTAGCCAGCGTTTGAAAAGAGACACTGGAATATGTCAGGCAGGAAGGGGTTATTGACTTCGAGCTCGTTCCTTCGACTACTCTAAACTGTTTGCCTCCTACGGTGCCCCTTAGGAACATCAGTTTTAATGACGAACTGAGGTCTCCTGCCAATAAACAAGTGGACCATCCAGACCTGCTGAAACAGTTGTCCCTAGATGTTGTCAATAGTATCCCTTCTGGGGCCTTGGTAATCTACACTGACGGTAGCAAGCTGGAAGACGGTAGAACAGGGAGTGGTGTTTTCATCAACAACAATGATAGCGAAATTAGGATCTGTATCCGAAACCCTGACAATTGTTCAGTCTTGAGATCCGAGATCATAGCAATTGGAACTGCCCTTAATTATGTCCAGACAACAGATAATAATTGCATTTGGTTATTGACTGATAGTAGGAATGCTATACAGTATTTCAAGAACTGGTCGGAAATATTTGATATTCCTGACCAGGAGATTATGAAGCTTCTTTGCGAAATTGGCCTGAAGACACCTATAAACCACCAATGGATCCCATCGCATGTCGGGATACATGACAATGAGACAGCTAATGTGCTTGCCAAGAATGGCTGTGATCTTCCTATCGATTGTTTGAATCGTCTTACTCTCATTGAGATCCACTCCCTGGGAAAACATTGTTTGCTTTCAGCGTGGCGCCGTACTCCATCTCATCAGTGGTATGCTGGCAACCGCCCTGGCCTATCAATAACATGCTGTGGCCCTCGGCCTTTCCAATCGGCCATGGCCAGATTTCGTAGTGGTCATCTTAAGTGTTTAAGGTTTCAGAACGGGAAGAAGACTTTCCAACCTTGTTCCTGCTCCCAACCTGCTAGTCCTGTTCACCTTTTTTTTTTTTTTTTTTTTTTTTATCTTGGCGCTTCTTATAAGCAACTGCTAGTTGAACTGGACTTTGTGCCGATTTATGAGGAACTGACGCGACGGGGCCTCCTGGACCTGGTCTAGGCTTTCCTTCTCCAGGGGGATGTGTAACAACAACATAACAACAACAGAATAAGGGGTTGTATACAAAATTTAATAATACTTTATAATTTCACCTAAAGATTTTCCAGACGTTCCATTTTTTTACCGATGTGTTGATTATAATTTATTAATTACGGAAAGACGCGTTTGATGTTGAAATATAACACTGAAAAAGTATATTTGCATATTTATTAAAATAATTGCTGCATCAGAAAATTAATCATTCAAGAGTTCTCTTTTTTGGGGGGGGGGATCTCTTTTTTCTCTTCATTTTAAGAGTTATTGATATAAATAACTTACTGAAAGTACTTAAAATTTGTTATAAATTGTAATTTTGTATTAATTAATTCCCAAAGCAATTGCTTGCATTTATTTATTAGAAAATAAAGAGAATAATGTTCTAATGTTGAAAACTTATTAAGATATATGTAGATTCATATCTAAGAAATAATTTCATTAACAATGTAAATTTTCAAAATGTACTAAATTTATTAATTTAAAATGACAGAATAGTAACACAGGGTAAATAATATTTTATGGAAAAAATATTATTTTTCTGATCGATATATACCAAATAAAATTTGCATGTATCCTGTGAGAATTATCCAAATCAAAACCTCTTTTTTCTCTTCCAAACGATTCTGCATACCCACAATAGCTGTTAAATACTAAAATATGAATACTACAAAAAAAATGTCCGATTTTAAGAATACAACAATCAGAATCCAAATTTCTAACCAACAAGAACGTTTGCTAGCATTTTTTAAATTATGTTTTTTATGCAATTGGTAGGTTAATCGATCTAAAATGGTGACCCGGAAAAGGGATCACGCATAAGTAAACTTCAAAACTTTCAACGCTTGCCATTGCTGTTCTGAGCTGTTTCCGTTTCAAGTTCTCCAACATGGAAGAGAATTCTGCCGTGAAGATGCCTCCATTTAATTTTGGAGACCCTCAACTTTGGTTTATAATGGCAGAGGCAACATTTCAGCTTGCAGTTCCGAAACCGATAACTGCCAGTGCAACTAAGTACAACTATTGTGTAGCTAACCTTTCTCCTGAAGCAGCAGCTATAGTTCGCGATGTCATAACTTGTCCTGACAAAGACGATCCTTACAAGCAATTGAAAGAGGAACTTATAAAAAGATGCGGTGAATCGAAATCTCAAGAAATTAGATGTCTTCTTGCTGGCGAACAGTTAGGTGACCGAAAGCCGACTGATTTACTACGAGTAATGCAAAGGCGTGCCAAAAATCATCAAATTTCGGATACTCTTCTTCTGGAGTTATTTTCACAACTGCCCAAAACCGTCCAGTCCATACTTCTAGCAATTAGTCCTCTAAATGCCACTAAAGCTGCGGAAATTGCGGATAGAATCATGGAAGTTACGCCACCCGAGGCAAGCAACATTTCAAACTCTAATTCCTGTGCAAATGTAAATAATACCTCTCAGTCAGAACTTTTTGAAGAAATTAAAGCACTTCGCGAAGAATTTGCTTCTTTGCGCCGATCAAGAAGTGCCAGTCGCAGACCGAGAAATAATTCTCGTAAACGAACTGACTTTCGCGATAGAAAATGAAATGTAAATTTTCTCGTTGACACTGGCAGTGATTGTAGTTTGATTCCTGCGACTAGAAATGATAAACTGTGTATTCCGATTCAAAAATTCTTTGCAGCAAATGGTTCTATCATAAATGTTTATAAACAAAAGTTATCATCTTTAGATTTAGGTTTAAGAAAACAATTTGTTTGTCCTTTTTATGTTTGTGATATTAAAACTGCAATTATTGGTGCAGATTTTCTACATCATTTTAACTTGCAACCTGATCTAAGAAATCGTCGTTTAAATGATATATGTACACATATAAATGCTCATGCTATTCTTAATAATACTGATGTTCATTCTGTAAAATCTGTATTTTGTAATGATGATTTTTCAGTTATTGAATGATTTTCCTAATAGTGTTAAAGCTCCATATGCAAACCAAACTGTAAAACATTCTGTTATGCATCATATTGAAACTTTTGGTTCTCCTGTTTATCCAAAACCTCGTAGGCTAGCACCCGATCGCTTAAAAATCGCTAAAATGGAATTTCAGCATATGTTGGATTTAGGCCATATGCGGCCATCCAACAACAATTATGCCTCTCCTCTACATATGGTTCCGAAAAAAAAGAAGTGACGATTGGCGTCCTGTTAGTGACTTTAGAGCTCTTAATGCTCAGACCAAAAAGGACAAATATCCTATTCCCAGTGTTTTGGATTTTACTAGCGAACTTCAGGGAACCACAATTTTTTCTCATATTGATTTAGTTAAATCTTTTCATAAAATTCCGATTGCTCCCGAGGACGTTCATAAAACAGCTATTTGTACGCCGTCCGGACTCTTAGAGAGCACTCGGATGCAGTTTGGTTTGTGCAATGCATCAAGTACCTTTCAGAGATTTATTGATGAAGTTATTAGAGATTTAGATTGTGTGTATGCTTTTATTGACGATTTTTTAATTGCTTCAAAATTAATCGAAGAGCATAGACAACATCTCAGTTGAGTTTGTTTGAGGTTTTATGGCGCAAGAGCCACGATTTTGACCATGCTGCGCCAAACAATGGGTAAAATTATATCATTTAAAACAGTAGTCGAAAGACAACATCTCAGAGCTCTCTTTTCAAAATTAGACGATTATGGACTTACAATTAAATCTTCTAAGTGTACATTTCGTGTTCCTACCCTAGATTTTTTAGGATTTAAAGTTTCCAAACCTTGTATTGTGACTTATCTACTAATTCACCTCGTCCGTACATTCCAAATTCTTTTCGTTCAATAGTTTTTGAAAATATTCACAATCTTTCTCATCCTGGCATTCGAGCAGCAAGAAAGCTGATTACTAAACGTTATTTTTGGCCAAATATGAATTCATTTATTAAAAATTCTGTTCAATCTTGTCTTAATTGCCAACGTTCTAAAATTCAAAAACATACAAAATCTCCTATAGGCACTTTCGCTTTGCCAAATGCTCGATTTGCCCATATAAATATCGATTTCATAGGACCACTCCCACTATCTGATGGTTATAAATATTGTATGACAATAGTAGACCGATTTACCAGATGGCCGGAAGCTATTCCTACTTCAGATATAACTGCTGAAACAACATGTAAAGCCCTAATTCATAATTGGATATCTCGTTTCGGTTGTCCCGTAACTATAACTACAGATCAAGGTAAAATCTGTAACTAAGCAATGCACTCAAGATATAATATTAGCCAATTTTCAAACGATTTGCAAAATTCTTTAAGGAAGGAATATTTAACTTGTTATTTTATAATTAAAAACTGTTTTCAAGAACTGGTATGGAGGAGATTGAGTTTTGAAAAATAATTAATATTATTTTAAACACAGTTTTCTGAAACCAAAAGCATTTATTATTATTTTTTAAATTTATTATTTTTACATACTTTTCGTTATTTGTAAATTATGGATTGAGCCTAAAAGAATAGAAAAAAAAATCGCAGAACAAAAAATTGTCGATAAACAAATAGATGAATGGTTAAAAACGGGTATAATCAAACATTCTTGTTCTGAATATGCGTTCCCAATTCTGTTATGCAAAAAGAGAGATCGTACACATAGGTTATGCGTGGATTTCAGACAACTGAACAAAAAAGTAGTTAAAGATTCTTTTCCTATGGCTCAAGCGTAGCCGACGAGAGATAAGGCCGCAGCGAAGAATTTCTTTATAGTTCTGACGTCATATCCGGTAGGGTTACTCCCGTGATCCTTTCTTCTGACCAGGGTGGCCAGTTTGGCTTATTTTAAGCCAAATCTCAAAAATCTGGCTTTTTTCAAACGTGTTTGGCTTCAAAGAAATTGATTGGCTTCTTTTTGGCTTTTTTCAGTCATTTAGAAGTATTTTAAACATTTTTTAGTTGGAGTGTGTTTTGTCACTCTAAGGTTTTCTTCATAAATTATTTCTCCACAGTTTTTATTTCTTGTCGGTCAATCAGCAATCAGCTAATATACCATGAGCAATGAGATGGGAAAGAAATGAAGAGAAGCGACTATTTCTGTTCTTTCGCGGAGCTTTGTCTTCGTCGAACTTTTCGATCATTGCTGCTTTGCGCGCGCTTATGATAACGTGAATTTACTTCTGCTGATCTGTTCATCTGCTCACCACGTGTGATTATTATGTCGTCCAAAAAGTGGAAAGCTTTTTACGAGAGTAACCCAAAATATACTGAGAGTTGGGAGAAAAAGTTTGAGTGGTTAAAAAAAGCAAGTGATGGTTCGGAGAATGCATATTGTAAATTATGTCGATGCAATATTTTGCCGAAATTATCCAATTTATCTCAACACGAATCATCTGACAAGCATAAAATAAATACGCCAGCGAACACGCAGAAAACTATTTCTGTTGTAAAAACTTCAACATCTAATCGCAAAGTGGATGAGGTTGTGGAAATAGCCGAATTGACACTTGCTGTTTCAATGACGTGCCACAGTGCTATACGGACTATCGACCATTTAGGAGAAATCATTGTTTAACATGGTATTGGAAGTCCACTTGGAGAATTAAAATTACATACAACAAAGTGCATCTCCTTGATTCAAAACGTCATTTCTCCAGCATTGAAATCTGATCTGATTAAAGACCTTCAAGAGAAAAAATATGCCTTAATTATCGATGAATCGACAGATATCTCAGTCCAAAAATATTCGTGTATTTTGGTGAGATTTTGGAGTGACAGAAGAAAAGAAATTTCAACACAGCTATTGGGTCTGATTCCTGTACAAAAAGCCACCGGTGAAAACATTTTTAATGTTATCAATGAAGAAATTAAGAGTTGTGGCCAGACGTTAGAAAACTGCATTGGATTTGCATCAGATGGTGCAGCAAACATGGCGGGGTGCAATAATTCTGTATGGTCAAGATTTTCCCCGTTTGCGTACAACTTAGGTGTATTTGCCATTCTCTGGCTTTATGCATACAACATGCAGTTTCAAAGCTGCCTTCTAATATCGGATTTCTGCTTGTGGAGATTCCCAGTTGGTTTAGTCACAGCAGTATTCGAAGAGAAGCCTATAAGGACTTGTTTCAAGTTATGAATACAACTTCAGATTCACAGGAAACTATTCAGGTACCCCTTCCATTTGAAAAGCTCTCCCCAACTCGCTGGCTTGTGCATGGCAAAGTTATGTTAAATATTCTTATGAACTGGGAGGAACTGAAAGTATATTTCCTTTCAGCAGAAGAAGCTGAAACCAAATTTGATACAAAATATAAATTGAGAATGATAAGAGAAATGTTGGTAGATTATAGGAATCACTTATATTTCCATTTTGCCGCACCCCTAGTACAAGAATTCGAGAGGTTAAATAGCCTATTTAAAAAAAAACAAAGCTGATCCACAAGAATTAAATGATGAACTATTTTTGCATTATAGAAGTCTTCGAAGCAGAATGTATAATGTAAAGAACCACAGAAAAGATTTAAATAATGTTGATTTCGGAGCTAAATTTATTACTGAATGTAATTCAGTCCTACAACAACATCACAACCAACCAGAATACAAACTAGAAATACTTGCTGTAAAAGAAATATGTCTCGCTGTGCTTGATGAAGCCCTCATGCAACTTGAGAAAAGACTTCCTTCAGCAAGGACACTTTTCAAAGACCTCTCTAAACTTAGCCCGTCTGTAGTTTTGAGCCAAGTAACAAGAGCAACATTTTCCGAACTACCATTTCAACACTTGACTGGAGAAAAACTATCAGTAATTGAAGATCAATATCGAAAACTACCTTTTGTTGACTGGCGAGAAGAAGTTTTCAACAAAGAATTACCCCTTGATAGTGAGCAATTTTGGCAGGGTGTGCTGCAGCATCCTCACTTTAAGGAACTTTCACATTTTGCTCTAAATTGCTTGATAACACCAATTAGTAATGCCACTGAAGAAAGGGTGTTCTCTCTTCTAACCTGTGTTAAGACGAATGCAAGAAATAGAATGAAACTCTCTCTTTTGGAAGTTATTATTAGAAGAACGGAATTCTTATTATCAAATAAATGTTGTAAGGACTTTCTGCCATCTGATGCAATGGTTTGGTTTGGTTGTTCGGTTTTTTTGGCGCAAGAGCCATGTTTGGCTATACTGCGCCAAGCAGATGGTAAAAAACAAAAATTATTTATATAAACAAACATGTTAAGATATAAAAGCCAAATGTATCAAAAAATGGGAAAAATGAAAGTGCAGAAATATATAAGGTTAATGCATTTATAAATGAAATTCTGATTCGAAAAACGAACGTTACAATGAATTGATGTGAATTGTCGAATGTGAAGTTAAAAAAATGCTAAATACAACTATACAAACCAATGGTTTTTAAAAATTTAAAAATATTTGGGTGGAATTTTTTACCCACCAGGTCTTGTAAAGTTAATGACGATGATTTAAAAAAGTGTAAACGAAAGGAATTAAAAGATGCGCACTCGATTAAAATATGTTTAATAGTAAAATCTACACGACATGCGGAGCATTTTGGTGTTGCCTGGCCAAAGAGGAGATGTTTGTGTGTAAAACGAGTATGTCCTATGCGGAGGCGAGTCAATTTGACATCAACCTCTCGTAAAGGATGGACAGGCCACAAACTAATTGTCGGTTTAATTAAATGTAATTTGTTGTGGATCTGCAGATCCCATGATTGCTGCCAGTTAGTAAAGAGCGAACTAGTGAAGGAACTTTTGGCATCAGAATAGGCAAGTGAATGCGTTAGAAAAGTTGATGCAGCTTTAGCAGCAAAATCTGCCCTTTCATTGCCGTAAATACCTACATGCCCCGGAACCCAGCAAAAAATGACTTTAAAACTTCTATTTCGTAGGATTCTTAACGTAAATAAAATTTGGACTGCAACTGGGTGCATCTGAATCTGATAATTAGAAAGTGTTTCTAAAGCACTCATACTGTCAGTATAAATGATGAAATTAAGCTGAGTAGAAGAGGAGATTTCTTGTAGAGCACAGAAAATTGCTACTAACTCAGCCGTAAATACAGAGCTACTGTTGTGCAAACGATAGTTCAGTGTATCAGATGGAGTTATAATGGCACAACCAACATGTCCATCTGATTTCGAGCCATCCGTAAAAACTGGTGTAAAAGAAGAATACTGACAGCGATGATAATGAAACAATTTTTGGAAAATAACAGGATTATTTGAAGATTTATCGAATCCCAAAAAAGGGTTCAGAAAAGAAAATTGCGGGATATCCCAAGGGGGAAAGGAATAAAAGTCAAATGACTTAATGGCAATACTATAAAGGTCCGAACCATGTAGGAAACTTTTGACTCTTTCCCAAAAAGGGAGAATATGAGAAGGTCGCGACTCATAAATCCTTCGAAGAGAAACAGGAAGTACCGTGCGACAAATAGGATGATTTGGGATAGATTTTGCACGGAAATAAAATAATGTAGACTATTTCTGATGCCGCAAATGAAGTGGCAACTGGTGGCAAATAACATATAAGCTCTCTACTGGAGAAGTTCGAAATGCTCCGGAGCATATCCGTAGAGCAGTGTGGTGAATGGTATCTAATCGCCGTAAAACCGTAGGACGTGCGGAGCCATACACCATGCAACCATAATCTATTCGGGAAGGTTCGTTGGTTTGTGCGGTTTATTGGCGCAAGAGCCATATTTGGCCATGCTGCGCCAAGCAAATGGTAAGAAAAAAGGCCAACAATAAAACCAAACACATTAAAAAATATAAAAGCGAAAGTGATCAGCATAAAAATGCAGGAAATTACTGTGCAATTATGTTAATGATTTAAATAAAATACTGATGTGATGAAAGTGTTACAATGAAGCAAAGTAAAAGATGGAACATGAACAAAGTCAAAATTACTAAATACAAGAATAAAAGCCAATGGTTTTTAGAAACTTGAAAATATTTGGGTGGTGTGTTTCACCCACCAGGTCCTGTAATTTAACAGAAGACGAGTAGAAAATATTACGACGATGAACATTAAAATTGGGACATTCGATTAAGATATGTTTAATACTAAAAGCAATATTACAAATGGTACACATTGGCACCCTTTCACCGACGATGAGGTGACGATGAGTATAGCGAGTATGTCCTATACGGAGGCGAGTCAATTTAACATCCTTCTCTCGTATAGGTAAAACAGGCCACAAACCAATCGTGGGGTTTATTAAATGTAGTTTGTTCTGGATCTGCAGATCCCATGATTTTTGCCAAGTTTTAAAGAGTTGATAAATAAATAACTTTTTGACGTCACAATATGGGAGGGCCAGAGACAGAGATGTTGATGCAGATTTAGCTGCAACATCAGCTTTTTCATTGCCCGAAATACCCACGTGACTCGGAACCCAGCAGAGAAGAATATTAAAGCCCCTGCTTTTCAGTATCCGCAGGTTAAACAAAATTTCAAAAGCGACTGGATGCATATGGTTGCGGAAATGAGAAAGTGTTTCCAAAGCACTCATACTGTCAGTATATATGATAACACTACGCTGAGTAGAGAGTGAAATTTCCTGTAGTGCGTGAGATATTGCAACCAACTCAGCAGTAAAAACAGAACAAACGTTGTTTAGACGATAGCTGAGTGTATTAGATGGAGTTACAATGGCACAACCAACATATCCATCAAACGTTGTTTAGACGATAGCTGAGTGTATTAGATGGAGTTACAATGGCACAACCAACATATCCATCTGATTTTGAGCCATCTGTAAACACTGGGGTAAAAGAAGAATACTGACAGCGGTGCTGATGAAAAAGTTGTTGGAAAATAATAGGATTAGTTGAAAATTTATCAAACCCCAAGAAAGGGTTCAAAAAGGAAAAATTGGGAATATCCCAAGGAGGAAAAGAATAAAAATCAAGAAATTTAATGGTAACGTTATTAAGGTCCGAGTCGTGCAGGGAATTTTTGACTCTCCGACAAAAAGGAAGAATATGATAAGGTCGGGCATCATAAATTCTTTGAAGGTTTTCAGGAAAACCCATGCAATGAATGGGATGGTTTGGGACAGATTGTGCACGGAAATAAAACAAGATAGATAATTTTTGATGCCGCAAACAAAGTGGCAACTGGTGACAAATTACATATAAACTCTCAACTGGAGAGGTGCGGAAAGCACCAGAGCAGATCATGAGAGCAGAGTGATGGACAGTATCAAGATGTCTCAAAACAGAAGGGCGGGCAGACCCATAAACCACACAGCCATAATCCATTCGTGAAAGAATGACCGCTTGATATATACGAAGTAGGGAGGTTCGATCGGCTCCCCAGGATGTTTTGGAGAGAACTTTTAAGATATTCAATTTTTTTTCGCATCTCTTCCTCAAGTTTAATATATGTGGAAGGAAAGTGAGTTTACGATCCAACGTCACTCCCAAAAATCTTACTTCAGTCACAACTGGAATTGGTGTATCACGTATCTTTACAACAGGATCTAAATGCATATTTCTCTTCTTACAGAAGTGAACACATTGACTCTTCTCAGGAGAAATAGCGTGACCATTTTTATTACACCAAGTAACCACTTTATTGACTGCATTTTGTAATTGTTGTTCGATTAAATTCATGTTACTACCTTTGCATGAGATCTGCAGATCATCAACATAGAGACTGGCTTGAACAAATGAAGGCAAATAATTTAAAATTTGACTAAGATGCACAGTAAAAAGTGTGACGCTGAGGACACTTCCTTGTGAAACACCTCAGCTTGTATAAAATGATTTGAATAAAAACTACCAATACGAACTCGAAATATACGATGAGATAAAAAGTTCTGTAAAAATATAGGCATGTTTCCGTTAAAACCAAATTTAAAAAGTGTAGAAAGTAGCGCCACGCACGGTCATATGCTTTCTCAATATCAAAGAAAATGGAGACAAGGTGGTTCCTCCTGACAAATGCGTTCCGAATTTGGGTTTCCAATAGAATGAGATTATCAGAAGTTGATCTGCATCTACGGAAACCACTCTGAAACTGGGGTATGCATCCTTGTTTCTCCAATTCGAAGATTAGACGAGCATTGACCATGCGTTCAAAGGTCTTGCAAACACAGTTGGTAAGGGCAATAGGTCTATAGTTCAGAGGGTTTAATGGATCTTTTCCAGGTTTTAGAATTGGAATTACAGTAGCTTCGCACCATTGTTTAGGGTATTTATGTTCAGTCCAAATTCTGTTAAAAAGTAACAACAAATTAGATAAGGAGGTTTCATTTAAATGGCGAAGCATGCTATAAGTTATTCCATCTGGCCCCGGGCTTGTGTCTCCGGCTTGAGACGGAGCCGTTTTCAATTCAAACATCCTGAATTCAGAGTTGTATGTTAAAATATTTCGGTCATTAAAATGCAAAATCAGTCGCTCCGCAAGATTCTGAATTTCCAGAAATTCAGAACTATAGGAATCAATTGCGGAAACTTGTGCGAAAGCATGACCGAGAATATTAGCTACTTCTAATGGGGAGGAATGCACTAAGTTTCCTGTTTTTAAAACAGGAATGGAAGTTTCACTATAAATCCCATTTGCAGCTTTTACCTTTTCCACAACAGTTTGGTGGAAGTTGAGGATGTGATCGAAGACACAAACTTGATCCAAGATTCCCTCTGACTACGTCTGCGAATGCGTCGAGCTAAGGCTTTGGCTTTCTTAAAAGCCACAAGATTTTCTATCGTAGGGTACCTTCTAAAAATATTCCAGCGTTTTTTCTGATTCTTATAACTATCGCGGCAAGCTTCATTCCACCACGGTCTGCGAAATTTTCTCAGACGTGGGGAGGTATTTGGAATGGTGGCATTTGCGGCACTTATTACGCTGTCAACGACTTGCTGCACAGCGTCCGTGATATCGTTAGTATTGACCATGATCTCAGTGATTTCTGCCAAATGAGAGAAAGCATCCCAGTCTGCTCGCTGGAATAGAAAACGCGGAGGACAAGGAGTCGCACCGCCGCTATCAGCATACGAGACCATAATGGGGAAGTGATCACTATTGTAAAGGTCTTTGCTTACAGCAAAATTCAGCAATGGCATGAGCTCAGGAGAACATATGGCCAAATCAACACTATGGTAGCTGCGTGTGGGTTCATGAAAGTAAGTCTTCTCGTCATTATTAGGGAGACAGAGACAGTTATTAGAAATAAATTGCTCGATCTGTCGCCCACGAGAATTAGTACTTTCTGAACCCCACCAAACACTATGCCCGTTGAAATCGCCTAGTATAATAAGTGGTCTAGGAAGCTGGTCCACTAAATTGTCAAGATGTTGTTGATTAATGACATCATGGGGCGGTAAATATATACTACAAACTGTGACTAATGTTCGTGTGTGAACTTGCACTGCCGCAGTCTGTAGAGGTGTATGCAAAGTAAGAGGTGTGACTTGGATATAGATTTGAAGTTAAGAGACAGACACCACCAGAACTCCGAGATGAATCTCCTGTGTCTGAATCTTTCCTGGTACAATTATAACCGCGCAATTTTATTGGAATACTGGGTGTTAAGAAGGTTTCTTGAATACCTAAACAAATTGGATGAAATTTGTTTAAAATTGTCTTGATGTCTGGAAGTTTGGAACGTATGCCGCGACAATTCCATGAAAAGAAGGTACCCATTACGAGCGAGGTTTGGAAAAGGAGAGAGAATGGCCATTTATTGGAGTTGCCTGATCTTCGCAACTCATATCAAGTGCATCTTCATCCTCCGATGGATGGAGCTTAAAATCGAGAATGGTTGGTTTGCCCCCAAAAATGGACGTTAAGTCCTTATGGGCTATACCATCTTTCGCCAACCCCAAAGCAACTGAATTCCGTGAAGTAGACTTTTGCAGTTTCGAGGAAAGGTCTTTATGTGAAAGACCACGTTTTGCGAGTTTTAATGTCAGTGAGGACTGAGGTTTTTTTTTTTCCGAATTTTTTTCGATGTTGACAGGTCAGGTTTAGGAGATTCTGGAAGACTTTTAACAGAATTCTCAGAATCAGATTCAGAAGTTTTTGCAGGAGGTTTTGTCTTTGTAGTCTGCTTCATACAGTTCTCACAGGAACAATTTATGCAAAACGATTTTTGGACAACGGAAGCATAACTTACACCAGGAGTAGGAGTTTGAGCTTGGACCCTACGCCTGGCTTCGGGGTATGACAATTTTTCTTTTATTTTTAATGTTGTCACTTGTTTTTCCAAGTTCCAGCGTGGGCAAGATCGAGCATATGAAGGGTGATCACCACCGCAGTTCACGCACTTTTCTTTTGCGGTGCACTGCTGGCTGTCATGCCCTTTTTCGGCACAACGGGCACAAGTTAGTGTCCCGCGGCAATTTACTTTGGAATGACCATATCGCTGGCACTGATAGCATCTTAATGGATTCGAAATGTACGGTCGAACTGGTAACTTTATATAGCCCGCATAGATATATTCTGGTATATTAGGACTGTGAAATGTAAGTATATAGTGTTTAGTTGGGAGTATTCACCTTCTCGCCGAATTGTAATCTGGCGAACTTGCGTCACTCCTTGTGGTTTCAATTCATGGGATATTTCTTCTAAAGACACATTGAATAGTTCTCCGCAGGTAATAACATCTTTGGAGAAATTTAGAGATGTATGTGAATTCACGGAAACCGGAATATCTGCAAGAGCTTTGAGTTTGATAATTTGTTGTGCTTGTTTTTTGGTGTTTATTTCCACTAGCAGATCACCAGATCGCATTTTCCGAATAGATACGACATCACCAACTGTAGCTGATATTGCTTTCTGCACAAGAAACGGTGAAACAGAAGAAAAGGTCTCTTTATTATCCGATAGACGCTTGATTACAAAAAACTTATCAAAATAATGAATATTAGTGGTAATATGGTAAACTTTACGCCCACTGAAGGGACCACGTTTGGAGGAGCCCATACGATATCAGAAAAGATTCGGGTCCGACGGCACCGCCCACCACGGAGCCCAACAAGGGAAGGCAGCCACCGGCTCTGGCCATTCCCAGCCTCGGCGCTTACCTTGATGCTAGCCGGAACCTATACGCTCGGAGTTACCCCCGGGAACAGTGACCACCCTTAACCCCAAGCCCAAGGAGTAACCCCTTCGCTTGATCCCTAGCAGACTAGCCACTCAGGTGACTAGTTACCAGCCGACTGATGCATAGGGGACCACAGTGCACCACCCGTCTTTCTAGTGGGTTGCCACGCACGGCCAACACGTGGGGTTTTGGCTGTCCATGAGAAGCAAGAAGCAAACAGAGCGGCGACAGCTTCTCATGGGGAGCTCCCTCGCTTGCCGTCGAGGGAAGGAAAAACACAGCAGAAAGCAGAAGGCGCAGGGGAGTGGAAACGTAAAGGGAGTACAGATCCCTGGGTACCTCGGGATTGGGACACCCGTACTCACCTATAGTAGGTGAGCCCCTGAGGGGAATCTATTCGGGAAAGGATGAGTGCTTGGTAGATACGGAGTAAGGAGGTTCGATCAGCACCCCATGATGTTTTGGAGAGCACCCTCAATATATTTAATGTTTTCTCGCACTTCTTCCGCAGGTGTAAAATATGCGGAAGGAAAGTCAACTTGCGATCGAAGATCACTCCCAAAAACCGTATTTCATTCACTACAGGGATTGGTACATTTCCAATGTTAATAATTGGATCTGGGTGGATGTTTCTCTTTCGGCAGAAGTGCACACATCGGCTCTTCTCCGGCGAGATACTGTGACCGTTGTTATTACACCAAGCTACTATTTTGTTAACGGCATTTTGTAATTGTCGCTCAATAAGATTCATATTGCTTCCTTGGCATGAGATCTGCAGATCATCAACGTAGAGACTCGCTTGTACGGATGAAGGCAAATGAGTTAAAATCTGGCTAAGATGGACAATAAAAAGGGTGACACTGAGGACATTTCCTTGTGGAACCCCTTCAGATTGAATAAAATTATTTCAATAAAAGTTCCCAACACGAACTCTGAAGGTCCGATGTGATAAAAAGTTCTGTAAAAATACGGGAAGATTTCCCCTAAAGCCAAAGTTAAACAAAGTAGAAAGTATGCCAAAGCGCCAAGCACGGTCATACGCTTTTTCGATATCGAAAAAAATGGATAATAGATGGTTTCTTCTGACAAATGCGTTGCGTATCTGCGTTTCCAGCAATACAAGGTTATCGAAAGTAGATCTACCCCGACGGAAACCACTTTGCAACGGGGTTTGGTTTGGTTTGGTTTTGTGTGTTTTTTTCTGGCGCAAGAGCCATATTTGGCTATACTGCGCCAATCAAATGGTAAAAGTATAAAATTTGTTTAAAAACACCCATTTATTTAATTAACACAGACATAAAGAAAATTTCTAAAAAAAAGATTAGAAAATAGTTTTAACATTTTAAAATTAAAAAACTATGATTCATGAAATTGATACAATGATGGAATGTACAAATACACAAAAAGGAACGATTAAAAAGTCTATATACAAGTTAAAAAGTCAATAGCTTTTAAGAATTTAAAAATATTTGGGTGGTATCTTTCACCCACTAAGTCCTGCAATGTTGAAGACAGGGTAAAAAAACGAGCACGGTATGAATTAAAGAGAGGACATTCAATTAGGATATGCCGAATAGTAAAATTAACTTTGCAGCCATTGCACATAGGCGCATTTTCGCCAAATATGAGATGTTTGTGGGTAAAGCGCGTATGTCCTATACGGAGACGTGTTAATTTAACATCCATATCACGTATAGGATGGACAGGCCAAGGCACAATGTTCGCTTTAATAAAATGTAATTTATTTTCAATCTGCAGATCCCATGATTTTTGCCAGATAGAAGAGAAATGATGAGCAATGGACCTTTTAACATCATTAAAGGGAAGGCTCATGCTCAAAGAAGTCGATGCAGATTTTGCTGCCAAGTCTGCCTTCTCATTTCCCAAGATACCGACATGACTCGGAACCCAACAGAAGATTACTTGAAACCCATCATTCTGAAGCAGGCGCAAAGTGAGCAAAATTTTAATGGCAATCGGATGGATCCGATTGTGGTAATGCGACAGTGTCTCCAGTGCGCTCATGCTATCAGTGTAAATAATAAATTTGTGCTGAGTAAAGGATGAAATTTTCTCAAGTGCGCAGAAAATTGCCACCAACTCAGCAGTAAAAACTGAGCAACAATTATGCAGACGGTGGCTGAGTGTATCAGATGGAAGTATGATGCCGCAACCAGCATAACCATCCGATTTTGAGCCATCCGTGAAAATTGGCACAAAGGAAGAATACCGATAGCGATGATATAAAAAGAGCTGTTGGAAGACAACTGGAGCAGTTAATGATTTATCAAAGCCAGTAAAAGGATTCAAAAACGAAAACTGCGGTATATCCCAGGGTGAAAAACTAAAAGTGTCAACAACTTGAACAGCGTTAAGGTCCGAGTCATTCAAAAGCAATTTAGTTCTCTCACAAAATGGGAGGATGTGAGAGGGACGTGCATTATAAAGTCGACGAAGACTAACTGGTAATGGCATGTGGCTCAAGGGATGATTCAAAACAGATTTAATTCGAAAATAAAATATGGCAGACAATTTTTTACGCCTTAAACAAAGGGGTAGCTGATGGCATATAACGTATAGGCTTTCAACCGGAGAAGTACGGAATGCACCTGAACAGATACGCAAAGCAGAATGGTGAATGGTATCCAGTCGCCTCAAAACTGATGGGCAGGCGGAACCATACACCATACACCCATAGTCAATTCGGGAAAGAATTACTGCTTCGTAAACACGGATTAAGGAGGTTCGATCGGCACCCCAAGATGTTTTCGAGAGCACTTTTAAAATGTTCAATGATTTCTCACACCTCTTCCGTAAATATAAGATATGCGGCAGGAAGGTGAGCTTCCGATCAAGAATCACTCCTAAAAACCGTACTTCGTTCACCACAGGGATTTGAGTATTTCGAATATGTATATTCGGATCAAGGTGAAGCTTTCTTTTCCGGCAAAAGTGGACACATTGGCTCTTCTCCGGAGAGATAGTATGCCCATTGTTATCGCACCAAGATACTAATTTATCTACGGCAGTTTGTAAATTTTGTTCAATTACATTCATATCGCTATCTTGGCATGATATTTGCAGATCGTCAACATAAAGGCTGGCATGTACAGATGAAGGTAAGCTTGTTAAAATTTGGCTAAGATGAACGATAAAAAGCGTGACACTGAGGACACTTCCCTGCGGAACTCCCTCAGCTTGAATAAAAGAATCGGAATAAAAGTTGCCTACACGAACTCTGAAAGTCCGATGAGATAAAAAGTTCTGTAAAAACATAGGTAGGTTTCCCCTAAAACCGCAGTTAAAAAGTGTTGAAAGTATTCCAAAGCGCCAAGCACGGTCATAGGCCTTTTCTATATCAAAAAATATGGAGACAAGGTGATTCCTCTTAACAAAAGCGTTACGAATCTGGGTTTCCAGTAAAATGAGATTGTCGAAGGCGGAACGACCTCTCCGGAAACCACTCTGCAACGGCGAGATACATCCTTGTTTCTCCAATTCAAAGATAAGACGAGCGTTGACCATGCGCTCAAAGGTTTTACAAATGCAACTTGTTAGAGCAATTGGCCTGTAGCTCAGAGGATTGGAAGATTCCTTGTCAGGTTTCAGGATTGGAATCACAATAGCTTCACGCCATTGTGATGGGTACTTCTGCTCCGTCCAGATTCTATTAAATAAAAATAGTAGGTTGGTAAGCGAGTTTTCATTCAAATGGCGAAGCATACTATATGTGATTCCATCTGGCCCAGGACTTGTATCACGGGCTTGAGACAAGGCGGCTTTTAATTCAAACATCCTAAACTCACAGTTGTATGGATAGGAACTTCGGTCATTAAAATTCAATGATACCCGTTCCGCTGGATTCTTAATTGCCAGAAATTCAGGACTATAAGAATCCATAGCGGAAACCTGTGCGAATGTATGACCAAGAATATTGGCTATGTCTAATGGGAAAGAGTGCATCTCAGTTCCGGTTTTTAAAACAGGGATGGATGATTCACTATAAATCCCATTAGCAGCCTTTACTTTCCTCCATAAATGTTTACTGGAAGTAGAAGATGTGATTGATGATATAAATTTTATCCACGATTCTCTTTGACTACGTCGGCGAATGCGACGAGCAAGCGCTTTGGCTCTTTTGAAAGCGACAAGATTCTCTGTTGTTGGGTATCGTCTAAAAATATTCCATAGTTTCTTTTGATTCTTATGGCTGTCGTGGCATTCTTTATTCCACCACGGTTTGTAAAACTTCCTTAGACGCGAGGAAGATTTTGGTATGGTGTTATTAGCGGCTTTTATAAGTGTTTGAATGACATGTTGAACTGCTTCTGTGATGTCTGAAATACTGACCATAGCCTGTGAGATGTCTGCTGAGTACATAAACATATCCCAGTTTGCTCGATGGAATAAAAAACGTGGAGGACGCAGGGTCTTATTTCCTCCTTCAGCATATGAGACAATAACTGGAAAATGATCACTATTGTATAGATCATTACTGACTGAAAATTTAAGCAACGGCAAGAGTTCAGGAGAGCATATGGCCAGATCAAGTGTATGGAAGCTACGTGTGGGTTCATGGAAGTACGTTCTCTGTTCAGTATTGAGCAGGCAGAGACAGTTGTTAGAAATAAACTGCTCAATTTTCCGCCCTCGAGAGTTTGTACTTTCTGAACCCCACAATGTACTATGTCCGTTAAAGTCGCCCAGTAAGAGAAATGGTGAGGGAAGCTGGTCTACTAGGTTATCAAGATCTTGCTGACATATAACTGCATGAGGTGGTAAGTAAAGACAGCAGACTGTGACTAATGTCCGTACATGAACTTGTACAGCCACAGCCTGTAGAGATGTATGTAGAGTTAGAGGTGTGCTCGGATAAAGGTTAGAAGTGAAAATACAGACACCTCCAGAACTGTGAGATTCTGTGTCTGCATCTTTCCGAACACAGCTGTAACCGCGCAGTTTAATAGGAATGTTTGGTGCCAAAAAGGTTTCTTGAACACCAAGACAAACGGGATGAAATTTATTAATGATGGACTTGATGTCAGGAAGTTTGGACCGAATGCCACGACAATTCCATGAAAGGAAGGTACCCATTAAGAAATTTTTGTATTAACAGAAAAGTCACTATCAGTTGTTTGAGTTGGCGAAACATCGCAACTCATTTCCAATTCATCGTCATCCCCTTCAGATGGATGAAGCTCAATGATATCGGGACTTTTGGGTGCGCCACCAAAAATGGATTTGAAATCCTTATGGGCGATACCCTGCGTCGCCAGCCCCAGTGCGACGGAGTTCTGTGTTTTTGATAATTTTAATTTTGAAGCCAACTGTGTCGATGAAGAGCCACGTTTCGCAAGCTTTAATTTCAGTGAATTTTGAGATTTCGAATTAGATTTGGATTTGACTGGTTTGATGTTGTCAGGGATATTTTTTACAGTAGGTTCAATTTCAGATTCAGAGGATTTATCTGTATTTTTGTTTTCGGTGGAGTATTTAACACAATTTTTACACGAACAATTTGCACAAAACGGTTTTTTTGTTACAGATGCATATGTTAAGCCGGGTGTGGGTGTTTGAGCTAGAACTTTTTTTCTAGCTTCAGGATAGGATAAATTTTCTTTAGTTTTAATTGCTGTTATTTGTTTTTCTAGTTGCCAGCGCTCACAATTTCTGGAAAATGAAGCATGATTGCCTCCGCAGTTTACACACTTTTCTGGTGAGCAACACTGCTGGCTATCATGGCCCTTTTCTGCACAACGGGCGCAAGTGAGGGTCCCGCGGCAGTTTGTTTTCGAATGACCAAAACGCTGGCATTGAAAACATCGTAAAGGATTTGGGATATATTGTCGTACGGGTAATTTTATATAGCCTGCGTATAAAAATTCTGGTAATTTCGGACTATGAAAGGTAATAATAAAATGTTTTGTAGGGAGAAGTTGCCCATCCCTGCGAATATTAATTTGGCGTACATTTGTAACTCCTTGTGGCTTGAGTTCCATGGTAATTTCCTCTAGAGGAACGTTAAACAGCTCTCTACATGTAATTACACCCCTTGAATAGTTAAGTGACATGTGGGAGCTTACAGTGACAGGTATTGTTGCCAAAGCTTTTAATTTTATGATTTGCTGGGCTTGCTTTTTCGAGCAGACTTCCACCAGCAAATCACCTGAACGCATTTTGCGGATGGATTGAACTTCACCGACAACTGCTGCTATTGCTTTTTGAACTAGAAAAGGCGAAACATTATTAAAAGTTTCTTGCTTATCAGACACTCTTTTTATTACGAAATATGTATCAAATGGAGTAGGAGATGAAAAATGTATTTGTTTTCGATGCCCACTGAAGGGAGATTTCTTGGAGGAGCCCATGCGATATTAGAGATGATTCGGGTCCGACGGCACCGCCCACCACGGAGCCCAACAAGGGATGGCAGCCACCGGCTCTAGACGTCTAGCCTCGGCACTTACCATAGTGCTAATCGGTTACCTATACGCTCGGAGTTACCCCCGGGGACAGTGACCACCCTTAACGCCAAGCCCAAGGAGTAACCCCTTCGCTTGATCCCTAGCAGACTAGCCACTCAGGTGACTAGCTACCAGCCGATTGATGCACAGGGGACCACAGTGCACCACCCGTCTTTCAAATGGGTCGCCACGCACGGCCAACACGTGGGACATTGGCTGTCCATGAGAAGCAAGAAGCAAACAGAGCGGCGACAGCTTCTCATGGAGAGCTCCCTCGCTTGCCGTCGAGGGAATGAAAGACACAGCAGAAAGCAGAAGGCGTAGGGGAGAGCGAACTGAAAGGGAGTATAGATCCCTGGGTACCTCGGGATTGGGACACCCGTACTCACCTATAGTAGGTGAGCCCCTGAGGGGCTTTGCAACGGGGAGATGCATCCTTGTTTATCCAGTTCATACACAAGGCGAGCATTGACCATGCGCTCAAACGTTTTGCAAAGACAGCTCGTTAGAGCAATTGGTCGGTAGTTCAGAGGATTAGAAGATTCCTTGCCTGGTTTTAAGATTGGGATCACAATAGCGTCCCGCCATTGTGAAGGGTATTTTTGTTCTATCCATATTCTATTAAATAAATGTAACAGATTCGAAAGGGAAGTTGTATTCAAATGGCGGAGCATATTGTATGTTATTCCATCAGGCCCAGGACTGGTATCATGGGCATGAGATAATGCTTTTTTTAGCTCAAATATCCGAAACTCACAATTATATGGAGAAGTATTTCGGTCATTAAAACGTAAAGGCAACCGTTCCATGCGATTCTTAATTCTCAGAAAATCGGGGTTATATGAATCAATTTCTGAAACCTGTGCAAATGATTGACCGAGAATATTGGCTACGTCTAATGGGGCAGAATACTTCACATTCCCTCTATTTAAAACAGGATTGGAAGAGTTATGATATATACCATTAGCAGCCTTTACTTTTCTCCACAGAACTTTGCTGGATATAGAAGATGTGATAGAGGATATGAATTTTATCCAGGATTCCCTCTGACTACGACGACGTATGCGGCGAGCTAGTGCTTTGGCTTTTTTAAAAGCAATAAGGTTCTCTGTGGTAGGATACCTTCGAAATAAGTTCCATAACTTTTTCTGTTGTTTGTGGCTGTCGCGACAAGCTTCATTCCACCACGGTCTGCGAAAAATTCTTACGCGTGATGGACTTTTCGGAATAGTGGAAGTTGCAGCACCAATTATAACGTCAGTGACATTTTGTACAGCTTCAGAAATGTCTATGATATTGGTCATAGTCTCGGTGATATCTGCTAATCGCGAAAAAGACTTCCAATCTGCCCGCTGGAATAGAAAACGCGGAGGACAATAAGTCGCATCGCCACTATCAGCATGGGAGACAATAATAGGAAAGTGGTCGCTATTATGTAATTCGTTGCTAACATTAAAGTTTAGCAACGGCAGAAGTTCGGGTGAGCATATGGCCAAATCAAGAGTATGGAAGCTTCGTGTGGGCTCGTGAAAGTATGTTTTCTCTTCGTTGTTAAGTAAACAGAGACAGTTATTGGCAATAAACTGCTCAATCTGTCTCCCACGAGAGTTTGTACTATTTGAACCCCACAAAGTATTATGTCCGTTAAAATCACCAAATATCAAAAAAGGCGGATGAAGCTGGTCCACTAGATTGTCAAGTTCTTGCTGACGGATGACATCATGAGGCGGTAAGTAAATGCAACAGACTGTGACTAATGTTCGTACATGAACTTGTACAGCCACAGCCTGTAGAGAGGTATGCAAATTTAGTTGTGAGCTCGGGTAGAGATTTGAAGTGAAGATACAGACACCTCCAGAACTATGAGATCCTGTGTCTGTATCTTTCCGAATACAATTATAACCTCGCAATTTAATTGGAATGCTTGGTGTCAAAAAGGTCTCTTGAACACCAATGCAAACAGGATGATATTTGTTTAAAATGGATTTTATGTCAGGAAGTTTGGACCGGAGGCCGCGACAATTCCAAGAAAGGAAGGTACCCATTAAGAGTCTGTTTTTGAAGGAGAATGTGTGGATACATTTGCTGGAGTTGCTTGATCTTCGCAACTCATGTCAAGTTCCGATTCATCCTCAGATGGGTGCAGCTTAATATCGGGGTTATTGGATATGCCACCAAATATGGACGCCAAGTCCTTGTGGGCAACACCCTGCGTTGCTAACGCCAATGCGACGGAATTCTTCAAGGTCGATTTCTTTAATTTCATAGGAATATCTTTTCCTGAAAGGCCGCGTTTCGCAAGATTTAACGTCAGTGAAGTTTGTGATTTTGACTTTGATTTCCGTTTTGGTTTAGGTGGTGCAGGAGTTTCATGAATACTGTTCATAGATTGTTCTGTATCAGAATCTGTTATTTTTCCCGTGGTTTTTGTTTTTGTTGTAAGTGCTACACATTTTTGACAGGAACAATTTTTGCAAAATGTCTTTTGTACTATTGAAGCATAACTGATGCCAGGGGTTGGAGTCTGAGCTTTAACCCTACGCCTGGCCTCCGGATACAATAAATTCTCTTTTATTTTAAGTGCTGTGACTTCTTTTTCTAATTTCCAGCGTTGGCAAATGCGAGAATAGGATGGATGATCCCCACTGCAGTTGACGCATTTTTCTTTTGAGTCACACTGCTGACTGTCGTGACCCTTTTCTGCACAACGGGCACAGGTTAGTGACCCGCGGCAATTTGCCTTTGAGTGGCCAAAGCACTGGCATTGAAAGCATCTGAGTGGGTTAGGAATGTAAGGCCTCACTGGTAGTTTTATGTATCCTGCGTAAGCAAATTCAGGTAAGTTTGGAGTCTTAAACGATAAAATATGATGCTTCGTTTCAAGACGTTGTCCATCACGCCAAATTGTGATACGGCGGACGTCTACAACTCCTTGCGATTTCATTTCATGTACAATTTCATCAACAGGGATATTTAGCAGCTCACCGCAGGTAATAACACCTTTAGACATATTTAAAGAAGTATGAGGTTTTACAGAAATAGATATTGTAGCCAAAGCCTTTAATTTTTGCATCTGCTGGGCTTGCTTTCGAGAATTAACCTCTACTAACAAGTCACTAGAGCGCATCTTTTTGATTGAAGTAACTTCGCCGACAGTTGCTGTAATGGCTTTTTGGACCAGAAATGGCGACACTGTTTGAAATGTTTCATTCGATTCCGATTTACGTGTCACGACGAAAAACCTATCAAAATAGTTAGTTTTATTTTGTACTGGAACAATACGACGCCCACTGAAGGGACCCTTTTTGGGAGGAGCCATGCGATATGGTGAATGATTCAGGCCCGACGGCACCGCCCACCACGGAGCCCAACAAGGGAAGGCAGCCACCGGCTCTGGCCATTCCCAGCCTCGGCACTTACCTTGGTGCTAGCCGGAACCTATACGCTCGGAGTTACCCCCGGGGACAGTGACCACCCTTAACGCCAAGCCCAAGAAGTAACCCCTACGCTTGATCCCTAGCAGACTAGCCACTAAGGTGACTAGCTACCAGCCGATTGATGCACAGGGGACCACAGTGCACCACCCGTCTTTCTAGTGGGTTGCCACGCACGGCCAACACGTGGGGTTTTGGCTGTCCATGAGAAGCAAGAAGCAAACAGAGCGGCGACAGCTTCTCATGGCGAGCTCCCTCGCTTGCCGTCGAGGGAAGGAAAGACAGCAGAAAGCAGAAGGCGTAGAGGAGAGCGAACTGAAAGGGAGTAAAGATCCCTGGGTACCTCGGGATTGGGACACCCGTACTCATCTAAAGAAGGTGGGCCCCTGAGGGGATCTGATGCAATGATCAAAAACTTTGGATCTGATGCCCTATATGCCACAAATCAATCAACTTCTAGCACCAGTGATGAGGAAAATTAATCAGATGATGAACTGTTTATGTAACAAATGTGATAAAATGCTTTTTATACGGTTTTACATATTAAAAATTTCAACATATTATTTTGCCTTCTTTTTGTTATTTTATTATTTATTGTTTTTGTTGTAGTTTTCTTGTTATTTATTGTTTGGCTACTTTTTTGGCTCTTTTTTTGTTGTTTTATAAAATGTTTAGCTTTTTTTTCTACAATTTGGCTTCAGCCTATGATTTAGATCTGGCAACCCTGTTTCTGACTCATGTTTCGTTCATTTCGTTGTTTTCCCGCTTTGTTTGAGTGTGAAATCTTAGCCATTTTATTTTGCGTTTTTCTCATCACTAGTTTTGTGAATTATAAAATGCCATTCACTTGTTGTGTACCCAACTGTAAAGGAAATTATAAAACTGGGCCCAAAGTTTCAGTTTTTAATTTCCCGAAAGATGGGAATCTACGAAAACGGTGGATTGCCACCATTCACAGAAAGGATTTTGAACCCAGCAAGGTATGTAAACTATTCGTCAATTTTATTAATATATTATTCAAATACCCGTTTCATGATATAACGTAAGAATGGTGTTATCTTATTTTCTTCAAAATTGAGATATCGAAATGGGTTTTACTTTTAAACAGAATCTAGTACTAATAATAAGATAATTTTCTTTATGAATTATTTTTGCTCTGCTTGATTATTGATTCTTGAGCATCATTTATTGCTGTTTATTTATTTTATATAATATACATGTATTTACCATTATCAAGTTTGAAACGCTAATAATTCAGAATTAGGGCTAATGCAAGTTTTCAAGTAATGTGTTCGAATACACTATTGATCGAAATTAACTCCTTTTTTTTTTTCATTATAACAATAATATTTAAATTCCTTTCTCTTTGTAAGGATAATAAGAAATTTATATCATAAATATTAACATTTTATTTACTACAATCTATTTTACCTAGTTCCTTGTAAATTTTGTTTCCACTGTAAAACGAAAGTGAGTATTGAGCATAATTTTAATATTATAGAGAAAAGACTAAATTTAAATTAGTAAAATAGGAAGTTAACACTTAAATTATTAAATTAGTCTCAAAAATTCTTAATTATATTAAGGGAATAATTTCTTTTTAATTAAAGTCATTTGCATATAATGCAGTTATGTCAGAATGAAGGTAATAATTTATTTCTTAGCTATTGCTTTATTATTCGTTTTATTTATTATAATCCATCTTGCTAGTTTCTGTTCATTTTACCTGCAAAGTAAACAATGAGTCATTGTTTTGAATTTGTAGTTATTATTATGTTTCTGTTATTGTAGTTTTGAAGATTAATTTTGCAGGTGTGTGAGCTGCATTTTGTAGAAGATGATTTTGTCAAAGAAGCTCGTGGGCTCGACATAAACACAGGTAAAGTGCTTACCGCACCATTGGGTATTAAAAAATTAAAGGAGGAGGCATTCCCTACAGTTTTTTGTGGATATCCAAATTATTTTCAAGTTCCTAAGAACCAGAGAGATTGTTCCGAAGAAAAGAGAGAGGAAAGAGAGCAGTCAGCTCTCATTCAGGCTATTGAGAACAGCATTAAAGAAAATGAAATATATGAAAAGTGGTCATTTGGCTCTTTGGAAGAACTTGATTTGAAGGTAAGTAATTTGGAATTATCCAGTTTATGGACTGTAATTCGAAAGTATTCATATTTACTTTTTGCAAAACTGATCGATTCTCCTTATCCACAAATTAAGTATTCGGTACTAATAAATGAAATATTGGAGGTAAATGTATTTTTCATGAATGTTAAACGATTAAAAGTTGGATCGTATTCTTTTCCTCTTCAGTGTCGAAGTATTAATTTACTTACCGATATTCTTTCAACTTGTGTTAAAGTGTTTGAAGAAGAGCCAAAAGATGATGTTTTGAATTCTGTTAAAGATGCGCTTCAGATCATGATGCATAGTGATAAAGATCCTTTTTTCTAATTTATAGGTGAGCAGCTATGTTTAAAAGAAATGCGAAAATTAACATATTCCCCAGAGATGTTGGTGTTTTGTACACTTTTATATGGCTTGGCTCCAAATGCATATCAATTTATTAGAAAAAGTAGTAAACTTATTTTGCCCCACCCAACAACAATTCAAAATCTATGCTCATCACCAGGCATTAACTCTCAGTTAGAACAAAATGAAAAATACTTTTAAAATTATTTAAGTCAGAGGGTTATGTATTTATCTGATTTAGATAAAAAAGTTATATTGCAGTTTGATGAGATTCACATAAAACCATAAGTTGATTATAAAGCAGGAAACATTGTTGGTCTCTCAAAAAATAATGGCCAGTTGGCTACCTCAGCACATGTATTTCTGATTTCAAGTGTAACCTCTTCTTACAAAGATGTTGTACATGCGTGGCCAGTTAAAAACATAAAATATGATGATTTGCATTGCATGATAAGGAAAATAATCAATAAGTTAGAAAACATTGGTTATTTTGTCTTTGCTGTTGTTAGTGATAACAATTCCATTAACATAAGTGCAATGTCCCAATTTGATACTCAGGTTGATCCAAAAAAGAAAAAAACAATTTCGAATGGTTATCTTCATCCACGTGATAAAGAAAGGCCTTTGTTTTACATGATTGATCCAGTGCATTTACTTAAAAGTGTACGAAACAATGGGTTGATCCAAAAAAATGATGGTAATTCATTCTCCCCCCCCCCAAATTTTGAAAGACATGAAGAGAAAAGTTTTTACCAAGCTTCTTTTGCATCACTTAGAAAATTACATAATGTTGATGCTAATAAATTAGTTAAACATAACTTTAAATTAACATTAAAAGCATTATCTCCTTCAAGTCTTGAGAGACAAAATGTCAGTCTTGTCTTATAGGTTTTTAATGACCATACAGTTGGGGCATTGCAGAAGGTTGGCAATAAATATGAAATTCAACATTTTGCAGATACAGCTGAGTTTATTAAAATAATCTTGACTTGGTGGAAGGTTATGAATGTAAAATCCCCTGGTGTAGGTTCAAGAAAAAATGATAAATTTAAGCAGCCTCTATCGTACATAGTTAATGATGAAAAAGTTCAATTTCTTGACAAATTTGGCTTGGTCGTCGAATGCTCGTGCAGTCTTCGAAGGGGGGTTGGTTGGTTGGTTGATTTGATTTTATTGGCGCAAGAGCCATATTTGGCTATACTGCGCCAAACATATGGTAGATATACAAGATCAAGGTGCTATAACGTATGGTGGTATAGTAGTAGCAGGGATTAAAATCTAAAATCACTTTGAAATTTCTCAAACTGAAGTCTAAAAGTCAAAATATAGCTTGTTAAAGCCAATTAAATCTATTAAAAATAAGTGCAAGTTGTAAAATATTAAGATGCCAAAAAATGTATAAAATCTCAAGTGTGAAGAATAATAAATAAAACAAATATGCAAGCCATGCAGATAAAATGCTAAAACGCAAAATTATAACTAGAAAAATTTGAATTTTTAATATACATATGCTCAATTAAGGTTAACAGTAAAAAAAACAACAACCTGTCCTTAAAACAGGAGAGATAAAGCTATATATTTTTGTATTTTGTGGGAACAATGTATTTCCTCTTTTCGTGTTTTTTAGAGAGTGGGGGAGGCGAGCCTTCCAAATCCTCAGACATATTATATTCAATTATATCCTCTTCAGACGCAGAGGTGGAACTCATATCAGCATCGGCATCAGATTCTTGAAACTGCACATTCTTTGTTTCATGCGAAGGGAAAACGGATGTAAAATTAGAAGTACCAGGTAAAGGAGTTTTAACAGGGCAAACATTAGTAGCAACTTTCATGGTTGAAGCTGCATTTTTAATTACCACAGGATTGGGTATTAAACGAGGGGAGGTGGTGTAAAATTTAGTAATTTTTTCTACATTAGAAGTAATGTTTTCTTTAACTGGAGAATCTTTTTTAAGTTTTTTCCGATTTGTAACAGTTTGAAAACCTGTTAAATCAGGTAAAGTGGGAGCGTCTTCACAGATTACTGCAGTAGATTCAGTGGAAGAATTCTTAACATTAACTGAGGGAGATGCTTTCGAAGCAGAAGTGCATAGACGTGTATTTGTGCTAGAATTTATATCAGCTGGATCCCACTGAGTGGATATGGTTGCGGATAATTTTTTGACAACAGAAGCGTAACTATTTCCAACTTTAGGGAGTTTAGACTTTATAAGTTTACGAGCTTCCTGATAAGATATTTGATTTTTTATTTTTGTTGAAATTATTTCCTTTTCTTGTTTCCAAGAAAAGCAGTTTCGGGAAAAAGAAGCATGATCATCCTTGCAGTTAACACATTTCTCTGCATTAGTACAATTAGTGCTGTCATGGCCGACTTCTGCGCAACGGGCGCATGTCAGTGTCCCGCGGCAAGAAGATTTTGAATGTCCAAAACGCTGGCAATTGAAGCATCTCAAAGGGTTTGGTATATAAGTTCTTACAGAAAGGCGCATATATCCAGCTTTAATATAATCTGGTAAATTAGAAGAATTGAAAGTTAACACAAGATGCTTTGTGTTTAAGAGTTTGCCATCCCTCCTTACAGTAATACGTCTTACGTTGGTCACTCCCTGATCTTTTAGTTTTTCAATAATCTCTTCAATCGAAACATTACACAATTCACCGCATGATATAACTCCTTTGCATGAGTTTAATGATGGGTGAGGATTAACTTCTACTAAAATAGTTGACAATGACTTTAGATTTAAAATTTGTTTGGCTTGTTTGGCATATCCAACTTCAACCAAAAGATCGCCAGATCTGAGTTTCTTAATAGATTTAACTTCACCTAAATTTCCAGTAATACCCTTTTCAACAAGAAAAGGAGACACACCGTGGAATGTTTCTTTGGAGTCTGAAATTCGATGAACAATAAAAAATCGTGGAAAATTGTTTTGAATAGTCGATGCATTGTTTGAACGTTTAGATTTACCCATATGACATTGTTAAATTTTCAGGCCCGACGGCACCGCCCACCACGGAGCCCAACAAGGGAAGGCAGCCACCGGCTCTGGCCATTCCCAGCCTCGGTACTTACCTTGGTGCTAGCCGGAACCTATACGCTGGGAGTTACCCCCGGGGACAGTGACCACCCTTAACGCCAAGCCCAAGGAGTAACCCCTTCGCTTGATCCCTAGCAGACTAGCCACTCAGGTGACAAGGTACCAGCCGATTGATACACCGGGGACCACAGTGCACCACCCGTCTTTCTAATGGGTCGCCACGCACGGCCAACACGTGGGGTTTTGGCTGTCCATGAGAAGCAAGAAGCAAACAGAACGGCGACAGCTTCTCATGGAGAGCTCCCTCGCTTGCCGTCGAGGGAAGGAAAGACATAGCAGAAAGCAGAAGGCGTAGAGAAGAGCGAACTGAAAGGGAGTAAAGATCCCTGGGTACCTCGGGATTGGGACACCCGTACTCACCTAAAGAAGGTGAGCCCCTGAGGGGCTTCGAAGGGGGGAGCAGTATTGTGAAGTGATAAAACGTATCTTTGACATGCCGACCTTGGTGACAAAAGTTGGCGATTTGGTAAGAAATTTGTCGACCTTGGCGACAAAAGGAATCTTCTATAAGACTCCAGATGGTCTGAACATTATATCACCGAGACCAGTTTTCCTTGAAGCTTGGAGATAGTTCTGGAACTTTCCCAAAATTACGCCACTTCCTGTGGGAAGAGTATAAAAAAGCAAACACTCAAGACCGGGGGAATTAGACATTCTCGTGTGAGCTTCCGTCATGAACGGTATCATTTGAAAGGAAGGTGGAAAGCGCGGATGCGCGGAGACGAATGAAGGAATGATCATTGATGGCGATCATAGTGATCTGCCTCAATCAAAAGAGAAATACACTTGTATCCATTGCAAGGAAAAATTTATGATCCGTGATGCAGTAATAGTTCCAAGACTGGAAATTGAGGGAATCAACCAAGCCACATGGCATGCCAAGAGGGAGCAGATTGATTATACTCATCCGCATCTTGCAGCCTTGGAGGCCCTTTTGGGTAAGATGAACCTTATTAGTTCGTGTCAGGACTCGAAATGTGAACATTTTAAGGAACCCTCCATGGATCTGAGTAGTGATAATTTCGTCTCTCCAACTAAAAGGAAACTTGCCAGAAATAAACCGGAACCGCCTAAAAATGTAATCAACATAAGCAACAAATTTCAAGTCCTCAATAATATTGAAAATGAAACTTCCAAGACTGCAGAAAATAAAATACCACCAATAATTTTGAAATACGCAGATTAATGAAATCTTATGCCAAATTGCCAAAACCTGCGGCAAAACTGTCAACAAACTGAATAAAGACTTCATAAAAATATTCCCAGAATCGGCTGATCAACAAAAAGCCATTCAAAATTTCTGCAGGCAGCAGGGTTATGATTATTATATCATAACCCCCCAAAACAAGAGACCATTAAAAGCCGTCATCAAAGGGCTCCCCCACGAATACTACACTAAAATTATAGCACAAAACCTAGTTGATAGTGGTTTTCCAGTGACTAGGGTAGTCCAACATACCCAGCTAAGAACAAAGAGACCTCTTCCATTTGATATCGTTGAACTAAATAAAACTGAAAAAGCCGAGGAAATTTTTAAACTCGAACATCTGGATTATCTTAGTATTACAGTAGAGCCCTATAGAGGGCGCAACCTAGTCTCTCAATGTTATCGTTGCAACTTTTTTCACAACGCAGTGAACAACTGCAACATAAAACCCAGATGTCTGAAGTGTGGTGAAAGCCACGAAACTAATGATTGCGCATGCCTGAACGAATTGAGTGAACCGTTCTTAAGGTGAATCCATTCAACTAATTTATTTTCATCGGACCAGGGTCCTGTTCTAGCGGTAATAGCTGCAACATTTTTACTGGGAAAGCTACCCGAAATTTTTTTAGTTAATTATTCTTCAAATGAAATATGGTTTTGTATTGGATAACTTATCAACCTTCCCTTACCAATTAGCATAATTGCAACAATATGGTCTAATTAATTTAGTAAAATCAAGAAACTTTTGAAAAGTTGGCAACGATAACAACATCGTCGACGATATCGCCGACCAAAAAAATTCTACTAATTATTTAACTAACCAACAACGACTTAAATCTTGACATGGCGGACGATCCAGAGGACTTTATCAAATATGCAATTACAATCCAATCCTCTGTTTTCTCATTCTTAGAGACTATTCCAAAACTAAGTAAAGACAATAGTAAAAGAATCAGAGACTCCATGGCAGACTTTGTCTCCGTGGTCTCTAGACAACAAGCAGTTTTGCAAATGATAATAGGCAAATTGCATGAAAAAGTCGAATTTATACATACAAAACTAGACTTAATTGGAACTAGAAATACGGAAGAAATGGAAAGAGCCACATACACTAAAGCTGTAAAAACATCAAGACAGAGGTCTAGGAGCAGAAGAAGAGAGGAGGGAAGCGTTGCTCTTATTTATCCTAAAGACACTGAAAAAGAAGGAAATTTGAAAGAAAAATTGCAATCGGCTATAAACCCTGCAAAATTAAAAATAGGAATTAGGAACCGAAGAAATCTAAATAAAGGAGGAATAGCAATTGAAGTTGCTAATGAGGAAGAAATAAAGAGATTGAGCGAAGAGATTGAGAACAACAACGCTTTGAAGGATGATGCACTTATAAAAAGGCCTAAAAAGATGCCACCAAAAATAATAATCTATCGAGTAGAAGAGAACCTCGATATCGAAAAAGGTATAGAACAACTGAAAGAGCAAAACGACATATTAGCCGAAGCAGAAATACATCATGAATACCTGATGAAAACAACAAAGGGAAATAATTGGATAGTTTCAATCGATCCATCATCCTTTAAAAATATAATGAAAAACAAAAAGGTCAATCTATGGCAAAGACTGTCCTTAAGGGAATACCTTAGAACCAGACAATGCTTTCATTGCTATCAATATGGCCACTTAGCAATTAAATGTCCCGATAAAGAAAAATACAGCATGAATTGCACGAGATGTGGTGGAGAGGGACATAAAGCGGAGACCTGTCAAAACGACTTGTGTTGCCACAACTGCAAAATGCATAACGAGAAATACAAAAGTAAATTTGATCTTAGCCATGACTCCAAAAGCAGACAGTGCGAAACATACCTCAACGAGCTCGAATTTCTTCGAAAAAAAATAGATTATGGCAAATATTAGTTCCAATTTTTCTCATACGTGTAATTGTCCTTTTTCTTTGGCACTAATTAATTTAAATCATGCGCGGTCTGCTGCTCTTATGCTCGAACGGGACACTGTTTTTCGTGAAATTGATTGTATCTGCATTACAGAACCCTATTTGTACGAAGAACAGTTGGTCGGGATGCCAAATGGATATAACGGAATTTATAACAGCGAAAGTAGAACAGCAATCATTTTAAAAAACAGCATTAAATATATCCCAATTCAAATTGAAAAAGATTTCATTGCAATCAACTGCTCTGGCGAAAATTCCCAAACAATAGTCATTTCAATATATTGCTCACCTTCAGAAGATCTACACCCAAATTTAGAGAAACTAGAAAAAACTATCGCTAAATTTCCAAACCACCCCATTATTATCAACGGTGACTTTAATGCTAAAAGTCCCGCATGGGGAAAAGATAAACAAGATGAAAGAGGGAAAAATTTATTGGAATGTTTAAACTGCCTTGATCTTGACATCATTAATGAAATAGACTCTCCACCGACCTTTGACTCTACAAGAGGAACGAGTTGGATTGACTTAACATTAGTTAAAAATATAGCAAGGAATAAAATTATGGACTGGAAAGTCCACACTGACATTTCACTAAGTGACCATAATCTCATCACATTTTCATTGGATAGTGGGGCCAAAACTAAAGTAACCCCAAAAAGGTGGTCCTTAGATGGTTTAAAAATTTTGGAATTTAGAAGAGATCTAAAATTGCTTTTAGACTCGATCTCTCAAATTAAAATTAATAAGAACAACTTTTCGGAGATCTTAAAAGATTTGGATGAAGGTCTGACAATAATCTGTAAACTAAATACGAGAAAAAGGAATTTTAAAAAGCAAAAGGATGCCATCTGGTGGAACCAAAACTTAAACATAATGAGAAGTAAGACCAAGGCCCTTAGAAGAAGATATCAAAAAATAATGGAACCAACAGAGAGAAAAAAATGGGAAATTAAATATAAAAAAGAATTAGCAAAATATAAACACATGATTCCTATTGCCAAAAAAGATTGCTTCAAGGATTTTCTGAGCAATATCTTACAGAAAAAATCATTCGGTAACGTGAAAAATATAATTAAAGATAAAAAAATGGAATTAAAGATTAGCCAAATAATTAAAGATAATAAAGAAATGACAAAAACATATAATGAAAGTAGAGATTATATCTTAAAGAAGCATTTCCCGTACATTACAATTGATACAAAAGAAGAAGGTATTACAAAGAAAGAAAGAAATATGTTGGAATTTACTGAAACGGAAATAGAAAACGTTTTAATTAGCATGAAAAAAAAAAGGGTGCCCCAGGTCATGATGGCTGGAGAACAGAAATAATCCAAGAAGTTTTCTACGCCAATAAAAGATGGTTTTGTAACCTTTATAATACATGTTTAAATCAGGGATTCTTCCCAGAGAATTGGAAAATAGCAGACATAGTGTTAATACCTAAAGAAGACAAAGATCTAACAGATTACAAATCGTACCGACCAATCTGTTTATTACCAGTAATGGGCAAAATATTGGATAAACTAATTACTAAACGATTGTCATACCAATTGGAAATAGAAAATAAAATACATAAAAATCAATTTGGGTTCCGCAAGAATCGTGGCACAAACGACGCACTGAAAAGTATAGTCAATTATATTAATGAATCAAAAAGTAACAACATGATAACATGTGTGGTCTCTCTCGATATATCTAATGCCTTCAACTCAATTAGATGGGTGGACTTGAAGGTTGTTGTTGTTGTGCGATTTTATTGGCGCAAGAGCCATTCTCGGCCATACTGCGCCAAGCGTATGGTGTTTGGTTTCATCTCATAATACAAGATATTTTTCTAGAATTTAAAATAGAAAGTTCTGATAAAAATTAATGAATTATTATTTTTTTTTTTAAATTGTCCAAATTCAAATTTAACATTGAGTAAAAACAACAAAATTACTCCAAAAGAGAAAAAAAATGATGCTGTTAAAAGCTCAGTAATAGACAGTTGAATGATAAAAATGTCAGATACAAGTAAAAAACCGAATAGATTTTAAAAATTTAAAAATATTTGGATGGTATGTTTCACCCACCAAGTCTTGCATGTTAAGTGACGAGTGGAAGAAGTGACGACGATGAACATTAAATTCAGGGCATTCGATCAAAATATGTTTAACGCTAAGTTCAGTACGACATTTGGAACACGTTGGCGCTCTCTCACCAAAAAGGAGATGACGGTGAGTATGACGAGTGTGTCCTATACGGAGGCGAGTCATTTTGACATCAGCCTCGCGTTGTGGAAGAATGGGCCATAAACCAATTGTGGGTTTGATGAAATGTAATTTATTATTGATCTGCAGATCCCATGCCATCTGCCATTTAGAAAAGATTTGACATACAAGAGACCTCTTAGCATCACAATATGGAAGCGATTGCGATAGAAATAATGTTGCAGATTTGGCTTCAAAGTCTGCCTTTTCATTTCCGGATATACCTGCATGCCCTGGGATCCAACAAAAAATAATTTTGAAACCCCTATTTTCTAGGAGTCGTAATGTACACAAAATTTGAATGGCAATTGGGTGAATCTGATAATGATAATGAGAGAGTGTTTCTAAAGCACTCAGACTGTCAGTATAAATTATAAAATTACGCTCAGAAAGAGGCAAGATTTCGCGAAGAGCACAGAAAATCGCCACCAACTCAGCTGTGAATACAGAGGAATAATTATGTAGGCGATAGCTCAGAGTATCAGCTGGAATTATGATGCCGCAGCCGACATGCCCATCTGATTTGGAGCCATCTGTAAAGATTGGTGTGAAAGAAGAATACTGACAGCGATGATAAAGAAAAATCTGCTGGTAAACAATAGAAGCAGTAGAAGACTTATCGAATCCTGCAAATGGATTCAGAAAGGAGAAGTATGGGACATCCCAAGGCGGAAAGCAAAATGAATCAATTGTCATGATGGTGACATTTGAAAGACCCGAATCACGCAAGAGCAATTTTGCTCTCTCACTGAATGGAAGAATGTGAGAAGGACGGGCGTCATATAGTCTACGAAGGCTAACTGGAAGGTTCATTTGACAAATGGGGTGATTGGGAACAGATTTTGTACGGTAATAATATGAAATAGATAACTTCAAACGCCTTAAATGAAGAGGAAGTTGATGGCAAATGACATACAGGCTTTCTACTGGAGAGGTGCGAAACGCTCCGGAACAGATTCTTAGAGCAGCATGGTGAATGGTATCCAGTCGCCTCAAAACTGTAGAGCGTGCGGAGCCATACACCATGCAGCCATAATCAATGCGAGAAAGGATGATTGCTTGATAAATACGGAGTAGGGAGGTTCTATCAGCTCCCCAAGATGTTTTAGACAGAACTTTTAAAATATTCAATGCTTTTTCACACTTCTTCCGTAGGTGTAAGATGTGCGGAAGGAAGGTGAGCTTCCGATCAAGAAACACTCCCAAAAACCGAATTTCATTCACAACAGGAATAGGGGTATTTTTAATGCAAATACTTGGATCCTGGTGAATGTTTCTTTTCCTGCAGAAATGAACGCATCTGCTCTTCTCAGGAGAGATAGTATGCCCATTGTTATCGCACCAATCTACAACTTTATTAATGGCATTTTGCAATTGTCGTTCGATTAAATTCATATTACTGCCTTCGCATGAGATATGCAAATCATCTACATAAAGTGATCCCTGAACAGATGAAGGTAAATGAGTTAAAATTTGACTGAGGTGGACGATAAAAAGTGTGACACTGAGGACACTACCCTGTGGAACTCCCTCAGCTTGATTAAAATGAGTTGAATAAACATTTCCAACACGAACTCTAGAAGTCCGATTTAATAAGAAGTTCTGTAAGAATATGGGGAGGTTTCCCCTAAAACCAATGTTAAAAAGTGTTGAGAGTATGCCAAAGCGCCAAGCACGGTCATAGGCCTTCTCGATATCGAAGAATATGGAAACTAGGTGGTTCCTCCTGACGAATGCGTTGCGTATTTGGGTTTCCAATAGTACGAGGTTGTCAAAAGTTGACCTACCTCTACGGAAACCACTCTGCAACGGGGAGATGCATCCTTGTTTCTCCAATTCGTGTATGAGACGTGCATTAACCATTCTCTCAAAGGTTTTGCAGAGACAGTTTGTCAGAGCAATTGGTCGGTAGTTCAGAGGGTTGGATGCTTCCTTACCAGGTTTTAATATCGGAATCACAATAGCTTCGCGCCATTGTGAGGGATACTTCTGTTCAGTCCAAATTCTGTTAAATAATAGTAACAGATTTGAAAGGGAAGTTGCATTCAAGTGGCGGAGCATATTGTATGTTATCCCATCTGGTCCAGGGCTTGTATCATGGGCATTAGATAAGGCCGTTTCCAGTTCAAACATCCGGAATTCACAGTTATATGGAAAAGTGCATCGGTCATTAAAGCGCAGAGGCAACCGTTCCGCGCGATTCTTAATCGCCAGAAATGAAGAGCTATAAGAATCCGTTGCGGACACTTGTGCGAATGCTTGGCCGAGAATATTGGCAACATCTAATGGGGCTGAGTGCGCCACATTTCCTATATTTAAAATAGGTATGGTGGTTTCACTGTATATCCCATTAGCAGCCTTAACTTTTTTCCACAAATGTTTACTGGAAGTGGAGGATGTGATAGATGATACAAACTTAATCCAAGATTCCCTCTGACTACGGCGACGAATTCGACGAGCAAGGGCCTTGGCACGCTTAAAAGCAACAAGATTTTCTGTTGTCGGGTATCTTCTAAAAATATTCCAAAGTCGTTTTTGGTTTTTATAGCTGTCGCGACAAGCTTCATTCCACCACGGTTTACGATATTTTCTTAAACGTGAGGAAGTCTTCGGAATGGTGGCATTTGCTGCACTTATTATGTTATCAACGACATGTTGCACTGCTTCCGTGATGTCGCAAGTGTTGACCATAGTCTCGGTGACATTTGCCAATCGCATGAAGGCACCCCAGTCTGCCCGCTGGAATAGGAAACGGGGGGGGACAATGAGTCACACCACCTCTATCAGCATGGGAGACAATAATAGGGAAATGATCACTATTATAAAGATCTCTGCTCACTGCAAAGGTCAGCAATGGCAGGAGTTCAGGAGAACATATGGCCAGATCAATTGTATGAAAGCTACGTGTAGGTTCGTGGAAGTACGTCTTCTCTTTATTATTGAGCAGACAGATACAGTTATTAGTTATAAACTGTTCGATCTGCCGCCCACGAGAGTTTGTACTATCCGAACCCCACAAGGTACTATGTCCGTTGAAATCTCCGAAAATAATAAAAGGCTTAGGAAGCTGGTCCACTAAATCATCAAGATCTTGTTGGCTAATGACATCGTGAGGTGGCAAGTAAATACAACAGACTGTAGAGCTGTATTCAAAGTGAGAGATGTGCTCGGATATAAATTTGATGTAAAGATACAGACACCACCAGAAGGTGGACTTGAAGGAACTATTTAAAAAATACGATATTGAATATTCCCTGAGGAAATTACTGGAAGATTTCTTGAGAGATAGAACGATCCTATTAACGGACGGCAATAAATGGAAATACAATATAGGAGTCCCACAGGGATCTAGCTTAGGCCCCATCTTGTGGCTTTTGATAATTAACGAATTATTAATAGATGAAGATCTTAATAAAGAACCAGAAATTATGGTCCAAGCCTACGCAGACGATATTATTGTATTAATCCGAGCCAGAGCATCCTATCTTTTTACTGAAAAGAGCACTATAGTAATGAATAGACTGGAAAGTTGGGCAAATAGATATAATTTAACTTTTAATAGAAATAAATCTGTCTACACAATGATAAAAAATAAAAAAGATATCACTCATTTTCCGGGTATTAAATTATATAACCAAAGGTTAACATACTCAAAAGCCATTAATTATTTGGGAATATTAATTGATTCAAACCTTTCATTTATACCTCACTTAAATTCAATACAAGAAAAAGTCATCAAATTGCAAGAAAAACTACGAAGAATTGCTCGCCCAACCTGGGGCCTTAAACCAAAAGTTTTAAAACAAATTTATTTGGACGTAATAGAGAAGATTATAACCTATGGAAGTGAAATTTGGTACAAGGATCTTGTAAAGGTTAATAACAAATTGAATAGTATTCAGAGACAAGCTCTTCTAAGCATAACTAAATGTTATAGTACTGTATCTAACGAAGCTCTTCAAGTTCTAAGTGGATGTTCACCATTGGATATTAAAATTAAGTATTCTAACCCAGTATTTGAAAGGATAAAGAAACAAAAGCTAAGTGAATACCAAGAGGGAATAATTAACATCAATTATGTCACATTAACAGCGCCTTGGTACGCAAAAAAAATAGATTGGACATATTTTAACGAAATAATGGAAGGAATACAAATTTATACTGACGGATCGAAATTAGAAGGAAGAGTGGGGTGTGCCATTGTAATTTACCAACAAGGGTTCGAAACAGATAATGTAAAGATTAGGCTAAACGACAATAGCACAGTTTATAATGCGGAACTGGTGGCCATAAATACAGCTGTTGACTACATCATACAGAATAAATTGATAAATGTTTCTATTATCTCGGACTCAAGATCAGTCTTGGAAACTCTACATGCAACTAATGGAGATAGGAAATACATAACTGATTTAAAGACAAAAATAATTAACTCAAACTTAAATATAAGAATTAAGTGAGTGAAAGCACATAAAGGAATTATAGGTAACGAAAGAGCGGATTACCTTGCCAAAGAAGCCACAAAGAAAGAAGAAATAGACATAAATTTTGGCCCCTCCATCACACAACTAAAAACAGAACTAAAGAATAAAATAATCTCACAATGGCAGGATAGATGGTCAAGCACAAAAAAAGGAGAATGGACTAAACAATTCATAAAACAAGTTAGTTTTAGTAGATTATACGGAGATTTTTACATCAATCAAATAATCACAGGCCATGGGACCTTTAGGTCACATCAAGCAAGGCTTTTTGGCAAATCGGCTGTTTGTATTTGCGGAAGGGACATAGGAACAATCTTACATGTTTTAAAAACTTGACCTCTGGAGTGATATCCGGGATCAATGGCCGAAGGAATGGAGATCTATGGAACTTGAATGTTTAATCAAAATTCCAAGTTTTCGTGTTAGTGCATCCCAAATTATAGCAAAATTGCAACAAAGGGAAATGTCGGACATTGGTTGAATATTCTCAACTTTTACTTCTCTTTTACTTTTCTTTCTCTTTTGTTAAATATTTCTGTAAATAAGTAATTACTTCTTGAATGGTCTTATTGGGTTTTTCCCTTAAGACTTATACTATGTATATCTAAATTTCATGTATATTTAAATCTCATGTTAACTGCTGTATATAATTACTTGAAGAGTATATATTATTGCTCTTACTTATGTATAAATAATTGTTGTATATCAATGGTGTAATGTTATATGTCGTAAAATCAATCTTTTTATGTTGTATGTTAAAGTTGTATGTTATTATTTTGTATGTATGTAAAGTTATATTGTAATAGGAATTGTACTAACTTAAGATATTTTAGCACATTAACAATTTTTGCATAGAATATGAATTGTATAGAATAGGCAATCCAAGGTCAGATGGAAAGAGATAATGTAAGTTTCAAGAGTTAGTCCTGCACCATAGTGCTGAGTGGAATTGCTTTGCGGCGGCCCATCCTTTTATCCGAATGGATTCGGCTGGGGCGGACTGTAGGTATGCCTTAACAAAAACCAAGCTATGATCAGGCCAAATGTCAGTTTTGCAGGGCTTTTTATAAACACAAGCCATCATGAGATAGCGCCTCGATCACACCCTTACGACACAAGCCCACCAGAGCTGGCGCCACAAACCTAAGGTTACAAACAAACCGTCAACACCGCTTTAGAAGGTAATGATTTCGTTGACATTGTAGAAACAATGAAAGAACTTAAAAACCTAACGACCGAGTGCCCGTTACTCTTCTCACAGCTTAAAAAACTAAAAACCGCAAACACTGTTATGGAAAAACTGGATATACCCATGTAGACAATCGATAACCCAAGTCAACCTGTCAGTAACTAGTTTTCTCCTGCAATAGCCTTCGCATAGTCTATTGGAACGTAAATGACATTAACAATAAAATAATTGACCTTCGTAATTTTGCAAATAAGTATAATCCCGATGTAATCCTACTGCAAGAAACCCACCTTAGACCACAAAGAAAACCACAGTAAAGTCCTCCCACCCTTACTACAACATGTAGAAGCTAGCGTGATAAAATTAAATTTTAAAAAACAATATCTAATAACCCTGATCTCTATTTATATCCCCCCTAGTCCAGATAACTCCAATTTTATTTTCGACATCGAAAACCTAATGCAAACAGGACCTAACCCTCTAAGGGTTCCACACGCATTTCGACGTAGCCCCATAGATGTCTTTAAAGTGTACTGCACGTATTTTAACGTAGGGTAACGAACGATGCAAATTCGTTTTGCACGGAAAATCACGTAGGGGTTATACTGCACCGAAAATGGCGTCCACGTATTTAGACGTATTTCTTTCCCCCAACAAGTTTCGACATCTTGATGAATTGGAGGGGAAACAACACAATTAAGTTTTACGGCCATTTAAGGATGTCACAGGATCTGAGAGCCCGAAGATTCCTTTAGGCATAGGGCATTGTGATGGTGCCGGCGTTATGTAGGAATGAGGGGTGAGAAAGGAAAGGGCTCGCCCAAAAAAAGAGGAACATGAATTTTTCCCCAATTGTGTCTCCCATAATGGCTCTATGGGACTTAAATTCAAATTGCATTTTGTTTCAACAGTTTTTATTTGATATCGATAGGATTTCTTTGATCTAAGCGTTGCCTCAAAGTTCCATTGAGTTATTTTTTCTTAATGCAGTTTTATGCTTACTTGTGATTAAACATCACATCGAAGTACTAGCAACTCGAAAGGATATATTTAAAAAATTGCCATCGATATGTAGTTAAAATATTAAATATATTTTTCATTCTTAGTTCAACTATTATTATGATTCAAATTTATATTTTTATGCTAATCTCTACCTCCAATTATTTTCACAAAGTAAACAGATGCACCTGAATTTTGCGTTTTAAAGCAGTTTAAATTTCAAAGAATATAATAAAATATATTATTCTATTGTTTCTCTTATCTTGTAAAAATTTGGAATATTTTTATAATGCGACTCCTTTTCAAAGTTTTTTTAAAGAACTGAATAGAATAATTTCATTCAAATTCATAAAAGAAACAATAAAAACATTTTTTAAGAATTATGTCTATTCAGAAAATTATTAATATTTAGTCTTAATATACCTTGATGTAGATGAAAGCAAATAGTAAAATAAATTTAATTCAGGGTTTGACTTATTTTGTTAGGAATATTAAGAAACGAATCACATTGTAAAAGTCTTAACATCGTAAACTATCTGAAAATATTTTTTCAATAGTTTATCAAAGAAGATATATCTTCTTTGATAAAATTATAGATCTCTAAAACACTTCTAAAAAAATAAGTAGGTAGTTCAAAAATTCTGTTCTTATTTTAGAGTTCTTTGAAGCAGTATTTTTTTGTAGATAAGTTAATGAGCATTCTTTAATATAGAATAAAATCTGAGTGGATAAATGAGATAACTTTTGTTCAATCTTGTGCGAAGTACAGAATGAGTTTTAACAACACGTTTTTAAGGATGTTTTAATACGAAATAGTGCAGATAAATTCCTGAATGGTGCATGGATAATAAATTATTTTTGAATATTCAAAAGCGTAGCATTCATAGTTATGCCTTGAAATCACAACCTGCTATTTACTCGTATCAAATAAATGACTGATTACTTTATTCAGATTTTGTTACTGATGCTGGTGTTACTTATGGAAGAAAATTTCATAAACTGCACACTAATGCAGGATCCACTTTAAAGGTTGTCGTGCCAAAACAGGAAAACAATTATTATTAAAAGCAATCCAAGGTTTACAACCAAGGTAAAGATCAATGGTAGCATCAGCATCCTTACTTTCTCCTATTCATATGCTTATGCAGTATAGCGCTATCCATATTTCTTAGCACAATTTGAATAGAATCAAGTATGAATTTTGTGCGTCTTCCTATCCTTTCAGACTGAAGCAAAAATTCGACACATTTGCAATAACGATATCAAACCAACTTACCAAATTTCATTTATCTATTTTGTGTGTGTGTGATTTCAAATAATTATTTAAATACTTATGTGTAATAAATACTTTGTCAGAATACATTTTAAAAAAATTAACACAAATCTACTTTTTGATAAAATTGCATGATACATTTAATTTATCTCGATGCTTCCGTTTTGGGGTATCATGTACATGCATACACGATTTTTACATACAGATTTCTCATCAGTCAGTTTATCTAATATTTGAAGATAAGATTACATATAAATTAATTACAATTAATTATAGAAAGGTTTCAATATGTTGATTTATGATAAAGAAAGAAATTGTTTCTCAAATTCTTTTACTGGAATGATTCCTAGTGAATGCTCGGCCTTTTTAACCAAAGCCATTGAATTGGGAGGTTAAAAAAAAGATAATAAAGGTTTTTAAAGGGTTGCAAAAAGGGATTAAGCCATATCCAGTATGAAATTGAACTATATTAAACTGAAATTTGAAAATCAATTGTTTATTTTTGAGATCAATTATAAAAATAATATTGTCAATCATATATTAATTTTCTTTTTATATGAGAGCTAATGACTATTGATATATGGTATTCTACCTGCCCCAGTCATTCGACCAATTCTGTCAATTTTTATTTCATATTAAAACTATTGGCCATTAGATATGTCATCAATGATCGCCTGCTCTATATAATTTTTCAATTTCGAAAGAAGAAAAAAACGCATTTTTTAATTGTATTTTCATTTTGAAATAAATTCTTTCTTTCCCCTATTTGGCTGCATGATTCATCAACAACTCAATCAAGTTTATTCATTTTTTCTACCGCTTGGAGATATTTTTGATAAATTATGAAAATAAAGTATCAAGCGCTGTGGATGGGTACAATTTGTTTCAAACATTTTTTTTATAACCATGTTTCTCTGCGCGCTGGGGAACGTGAATACAAAATTTCTGCGAAACATGCGAATAACTTTGTATAATAAATTTTACGGAAACCAATTCTGTGATACTTGAAGTTTATAAATATTTTACTGAAGCAGATATGTATTGTAATGCTTAAAACTAGTTAAATGAATATTATAATTCGGCATAACTATACTGCAGAGTATTTTAATTATTCTAATAATTCATATATTAAAAATTTTCCGTTCTTTATGTTATATATATAATAAAGTGACAAAAGAAAGCGACAGGAATTGAGGGTGAAGTGGATTTCTCTTGATGATTCCTCTATGAGCTTATACTGCGGTCATGAGTTTATACTTTTGTTGCTTTTGCTTGGCTCTTTTTTAGTATTGGTTTCTATATATGTATTTCCTCTTAAAAAATTAAAATTACTGAATTTGTGCATTTTAGTAATTGCGTTTATTATTCTTGTTGTCACGTGAAGTATTTCCTTTTAAAATATTTTCATTCTATTACTTTTTTTTAATGGATTTTGTTGTTGAATTCTGTCCATAATTATCTTTATTGTGAGGATATAGAAATAACGCAACAATAAGCAACACATTGAAAATATTTAAAAAGTATATCAACTTTTTTAAAATCAAAATGGCTGTTATTTAGTTATATAAAATTTTTATAAAGTAAAATGCGTTTTCCTGTATTAAATCCGACATCCTACACAACTGTGCAAAAGATTTCAGTTTATGGTTAGTTCTTTAGGAAGTTATCAAGAAGTACAGCATTTTTTTCTTCTTTTGAGTAAAATATTCTGTCTGTAGAAAAACGTCGGCCCAAACTCATACCGACACGGGTGGCATTTGAATCCGTATAGTGTGAGACGAGCCTTAGGGCCACGCGGTGTTTCTTTTTGAAATCGGTTTCTGATTATTATCTTTGCTCTTTCTTCTGATTTGAATAGTCTATTCAACAAACCATCGCAATTTGTAACTTACCATTCTCCAATAGAATCACTTTCCAATCCTACTGGAACCTCTCTTATAAAAGACCAGTGAAACAGCTACTGCAACATCTACAATATCAGCCCCCTGTCATACATCAGAGTGAAAATAGAAACCTATAGGAGACCTGCTAAAGCTACGATGTGCTACAGATGTGCTAGATTTCATCACAGCGCTAGGAATTGCAAGTGCAATCCGCGCTGTATCAAATGCAACGGAAATCACACGACTACTGAATGCCCACAGAAAGAAAAAATACAAGAGCCCATATGTATTAACTGCAAAAATACAGAACATTTGGCCTCCTGGAAAGGATGCCCTGCTTATCCAACAACAGCCCCAACGACAGGAAACAGAAGAGCATATGCAGACACCCTCAGAAATAGAAAAAGCATCCTTGCAAAAGTCCTAGAAACAGCTCAAAATCCACCCACATCCAGACAGAGACCCCAACAACAACAACAGTCGCCTGATCCTACCCCAACTTCAGAAGCTCACAGCCCTCAAACCAACATCCTTGAGATGAAGGAATTAATTGAAGCGTTTAGAGAAATCAGAAATCTATTGCAAGAATTTCCTGGACTACTAACAATAGTAGCCAAATTAAAGAGAACAAAATCTAAAGATGAAAGAAAACTCATTCTCCTAAATGCTCTCTTGGAATAAGTCGAAGCTCTCCCGCCCACCTGAAAGTAGAAAGCCTCTGATTCGCTGCTCTGAAACAATAGTTTATCCGCTACCTGACCCGCTCCAAGATCAAAAAGTTCCATGCATCACCCTCTCCTACTACCCTGTCGGTCTGCTTTCCTATTGGACAAGACATCGCTCCCACTCTCCCTCACCTGCCATGCGAGCTTTTCCCAAAATGACTTTGCTCATTTCTCCTTCAACCATCTCCAGGAGACGTACACAGCTCAGGTCAAATTATTTTAAGCCAGGTCCTCTCATTTGCAATGTTGGAGGTAGCCCTATGGTGGGCGGGTACTCCGTTAATCGTAGTCATCTTTACTGCTACCATTTGCTTTTCAACATTCAAGCTTGTTAAGAAGTGTGCTTTTGTTTTGCGTTAAAAATGGATAGCGACTCTGAAACAGAACTTTTAATCGAAATGGAAAGCTCGGATGAAGATTTTTCCTCTTCCGAAAGTGAATCTGATGATGATTCTCTAGATAGTGCTAAAAACTGGTATCGAGTGAATCCTACTCTTCTTAAGCCGTGTCGTCCTAAATTTCCATTTATTGGAAATCCAGGAATAAAAATTTCTATTGGAGATTCTGATGATCCCTTAGATTATTTCAGCCTTTTTTTTTGATGAAGAAATTTTCTCGTATATAGTCACAGAAACGAACAGATATGATGAATCGTATTTAGCGAATGTGGAACTTACACCTTCTTCTAGAGTTCTGAAATGGAATGACAGAAATATTCCAGAGATGAGGAGATTTATTTACCTTTTGTTGTTGCAAGGTATAGTTCAAAAGCCCGTGGAGAAGTGGTTTTGGTCGAAAAGGCCAATTTTATCTACGCCATTTTTTCGAAAAATTATGAGCGAGTTAAAATATGGACTTTTAGTGAAATTTCTACATTTTGAAAACAGTGACGATTTTGATGAAAAGTACATCCGAACCCTAAACTTCGGAAATTTTTTAAATTACATAATACGCTTGTACAAAGATTTAAATCTATTTATGTACCTAAACCGGAGAAATCTAATAGCTTATAAAGGTCGTTTGAGTTGGAAACAATACATTCCAACCAAACGCGCTCGCTTGAGAATAAAATTGTTTCAGCTGTGTGAATCTGAAAGTGGATACATTTGGAACTCTTTCATATATTCAGGAAAAGGCACCAACTTTCACGATGACTACAATGATTATGGTCTTTCTACAAAAAGCGTGATGACTCTTCTTCACGAATTAAAAGGAAAAGGATACTGTTTTTCAACAGATAATTATTATACCTGGCCAGAACTGACAGAATTGTTGATACAAAACAAAACTGACATTTGTGGAACTCTAAGATCTAACCGAAAGGGTTTACCCGCATCATTAAAAAACTTAAGTGCGAAGAAAGGAGAAATAGTCAGTTTTCAAAAAGGTAAAATGTGTGCAATGAAATGGAAGGACAAAAAAAACCACTTCTTATGCTTAGTACTTTCCATAACACAGAAATGATGGAAGTACAGTCTAAGAAAAATTCAAAATGCAAAAAGATAGTACTAAAAAAAAGAAAATCAGTGCGAAAATGTGTTATATGCTGTCTTCAACAAAACGACAATGGAAAGCGCATTCGAAGAGAGACACGATTTGAATGCAAAGACTGCGATGTTGGTTTGTGTGCAACACCATGTTTTGAAAGATATACAGTGTCTTTATTATAAATAGTATAACTGTTACAACAGCATGATATCGGTATGATATGATATTGGATATAAGATTCTTAATATTCGTAATTATATGCTTTTTTATATTGCCATTTCATAATAATGTGTTTAATATTTCTTATAATAATCCAGAAAAAATTATTTCATGCAGTTAAAGATAGGCTCTAAAATTGTTATTATTGCTAATGTTGCTACTTTCAAATTAGAAGGTGAATTTAGTTTAAATGTTGTTTTTTTCTCTACAGCAAAATGTTTAATATCTATATTATTCATTAATTGATATATGCAAGAATAAGACACATTCTTATTAGTATATTGTGTGTTGTTTCAGGGACTATTAGTGTAATATAACGGCATAAATGCTTCATTTAATATTGTGATTTCTTTTATTATGACTATTTACAGTGAATTTTTTATATTACGATTCTTTAGTGTGATTATTTACGTATTGTGAAATTTTACTTTATTACATAATGTCAGTCTTTGTGATTTTTTTTCGGTTGCGAATTTTTGATATTGTTAAACATTGTGAATTATTTGATTGCATCGGTTTATGATTAAAATTTGCTAAAGTTTGTGAATTTTTCAATTAGTTAACATTTAAAGTTGTTCCCTTAATAAATAGTGTACAAAAACTGATTTTCATTCACTTCCTTACTAAGCACAGAATAAAATTTAAATTCAGTTCAGAATTTAAAAATTAAATGCTATATTATTTAATATCTCATTTAAAATTGTTTTTCTGATATCAAGGTTTGGTTTGTTTTGTTTTAGTGGAACAAAAGCCATATTTGGCCATGCTGCGTCAAACGCATGACTTATCTTAATATACAACTGATATCATGGAAATAGGATGACGTGCATTTATCTGTATACAAAACTTGCATATGTCTTAATTTCCAGAAAAAAGAAGTCACTATAAATGTAACTTTTGTTATATACAAATTTACAGCATTGCAAATTGTCTTTCATCAGGATTAGAAGGAAAAAAGATTAAATATATCCATTATATTTAACAAAATTCTGCATGCATCATTCTATAATTTGTTCATCTGTAATGCAAACTACTAGTTTTTTTCTCATGCCGAGACAAAAAAAAAAAAAAAAAAAGTAGCGATAACAAAGCTTTTGTATTTTCTAAAATGAATTAGTTGCGCTAATTTTCAGTTACTCTTTTCAGGATGACATAAATTCAAAACTAATTTAAAGTTGTGTAGAACGAAACATTTCTACATAAAGTTTCCATGAATGATCAATTGTAATTTCTTAAGAGAAACATTAAATTGTTTTAGCTTTTCTGGAATATTTTAGAAGACAATAATTTTATTGTATGTTTCAGTTCGACTTCCTTAATATGATTTCAAAATTATGAAATCAAAATGATTAAAAAAAAATCGCGAGATGATTTTTCTGAATTAAAGGGGGGAGGATCCATAAATCAATGGAATAGCTTACAAATTAGAAAGTAACTGTTTTATAAAGGCTTTTTTTTATCAAGATTTAATTTGATAAGTTTGTGAAATTAAGTCAGTTGATGTAATCGTTTAAACACTATTATTAATTTTCGACAAAAAATATGATTAAAAACTAAAATCAACTTTTGATAATAATATGACGTGATGTTCTAAGACTGGGCATATTATATAAGTATCAAATTTCGAGAATCTGTGAATTATTCTTTTCAATAACGAAATACAAAGAGTGATTATTTAGTTATGGTAAAAGATAACTTCATACTTAATGAACTAAGGTATGCGATTAATATATTCCTTCTAATATTGAATGTGTTTATTTACTAAATACGATCTTTAGATTTATTTTGAATTGCTCTTAATAATCATATCATAAATCACCATAGTACTCATGACATAAATCATCATAAAACAGATTCTAAAACAAAAATCATAATATTGATTCATTTAGAGGAAAGAACAGGAGATGTAAATGTTATTTATGATTTTCAGGTATGTTAATTGTCGTAATACAATTTAGAATACGGTTTATTAAGTTATAATCAAAATAAGAAGTGTTTACGTCCAACGCGTAACTACTAAACCTTTTTTGACTAATTAAAAAAAAAAAAAAAAAAGAAGAAAAGAAAAGAAACCTTCCTTCCTCCAAAGAAACCTTTATTTTTGTGTATTTCAAAACCGATTCAAGGCTAATTAATGTCAATGATTCTGGATACAACAGGGCTACTTTCATAAATGAAAGTAATTGCTTACACCGGTAATTACTTCTAAATAAGGAACTAGTTACCTCTTACGCTGGTTTTCGAGTTTTCAAACTATGCTGTCAAATATTTGTAAAATTTATACATCCCAATTTCACTGAAATATGAATATCACTATTTCTTCACTAAATCCATTTACTTATATAGTTTGATATTTTTACTATGTCTATGGAGGTAATCAACAAAAGTAAAAACTTTTCTAGTAAGCAATCAAAACTTCCAAACTTTATTTCAAATACAGTTCTAAGACATAAAATTTCTTAATTCATTTGTGGAATTGTTGCAAAAAAAAAAATGTCATCGGTGATTGTTACCGTCACTCCTAGCGATCATCAGAAAGAGAAAGAAAATGAAATTTTGCAAAGATACGTTAATGTAACATATGCTTTACAAGTTTAATTTTACATATTTAAATCATCAATTACTTTTTCACAGTAAATTTTATAAAAATATGTAAGCACAATTGAAACTTTTGTCAATTACATCTTTTTTGATAAAACTAGCAGAAATAGCAATAAATAAATAGTGTTTTCTTTTTTAGAATGTACGAAAATCAGAAAATTTTTACGTACATTGTATTTTTTTAAAGAACATCTCTCAATGTATCGAAATTTACGAGGAATGAAGTTGGTTGGTTGATTGCTTGAGGTTTTAAGGCGCAAGAGCCATATCTGGCCATACTGCGCCAAGCAAAATGTAAAGTAGGGTTTTTCAGTAATTAAAAATATCTACAGCACCAGACTAGGATAAAAAGTTTCATAAAACATAAATATATAATATTTAAAAATGTAAAAACGAAAACACAAACAATTATTTTGAAAAAGAGTAAAAAGGAAACAAATGATGGAAAGTTGTTAAAAATTTTAAAGTGATAAGGCATAAGTAATTTGTGAAGACATCAAATGCAATTTAAAAAGCCTGTGGCTCTCAGAAAGTTAAAAATATTTGGTTGGTATTTCTCACCCACTAAGTCCTTCAAAATTACCGATGATGTATGAAAATATTGGATACGATGTGAGTTAAAAGTAGGGCATTCAATCAAGATGTGTTTTACACTAAAATCAACATGGCAGGCCGGGCAATTTGGTGCCCTTTCGCCAAAAATAAGGTGCCTGTGCGTGAAACGTGTATGTCCTATACGGAGGCGAGTCAACCTGACATCCACCCCACGTACAGGGAGGACCGGCCACAGGCCAATATTACTCTTCAGTTCATGCAGTTTGTTATGGATCTGCAGATCCCATTTACTTTGCCAGGTAGAATAGATGTAATTAATGAAAGACCGCGTAATATCATTATAAGGAAGTCGTTGGTTCAAACACGACAATGCAGATTTTGCAGCAGAATCAGCCATTTCATTTCCATGAATGCCGACATGACTGGCCCCTCAGGGGCTCACCTACTATAGGTGAGTACGGGTGTCCAAATCCCGAGGTACCCAGGGATCTTTACTCCCTTTCAGTTCGCTCTCCTCTCCGCCTTCTGCTGTCTGCTATGTATTTCCTTCCCTCGACGGCAAGCGAGGGAGCTCTCCATGAGAAGCTGTCACCGCTCTGTTTGCTTCTTGCTTCTCATGCAAGAAGCAAACAGAGCGGTGACTTCTCGCTTGCACGGCCAACACGTGGGGGCCACAAACCCCCACGTGTTGGCCGTGCGTGGCGACCCATTAGACGGGCGGTGCACTGTGGTCCCCGGTGTGTCAGTCGGCTTGTAGATGGTCACGTAAGTGGTTAGTCTGCTAGGGATCAAGCGAAGGGGTTACTCCTTGGGCTTGGCGTTAAGGGTGGTCACCCGGGGGTAACTCCGAGCGTATAGGTTCCGGCTAGCACCAAGGTAAGCGCCGAGGCTGGGAATTTCCAGAGCCGGTGGCTGCCTTCCCTTGTTGGGCTCCGTGGTGGGCGGTGCCGTCGGGCCCGAATCACTCTCAATATCGTATGGCTCCTCCCAAGAAGGGTCCCTTTAGTGGGCGTCATTCTGTTCCAACTACATTTATTTCTTCTCATCATTTTGATTCCTTTTTTGTCATTAAACGCATTTCGGAGAAAAATGAAACTTTCGCAACAGTGTCTCCTTTCCTTGTCCAAAAAGCTATTTCAGCAACAATCGGTGAAGTATCATCCATTAAGAAGATGCGTTCTGGAGATTTATTGGTAGAAGTAAATTCTCGTAAACAATCCCTGAATATTCAAAAACTGAAAGCCTTGGCTACAATAGCTATTAGTGTAAGTCCTCACCAGTCGATGAATACCTGTAAAGGAGTAATTACATGCGGTGAATTACTGAATGTACCTCTAGAGGAAATAACATCAGAGATGAAATCGCAAGGAGTTATACACGTCCGTCGTATTTCTATTAGACGTGATGGTGAACTCCCTGAGACTAAACATCATGTTTTAACATTCAAATCGCCAAAATTACCCGAAAATGTATATGCAGGTTACATACGATTACCCGTCAGGCCTTACATCCCTAATCCACTCCGATGTTTTCAGTGTCAGAGATTCGGCCATTCAAAAGTTAATTGCCGCGGGACACTCGCATGTGCCCGATGTGCTGAAAGAGGGCATGATAGCCAGCAATGTGCTGCACTAGAAAAGTGCGTTAATTGTGGCGGCAATCATCCTTCTTATGCTCGATCCTGCCCGAGATGGATACTTGAAAAACAGGTTGTGACAGTTAAAATTAAAGAAAACTTGTCATATCCTGAAGCCCGACGTTGGATACAAACTGAAACTCCTACTGCTGGTGTTAGCTATGCATCCGCAGTTAAAAAATCATTTTGCAAAAATTGTTCATGCAATAATTGTAAAAAGAATTTATCAGAACCAAAAACTGATGACAAACAAGAGTCCGATACAGAAAATTCCACAACCAGTACAGCTGAAACTTCTGGAACCGAAACAATCAAACCAAAACCAAAGAGAAAATTGCAATCTTCACTAACTTTGAAATTAGCTAAACGTGGACTTACACAAAAAGACCTTAGCTCAAAATTTAAAAAATCAACAAAAAATTCCGTCGCCCTAGGGATGGCGAAGAAGGGTGTCGCCCATAAGGACTTGCCGTCCATTTTTGGTGGCACGATAAATAGTGCAGACATCAAATTGCACCCATCTGAGGATGAAGATGACCTGGAGATGAGTTGTGAGTTTTCAGCAACTCGTACCAAAGCTTCTAATAATTCTCTTTTAAAACCTGTCTCTTAATGGGTACCTTCCTCTCTTGGAATTGTGGCATTCGTTCCAAACTTCATGAAATTAAATCAATTTTAAACAAATTTCATCCAATCTGTTTTGGTGTTCAAGAAACATTCTTGATACCCAACATTCCAATAAAATTGCGTGGATATAATTGTGTTCGGAAGGATACAGACACGGGATCTCACAGTTCTGGTGGCGTCTGTATCTTCACATCTAATTTGTATCCGAGCACACCTCTAAATTTGCATACCTCTCTTCAGGCTGTGGCTGTGCAAGTGCATACACAAGCGCTGGTCACAGTCTGCTGCATTTATCTTCCGCCAAATAATGTCATTTGTCAACGAGAACTCGACAATTTGATTGACCAACTTCCTTTGCCTTTTTTGCTCGTAGGTGATTTCAATGGCCATAGTGTTTTATGGGGTTCAAACAGTACAAACTCTCGTGGGCAGCAGATTGAACAGTTTATTTCTAATAACTGTCTCTGCTTGCTGAATAATGACGAAAAGACATACTTCCATGAGCCCACACGTACCTTCCATAGTCTAGACTTGGCCATATGTTCTCCTGAACTTCTGCCAATGCTAACCTTTGAGGTTAGCAACGATCTATATAATAGTGACCATTTTCCTATTATTGTCTGCCATGCTGATAGCGGCGGTGCGACTTTCTGCCCTCCGCGTTTTCTATTCCAGCGGGCAGACTGGATTGCTTTTAAGCAGCTGGCGGAAATCACCGAGTCTATGGTCAATACTGCAGACATTACGGAAGCAATGCGTCTCACCGTTGAAGCCATTTTGAATGCTGCAAAAACCTGTATCCCAAAGTCTTCCCCACGGCCCCGCAAATTTCGTAGACCTTGGTGGAACGAAGCCTGCCGCGACAGTCATAAGAACCAGAAACGACTTTGGAATATATTTCGAAGGAAGCTTTTAAAAGAGCAAAAGCCATTGCACGTTGCATCCGCCGTCGATGTCAGAGGGAATCGTGGATTAGTTTTATTTCTTCCATCTCATCAAACACTTCCAGTAGAACCTTGTGGAAGAAGGTAAAGGCTGCTAATGGTATCCATAGTGAATCCTCTATTCCTATTTTAAAAACAGGAAATATGACGCACTTCGCTCCATTAGACATAGCAAATATTCTCGGTCAAGCATTTGCACAAGTTTCCGCTATCGATTCTTACAGCCCTGCCTTTCTGGCAACTAAGAATCGTGCGGAACGACTGCCATTGCGTTTTAATGACCGAAGTACTTTTCTTTACAACTGTAAGTTTAGTATGTATGAATTGGAAGCAGCATTATCGAAGACCGACAATACCAGCCCCGGGCCAGATGGAATTACGTATAATATGCTTCGCCATTTAAATTCAATTTCCCTTTCCAATCTGTTATTGCTATTCAACAGAATTTGGACTGAGCAAATGTACCCAGCTCAATGGCACGAGGCTACTGTAATTCCTATCCTAAAACCTGGCAAAGATTCATCAAACCCTCTGAATTACCGACCAATTGCCCTGACGAATTGTATATGTAAAACCTTTGAGCGCATGGTCAATGCCCGCCTTATGTACGAATTGGAGAGACATGGATGCATCTCCCCGTTGCAGAGTGGTTTCCGCAGAGGCAGATCTACATTTGATAACCTCATTTTACTGGAAACCCAGATACGCAACACATTTGTTAGGAGGAATCACCTTGTCTCCATATTTTTCGATACTGAGAAGGCATATGACCGAGCATGGCGCTATGGCATACTTTCGACACTTTATAATTTTGGTTTTAGGGGAAATCTTCCCACATTTTTACAGAACTTTTTTATCACATCGGACTTTCAGAGTCCGTGTAGGCAACTTTTATTCTGATTCTTTTATTCAAGCTGAGGGAGTTCCGCAGGGAAGTGTCCTCAGTGTTACACTTTTTATTGTTCATATTAGTCAAGTTTTGTCTGTTTTACCTTCATCTGTTCATGGAACTCTTTACGTTGATGATCTGCAGATCTCTTGCCAAGGCTGCAGTATAAATCTCATTCAGCGTCAATTACAGAATGCAGTTAATAAAGTGGTAACTTGGTGCAACAACAATGGGCACGCGATCTCTCCCGAGAAGAGTAGGTGTATTCACTTCTGCCGAAAGCGAACCATTCATTCGGATCCAAATGTCTATATTCAAAATGTACTCATTCCTGTGGTGAGTGAAGTGCGGTTTTTGGGAGTGATATTCGATAGAAAGCTTACATTTCTTCCGCATATTTTGAACCTGCGGAAGAGATGCGAGAAAACGTTAAATATATTGAAGGTGCTCTCCAGAACATCATGGGGAGCTGATCGAACCTCCCTACTCCGTATTTATCAAGCGATTATCCTCTCCCGCATTGACTACGGCTGCATGGTGTATGGTTCTGCACGCCCTACAGTTTTGCGGCGACTGGACACCATCCGCCACACTGCTCTGAGGATCTGCTCCGGAGCATTTCGTACTTCTCCAGTTGAGAGTTTGTATGTCATTTGTCACCAGTTACCTCTAAATTTGAGGCGTAAAAAGATATCAGTTTCATTCTATATCCGCACACAGTCCGTGCCTCATCACCCCATTTGTTGCAACAAGTTTCCAGTTGCTCTCCGTAGACTTTATGGTGCCCGTCCTGCTTGCATTCTGCCACTCTGTGAGAGAATCAAACCCATACTACAAGACTCGGACCTCAACGATGTAAGAATCAAAGTTAACGACCCATTTATGTTTCCACCTTGGGATATCCCTCAATTTTCTTTTTTGAATCCCTTCACTGGTTTCGACAAATCGTCAACAGCTCCTGTGGTTTTCCAACAGCTCTTTTTGCTTCATCGCTATCGGTATTCTTCGTTTGTTCCAATTTTCACGGACGGCTCAAAATCAGCTGGACATGTTGGTTGTGGTATTGTACTGCCTTCTGATACACTGAGCCACCGTCTTCATAATTGCTGCTCTGTTTTTACTGCTGAATTGATGGCAATTTTCTGTGCACTCCAGAAAATTTCTCCTTCTCTACAGCGTAATTTCATCATTTACTCCGATAGCATGAGTGCTTTGGAAATGTTGTCTAACTATAATAATTGTATGCACCCAATTGCTAACCGCATTTTACTCATTTTGCGCTCTTTGAAAAATGATGGTTTTAATATTATATTTTGTTGGGTTCCGAGTCATGTTGACATTCCAGGAAATGAAAAAGCAGATTCGGTTGCAAAATCTGCGACAGCCTTTATGAGGACAGGACTTCCATTTTGTGACGTTAAGGTGGCATGGGGTCTGCAGATCCATAATAAGTTACACTCCGTGAAACCTATCATTGGTTCTTGGCCTGTTCTTCCAATACGCGAGATCGATGTTAAATTGACTCGTCTCCGTATAGGACACACTAGATACACTCACAGGCATCTCATTTTTGGTGACAGGAAGCCAGTGTGCCCTACATGCCATGTTGATTTTAGTACAAAACACATTTTGATTGAATGCCCTGTATTTAACCATCAACGTATATATTACTTTCATACATCATCAATAACTTTACAGGACTTGGTGGGTGAAAAATTCCACCCAAATATTTTTAACTTTTTAAAAGCCATTCATTTTTATACTTGTATTTAGCACTTTTTACCTTTTGTGTTTTGCATTGTCTCATTGTTTTACATTTTCATATGTTAACACATATGTTTATTTTGTAATATCGTATATTTAATTTTTACAATACTATCTTTTATAAAGTTCTATATCAATATAGATTTTAATATTTGGCTTTCATTTTACCGTTTGATTGGCGCAGTATAACCAAATATGATTCTTGTGCCATAAAACAACAATCAAACAAACAAACAAACAAGCCGACATGACTGGGAACCCAACAAAAAATGATTTGATAATCCTCATTCTGCAAAAGGCGCAAAAGGGATAAAATTCGTATTGCTGTTGAATGCATGAGATTATGATAGTGAGAAAGTGTTTCCAGCGCACTCATGCAATCGGTATAAATTATAAATTTTCGCTGTGGCAAAGATGAGATCTTCTGTAGAGCGCAGAATATAGCAAGCAACTCAGCAGTTATGAACCCGATAGCTCACTATATCAGATGGAAGTACTATGCCATAACCGACATGACCATCTGATTTCGAGCCATCCGTGAAAATTGGATCAAAAGAGGAATACCGATTGCGATGATAGAAAAATAGCTGTTGGAAGACAACAGGTGCAGTTGAGGATTTATCGAAGCCTTTGAATGGATTCACAAAAGAGAATTTCGGGGCAGCCCAAGGTGGAAAAATAAAGGAGTCAACAGTTTTAACATTAACAGTATTGAGGTCCGAGTCACTTATGAGCATTTTGGCTCTCTCACAGAATGGTAGAATGTGAGATGGACGGGCATTATACAATCTACAAAGACCACTCGGGAATGTCATTTGACTTAAGGGGTGTTTCAAAATAGATTTTGTTTTGAAATAATATGAAACAGAAATTTTCTGGCGTCTTAAATAAAGGGGCAACTGGTGACAAATAACATAAAGGCTTTCAATAGGAGAAGTACGGAACGCACCGGAGCAGATCCATAAAGCAGAATGGTGAACAGTATCCAGCCGTCGTAAAACAGATGATCGTGCTGAACCATATACCATACACCCGTAGTCAATGCGCGAAAGGATGATTGCATCATAAATACGGAGTAGAGAGGTCCGATCGGCACCCCAGGATGTTCTGGAAAGCACCTTCAAAATATTTAACATTTTCTCACATTTCATTCGCAAATGCAAAATATGCGGAAGGAAGGTGAGCTTCCGATCGAATATTACTCCTAAAAACTGTATTTCGCTCACCACTGGGATAGGTATATTTCGAATATAAATATTCGGATCCGGGTGAATTATTCTCTTCCGGCAGAAGTGAACGCATCTACTCTTCTCAGGGGAGATTACGTGACCATTGGTCTTGCACCAAGCTACCACCTTATTTACTGCGTTTTGCAATTGTCGTTCTATGAGATTCATGTTGCTACCTAGACATGAGATTTGCAGATCGTCAACATAAAGAGTTCCATTAATAGATGGAGGCAAATGAATTAAAATCTGGCTCAGATGAATAATAAAAAGTGTGACACTGAGGACACTTCCTTGCGGAACTCCTTCAGCTTGAAAAAAATGATTAGAGTAAAAGTTGCCAATTCGAACACGAAAAGTACGTCTCGATAAAAAGTTTTGTAAAAATATGGGTAAGTTACCCCTAAAACCTAGATTAAAAAGGAGGGGATCAAAACCCTGTGCTTCATAGAAATAAAATTGAATTTATTACATCTTTTTATCATGAGTTATCAAAAGATCGAGATAAGAAATTTTTTTAGCGTGATTATTGGATTTATTTGTTACTTATATACTAATAAAACTAATTTAAAAAAAAACAGGTTACATTTTTCTTCATGTGTGTTAATATCTAATATCTGTATCTGCTTCGTTTACTTATTTATTTTTCAATATCAATAATTATTTCTTATATTTCAAATAATAATTTTTTTATCTCTAATATTATTATAAGCGTATTATATTAAGCGTAAGGCTCTTGTTCAGAAGCCTTACGCTTATAATGGTTCTCTTCCTTTCTTTCCATCTTCGTATCGCACGTACTTCAAAGCAGGTTGTGATACTATCAAGGCGGCGATCATTGTTCGTAACCATGAACTTTCAACTTTTTTTGATTTAAATAATGACGATTACAATATGGTTTTTATTCCCATCACGTTCAATGCTTTCAAATTTATTCTTCTGTCCTACTATTTTGAACCCAACAGAAATATAGATTCTGATTTACATAAAATCAGTGGAGTGTTTACCGTAATAGATTGCCGTAGGCTAATCTGGGGTATGGACGCTAACAGTAAGTCCGAACTCTGGCACAGTCCAATTTCTGACTTTCGCGGTATTAAGCTCTGTGACTTTTTAAGTATGAACAACTTATTTGTAATTAATGAAGATTGTGGTCCTACCTTCAGTGGCTCTCAGGGCTCCAGATATATTGATATAACTGTTGTGGGAACAGATGTGCTAGGTGACGTTTCATATTGGTGCCTTCCAGAATATGAATCCCTTTCCGATCATAATACAATTGAATTTGAAGTTACTGCGACAACTAATCCCTCTACTACTAACAGATTCAATAATTTTCTATATTTCAATGTTAAGAAGGCAAATTGGGATCGCTTTGACTCTTTTTTCAAGCAACCTTTTGTTGACCTTTCTAATCGTATCGATTCTTGTGCTGATGTGGGCACCTTAATAACTGTTATAGAAAACTTTCAAGATGTAGTCCTTTCTGCTTCTAAAACCTCAATGCCTCTTAAAAAGATTGCACTGGGTTCCTTGGTGGAGTATAGAGATTGAGTGTATAAGGAAAAGGGTCAATGCTGCTAGGCGCAGGTATCAAAGATCTCGAAATTTTATTCTTAGAAATCTTTATAGACAGAAGCATTTACAAATAAAAGAAAATTACAGTTCAATGCTTGAAGAGGCTAAAGTCCAATCTTGGATGGTTTGGTTTGGTTTGTGTTGGTTTCTGGCGCAAGAGCCATGCTTGGCTATGCTGCGCCAATCAAATGGTTTATAAAACATTCATTTGTTAAAATACAAAGGTTTATAAAACATTCATTTGTTAAAAACAATATCAGGGGTGTAAAGTTAAAAAAAGAAAAGAAAAATGATGAAACAAACTCGATTAGAATCTTAAAATTTTTAACTATGATTCATAAAAATTCAATGCAAAGAAATTATTCATTTCATCTCTCATAATACAAAAGGAGAAAAAAGATGTCAAATGCAAGTAAAAAAGCCAATAGCTTTTAAAAAATTAAAAATATTTAGGTGGTATTTTACACCCACCAGGTCTTGTAATGTCAAAGACGCCGAGGTAAAAAAACGAACACGATAAGAATCAAAAACTGGGCATTCAATTAAAATATGACGAACAGTAAAATCAACTTTGCAACTGTTGCACATAGGTGTATTTTGGCCAAATATAAGATGCTTATGTGTGAAACGTGTATGTCCTATACGGAGACGAGTCAATTTAACATCCATCTCACGTATAGGATGAACAGGCCAAGAAACAATGTTCGTTTCAACAGAATGCAATTTATTTCTGATCTGCAGGTCCCACGATTTTTGCCAAACAGAAACAAAATGATGATCAATAGACCTTTTGATGTCACAAAAGGGATTTGGATTTTTTTGGATTTTATTGGCACAAGAGCCATGGTATTGACTAAGCTACGCCAAACTGTATTTATTTTAGGATTAAAAATATAATTTCAACTTTAAAAAGCAATGTAAAAAAAAAGAATGAAAAAGATGAAGATTACTTAAATATGGGGGTAAAAACCTACTGATTTCAAAAAAGCAAAAAGATTAGCATGTGGTATTCTATCAAGCAAATGTGAAAGTGTGGAGTTGTTAAAATGATATAAACGTTGGGTACTAAAATTTGGACATTCACTGAGAATATGGTAAACAGACATGGTGCAATTGCATTGAGAGCACATTGGTGCCGCTTCTCCAAAAAGTAGATGGCGATGGGTGAATCTGGTATGACCTATCCGCAAGATAGTGTCTGCTTTTCTATTTGGAAGACATGGCCAATGTTCAACACGAGGTTTAACACTATGAAGTTTGTTTTCTGTTAACAGATCCCATTGAGTCTGCCATTTTGAGAGGTAGAGCAAAGTTATGTGTTTTTTTAAATCACTCACAGGGATACTAATATTTGCTGTAGAAGTAGCCGATTTGGCGGCACTGTCCGCCTTCTCGTTGCCCCCAATACCTACATGAGAAGGCACCCAACATAATAAAATAGTAAACCCACGAGAGGAAAGTCTATTAAATAAGTTTAAAATCTTTAAGACCAAAGGATGATTTTTAGAATGAGGATGAGATGATTTTAGAGACTGTAAAACACTTAATGAATCTGTGTAAATTATATATTTATCTTGCAGATAATCGGATATTTTTTCTAGGGCAAATAGAATAGCAGTTATCTCCGCTGTGAAAACTGAACAAGAAGGATTGATTTTAAACGAGAAGACTGCGTTTTGGAAAATCACAGCAATTGAGACACTATCATATGTTTTTGATCCATCTGTGTATATTGCAATATAATCATTATAGTGATGCCTATGTTCATTAAAACTTTTTCTATAAATAGAATCTGTAGTGTCAGATTTGGTAAACCCTTCAAATGGATTTAAGTATTGTATATTAGGAATTGCCCATGGAGGAAAAATGTTGTCCACTTGCGGTGTTGCCTGCAGGTGAAGTAGATTTAGGTCCTTGAGAATATTATGAATTCTAGTAAAATATACAGGTATAAAAAATTTTCGTGCTTCTTGTATTCGAGTTAAGAATGGCCGGAGTTTAAAATTATGGAAAGGGTGTTGTGTATTTGATTTAGTTCTAAAATAATAGTGCAGAGATAGTATTTCTCGCCTAAATTCAAGGGAAGTCTCAAAGCAATCAACATATAGGCTCTGAACTGGAGAGGTCCTAAAGGCTCCTGAACATAGTCTCAGAGCATTATGGTGAACAGGGTCTAATTTCTGTAAAACTGTTTTTCTGGCTGACCCGTAAATAACACAACCATAATCGAGCTTGGATAGAACGAGAGCTTTGTATATTTTAAGCATGGATGGTCGATCTGCTCCCCAAGCCGTAGTTGACAAAACTTTTATTATGTTTAATGCTTTTTCACATTTTTTACGCAATATTTTTACGTGAGGGAGAAAGGTAAGCTTCTTATCAAAGGTAATACCTAGAAATTTAACTTCATTTTTGAATGGTATAATTATTTCATTTAGTTTTATTTCAGGATCCATGTGTAGATTTCTTTTTCGACAAAAGTGGATACCAGTAGTTTTTGAAGCCGAAATGGTAAAAATATTGGCATTGCACCATTGTGTTATATTATTTACAGCAGTCTGCAACTGTCTCTCTATAAAATTCATATGCATCCCTGTACAGGAGATGTACAGGTCGTCAACATATAAGTAACCTTTCACAGAAGGGGGAAGTTGTTTTAAAATATTATTAATTTTTAAAATAAAAAGAGTCACACTTAAAATACTACCTTGAGGAACTCCCTCTTCCTGAATAAAATAGTCAGAGTATTCAGATTCTACTTTGACACGGAACTTCCTCAATTTTAAAAAATTTTGAATAAAAATGGGTAAGTTGCCCCTTAATCCTAGGTCATGTAAATCCTTTAAAATGCCGAATCTCCAGGTCCGATCATACGCCTTTTCAATGTCAAAAAATATCGCAACCAGATGTTTCCTTTGTAAATAAGCCAGGCGAATATCAGTTTCTAGTGCGAGTAGGTTATCAAGAGTACACCGAGATTTCCTAAAACCACTTTGATGAGGATGAAGGAAATGATTAGACTCCAAATGGTAAACGAGTCTTCAATTAATCATTTTTTCTAAGAGCTTGCATATACAACATGTTAAAGCAATTGGACGGTAATTTTCTGGGTTTTTAGGATCTTTTCCAGGTTTTAATATCGGGATTACTATAGCTTGCTGCCAGAGAGTAGGGAAGTACTGCTCATTCCAAATACGGTTGTACAATAACAGTAAAGCTTTTTGAGATTCGACTGTCAAATTTTTAATCATGGAATAGTTAATATTGTCGGGCCCCGGTGAAGAGTCCCTGACACTGGCGAGACATGACTGAAATTCGGAGAAAGTAAAACTACAATTATAGGGTAAATCAGCTCGGGAATAAAATTTTAGTTTTTGATCTTCAGCTTTTCTTTTATAATTTAAAATTGGAAGAGGATAATTCTGGCTGCTAGATGTACGTGCCAAGGTCGAAGCAATAGAATTTGCTATGTCTTTAGTGGATGATAATGTTACTCCATTATGAATTAAAACAGAAGTGTAGCTTGATGTAGAAATACCCGATGCCCTCTTTACCTTTTTCCATAGCTCATGGCTTGAAATCTTAGAGTTGATACTGGATACAAATTTTTGCCATGAAAGCCTTCGTTTTCGACGTTGTATTCTCCTCGAAACTGCTCTAGTCTTTTTAAAATATATAAAGTTCGACGCTGTTGGATATCTTCGGAAGATGCCCCATGCTTTCCGTTGTTCTTTGTATGCTTGTTTGCATTCGTCGTCCCACCAAGGTTTGTTTTGCTTTTTTCGTTTACCGGATGATTTCGGGATTGAATCATTTGCCGCCTCAATTATAACATCAACTATGTAATTTAGTGCATCATCTATGGTGGAGGATTGGATTATATCGGGTTGTATATTAGCTAAAATGGTGAATTTTTGCCAATTTGCTGCATTTAGGATGTATTTGGATGGATGGGAGTGATTGTTCGGGTTGCACCTATTGTCTGAGGCAATCAGAGGGAAATGGTCACTATTATACAAGTCATTATCAACTGTTAAATTAAAAAATGGCAAAAGAGATGGAGAACAAACTGCTAAATCAACTGAATGAAAGGTTCTTGTAGGGAGATGAAAATGAGTCTTTTCATCTGAATTTAATAGGCATAAATTGTGGTCTGTAAGTAGTTGCTCGATTTGCAAACCACGGGGGTTGGAATCGGAACTACCCCAAAAAGGACTATGGCCATTGAGATCGCCCAAAATTATGAATGGTGACGGAAGCTGTGAAATAAGATTATTGAGTTCAGATTGAATAACACGTTCATTTGGGGGTAAATAAAGGCTGCAAACAGTAATCAAAGAATGCATCTGGATTTGAATAGCAACAGCTTGCAGATTTGTGTTCAGGGTGATAGGCATTGAGGGAACGTGGTCAGCTGCAAGGATAGCAACGCCACCTGAAGCTCGATTATGAATATAATGTTTGGAGAACATTTTATAATATCGGATATTGTGTTTATCCGTCTTGAGGTATGTTTCTTGGAGAGCAATACAGGCGGGATTATGTTTGTTGATGAGATCTTTGAGTTCTGATGATTTATTTAGGAAACCACGACAATTCCAGGAAATAAGAGTGGCCATGACGACAAGCACTGAAGGGAAAGAAAAAGGAAAGCCGCCTAAAGGAAAAAAAACTAGGAAGATAAATCTTTATCGTCAGCGTCGCTAACGGACATATCATCATCAGATGGATGGACTTTAAGCAGGGCATCAGTATCATCTTTAACACTGTTAGTTTTTCCGTCTGTTTTATCAGGAGAAATTTTTAAAAAGTCTTCTTTTGTCAGGGGACCGCTTCGAGAAGGGCTAGAAATATCTTGTCCTCTCTTTGCGGCAAGTGCTCGCGCACGTTTAGCTGAGAGTTTTTCTTTACGTTTTGGAACGAGATCACTATCTTTCTCGTGCTTTCTAGAATCACGAGAGTTTTTGACACGAGATTTCACAGTTGAATCATTCTCCGAGAATGAAGATGTTTTCGGAATAGATGCAATTTGTAGTGGCGTTATTTCCATATTTGATGAAGTTGTCTCAGGAGGTACTATTGCAGTATTTTGAAGGTCATTATTGCCAACTGAGGTAGAGGTAGAAGGTGGTTGATCTGTTTGCATAACAGGCTGGTTTGAAATAGTTTGACAAGTGGGAGCAAATGATGAAGATTTCTCAAATGCTTTTTTTATTTCGAGCAGAGCTAACCAGTCACTTCGTTTTATGGTTACCATATCGTTATTAGCGGTTTGGGTTATGTTCATTAGGGGAGTGCCTATAGCAGTTGCATTAGTTTGAGAATTTTGCTGATTTGTTTGTGCTGAAGGTATAATATTGGTTGTTAGGGCTTCCGAGAAAGAGACACCTGGTTTGGGCATTCTGTCCATTACAATTTTCCTAGCTTCGGGAAAAGATATGTTTTTTGTAATTTTTATTGTTTGTATTTCTTTTTCTATTTTAAATTTTGGACATGATCTGAAATAAGATGGATGTTCGCCATTGCAGTTTCAGCATTTCGGCGTTAGAGCAGAGCAGTTATCACTTTTATGATCTGGGAGAGAGCAACGGGCACAAATTTCTCTGGTCCCTTTGCAAGCTGTTATTGTGTGTCCGAATTTCTGGCATTTGAAGCAACGGAGTGGATTTGGGATATATGGCTTAACTGGACAGATTATGTAGGCTATTTGCACAGATTTTGGTAAGACTGGTGTATTAAAAGTTAAAATCAGATGTTTGGTAGGAATTTTTTTTTTGGTTATTTTTCTTGATACTTATTCTTTGAACATCAATTACTTTCTGTTCTCTCAAGTTTTCCAAAATGTCTGCTTCAAGGTCTCTCTCCCCTCAGGGGCTCACCTACTATAGGTGAGTACGGGTGTCCCAATCCCGAGGTACCCAGGGACCTTTACTCCCTTTGGGTTTACTCTCCTCTGCGCCTTCTGCTGTCACCTTTTGTTTTTCCTTTCCCTCGAGGGTAGGCGAGGGAGCTCTCCATGAGAAGCTGTCGCCGCTCTGTTTGCTTCCTGCTTCTCATGGACAGCAAATACCCCCACGTGTTGGCCGTGCGTGGCGACCCATTAGACGGGTGGTACATTTCGGTCCCCGATGTATCAATCGGCCGGTATCCTAGGCACATGACTGGGCTGCTCAAGGGGATCAAGCGAAGGGGTCACTCCTTGGGCTTGGCGTTAAGGGTGGTCACTGTCCCCGGGAGTGACTCCCAGCGTATAGGTTCTGGTTAGCATTATGGCAAGTGCCGAGGTTGGAAAGTTTCCAGAGCCGGCAACTACCATCCCTTGTTGGGCTCCGTGGTGGGCGATGCCGCCGGACCCGAATCATCATCAATATCGTATGGGTACTAATGTTCTTAACCACAGTAATGCTTTTGTAAAATTTTTTGTTGTTTATTCAGAAAAATCTTCGTTAAAATTTGTGTCACCAATTTTGATACATAAATCTATACTCGGCGTTGTCGGCGAAGTCCAAAATATTAAAAAGTTAAACAATGGAAGCCTACTTGTAGAAGTAAAAAATAACCAACAGTCACAAAATATTACAAAATTAAAAAAGATAGGAGACATAGAAGTCACTGTTTCTGCCCACCGTTTCCTTAACTATTCCAGAGGTGTCATATCTGAAAAAGAATTCCAGAGAGATCTTGAAGAGGACCTTTTAGATAATTTAAAAGATCAAAAAGTAATAGCAGTTCGCAGGATTACAATTAAAAAAAATAATCAAAATCTTCCTACCAAACATTTAATTCTAACATTCAATACTCCAGTTCTACCTAAATCTGTAAAAATAGCTTACATCAATTGCCCAGTTAAACCATATATTCCAGAACCACTCCGCTGCTTTAAATGTCAAAAATTCGGTCATTCAATTACAGCTTGCAGGGGAGATAAAGAAATTTGCGCTCGATGCTCCCTCCCGGACCACAATAGTAAAAACTGTACATCTACCACACAAAAATGTTATAACTGTCAAGGAGATCATCCATCTTACTTCCGTTCCTGCCCACGCTACAAACAAGAAAAAGAAATTCAAACCATCAAAATAACAAAAGGTATTTCCTTTTCAGAAGCACGCAAAATAGTCAGCGAAAGAACACCAAAACCAAATTTACCATATTCATCAGCGTTAAATCCAGCCGTTTCAACTTCAGAACCACGCAATTCACAAAACCAACCATTAAAAAATATAGAAACAAATACTCCTGCAATCCGCACAGCAGATCCTGACACCATAACTATAAAAAAGACTGATTACCTTGCCCTTCTGGAAATAAAAAAATCTTGGGAAGAAACTTCTTCCTCTTCTCTTAAAAAGCCAAAACGAAAAAAAGTTTTAATGAAGGAAAAAATGCTCAAAGAAAAAAAGACACCCAGAACAAAAGAAACAAATAAAACTGAAGAAAAAGAAGAAAATTTTAAAATTCATCCATCTGATGACAGCATAAGTGATATGGATGAGGACAGAGTGGATTCTGATCCCACTAATATTTCATCTGAATATTTTAAATCAAAATTTTTTAAAAAGCCTAAAGGTTGATGTTCTCTCACCTTCATCTTTTCTGTTTACTGAAGGCAATCTCTTTTTTTCCCTTGCTCTTTTTTTAATATTTATGTCTACATTCGTCTCTTGGAACTGCCGAGGGTACATGAATAAATCTTCAGAATTGAGAGACATTATAAACAAATACCATCCTGCCTGCATTGCACTCCAGGAAACCTACCTTAAAACCGACAAGCAGAACATAAGGCATTACAAAAATTTCAGCAAGCACAATATTCAAAACCGATTTTCTGGGGGCGTGGCAATTCTTGTCGCTACGGATATTCCATCAATGCAAGTAAATCTGAACACTAATTTGCAAGCTGTAGCTGTACGAATTCAGATGAAAAATTTAATAACTGTCTGTAGCCTCTATTTACCACCTAAACAACAAATCAGTCAAATGGACCTAAATAACTTGTTTTGCCAATTACCTTCTCCATTCATTATTTTGGGAGATCTTAATGGTCATAGTCCTTTTTGGGGAAGCTCTGAATCAAATACACGTGGTAAGCAAATTGAACAATTTCTTGTGGATCATAATTTATGCATTTTAAATTCTGACGAAAAAACGCATTTTCATTTACCAACAAGAACTTTTCATTCTGTTGATCTCGCTATTTGCTCTCCGTCTTTATTGCCTTTTTTCAGTTTAACTGTTGACAACGATCTTTATAATAGCGACCATTTTCCTTTAATTTTGACCGACAGTAGACACAATGCAGCTAGTTCTTTCCGACCATCCAAATATGTTTTAAATGCAGCAAACTGGCAAAAATTCACCTCTCTGGCTAATATCAATTCAGAAATAGTTAAATCTTCCACTATTGATGAAGCCCTGAAACATATTGTCAATATTATAATTGAGGCAGCAGATAACACTATTCCAAAGAAATCTGGACTTCGTAGGAAGCAAAACAAACCATGGTGGGATGCTAATTGCCAACAAGCATATAAAAAACAAAAAAAGGCGTGGAATATTTTTCGCCGGTATCCCTCTACTGAAAATTTTATAAGTTTTAAAAAATCTAGAGCAGAATCCAGAAAAATCCAACGACGTAGTAGAAGAATTTCTTGGCAAAAATTCGTTTCTGGTATCACTTCAACAATATCTAGCCATCATTTGTGGAATAAAGTTAAAAAAGCTTCAGGTGCTTCTCATTCTAATAATGTTTCAATTTTAATTGATAAAGGAAATACCATATCATCCACAAAAGATATTGCAAATTCCATAGCGTCAACATTAGCTCACACGTCCAGCAGTAAAAATTATTCTCCTGCGTTTTTGAAATACAAAGAGAAAGAAGAAAAGCAAAAACTACATTTTAATTCTCAGACTAACCTGCCCTACAACAGCGATTTTACGTTTTTAGAGTTCCAATCGTGCCTTGCCATTGTCCACGATTCTTCTCCCGGTCCTGACAACATTAGTTACAGTATGATCAAAAACTTAACAACAGAGTCGAAAAAAAGCTTATTATATCTTTATAACCGTATCTGGAGAGAACAATATTTTCCTTCTTTTTGGCAACAAGCTATAATAATTCCTTTGTTAAAACCAGGCAAAGATCCAACTAATCCATCAAATTATCGACCCATTGCTTTGACCTGTTGTCTTTGTAAATTGTTAGAAAAAATGATAAATCGAAGGCTAATTTTTTATCTGGAGACAAATAATTTACTTCACCCTTCGCAGAGTGGATTTCGAAGAGGACGAAGCACTCTCGATAATCTTCTTGCTCTCGAATCCGACATTCGCCTAGCATTTTTACAAAGAAAGCACTTAGTTGCCATTTTTTTCGACATCGAAAAGGCATACGACCGAACTTGGAGATATGGAATTTTAAAAGATTTATATGATCTGGGACTAAGAGGAAATCTTCCTGTTTTTATTAGAAATTTTTTAAAGCTTAGAAAATTCTGTGTTAAGGTGGAAACTGAACTTTCAGATTCTTTTGTACAAGAGGAAGGTGTTCCCCAAGGCAGCGTTTTAAGCGTCACTCTTTTTATTTTAAAAATAAATAACATTTTAAAACAACTTCCAATGTGTGTGAAGGGCTTTTTATATGTTGACGACCTGTATATCTCTTGTACAGGGATGCATATGAATTTTATACAAAGACAATTGCAGATCGCAATCAATAATATTACCCAATGGACGAACACTAATGGTTTTACCATCTCAACATTGAAAACGGCTGGTGTGCACTTCTGTCGGAAACGTAACCTTCATTTTGATCCTGATCTAACACTATATGATCAGCCAGTACCATTTTTAAATGAAATTCGCTTTCTGGGCATTATCTTGGATAAAAAACTTACATTTCAGTCTCATATAAAACTCTTACGTAACAAGTGTGAAAAGTCTTTAAATATTTTAAAAGTCTTATCAACTACAGCATGGGGAGCCGACAGAAATTCTATGATTAAAATATACAAGGCCGTTATACTTTCCAAGCTGGATTATGGTTCCTCAATATACGGTTCTGCTAGGAAAAGCATTTTGCAGAAACTGGATCCTATTCACCACATAGCTCTCCGTCTTTGTTCAGGTGCTTTCAGGACATCACCTGTTAAAAGCTTGTATGTTGAAACCTGTGAACCAGCCCTTGAATTAAGAAGGCATTTTTCATCTCTTAATTATTATTTTAAAATTCAATCGAACATTAATCATCTATTTTATGATTTTAAACTTCGTCCCTTTTTAGTTCGCTTGCAAGGTGCCCGAAAATCATTCATCCCTGTCTTTTTTACGAGAGTTCATAATATTCTTTTAGACCTTAATGTACTGTATCTACATGCAGCTCCTCAACCGGAAAATACTTTTCCTCCTTGGAAAATCCCTGAAGTACAATATTTAAATCCTTTTGAAACTTTTATCAAGTCTGATACAACAAATATCATTTTTCAAAAAAATTTTTTGGAACACAGACAACAATATCAAAATTTTATTCCAGTTTTTACAGACGGGTCAAAATCAGCTGCTCATGTCTCTTTTGCGGTTGTTTTCCCTCACACAGTTTCTTCGTTTAAACTTCACCCCTCCTGTTCTGTTTTTACTGCAGAAATAAATGCTCTTTTATATGCTTTAGAAGAAATTTCTAATAGCCGGGACAAAAACTTTATCATCTATACGGATTCTCTGAGTGTTTTAAATTCTCTAAAATCATGTAATCCTCATCCTTTGGTTTTAAAAATCTTAGATACTTTTGATAAACTAACTTCTCGTAGTTACACTATTTTATTCTGTTGGGTACCATCCCATGTTGGAATTTTGGGCAACGAAGAGGCAGATAAGGCTGCCAAATTGGCGACTACTTCTATAGCTACTAATATTCCTGTGAACGACATAAAGAAGCATATTAAAAAGCTTCTATATTCGAATTGGCAAAGACAGTGGGACCTGGAGACAAACAACAAACTTCATGTTATCAAACCCCAGGTTCAACCCTGGCCCTCATTAGCGAACAGAAAAGCGGATACTGTCTTAACACGTTTACGAATTGGACACACTCGATTCACCCATATTCATTTGTTGTTAGGTGAACAACCACCACTGTGTTCGCGATGCCATTGTCAAATGTCTGTACAACATATTTTGTCAGAATGTCCAAATTTCAATATCCAACGTTTACAGTTTTTTCAAAAGTCTTCTCCTTCATTATCTTTCCTGCTTGATAAGACACCTCATGTCCAAATTTTTGCTTTTTTAAAGTCTATAAAGTTTTATCCATTGATTTAAATCTTGTTTACTTTTTAGCTTCTCATATTCTCTTCGACTACTGTTTTAAATGATATAATTTTACCCATTGTTTGGCGCAGTATGGTCAACATTATGGCTCTTGCGCCATAAAACCTCAAACAAACTCAAACTCAAACTCAAGGTCTCTCTGGAACTCTTTCTCCGAGATTACACCCTTGGTTTGGTTAAGTGAACGGTGTGCAGTAACAGTGACGGGTATTTCTCCAATTTGCTTCAATTTCATTATGTTTTGAGATTGCTGTTTATTTTTTACTTCAATTAACAGATTCCCATTGTTTAACTTTTTGATAGTTTTTACTTCACCTACAATTCCAATAATTGCTTTATATATCAACAGTGGCGATACTTTTTTCAATGAACTTTGTTCAGATGCAATAACAAAAAATTTAAAATAAGCATTACAATCAGTATTAACATTAAGAGCCATGCGACATTTGAGAAGATTCAGGCTCCGACGGCACCGCCCACCACGGAGCCCTACAAGGGATGGTAGTTACCGGCTTTGGTGATTGCCAACCTCGGCACTTGCCATGATGCTAGTCAGAACCCATACGCTGGGAGTCACTCCCGGGGACGGTGACCACCCTTAACGCCAAGCCCAAGGAGTGACCCCTTCGCTTGATCCCCTTAAGCAGCCCAGTTATGTGCCTGGGGTACCGGCCGATTGATACACCGGAGACCGAAATGTACCACCCGTCCAATGGGTCGCCACGCACGGCAAACACGTGGGGGTATTTGCTGTCCATGAGAAGCAGGAAGCAAACAGAGCGGCAACAGCTTCTCATGGAGAGCTCCCTCACCTACCCTCGAGGGAAAGAAGAAAAAAGGAGACAGCAAAAGGCGCAATGGAGAGTAAACATAAAGGGAGTAAAGATCCCTGGGTACCTCGGGATTGGGACACCCGTACTCACCTAAAGAAGATGAGCCCCTAAGGGGGTCACAAAAGGGAAGTCCTATACTTAAAAAGGTCGTTGCAGATTTTGCGGTTAAATCTGCCTTCTCATTCCCGAAGATACCAACATGACTCGGAACCCAACAGAAATTTATTTGGAAGCCATCATTTTTCAAAACTCGCAAAGTGAATAAAATTTTAATCGCAACCGGATGCATCCGATTGTGATAATGTGAAAGTGTCTCCAAAGCACTCATGCTATCGGTATAGATGACAAAATGACGCTGACAGGATGATCCAATTTTCTGGAGGGCACAGAAAATTGCTACCAACTCAGCTGTAAAGACGGAGCAGCAATTATGAAGACGGTGGCTCAGTGTATCGGATGGAAGTATGATTCCACAACCGACATAATCATCCGATTTCGAGCCATCCGTGAAAATTGGGGCAAAAGTAGAATACTGATAGCGATGGTATAAAAAGATCTGCTGGAGAACAACAGTAGCTGTTGAGGACTTATCGAATCCAAGAAAAGGATTCAAATAAGAAAATTGCGGGATATCCCAGGGTGGGAAATTAAGGAAATCCACAGCTCTAACACGAGTATCGTTAAGGTCCGAGTCATGAAGGAGTATTTTTGTTCTCTCCAAAAAGGGAAGCATGTTCGAAGGACGGGCATTATACAGTCGACGAAGACCAACTGGCAGTGACAATTGGCCTAAAGGATGTTTGAGAACAGATTTTGTTCGAAAATAAAATATGGCAGACAATTTTTTACGCCTTAAACAAAGGGGTAGCTGATGGCATATAACGTATAGGCTTTCAACCGGAGAAGTACGGAATGCACCTGAACAGATACGGAATGGTGAATGGTATCCAGTCTCCTCAAAACTGATGGGCAGGCGGAACCATACACCATACAACCATAGTCAATTCGGGAAAGAATTACTGCTTCGTAAACACGGATTAAGGAGGTTCGATCGGCACCCCAAGATGTTTTCGAGAGTACTTTTAAAATGTTCAATGATTTCTCACACTTCTTCCGTAAATATAAGATATGCGGCAGGAAGGTGAGCTTCCGATCAAGAATCACTCCTAAAAACCGTACTTCGTTCACCACAGGGATTTGAGTATTTCGAATATGTATATTCGGATCAAGGTGAAGCTTTCTTTTCCGGCAAAAGTGGACACATTGGCTCTTCTCCGGAGAGATAGTATGCCCATTGTTATCGCACCAAGATACTAATTTATCTACGGCAGTTTGTAAATGTTGTTCAATTACATTCATATCGCTATCTTGGCATGAGATCTGCAGATCGTCAACATAAAGTGTTCCATTAACTGATGAAGGCAGATGATTCAAAATTTGACTGAGGTGAACAATAAAAAGTGTGACACTGAGGACACTTCCCTGCGGAACTCCCTCAGCTTGAATAAAAGAATCGGAATAAAAGTTGCCTACACGAACTCTGAAAGTCCGATGATATAAAAAGTTCTGTAAAAACATAGGTAGGTTTCCCCTAAAACCAAAGTTAAAAAGTGTTGAAAGTATTCCAAAGCGCCAAGCACGGTCATAGGCCTTTTCTATATCAAAAAATATGGAGACAAGGTGATTCCTCTTAACAAAAGCGTTACGGATCTGGGTTTCCAGTAAAATGAGATTGTCGAAGGTGGAACGACCTCTCCGGAAACCACTCTGCAACGGGGGAATGCATCCTTGTTTCTCCAATTCAAAGATAAGACGAGCGTTGACCATGCGCTCAAAGGTTTTACAAATGCAACTTGTTAGAGCAATTGGCCTGTAGCTCAGAGGATTTGAAGATTCCTTGCCAGGTTTTAGGATTGGAATCACAATAGCTTCACGCCATTGTGATGGGTACTTCTGCTCCGTCCAGATTCTATTAAATAAAAATAGTAGGTTGGAAAGTGAGTTTTCATTCAAATGGCGGAGCATACTATATGTGATTCCATCCGGCTCAGGACTTGTATCATGGGCTTGAGATAAGGCGGCTTTTAATTCAAACATCCTAAACTCACAGTTGTATGGGTAGGAACTTCGGTCATTAAAATGCAATGATAACCGTTCCGCTGGATTCTTAATTGCCAGAAATTCAGGACTATAAGAATCCATAGCGGAAACCTGTGCGAATGCATGACCAAGAATATTGGCTATGTCTAATGGGAAAGAGTGCATCTCAGTTCCGGTTTTTAAAACAGGGATGGATGATTCACTATAAATCCCATTAGCAGCCTTTACTTTCCTCCATAAATGTTTACTGGAAGTAGAAGATGTGGTGGATGATATAAATTTTATCCATGATTCCCTTTGACTACGTCGGCGAATGCGGCGAGCAAGCGCTTTGGCTCTTTTAAAAGCGACAAGATTCTCTGTTGTTGGGTATCGTCTAAAAATATTCCATAGTTTCTTTTGATTCTTATGGCTGTCGTGGCATTCTTTATTCCACCACGGTTTGTAAAACTTCCTTAGACACGAGGAAGATTTTGGTATGGTGTTATTAGCGGCTTTTATAATTGTTTGAATGACATGTTGAACTGCTATCTGTGATGTCTGGAATACTGACCATAGCCTGTGAGATGTCTGCTGAGTACATAAACATATCCCAGTTTGCTCGATGGAATAAAAAACGTGGAGGACGTAGAGTCTTATTTCCTCCTTGAGCATATGAGACAATAACTGGAAAATGATCACTATTGTATAGATCATTACTGACTGAAAATTTAAGCAACGGCAAGAGTTCAGGAGAACATATGGCCAGATCAAGTGTATGGAAGCTACGTGTGGGTTCATGGAAGTACGTTTTCTGTTCAGTATTGAGCAGACAGAGACAGTTGTTAGAAATAAACTGCTCAATTTTCCGCCCTCGAGAGTTTGTACTTTCTGAACCACACAATGTACTATGTCCGTTAAAGTCGCCCAGTAAGAGAAATGGTGAGGGAAGCTGGTCTACTAGGTTATCAAGATCTTGCTGACATATAACTGCATGAGGTGGTAAGTAAAGACAGCAGACTGTGACTAATGTCCGTACATGAACTTGTACAGCCACAGCCTGTAGAGATGTATGTAGAGTTAGAGGTGTGCTCGGATAAAGGTTAGAAGTGAAGATACAGACACCTCCAGAAATGCGAGATTCTGTGTCTGCATCTTTCCGCACACAGCTGTATCCGCGTAGTTTAATAGGAATGCTTGGTGTCAAAAAGGTTTCTTGAACACCAAGACAAATGGGATGAAATTTGTTAAAGATGGACTTGATATCAGGAAGTTTAGAACGAATGCCACGACAATTCCATGAAAGGAAAGTACCCATTAAGAGAGTTTTGTATTAGAAGAGAGGTCGCTATCAGTTGTTTGAGTTGGTGAAACATCGCAACTCATTTCTAATTCATCGTCATCCCCTTCAGATGGATGGAGTTCAATGATATCGGGACTTTTGGGTGCGCCACCAAAAATGGATGTTAAATCCTTATGGACGATACCCTGCGTCGCCAGTCCCAGTGCGACGGATTTCTGTGTTTTTGATAATTTTAATTTTGAAGGCAGCTGTATTGACGAAGAGCCACGTTTTGCAAGCTTTAGTTTCAGTGAATTTTGGGATTTTGAATTCGATTTCGATTTAGCAGGTTTGATATTGTCAGGAATATTTTTTGCAGTAGGTTCAGTTTCAGATTCAGAGGATTTAACTGTATTTTTGTTTTCGGTGGAGTATTTAACACAATTCTTACAAGAACAATTTGTACAAAAAGATTTTCTTACTACAGATGCATATGTTAAACCAGGTGAGGGTGTTTGAGCTAGAACTTTCTTTCTAGCTTCAGGATAGGATAAATTTTCCTTCGTTTTTATTGCTGTTATTTGTTTTTCTTGTTGCCAACGTTCACAATTTCTAGAAAATGAAGTATGATTACCTCCGCAGTTTACACATTTTTCGGGTGCGCAACACTGCTGGCTATCATGGCCTTTTTCTGCACAACGGGCGCAAGTGAGGGTCCCGCGGCAGTTAGTTTTCGAATGACCGAAACGCTGGCATTGAAAACATCGTAGAGGATTTGGGATATATTGTCGTACGGGTAATTTTATGTATCCTGCGTATAAAAATTCTGGTAGCTTCGGAGTATGAAAAGTAATAATATAATGTTTTGTGGGAAGGAGTTGCCCATCCCTGCGAATATTGATCTGGCGTACATTTGTCACTCCTTGTGGCTTGAGTTCCATAGTTATTTCCTCAAGAGGAACGTTAAACAGCTCTCCACATGTAATTACACCTCTTGAATAGTTAAGTGACATGTGGGAGCTAACAGTGACAGGTATTGTTGCCAAAGCTTTTAATTTTATGATTTGCTGGGCTTGCTTTTTTGAGCAGACTTCCACCAGCAAATCACCTGAACGCATTTTACGGATGGATTCAACTTCACCGACAACAGCTGCAATTGCTTTTTGTACGAGAAAAGGCGAAACATTATTGAATGTTTCTTGCTTATCAGAAACTCTTTTAATGACAAAAAATGTATCGAATGATGGAGGAGATGTGAAATGAATTTGTTTTCGATGCCCACTGAAGGGAGATTTCCGGGAGGAGCCCATGCGATATAGATAAAAATTCAGGTCCGACGGCACCGCCCACCACGGAGCCCAACAAGGGAAGGCAGCCACCGGCTCTGGCCATTCCCAGCCTCGGCGCTTACCTTGGTGCTAATCGGTTGCCTATACGCTCGGAGTTACCCCCGGGGACAGTGACCACCCTTAACGCCAAGCCCAAGGAGTAACCCCTTCGCTTGATCCCTAGCAGACTAGCCACTCAGGTGACTAGCTATCAGCCGATTGATGCACAGGGGACCACAGTGCACCACCCGTCTTTCAAATGGGTCGCCACGCACGGCCAACACGTGGGGTTTTGGCTGTCCATGAGAAGCAAGAAGCAAACAGAGCGGCAACAGCTTCTCATGGAGAGCTCCCTCGCTTGCCGTCGAGGGATGGAAGAGATACAACAGACAGCAGCAGGTTCAGAGGAGAATAAACGTAAAAGGAGTATAGATCCCTGGGAAGTCCAATCTTGGAAGGACTTTCTAGAGGATATTAACGAACATAATGTTTGGAAGAAAATCTATACGTACGGTATAAAACAAAACTTCATGAAAAAAATTGAAGTTTCTGGGATTCGTCTTCCAAATGGTTCCGCCACCACTTCTGTTGAAGAAATTATAAATGAGATTTATAAAAAATGCTTTCCTATCGATACTATTAATACGGATACTCCTTTCCACGAATTGCAACGAACTAAAGCCTTGGAAAATTATTCTTTGAGTCTTGATCCTCTATTTACTAATGCAGAAATAGATGGAGTGATTAACTCCCTTAAGCTTAATAAATCTCCTGGTCATGATTGCATTCAAAATGAAACTCTGAAACGCATTCACTTGATGTTTCACTGCTTCTTTTCAAAACTTTTTAATGCTTGTTTACAGCTTAGTACCTTTCCGCGGTCCTGGAAGAGAGCAAACATCAGAAGAGAGCAATTCCGAAAAATAAGGACTTTCGTGGTCCACATCTGGACAATTTGAGATGTATCAGCCTCCTACCAACTATTGGGAAATGTCTTGAAAAGCTGATTGTTAACAGGATTTCCTGGTTTTTGCACAGTAAAAAACTAAACGAGACCCAGTTCGGTTTCACTCCTCACAAATGTTGTGAAGATGCTCTCCTCCACCTGAAAGACGTAGTTGATAGAGGCAAGAAGAAAAATCTGCTTACAATTTTAATTTTTCTTGATATCAAAGGAGCTTTTGATCATGCTTGGTGGCCGGCTATTCTCGTTTTTCTCAAAAATTTCGCTATTCCAAGTAACATATTTCATCTGGTCAGAGATTTCTTGAATGATAGGTCTGCCTCTCTTACGCTCGGTTGTGTTTCAGTTTCCCGTTCCTTGCAAAGGGGCTGTCCCCAAGGCTCCGTCTCCGGTCCACTTCTGTGGAATTTAATTATGAACAGCCTTCTTGCTAGGCTTTCGAAGGTCACAGGATGTGAAACCATAGCCTTCGCGGACGATCTGCTCATCTGCTTTCAGGGAAAATGTCTTGATATTATTTTTGAATTTGCTCAAAGCACATTGGATGATATTTTAAACAAAGATTGGATGATATTTTAAACAAAGATTACAAGAGATTACAAAATGGAATTCAACCCAAATAAATCGAAGGTTATGGCAATCAAGAAAAAGAACGTGGATTTTTCCAGCAAGCAACTCTTTTTTGACAACATACGACTTGAAATGGTGAATGAAATCAAATACCTAGGGATAATGCTTGATGACAAATTCTGTTGGAAAAATCATATTTTATATCTTTCCAAAAAATGTGAAAACATTCTGAAAGGACTTAATCGTGTCTCTTGCAACATCTTTGGATTGAAATCCAATGTTATTGGCATGATCTACAACCAGGGAATTGTTCCTTTTGTCTGCTATGCCTCTAGAGTTTGGGGTAATGCTTTGAAAAAAAGATTAACTGCCGAAATCTTCGTAGAATTCAAAGAAGAATTTTACTTAGAGTTATACGTGGCTACAGAACTGTAAGCTACGAAGCCTGCTTTGTCATTGCGGGATTTCCCCCAATTGACCTATTCGTCCTGCAAAATAAAGAATTCAAAGATAACGTTGTAAAAATTACGCAAGATTCCAAAGTGTTTTTTTCCAATCTTCCACACCCTGCTGAACGTGTTCCTATCGAAATTATCGATTATAAGGGCAATGTTCTTAGCAATTTTCCTGTAGTGTGTTTTGCTGATGGCAGTAAACTCAACCACCGTGTTTTGTTGTGTTTCAAGGATTGGATTGGATTGGATTTGTGGGTTTTAATGGCGCAAGAGCCAATTCTGACCATACTGCGCCAAACGTATGGTTAAAATAGATATAAAAAATTATGTATGTAAAATTAAATAATTGTCAAAATGCACTATGATTAAAATGTCGGCATGGGGTTTTTAAAAGAGAACAAGATGTTTAAATTACATGATGATAAAATATTAAATAAAATGGTACACGCCAATAGCTTTTAAAAATTTAAAAATGTTTTGATGGGGGTGTTCCCCCACCAGAATTTGCATTTCTATCGATGAGCTGTTAAAAAATTGTTTCCGATGACATCTAAAATTAGGACACTCGATTAAAACATGAACAATAGTTAAATTTACATGACAATTTGGACAAGTAGGAGCTCTTTCGCCGAATAAAAGGTATCGATGAGTTAAACGGGTATGGCCAATGCGGATTTTAGTTAATTTAACATCGTACTCACGCACTGTATGGCAAGGCCAGGGTGAAATTGTCGGTTTTATTGAATGAAGTTTATTTCTAACAAGGTGATTCCATGATTCCTGCCACAGCGTATATAAATGACGCACCAAAGAATTTTTTACATCATTGCTTGGTATATCTCGTTTCAACAGTAAAGATGCTCTCTTTGCTGCATTATCTGCCATCTCATTTCCACCAATTCCGACATGACTCGGAACCCAACAAAACAATATCTCGTAGTCTCTGTTTTTTAGAGTCCTTAACAGACTCAAAATTTCCAGGGAAACAGGATGAATTCGGCTACAGAAGTGGGAAAGTGCTTCCAAGGAACTCAAGCTGTCTGTATATATGCAAAATTTTCGTTCAGTAGACAGTGAAATCATCTGAAGGGCAAAAAGGATCGCCACTAATTCGGCAGATAAGACCGAGAATGTTGTATCGAGACGGTAGCTCAGTATATTAGTGTCAGAAACAATACCACAACCAACGTGATCGTCTGACTTTGACCCATCTGTGAAAATTTTCAAATAGTCCGAATATTGACTACGATGAGAATCAAAAAGTTTCTGAAAAATTACAGGAGCAGTTGTCGTTTTCTCGAAATCTGAGAATGGATTTAGAAAACGAAATTGAGGAATATCCCATGGTGGAAACGGAAAGAGATCTGTAGTCTGAATCGCTACATCATGAAGTTCCGAATCATGAAGTATTATTTTAACCCTTTCACAGAATGGTAGAATATTATAGGGTCGAGCAGTATAGAGCCTCCGAAGACTCGCTGGAACAGCTATAGAACACAAGGGGTGCTTCGGAATAGACACAGCTCGAAGATAGTACTGGGCAGCTAATTTTTGGCGTCGTAAACTTAGTGGTAACTGATGACAGGTTACATAAAGGCTCTCCACTGGCGAAGTCCGAAATGCACCCGAACAAATCCTTAAAGCAGAATGGTGTGTAGTGTCTAATCTACGTAAAATGGCAGATCGCGCAGAGCCATACACCACGCATCCGTAATCAATACGTGATAGTGTGACTGCTTGATAAATGCGGAGTAATGAAATGCTATCAGCACCCCAAGATGTCCTAGAAAGTACTTTGAGAATGTTTAAAGACCTGTCACACTTCTTCCGCAGATGTAAGACATGCGGAAGGAAAGTGAGCTTACGGTCAAATATTATTCCCAAAAATTTTACTTCGTTTACTACAGGAATGTTAGCATTCCGGATATGGATTAAAGGATCCAAATGGATGCCACGCTTCCTGCAAAAGTGAACACATCGACTTTTCTCGGGAGAAATCGTATGCCCATTTCCATCACACCAGTCTACTAGCCTGTTAACCGCAACCTGCAGTTGGCGTTCGATTACGCACATATCGCTCCCTTGGGAAGAGATCTGAAGATCATCCACATATAATGTGCCTTTAACAGATGGTGGTAACACATTAAGAATCTGGCTAAAATGAGTTACGAAAAGCGTCACACTGAGGATACTTCCTTGTGGAACTCCCTCAGCTTGAATAAAACGATCAGAATAAAAATTTCCAATGCGTACACGAAATGTTCTTAATGATAAAAAGTTCTTTAAAAACACAGGTAAATTTCCTTTAAATCCGAAATTTGAAAGAGTATCAAGAATGCCAAAACGCCAAGCACGGTCATAAGCCTTTTCTATGTCGAAGAATATGGAGACCAGATGATTCCGCCGGACGAATGCGTTTCGAATTTGGGTCTCGAGAAGGACGATATTATCCAATGTCGAGCGTCCCTTGCGGAAGCCATTCTGCAATGGCGGAATACATGCTTTTCTCTCCAACTCAAACACAAGACGGGCATTAACCATGCGCTCTAGTGTTTTACATAGACAACTTGTGAGAGCAATTGGCCTATAGTGCAGAGGGTTAGAGGCGTCTTTGCCGGGTTTCAGGATTGGAATCACAATAGCTTCATGCCATTGTGATGGGAACTTCTGTTCATTCCAAATACGGTTAAATAGAAATAACAGGTTGGAAAGAGAAGTGGTAGACAAATGGCGAAGCATGTTATACGTGATTCCATCAGGACCAGGACTGGTATCACGTGCTTTAGACAAGGCCGTCAATAATTCATTCATCCTAAATTCTGAATTGTAAGAGTAGGAGTTTCGGGTAGTGAAACGCAAAGACTTCCGTTCCGCGCGTTTCTTAGCCATTATAAAAGCAGGCATGTAATTATCAGCTGCGGAAACCTTTGCAAAGGCTTCTCCGAGAGTATTGGCAACGTCTAATGGAGAAGACATCACCCCATTTCCAGTATTCAAAACTGGGAAGGAGAAATCTTTATATACTCCATTAGCAGCTTTGACTTTTTTCCATAACAATTTGCTGGAAGTAAAGGATGTGATTGAGGAAATAAAGCGACACCAGGACTCCCTCTGGCTACGCCGACGAATTCGACGAGCATTCGCTCTAGCACGTTTGAAGGCAATAAGATTCTCCGATGTAGGGTACCTGCGGAAAATGTTCCACCGTTTCTTTTGTTCCCTGTAACTATCGCGGCAGGCTTCGTTCCACCACGGTCTTCGAAATTTTCGCATACGTGGGGAACTTTTAGGTATGGTATTATTGGCGGCTTTAAGTAAACAGTCGACGACACTTTGTATTGCGTGTGTAATGTCGGCCATGCTGACCATATTCTCAGAAATCACTGCTTGGTGCATGAAAGCAGCCCAATCAGCCCTCTGAAAGACATAACGTGGTGGACATTGCTTGAAATCAGTTTCAGTATAGGAGACTATTAAAGGGAAGTGATCACTATCATGGAGATCACTTCCGACTATAAAATTAAGCAAAGGTAGGATATCAGGAGAGCATATGGCCAAGTCTAAGCTGTGGAAGGTACGTGTGGGCTCATGAAAGTAGGTTTTCTCGTCACTGTTAAGGAGACAGAGACAGTTATCAGATATGAACCGTTCGATCTGTCGCCCGCGAGAATTTGTACTATCAGAGCCCCACAAGATACTGTGGCCGTTAAAATCGCCAAATAACAGAAAAGGCGCGGGAAGCTGGTCCATAAGATTATCAAGATCATGTTGGTTAATCAAATCGTGTGGTGGTAAATAAATGCTACAAACTGTGACTAATTTTCGAGCATGAACTTGCACAGCCACAGCCTGCAATGTAGTGTGCAAAGTGAGAACTGTGCTCGGGTATAAGTTAGATGTAAGGATACAAACGCCACCAGTTCCATGGATTGTATCCTTCCGAACACTGTTGTAACCACGTAGTTTGAGAGGAATGTTGGACGACAAGAAGGTTTCTTGGAGTCCAATACAAATTGGATGAAATTTGTTGATGATATCTTTAATGTCTTGTAGTTTAGAACGAAGGCCGCGACAATTCCATGAAAGGAACGTACCCATTAAGATAATGTTTTAGTAAGGGGATAAATAGAAGTTGTTAGAGTTGCCGGAGCATCGCAACTCATTTTTAACTCATCCTCTTCCTCCGATGGGTGAAGGGAAATAAGTTCAGGACTTTTTAAGGGAGCCCCAAAAATTGACGTTAAGTCCTGTTGGACAACACCCTTATTTGCTAAACCTAGAGCGACAGAGTTTTTAACTGTAGATTTTTTTAATTTTATCGGTAAATCATGTTTTGTTAGACCTCGCTTTGAAAGTCTAAGTGCCAAAGAAGTCTGTGATTTAGATTTAGATTTACGCCTACGGGCGTTAGATGGCTCAGGAATATCATTTAAGTCACATTCAGAATTCGAGGATTGTGCTTGAATGGAAAGTTTTGTTTTTTCGATTTGAACGTTTTGATTAACTACAGTTGGGGGATTCCTTTGAACAGCTGATGCATAACTTGAACCTTCTGTAGGAGTTTGAGCTATAATCTTGCGTCTCGCTTCAGGATACGAGATGTTCTCTTTAAATTTGACTGCAACTATTTTCTTCTCTAGTTGCCACCGCGGACAAAGTCGGGAATAAGCAGTGTGGTCTCCATTGCAGTTAATGCACTTTTCAGGTGCAGAACACTGCTGACCATCATGACCCTTTTCTGCACAGCGGGCGCAAGTCAGAGTCCCGCGGCAGTTCATTTTAGAATGACCATAGCGCTGACATTGGAAACAGCGTAGAGGGTTAGGAATATATGGTCGTACAGGCAAATTTATGTATCCTGCTTTAATTGATTCAGGTAATTGGGGACTATTGAACGTAAGAACATAGTGCTTTGTATTAAGGAGTTGTCCATCCCGCCGAATGGTAATCTGGCGTACATGAGTCACCCCTTGGAATTTTAATTCTTTGGTTATAATTTCGACAGGGACATTGAATAATTCCCCACAAGTTATTACTCCTTTTGAAGAGTTCAAAGACTTATGAGGACTAACGCTTATCGGAATTGTTGCCAAGGCTTTCAATTTCATAATTTTCTGGGATTGCTGACGGGAGCTTACCTCAACCAGCAAATCACCTGATCGAAGTTTGCGAATATTAGTAACTTCACCAACTGTACTAAGAAATGCTTTGTCTACCAAAAATGGTGACACTGTGTTAAAAGTTTCATTTTCATCAGAAATACGGTGTACAATAAAAAAATGATCGAAATATTTTTCAGCTGATTGGATTTGAACTTTGTGATGATGCCCACTGAAGGGACCCTTTTTGGGAGGAGCCATACGACATTGTGTAAGGTTCGGGCCCGACGGCACCGCCCACCACGGAGCCCAACAAGGGAAGGCAGCCACCGGCTCTGGCCATTCCCAGCCTCGGCGCTTACCTTGGTGCTAGCCGGAACCTATACGCTCGGAGTTACCCCCGGGGACAGTGACCACCCTTAACGCCAAGCCCAAGGAGTAACCCCTTCGCTTGATCCCTAGCAAACTAACCACTTAGGTGGCTAGCGACCAGCCGATTGATGTACAGGGGACCACAGTACACCACCCGTCTTTCAAATGGGTCGCCACGCACGGCCAACACGTGGGACATTGGCTGTCCATGAGAAGCAAGAAGCAAACAGAGCGGCGACTGCTTCTCATGGAGAGCTCCCTCGCTTGCCGTCGAGGGAAAGAAAAAATACAGCAAAAAGCAGAAGGCGTAGAGGAGTGCGAACAGAAAGGGAGTAAAGATCCCTGGGTACCTCGGGATTGGGACACCCGTACTCACCTAAAGTAGGTGAGCCCCTGAGGGGATGTTGTGTTTCAAGACGCAGTTGAAATGGAACATTTTATGTTTAGAAGTCCTGATGAGTGTAGTGTGTTCCAAGCAGAATTGCTTTGCCTCAGTAACTCGCTCAAATGGATCGTAAACCACTGTACTCTGTCATCCAGGTTCTTTATTTGTACTGATTCTCTCTCATCCTTATTTTTGCTTAGTAATATTTCTTCCTGCAACAAAATTGTAGTGAATTTTCACATCACTCTTTACGAACTTAAAGCAAGAGGAATTAGTGTCTGTCTTTCTCATGTCCGAGAACATTCTGGCATTTTAGGGAATGAAACAACCGATTGGCTTGCAAAGCAAGCTACAAAACTAAATATCATTGATCCTGTGAGCATCCCCAGATCTCACATTCGTAATGAGAATCACAAAAAGACCATTCTCTTATGGAAAGAGCAGTACCAAAATTCGTCAACTGCCTCTTTAACCAAATTATTTTTCCCGACAATTTCTCAAAGGTTGAAAAAGAAGCATTTTTTCAGTGATTTTCACTTAACAAAATTTCTTACTGGACACGGTAATTTTAATTACTATCTCAAGAAATTTGAATTATCGAACACTGATTTGTGCTCTTGCAGCGTGGGTGGAGTTCGAAATGTCGAACACTTGTTTTTTGATTGCTCCAAACTTACTGAAGGGATGGGATTGGATTGGATTGTGGGGTTTAGTGGCGCAAGAGCCATCCAAACTTACTGAAGAGATTTTATTGTGGATCTCGATGCCTGTAATATTAAGTTTCCACCTCCGCTTCATGTTTTGGTCGACCATAAAATGGCTTTTTTCTCATTCTGTAAATTTATTGCCTTTGATGCTTCAATTTTTAATTAGTTTTGTTGCTTATTTATTCCTGTTGTTTTTATCCTTTTTTTTATATGTACATATTTTTTTTTCATGTATGTAGTTATTTCTACTTACTTCTGTAAGCCTTGTTGCTGTACTTTGTGGTGCACAAGGATTGACTTATTATTAATAAAAAAATATTATTATAAATTATCATATTTTGAAAAGCGTAAATTTTCTTTGCTTTTATTTTTGACGTTTAATATATCCATGATAAAATATTCAAATTGTTTTCATTACAGGTATTTTTCACTGCCAAAACGCAAAGAACCATTCCCAGAAGTTATAGAGTTTCCCGCATTATGTGAGCTTCTGTACTCTCCTAATCATTTGCTTGATAGTGCTGCTACTAAAAAGTTCAGACCATTATCAAACCTAATGCGAAAGCGTCTGTTAGGGTTGTTTGAATTAGAACATATAGCAGCTACTGCAAGACAGATGTTGCAAATGGAATTAGAGTTTCAGAGTGATGTAGATTATGAAGAAGCAAGCATGGACAGTTCTAAGCTATCCTCATTATCTGTCGTAAATCACTTGCTGAATAATGAATTTAGGAAAATCTATGGGCCACGAAAAGAAAGCAATATCCTTAGAGAAATTGAAAAATATATTTCCTCTTACAGTCAACAGCCATTTTGTAAAGCTGCTTTTTCAAAAGAAAAGAACAGTTTGGTGACTGCTGTAGTGACTGAAATAATGAAGCAAAGTATAGATTTACTTAGCAATGTTTAAAAGTTGATAATGGCTGGCCATATAGACAGATTAGTTTGGTTGGTTGGTTTGATTTTTCTGGCACAAAAGCCATGTTTGGCTATGCTGCGCCAAGCTTATGGTAGATGAACAGGTTCATAGTATATAACATATGGTAATACACGACAAAAGGAGTTAAAATTTTAAAAACGTTGAAATTTTTAAGGTGAAATTTATAAATGGATAAAATACATTTTGTCATCCTTCAGAGTGTAAAAAAGGTAAATTAAATACATGTCTAAAAGATCAAATTTTGGGCATAGGAAAAATATAGCAGAAGTAAAAACACTATAGATATAATGGTAAAATACTGTGCTAGAAAACGAGTTTGGTTTTTTTTAAAAAATTAGCATCAACTCGTTTAAATTAAAGATCAAAAGAAAATAAAAGCATGTCACAAAGCTACAAATTCTTATATTTCGTAGGGATAATATATTTACGTTTTTCTTTAAGTTTGGTAGAGGGTGGATGACTAAAAACTTGTGGTGGCTCTTCCAACTCCTGAGACATATCATATTCTAATATATCCCCTTCCGAAGCAGTGGAAGAACTCATCTCTGCATCTGCATCCGATTCTCTAGACTGCTGTACTCTAGTTCCTCCTGAAGATTGAGCACTTAGTTTAGTGTTGGCAGAAGGAAGCAACTGAGTTTGAGCCGAAGTGATTGGCTTAGTATTCAATGTCGGTTTTCCATTTAAGACAGTATTTTGTGATACCACTGTGGTGTGAATTTGACGAGGTGAAATAGTATAAAATTTTGAGACTTTTTCAATATTTGTAACAGGTTTTGTTTTAGTCGGAGAGGTCTTTTTAAACTTTTTAACGTTAGTCACAAGTTGAAAATCATTTAGGTCCTGTAAAACAGAAGTATCTTCAGAAACAGATAAAACAGGTGGTGACGGTAGATTTGGCAAGTTACCTTGATTAGATACTATTGCAACGGATTCAGAAGATTTTGAGCTGTTACAGGCTGTGATGTCGGCTAAATCCCATTGAGTAGATATAGTAGCAGATATCTTTTTTACAACAGAAGCATAGGTATTTCCAGGATTAGGCATTTTTGACTTAATGAGCTTGCGGGCTTCTTGATAAGAAATATTATTTTTTATTTTTGTTGATATTATTTCTTTTTCCTGTTTCCAGGCAGGACAATTTCGGGAGAAAGATGTGTGATTACCCTTGCAGTTGACACATTTCTCCTTACCAGTGCAGTTGGTGTTGTCGTGATTGACTTATGCACAGCGGGCGCATGTCGTTGTTGTTGTTGTTTTGGATTTTTTTGGCGCAAGGGCCATATCTGGTCATGCTGCGCCAAGCATATGGTTTAAAATCATACTACATAAAAAATTGTTTCATCAAATTAAAATATAAATCAGTTTAGTCTCGGTAAAAGAAGGCGAAAATTGAATAGATTAAAATGAACATATAACATTCAGAAATTTAAAATGAGCAATGATGGTTTAAATGTGGAAATAAAAAGTGAAAGTCAAAGTTATTTTTAGTTGTCAAACAAATCGAAAAGACAAAAAATGAATTAAATGTACGTGAAAAGGCGAATAGCCTTTAAGAATTTGAAAATATTTTGGTGGTACGTCTCCCCCACCAAGTCTGTTAAAGTTAAAGATGAAGATTTAAAAAAACGAATTCTATGTGAGCTAAATGAGCAACATTCTATTAAAATGTGTTTAATGCTAAAAACGACCCGACATGTGGGACATATCGGTGCACTGTCCCCAAAAATAAGATACTTATGCGTAAAACGTGAGTGCCCTATACGGAGACGAGTCAACTTAACATCCAGCTCTCGTATAGGAATCGTAGGCCATAAACCAATGGATGGTTTGACTGAATGCAACTTATTCTCAGTCTGCAGATCCCATTTTCCTTGCCATATTGATAGCAGGCGGGAAAAAATGGCTGTTTTAAAGTCACTATATGGGATGCTTTGACACAGCGAAGTGGAAGCATGTTTTGCAGCGACATCTGCTGCTTCATTTCCAACAATGCCCACGTGACTTGGTACCCAGCTAAATATAATATTAAATCCCTTTTCCTTAAGAGTTCAATACCTCAATGGCAATCGGATGCATTCGATTATGGTAGTTGGATAATGTCTCCAATGCACTCATGCTATCAGTATAGATTATGAAATTACCCTGAGTGTTTGGCGAGATCTTCTCAAGAGCACAGAAAATTGCAGTCAACTCAGCAGTAAACACTGAGCAACAATTGTGCAAACGATAGCTCAGTGTCTCAGATGGAAGTATGATGCCACTACCGACATGTCCTTCCGATTTCGAACCATCTGTAAAAATTGGTGCAAAAGAAGAATATTGGCAGCGATGATAGTGGAAAAGCTGCTGTAAAACAACTGGTGCAGTTATGTCTTTATTAAAACCAGAAAACGGGTTCAAAAAGGTAAATTTTGGAACATTCCAAGGAGGGAATTGGAGAGACGGAATTGATTTAATAGTAATATCATTAAGTTCCAAATCATTCAGAAGCATTTTCATTCTCTCACAAAAAGGGCGTATGTGAAAGGGACGCGCATCATAGAGTCTCCGCAGTCCAGCCGATAGTGTCATTTCACCCAATGGATTATTCAAGTTAGCTTGTGCGTGTAGGAAGTATAAAGTAGATATTTTTTTACGCCTTAAGTCGAGTGGTAACTGGTGGCAGATATTATAGAGGCTTTCTATGGGTGATGTTCGAAAGGCGCCCGAGCAAATTCGCAAAGCCGAATGGTGGATGGTGTCCAGACGTCGTAAAACGCTACAGCGAGCAGATCCATACACCATACATCCATAGTCAATGCGAGAAAGGATAACAGCCTTGTACACGGAGGAGAGAAGTTCTATCTGCACCCCAAGTTGTTTTGGAGAGAACCTTCAGAATGTTTAAGGTTTTCTCACATTTCTTTCTCAAAAACTGAATATGTGGAAGGAAAGTTAGTTTATTATCAAAGAAGATCCCTAAAAATTTCATTTCCTCTACGACAGGTATGGTAGTAGTGCGTATATATAGTACAGGGTCCAAGTGAATGTTCCGTTTTCTACAAAAGTGAATGCACCGACATTTCTCGGGTGAGATTTTATGTCCGTTTGTATCGCACCAAGCTACTATCTTGTTAATTGCAGTCTGTAGCTGACGCTCAATCAAACGCATATTACTTCCTTGGCAAGAGATCTGCAGATCATCAACGTAAAGACTTCCATGAATAGAGGATGGCAAATGATTAAGTATCTGACTAAAATGAAGAATAAAAAGTGTAACACTTAGGACACTTCCTTGTGGAACACCCTCAGTTTGAATAAAATAATTAGAATAAAAATTACCCAAGCGAACTCGGAACGTTCGGTAAGCTAAAAAATTCGTTAAAAAGATGGGCAAGTTTCCTCTAAAACAAAGATTAAAAATCGTAGATAGTATGCCGTATCGCCATGTACGGTCATATGCCTTTTAAATATCAAAGAAAACAGAAACAAGGTGATTCCTCCGGACAAAAGCATTGCGAATTTGGGTCTCCAGTAGGATCAGGTTATCAAAAGTTGATCGTCCTTTTCGGAAACCACTCTGCAACAGGGGAATGCTTCCTTGCTTCTCTAATTCAAACACAAGACGAGCATTGACCATACGCTCAAAGGTCTTGCTGAGACAACTCGTAAGAGAAATTGGTCTATAATTCAAAGGGTTTGATGGTTCTTTGCCAGGTTTTAACACTGGAATCACAAAAGCTTCGCACCATTGATGAGGGTATATCTGCTCATTCCAGATTCTATTGAATAAAAATAATAAATTGGAAAGGGAAACTATTCAAATGGCGAAGCATGCAATATACGATTCCATCTGGCCCGGGGCTGGTATCACGGGTGCGAGATAACGCTGCGTCCAGTTCTGACATTCTAAATTTGCAGTTATATGCAAAAGTTCTCTTGGTATTAAAACGCAATGGCGATCGTTCTGCGCGATTCTTAATTGCCGTAAATTCAGGACTATAAGAATCAATTGCTGAAACTTTCGCGAATGCTTGGCCAAGAATGTTAGCTATGTCCAATGGAGCGGAATGTTTCACTTCTCCTGTATTCAAAACAGGGATGGTAAATTCACGATAAATCCCATTGGCGGCCTTAACTTTGTTCCACAAGGTTTTACTGGAAGTGGAGCATGTTATGGATGAAACAAAAGATGCCCATGATTCCCTTTGACTTTGACGGCGAACTCTGCGAGCAAAGGCTTTGGCTCGTTTAAAAGCAATTAGATTTTTTGTCGTTGGGTACCTTCTAAATATGTTCCAAAGTTTTTTTTGAGTCTTATAACTGTCGCGACAAGCTTCATTCCACCATGGTCTTCGAAATTTTCTGAGACGTGGAGAACTCTTTGGTATGGTTTCATTAGCGGCGCTCATTATGGTATCAATAACATTTTGCACTGCTTCCGAGATATCCGCAGTTCTGACCATTGTCTCTGTAATATTTGCAAGTTCCGAGAAAGCATTCCAGTTTGCTCCCTGGAATATGAAACGAGAGGAACATGGTGTCACCTCATTAATGTCATTTTGTGAAACTATTACAGGAAAGTGATCACTATTATAGAGATCACTTTCGACTGTGAGATTAAGCAAAGGGAGGATCTCAGGAGAACAAATGGCCAGATCAAGATTATGGAAGGTTCTTGTGGGTTCGTGGAAGTACGTTTTCTCGTTATTATTTATCAGACAGAGGCAGTTATTTGATAGGAACTGCTCTATCTGTCGCCCACGAGAGTTTGTGCTATCCGAACCCCACAAGGTACTATGCGCATTGAAATCACCGAGTAGGATAAAAGGTGAAGGAAGCTGGTCCACCAAATTGTCGAGTTCTTGCTGACTGATGATACCATGAGGCGGAAGATAAATGCAGCAAACTGTGACCAGCGTTCTTGCGTGAACCTGTGCTGCCACAGCTTGCAGGGAAGTATGTAAACTGAGTGGTGTGCTTGGATACAGGTTTGTCGTAAATATACAGACACCTCCACAACTGTGAGATCCTGTTTCTACATCTTTTCTAACACAATTAAAGCTACGCAATTTTAAAGGGTTTTGATTTTTGGTTTGGTTTTGTTTGTTTTTAATGGCGCAAAAGCCATATTTGGCTATACTGCGCCAATCAAATGGTAAAAGTATAAAATTTGTTTAAAAACACCCATTTATTTAATTAACACAGACATAAAGAAAATTTCCAAAAAAAGATTAGAAAATAGTTTTAACATTTTAAAATTAAAAAACTATGATTCATGAAATTTTGATACAATGATGGAATGTACAAATACACAAAAAGGAATGATTAAAAAGTCTATATACAAGTTAAAAAGTCAATAGCTTTTAAGAATTTAAAAATATTTGGGTGGTATCTTTCACCCACTAAGTCCTGCAATGTTGAAGACAGGGTAAAAAAACGAGCACGTTAAGAATTAAAGAGAGGACATTCAATTAGGATATGCCGAATAGTAAAATTAACTTTGCAGCCATTGCACATAGGCGCATTTTCACCAAATATGAGATGTTTGTGGGTAAAGCGCGAATGTCCTATACGGAGACGTGTTAATTTAACATCCATCTCACGTATAGGATGGACAGGCCAAGGCACAATGTTCGCTTTAATAAAATGTAATTTATTTTCAATCTGCAGATCCCATGATTTTTGCCAGATAGAAGAGAAATGATGAGCAATGGACCTTTTAACATCATTAAAGGGAAGGCTCATGCTCAAAGAAGTCGAGGCAGACTTTGCAGCCAAGTCTGCCTTCTCATTTCCCAAGATACCGACATGACTCGGAACCCAACAGAAGATTACTTGAAACCCATCATTCTGAAGCAGGCGCAAAGTGAACAAAATTTTAATGGCAATCGGATGTATCCGATTGTGGTAATGCGACAGTGTCTCCAGTGCGCTCATGCTATCAGTGTAAATAATAAATTTGTGCTGAGTAAAGGATGAAATTTTCTCAAGTGCGCAGAAAATTGCCACCAACTCAGCAGTAAAAACTGAGCAACAATTATGCAGACGGTGGCTGAGTGTATCAGATGGAAGTATGATGCCGCAACCAGTATAACCATCCGATTTTGAGCCATCCGTGAAAATTGGCACAAAGGAAGAATACCGATAGCGATGATATAAAAAGAGCTGTTGGAAGACAACTGGAGCAGTTAATGATTTATCAAAGCCAGTAAAAGGATTCAAAAACGAAAACTGCGGTATATCCCAGGGTGAAAAACTAAAAGTGTCAACAACTTTAACATGAACAGCGTTAATGTCCGAGTCATTCAAAAGCAATTTAGTTCTCTCACAAAATGGGAGAATGCGAGAGGGACGTGCATTATAAAGTCGACGAAGACTAACTGGTAATGGCATGTGGCTCAAGGGATGATTCATAACAGATTTAATTCGAAAATAAAATATGGCAGACAATTTTTTACGCCTTAAACAAAGGGGTAGCTGATGGCATATAACGTATAGGCTTTCAACCGGAGAAGTACGGAATGCACCTGAACAGATACGGAATGGTGAATGGTATCCAGTCTCCTCAAAACTGATGGGCAGGCGGAACCATACACCATACAACCATAGTCAATTCGGGAAAGAATTACTGCTTCGTAAACACGGATTAAGGAGGTTCGATCGGCACCCCAAGATGTTTTCGAGAGTACTTTTAAAATGTTCAATGATTTCTCACACTTCTTCCGTAAATATAAGATATGCGGCAGGAAGGTGAGCTTCCGATCAAGAATCACTCCTAAAAACCGTACTTCGTTCACCACAGGGATTTGAGTATTTCGAATATGTATATTCGGATCAAGGTGAAGCTTTCTTTTCCGGCAAAAGTGGACACATTGGCTCTTCTCCGGAGAGATAGTATGCCCATTGTTATCGCACCAAGATACTAATTTATCTACGGCAGTTTGTAAATTTTGTTCAATTACATTCATATCGCTATCTTGGCATGATATCTGCAGATCGTCAACATAAAGGCTGGCATGTACAGATGAAGGTAAGCTTGTTAAAATTTGGCTAAGATGAACGATAAAAAGCGTGACACTGAGGACACTTCCCTGCGGAACTCCCTCAGCTTGAATAAAAGAATCGGAATAAAAGTTGCCTACACGAACTCTGAAAGTCCGATGAGATAAAAAGTTCTGTAAAAACATAGGTAGGTTTCCCCTAAAACCGCAGTTAAAAAGTGTCGAAAGTATTCCAAAGCGCCAAGCACGGTCATAGGCCTTTTCTATATCAAAAAATATGGAGACAAGGTGATTCCTCTTAACAAAAGCGTTACGGATCTGGGTTTCCAGTAAAATGAGATTGTCGAAGGTGGAACGACCTCTCCGGAAACCACTCTGCAACGGCGAGATACATCCTTGTTTCTCCAATTCAAAGATAAGACGAGCGTTGACCATGCGCTCAAAGGTTTTACAAATGCAACTTGTTAGAGCAATTGGCCTGTAGCTCAGAGGATTGGAAGATTCCTTGTCAGGTTTCAGGATTGGAATCACAATAGCTTCACGCCATTGTGATGGGTACTTCTGCTCCGTCCAGATTCTATTAAATAAAAATAGTAGGTTGGAAAGTGAGTTTTCATTCAAATGGCGAAGCATACTATATGTGATTCCATCTGGCCCAGGACTTGTATCATGGGCTTGAGACAAGGCGGCTTTTAATTCAAACATCCTAAACTCACAGTTGTATGGATAGGAACTTCGGTCATTAAAATTCAATGATAACCGTTCCGCTGGATTCTTAATTGCCAGAAATTCAGGACTATAAGAATCCATAGCGGAAACCTGTGCGAATGCATGACCAAGAATATTGGCTATGTCTAATGGGAAAGAGTACATCTCAGTTCCGGTTTTTAAAACAGGGATGGATGATTCACTATAAATCCCATTAGCAGCCTTTACTTTCCTCCATAAATGTTTACTGGAAGTAGAAGATGTGATTGATGATATAAATTTTATCCACGATTCTCTTTGACTACGTCGGCGAATGCGGCGAGCAAGCGCTTTGGCTCTTTTGAAAGCGACAAGATTCTCTGTTGTTGGGTATCGTCTAAAAATATTCCAAAGTTTCTTTTGATTCTTATGGCTGTCGTGGCATTCTTTATTCCACCACGGTTTGTAAAACTTCCTTAGACGCGAGGAAGATTTTGGTATGGTGTTATTAGCGGCTTTTATAAGGGTTTGACTGACATGTTGAACTGCTATCTGTGATGTCTGAAATACTGACCATAGCCTGTGAGATGTCTGCTGAGTACATAAACATATCCCAGTTTGCTCGATGGAATAAAAAACGTGGAGGACTCAGGGTCTTATTTCCTGCTTCAGCATATGAGACAATAACTGGAAAATGATCACTATTGTATAGATCATTACTGACTGAAAATTTAAGCAACGGCAAGAGTTCAGGAGAACATATGGCCAGATCAAGTGTATGGAAGCTACGTGTGGGTTCATGGAAGTACGTTCTCTGTTCAGTATTGAGCAGGCAGAGACAGTTGTTAGAAATAAACTGCTCAATTTTCCGCCCTCGAGAGTTTGTACTTTCTGAACCCCACAATGTACTATGTCCGTTAAAGTCGCCCAGTAAGAGAAATGGTGAGGGAAGCTGGTCTACTAGGTTATCAAGATCTTGCTGACATATAACTGCATGAGGTGGTAAGTAAAGACAGCAGACTGTGACTAATGTCCGTACATGAACTTGTACAGCCACAGCCTGTAGAGATGTATGTAGAGTTAGAGGTGTGCTCGGATAAAGGTTAGAAGTGAAAATACAGACACCTCTAGAACTGTGAGATTCTGTGTCTGCATCTTTCCGAACACAGCTGTAACCGCGCAGTTTAATAGGAATGTTTGGTGCCAAAAAGGTTTCTTGAACACCAAGACAAACGGGATGAAATTTATTAATGATGGACTTGATGTCAGGAAGTTTGGACCGAATGCCACGACAATTCCATGAAAGGAAGGTACCCATTAAGAAATTTTTGTATTAACAGAAAAGTCACTATCAGTTGTTTGAGTTGGCGAAACATCGCAACTCATTTCCAATTCATCGTCATCCCCTTCAGATGGATGAAGCTCAATGATATCGGGACTTTTGGGTGCGCCACCAAAAATGGATTTGAAATCCTTATGGGCGATACCCTGTGTCGCCAGCCCCAGTGCGACGGAGTTCTGTGTTTTTGATAATTTTAATTTTGAAGCCAACTTTGTCGATGAAGAGCCACGTTTCGCAAGCTTTAATTTCAGTGAATTTTGAGATTTCGAATTAGATTTGGATTTGACTGGTTTGATGTTGTCAGGGATATTTTTTACAGTAGGTTCAATTTCAGATTCAGAGGATTTATCTGTATTTTTGTTTTCGGTGGAGTATTTAACACAATTTTTACAAGAACAATTTGCACAAAACGGTTTTTTTGTTACAGATGCATATGTTAAGCCGGGTGTGGGTGTTTGAGCTAGAACTTTTTTTCTAGCTTCAGGATAGGATAAATTTTCTTTAGTTTTAATTGCTGTTATTTGTTTTTCTAGTTGCCAGCGCTCACAATTTCTGGAAAATGAAGCATGATTGCCTCCGCAGTTTACACACTTTTCTGGTGATGGCCCTTTTCTGCACAACGGGCGCAAGTGAGGGTCCCGCGGCAGTTTGTTTTCGAATGACCAAAACGCTGGCATTGAAAACATCGTAAAGGATTTGGGATATATTGTCGTACGGGTAATTTTATATAGCCTGCGTATAAAAATTCTGGTAATTTCGGACTATGAAAGGTAATAATAAAATGTTTTGTAGGGAGAAGTTGCCCATCCCTGCGAATATTAATTTGGCGTACATTTGTAACTCCTTGTGGCTTGAGTTCCATGGTTATTTCCTCTAGAGGAACGTTAAACAGCTCTCCACATGTAATTACACCCCTTGAATAGTTAAGTGACATGTGGGAGCTTACAGTGACAGGTATTGTTGCCAAAGCTTTTAATTTTATGATTTGCTGGGCTTGCTTTTTCGAGCAGACTTCCACCAGCAAATCACCTGAACGCATTTTGCGGATGGATTGAACTTCACCGACAACTGCTGCTATTGCTTTTTGAACGAGAAAAGGCGAAACATTATTAAAAGTTTCTTGCTTATCAGACACTCTTTTTATAACGAAATATGTATCAAATGGAGTAGGAGATGAAAAATGTATTTGTTTTTGATGCCCACTGAAGGGAGATTTCTTGGAGGAGCCCATGCGATATTAGAGATGATTCGGGTCCGACGGCACCGCCCACCACGGAGCCCAACACAGGATGGCAGCCACCGGCTCTAGACGTCTAGCCTCGGCACTTACCACAGTGCTAATCGGTTACCTATACGCTCGGATTACCCCCGGGGACAGTGACCACCCTTAACGCCAAGCCCAAGGAGTAACCCCTTCGCTTGATCCCTAGCAGACTAGCCACTCAGGTGACTAGCTACCAGCCGATTGATGCACAGGGGACCACAGTGCACCACCCGTCTTTCAATTGGGTCGCCACGCACGGCCAACACGTGGGACATTGGCTGTCCATGAGAAGCAAGAAGCAAACAGAGCGGCGACAGCTTCTCATGGAGAGCTCCCTCGCTTGCCGTCGAGGGAAGGAAAGACACAGCAGAAAGCAGAAGGCGTAGGGGAGAGCGAACTGAAAGGGAGTATAGATCCCTGGGTACCTCGGGATTGGGACACCCGTACTCACCTATAGTAGGCGAGCCCCTGAGGGGGCAATTTTAAAGGGATGTTTGGTGTCAAGAAAGTTTCTTGCACACAAAAACAGATGGGATGAAATTTGTTAAGAATAGTCTTGATGTCATGAAGTTTGGAACGAATGCCGCGACAATTCCAAGAAAGGAAGGTACCCATTAAGAAATTTTATTGCGAAAAGAGGAATTAAGAGCAGTGGTTGGAGTTGCTGAAACTTCACAACTCATGTCAAATTCAGCTTCATCCTCAGAAGGATGGAGTTTTAAATCGGGACTATTTGATAAGCCTCCAAAAATGGACGTCAAGTCCTTATGGGCTATACCCCTACTAGCAAGTCCCAATGCAACAGAATGTTTGGTGCTTGATTTCTTTAACTGCGAAGACAGTTCTTTCTTCGACAGTCCACGTTTTGCAAGCTTTAGTTTAAGAGATTTTACCGGCTTTGTTTTTCGCTTATTTTTGTCTAGTTTTTCAATATCAGGTGTGTTGCCAATCGATTTTTCTGTATCAGAATCAGATGACTGCTTAGGAGAGATCATACGGGTGGTATTTTGAGCACAGTTGGGACAGGTACAATTTTCACAAAAGTTTTTCCGTACTATAGATGCATAACTTACGCCAGGGGAGGGTGTTTGTGCAAGAACTTTCTTTCGAGCCTCAGGATATGGAATATTTTCTTTAATTTTAGTTGCTGTGATTTGTTTTTCGATTTTCCAACGTGGGCATAAGCGGGAGAAGGACGTATGTTCGCCTTTACAATTCACGCACTTCTCTGGTGCTGAACAATCCTGGCTCTCATGTCCTTTCTCAGCACAGCGGGCACAAGTGACTGTTCCACGGCAGTTTGCTTTCGAATGCCCAAAACGCTGACATTTAAAGCATCTGAGAGGATTCGGTATGTATGGTCTCACGGGAAGCTTAATGTAACCTGCATATTGTAGTCCGGGAGTTTAGGGGACATAAAAGTAAGTATATGATGTTTAGTCTCAAGAGTTTGTCCATCTCGCCGGATGGTAATACGGCGGACATGTGTGACACCTTGCGATTTTAATTCCTCAGTAATTAAATCTACAAGCAAGTTGAAAATCTCTCCACATGTAATAACACCTTTTGATGTATTTAAAGATGTGTGTGGGTATACCTTGATTGGTATAGTTGCCAAAGCCTTTAACTTTTGTATGTTCTGGGCTTGCTTTCGTGAATTAATCTCAATCAGCAAGTCGCCAGAACGCATCTTGCGTATTGACGTCGCATCACCAATTGTAGCACAAATTGCTTTCTGTACCAAAAAAGGGGAAACTGTTTCAAATGTCTCACTTTCAGAAATTCGTTTTATTATAAAATATCTATCAAAATGTTGGTTAATAGAAAAAGTGTTAGGAACTATGTGACGCCCACTAAAGGGACCCTTCTTGGGAGGAGCCATGCGATATGAAATATGATTCGGGCCCGACGGCACCGCCCACCACGGAGCCCAACAAGGGATGGCAGCCACCGGCTCTAGACGTCTAGCCTCGGCACTTACCATAGTGCTAATCGGTACCTATACGCTGGGATTGGATTGGATTGTAAGGTTTAGTGGCGCAAGAGCCATACCTGGCCATAATGCGCCAGACCTATGGTTAAAATATTAAATACTTGTCTTAAATAAAAATGTAAAAGTGGAAACTAATTGACAAAATTACATTGCAATGTCTCGTAACATTATCAACAAGGTGTAAAAAAAATGACAATAAGAAGAAATATTAAATAAGATGATAAAAACCAACTGCTTTTAAAAATTTAAAAAGATTTTTATGGGGACGTTCCCCCACTAGCATTTGCATGTCCACTGTTGAAGCATGAAAAAAACTTAGACGGTGATGTTTAAAATTAGGACATTCAACCAAAAGGTAATGAACCGTTAAAATTACTTTGCATCTCGTGCAAAATGGAGCTCTATCTCCGAATAAAAGATGTTTATGTGTAAGACGTGTGTGGCCAATGCGGAGTCTAGATAATTTAACGTCTAGCTCTCGCACTGGTAAACAAGGCCAGAAAGAAATAAAAGGTTTTATCGTGTGAAGTTTGTTATTAATTTGATTGTTCCACGACTCCTGCCAGAGTGAGTAAAAATGACGTTGGATTGCACTTTTCGCATCATTAAATGGGATGTCTCTCTGTATAAGCAAAGACGAACTCTTTGCAGCATTATCCGCGAGCTCATTACCAGCGATTCCAACATGACTCGGAATCCAGCAAAATAGTATCTCAAACCCCCTGTTTTCGAGAATCCTTAGAAGATCTAGGATTTCCACGGCAACTGGATGAATCCGATTTTGAATACTGGACAGTATTTTCAATGAGCTCATACTGTCAGTATAGATACAAAATTTTCGCTCAGAAGAGAGTGAAATCCTCTGAAGAGCATAAAAAATTGCCAATAATTCAGCAGATAGAACTGAAAGAGATGTGTCTAGGCGGTAACTGAATATATCAGTATCGAAAACAATTCCGCAACCAACATGACCATCTGACTTTGAACCATCCGTAAAAACTTTTAAGTAATCTAGATACTGACAGTGATGAGAATTAAAGAGATTCTGGTAGACAATAGGGGCAGTATTCTGCTTCTCAAAACTAGAGAAGGGATTTAGAAAGGAAAACTGAGGCATATTCCATGGGGGAAAGGAAAAGAGATCAGCAGTCTGTATCATCTTATCATGGAGCTCGGAATCGCGAAGAAGAGATTTAGCTCTCTCGAAAAATGGGAGAATGTGGGAAGGTCGAGCATTATGAAGTCTTCGAAGACTAACCGGAAATGTCATAGAGGACAAGGGGTGCTTTGGAATAGACAAAGCTCGAAGGTAGTACTGGGCAGATACTTTTTTTCGTCTTAAACCAAGTGGTAACTGATGGCAGAGAGCATAAAGACTTTGCATTGGTGAGGTTCGAAATGCACCAGAGCAAATTCGCAAAGCTGAATGGTGTACAGTGTCAAGTCTACGTAAGACCGTAGAACGCGCAGAGCCATACACCATACATCCGTAATCAATACGGGATAAATTCAATGATTCGTAAATTCGGAGCAAGGAAGTGCGATCTGCTCCCTAAGTGGTTCTGGAAAGAACTTTAAGAATATTTAATGACCTGTCACACTTCTTCCGCAGATGTAGAATATGCGGAAGGAAAGTGAGCTTACGGTCAAATATTATTCCTAGAAATTTTATTTCATTGACCACAGGTATTTCAACATTCCCAATATGGATTGAAGGATCCAAATGAATGGCTCGTCTTCTACAAAAGTGAATGCATTGACTTTTTTCAGGAGAAATGGTATGCCCGTTTTTATCGCACCATCCTACCAGTTTGTTAACGGCAACCTGCAATTGGCGCTCTATTATGCGCATATTGCTCCCTTGGCAGGAGATCTGAAGATCGTCAACATATAACGTAGCTTGAATAGATGAGGGTAAAACATTAAGAATTTGACTAAAATAACTGATAAAAAGTGTAACGCTGAGGATACTTCCCTGTGGAACACCCTCAGCTTGAATAAAAGGATCGGAATATAAATTACCGACCCGAACACGAAATGTGCGCAACGATAAAAAATGTTTTAAAAACATGGGTAAATTTCCCTTAAATCCAAATTTTGATAGTGCAGAGAGAATACCAAACCGCCACGTACGGTCATAGGCCTTTTCAATGTCAAAGAAGACAGAGACCAGATGATTTCGACGGACAAATGCATTGCGAATTTGAGTTTCAAGTAACACAATATTATCAAATGTCGACCTTCCTCTGCGAAAACCACTTTGAAGCAACGGGATGCATTCTTTCCTTTCCAGTTCAAATACAAGACGGGCATTAACCATGCGCTCAAGTGTCTTGCATAGACAACTTGTGAGTGCGATAGGCCTATAGTGAAGAGGGTTAGAGGAGTCCTTACCGGGTTTCAGGATTGGAATCACAATAGCTTCATGCCATTGTGATGGGAACTTCTGTTCAATCCAAATACGATTAAATAAAATTAACAGATTGGAAAGAGAAGTGGCAGACAAATGGCGAAGCATGTTATATGCGATTCCATCTGGACCAGGACTGGTATCATGAGTCTTCGATAAAGCCGTTAGCAATTCGTGCAATTTAAATTCCGAATTGTATGGAAAGGATTTTCGAGTAGAAAAACACAACTTTTTCTGTTGTGCGCGATTCTTAATTTCTACAAAGGAAGGCTTATATGAATCATCAGAAGAAACCTGTGCAAATGCATGTCCAAGAGCATTGGCGACATCTAATGGGGAAGATACACTTCCATTTTCTGTCTCCAGAACAGGAATAGAAAACTCTTTGTAAATACCATTAGCTGCTTTAACCTTCTTCCAGAGTAGTTTCGAAGAAGTAAAGGCTGTGATGGAAGAGATGAAATGAATCCAAGATTCTCTCTGGGTTTTTCTACGGATACGACGAGCATTAGCTCTAGCACGTTTAAAAGCAATTAAATTATCTGTTGTGGGATATCTTCTGAAGATATTCCACCGCTTTTTTTGTTCGCGGTGACTGTCGCGGCAAGCTTCATTCCACCACGGTCTCGGGAATTTCCTCGGACGTGGGGAGCTTTTGGGAATGGAATTGTTCGCAGCATCAATTAAGCAGTCAACTACATTTTGTACTGCCTCTGCAATATCAGTCGTTCTGACCATATCTTCCGAAATTCTTGCCAGGTGCATGAAAGCAGTCCAGTCTGCCCGCTTGAATAGGAAACGTGGGGGACAAGAAGTCGCTCCACCTCTATCAGCATAGGAGACCATTAAGGGGAAGTGATCACTATCATAGAGATCACTCCCAACCGTAAAATTGAGTAACGGAAAGAGGTCGGGAGAGCAAATAGCCAGATCTAGACTGTGAAATGTACGTGTGGGTTCGTGGAAATAGGTTTTCTCGTCATTATTGAGCAGACAGAGAGAGTTATCAGTGATAAACTGTTCAATCTGTCGCCCACGAGAATTTGTGCTTTCCGAACCCCACAAAGTACTATGAGCATTAAAATCGCCAAGAAGCAAGAAAGGTTTGGGTAATTGGTCCACTAAACTATTAAGTTCATGTTGATTGATGACAGTGTGTGGCGGCAAATAAATGTTACAAACTGTGACAAGGGTTCGTAAATGGACTTGAACAGCCACAGCTTGTAGAGAGGTGTGTAAATTTAAATGAGAGCTCGGGTACAGGTTGGACGTTAAGATGCAAACACCACCGGAAGTATTATTTCCAGTATTAGCATCTTTCCGAGCACAGTTGTAACCACGGATTTTCACAGCAATGTCATGTTTCAGGAATGTTTCCTGAAAAGCAAAACAAGCAGGATGGAGCTGATTAATAATATGCTTAATGTCAACAACTTTGGACCGAAGACCACGACAGTTCCAAGAAATGAAAGTGCCCATTAAGTAACTGAAGAATTGAGTTTATTACGGCTAGTGTTATGAAGAGTTGGCGAAACATCGCAACTCATTTGCAATTCATCCTCCTCGTCAGACGGATGGAGGGAAATGGAATCGGGACTTTTAGGTGAGCCAAAGATGGACGTTAAGTCCTTATGGACATTACCTTTCGTCGCAAGTCCCAAAGCGACAGAATTTTGTGTTGCAGATTTTTTCAACTTAGTTCTTTTGGTGAAAGTCCCCGTTTTGACAGCTTTAGCTTTAGTGCTCTTTGAGAATTGGAGTTTGATTTCGATTTCGATCTCGATCGGACTGGTTTGCTAGTTTCTGGTGCACTGGATGGTGAATTTTCAATCTCAGAGTCGGAAGAGTTTTTGACAGTTGTAGTTTGGGAGTTATATTTCACACAGTTTGTGCATTGACAGTTTGCACAGAAGGGTGTTTTTACAACGGAAGCATAACTCACACCAGGTTTGGGTGTTTGAGCTAATACTTTTTTTCTTGCTTCAGGATACGAAATAGATTCTTTAAATTTAATGGAGGTTATTTGTTTTTCAATTTTCCAGCGTTCGCAGACTCGAAAAAACGACGCATGACAGCCTCCACAGTTCACGCATTTTTCGGGGGCGTTACACTGTTCACTATCGTGGTCTTTTCCTGCACAGCGGGCGCATGTTAGAGTCCCGCGGCAATTAATCTTCGAATGGCCGAATCGCTGGCATTTAAAACATCTCAAAGGGTTTGGGATGTACTGTCGGACCGGTAGTTTAATATATCCAGCATATATGAATTCTGGGATTGTTGGTCTATGAAATGTAAGGATATAATGCTTTGTGGGAAGGAGTTGTTCATCCCGCCTAATGGAAATTTGGCGTACGTGAGTCACTCCTTGGGGTTTCAATTCCGCAGTGATTTCTTCAAGGGGGACATTGAACAATTCACCACATGTTATTACACCCTTGGAAAAATTTAGAGATGTGTGAGAGGCAGCGGTTACAGGGATGTGAGCTATAGCTTTCATTTTTATTACTTGCTGTGCTTGTTTTTTCGTAGAAACTTCGATCAGCAAGTCACCAGAACGCATTTTCCGTATTGCAGACACTTCGCCAATTGTTGCAGTGATTGCTTTCTGCACTAGAAAAGGTGATACAGAATTAAAATTTTCGTTTTTATCACTGATTCGTTTAAGTATAAAATAACGATCAAAAAGTGGAAGGTTGGTAGAAAGATTAGGTATTTTGCGATGCCCAGTGAAGGGAGATTTCCGGGAGGAGCCCATGCGATATTGATAAAATTTCAGGTCCGACGGCACCGCCCACCACGGAGCGCAACAAGGGAAGGCAGCCACCGGCTCTGGCCATTCCCAGCCTCGGCGCTTACCCTAGCGCTAGCCGAAACCTATACGCTCGGAGTTACCCCCGGGGACAGTGACCACCCTTAACGCCAAGCCCAAGGAGTAACCCCTTCGCTTGATCCCTAGCAAACTAACCACTTAGGTGGCTAGTGACCAGCCGATTGATGTACAGGGGACCACAGTACACCACCCGTCTTTCAAATGGGTTGCCACGCACGGCCAACACGTGGGGTTTTGGCTGTCCATGAGAAGCAAGAAGCAAACAGAGCGGCGACAGCTTCTCATGGAGAGTTCCCTCGCCTGCCGTCGAGGGAAAGAAAAAATACAGCAAAAAGCAGAAGGTGTAGAGGAGAGCGAACTGAAAGGGAGTAAAGATCCCTGGGTACCTCGGGATTGGGACACCCGTACTCACCTAAAGAAGGTGAGCCCCTGAGGGGAGCGGGCGCATGTCATTGTTCCGTGGCAAGATGATTTTGAATGCCCGAAGCGCTGGCATTGGAAGCACCTTAAAGGATTTGGCACATATGCTCTAACAGATAAGCGCAAATATCCAGCCTTAATATACTCTGGTATAGTAGAGGAATTGAAAGTTAATACCAGATGCTTAGTATTCAGGAGCTGGCCATCTCTTCGTATTGTTATACGTCGCACATGGATCACTCCCTGACTTTTTAGCTTTTGAGTAATTTCCTCTATTGGGACATTGAATAATTCACCACAAGATATAACACCTTTTGATGAATTTAATGATGGCTGCGGACTAAGACGGAAATCGTTGAAAAAGTTTTCAGATTTACAATTTGTTTCGCTTGTTTGGGAGAATTAACTTCGACCAGCAGGTCACCAGATCGAAGTTTCTTTGTAGATTTTACCTCACCAATACTTCCAGATATTGCTTTTTCCACCAAAAAAGGTGACACACCATGAAACGATTCTTTGTTTTCCGATTTTCTTTGAATTAGAAAGAACGTTGGAAAATTTTGTATAGAAGTTGAAGCATTGTGTTGCCCACTGAAGGGAGGACGCTTAGATTTGCCCATATGACATTGATAGAAGTTTCAGGTTCGACTGCACCGCCCACCACGGAGCCCAACAAGGGAAGGCAGCCACCGTCTCTGGCCATTCCCAGCCTCGGCGCTTACCTTGGTGCTAGCCGGAACCTATACGCTCGGAGTTACCCCCGGGGACAGTGACCACCCTTAACGCCAAGCCCAAGGAGTAACCCCTTCGCTTGATCCCTAGCAGACTAGCCACTCAGGTGACCAGCTACCAGCCGATTGATGCACAGGGGACCACAGTGCACCACCCGTCTTTCTAGTGGGTTGCCACGCACGGCCAACACGTGGGGTTTTGGCTGTCCATGAGAAGCAAGAAGCAAACAGAGCGGCGACAGCTTCTCATGGAGAGCTCTCTCGCTTGCCGTCGAGGGAAGAAAAGACACAGCAGAAAGCAGAAGGCGTAGGGGAGAGCGAACTGAAAGGGAGTATAAATCCCTGGCTACCTCGGGATTGGGACACCCGTACTCACCTATAGTAGGTGAGCCCCTGAGGGGTATGGACAGATTAAATCATCATGTTTACTTTTTTATTTCCCCATGTGTAGCTGGTGGAATACCTATTGGGTGCATCATCACAAATACAAAAGAAACTAATATTTTTCATGAAGAAGTAAAACATCTTTGTGAGTGTTGTTTATTGCAAAATGGGCCACTGATTGTAATGACAAGTCATGATCTTAATGAAAGAGAAGTTCTGAGTGAAAGATGACCTAATTCCATTTATTTACTCTGTCAGTTTCATGTGCTGAAAGCAGTATGGTGATGGCTTATAAACAATGAACATAAAATTCTAAAAGAGCACCGTCAAGAATTATATATTTTTTTGAAAGCAATGATGTATGCAGAAACTGAAATGAAGCTGAAAAATTTGCTTCAAAATATGTTGGAGAGTATCATGGTCAGGAAATAGGACAAGTTCATCATATATTTGAGTAAGTTGCTCTCCAAAGCAATTATGGTGCACTTGTCATAGAAAAATGCTTTTAACCAGGGGAAACAATACAACAAACTATGTTGAAAATATTGTGGTAACAACTCAACTTTGTATCAGACAAGCAACAAATCAACTCTTATGTTTACTCAAGTATCCCGATTGTAGCATGCAGTAATAAAACGGTCACGTTGCTAGCTCTTAATATGCATCTTAGTTATTTATTTGTACTTATATAATTGCTTTTTCTTTTACCCATCGGTAGTATTTATCGATAACCTTAACAGGTTATGGGCTCAGCATGTTTTAAATCTGCGTGAATTTAATATCTGCTAAAATTTTTGAAAAGCGAAGTGAACCGCGTGCTAGGCCTAACAGCGAGACGCTATGGATTTGACAGTACAAATCGACAAACTAGAAGGTGCGGAAAGTTGGAGCAAGTGGAAGAGGCAAATGAAAATGCACTTTGAACAATATGATCTCACATCAATTATTGATGGAACTAAAATTTGTCCAGTCGCTGTAAACGGCGATGTTAGTGCGGATGAGGACGTGAAGAAGGTGGCTGAATGGCGGCGTGATAACACTAAGGCAGCTGCACTTATTGCAAGTACGTTGAGCGCTTCTGTAGCCGATTTAGTGATGACGTACTCGAATGCAAATGACATTTGGGACAGATTAATTAGTGTTTTAGAACAAAGCAGTATTCAGAGACTTAATTTATTGATGACACAATTTTTTCAAGTCGGTAGAGATCCTAATGACAATGTTGCTTCACATGCAGCTAAAGTTGAAAGAATCTACACGGATATGAACGATGAATTTAATTGTATTGGATCAAGCAATATTCCAGAAGAAATATTGCATGGCAAAATATTGAAATATTGGTTACCGTGGGTCCAGAATTCAAAGAATTCAGCATGTTTGGGAGTCTCTAGACTCTGATAACCGAACAACCAAGAATCTTGTTGAAAAGTTGTGTACAATTGAACAACGTGTTAAATCTAAAGCTGCTGTGGATTATGGCGCATTTGTAGCTCGTGTGCCTGGTTTTAAGCAAAAACCTGTGGAAAATGGGGAAAGACTTCCTGAAAGTACTCCTGTAAGTAATAAATCTAGTAATTTCAAGCAAAAGAACTGTTTTGTAGTTCGAATACACATCTTTGTAAGGACTGCCCTAAGAGAAAGTCAAATGTCTCAAAGCATAATAAAGGTGCATTTGCCGCTAGTGCAAACAGTACACATCCTGATGTTTGGGTCTGTGATTCTGGTGCTTCACATCACATGACTGCTAACAAACAGTACTTTACTTCGTGCAAACATTTTCCTGTGCCCATTGAGGTATCACTTGCTGATAATAACAAGATCTATGCATATGGATCTGGCAGAATAAACATTGAAGTTTGTATTCAAGGTTAATGGTATGATGCTCACATGGAAAATGTCTGGTATGTCCCTGATGTGAAACGGCATCTCTTCTCTGTACAACAGGCTACCAAGCATGGAGGTGAAGTAAAAATGACCAAAAGGCATACTGAATTTTTTCGTAATGAAGAACTTGTTGCAGTTGGATCCTGGAGAGATGGCACATACATTATGTCTATGAGGATTGTTATCCCAGCAAGTCCAGCTGAGATAAGTATTATTACAGAGACTGAATCTTTGCAGCTATGGCATGAACGCCTTGGTCAGCAAAATAAGCGGCATATTCCAAAGCTAATAACTGATATGGGCATATCTGTAAGTCATGCAGCGACAAGTGAATTTTGTGATGGATGTGCTCTTGGAAAAGCGTATCGAAAACACTTCAAGTCACGTCCCTATAGAGCGATGTCAATTGGTGAAATCATTAATGCTGATGTTGATGGCCCTATGTCTGTGGGCTCCTTTAGTGGTGCAAGATATTATGTTTGCTTTAAAGATGACTATAGCAAATATCGTAGACTCTTCTTTTTGAAAAAGAAAAGTTATGTTAGTTATTGTCTACGTACGTTTCTCAATGAAGGACTAATCTTGGCCATGTTGTGAAAAGTTTCCGTTGTGATGGAGGAGGAGAATTTGACTGTGGTGAAGTTCAAAAGATACTTGCTGAAAAAGGTATAGCACTAACTCTTAGTGTACCATACTCACCAGAGCAAAGAGGGGTTGGGGGCATATCATACCCGCGCGAGTCCTCGTGTTCGTCAAACGTTTCCATTTCCGTCTCTTAGTTTAGTGCAGTATGACACGCTATATGAATTACGATGAAGAAAGTGAATATTTACGACACCTTATAGAAACTGTTTCTAGTGACGATGAACCGTTATCTGATGATAGTGTTGCCTCTGAGGATGAAGAATACTGCAGTGATCACGATTCTTCTACTGAAATTGAGACAGAAATAGAAGATGAATGTTCACTGTCAATAACAGATTTTTATATAGGTAAAGATAAAGTAACAAAATGGGAAAAGACCAAATATCGGCAAAATGTGAGGAAGCCTTCAAGGAATATAATTAGCAAGCTTCCAGGTAATACACCTTATTCAAGAAATGTCGCTTCTCCCGTAGATGCATGGAGTATTCTCTTCGATAGCAATATGCTAAATATGATGGTGCAGTGCACAAACATTTATATCGAATCCATTCAAGAACGTTTTACTCGAAAGCGAGATGCAAAGAAGACAGATGAAATAGAAATAAAAGTATTTCTTGGACTACTATACTTATGTGGAACTCACAAATCATCGCACACTAATTTGAAAGATTTATATGCCACTGATGGAACCGGGATCGACATATTTCCTAAAACCATGTGTCGCAATCGATTCTTCTTTTTGATGAGATGTTTATGCTTTGACAATATCAATGATCGTCAAAGTAGAAGAGAGATAGATAAACTGGCTCCTATCAGGAATTTTTTTGAAACATTTGTAACAAATTGTAAAAATGTGTATTCTGTTGGAGAATTTGTCACTATTGGTGAAAAACTTGAACCTTTTCGGGGGCGGTGTGGATTCAGGCAGTATATGCCCAAAAAACCTGCTAAGTACGGCATCAAGATATTTGCATTGGTAGATTCTAGAGTTTTTTATACCTGGAATATGGAGATCTATGCTGGTAAGCAACCTGAAGGACCCTTTAAAATAGACTGTAGTTCGAAAGCCATTGTGATGCGGTTGATGAAACCGCCTTTCAATTCTGGACGTAACGTGACAACTGATAACTAGTATACGGGATATGAGCTAGCACAAGAACTTTTGAAAAGCAAAATTACAATTGTTGGAATACTTAGACAAAATAAAAGAGAAATACCGCCTGAATTTTTGGTTAGAAAGGAGTTGTACTCCTCAGTCTTTGGGTTTCAAAAAGAAACTACAAATGTTTCGTATTCTGCAAAAAAGAACAAGAATGTATTTATGTTGTCCACAATGCATACTGATGATAAAATAGACGAAACTACCATGGAATTGAAGAAACCAGATATAATCCCGTTTTATAATCTTACGAAAGGTGCTGTGGATGTTGTCGATGAAATGGCTGCAGCATACACTACTGCAAGAGTACCAAATCGCTGGCCAATGGTTATTCTGTTTTCAATTTTGAATGTGGCTGGTATTAATTCTAGGATTTTGTTGATGTCCACGAAAAATCCTCCCACACAGTTCAGAAACAGACGTTTCTTTTTGAAAACACTGGGACTCGCTCTTTCAGAACAACACAGAAACCGTAAGCCTCAAGGAATAATAACAAATCCAAGCACTTCTAAGGAATTGGGATTTACTAATAGTGAACCGCCTTCAAAAAAGCTCAAAGGAAACTATAAACGATGTGCATTTTGTCCATGTAATAAAGACAGAAAATCAAGGTTTATGTGCAAAAAATGTGAAAGGAGTCTCTGTGTAGAGCATCAGTATGTAATTTGCAACAATTGTCTCTAAACAAGTAATTATTATTAAATTCTTAAATGCATTGTTTTGTAATATTTAATTACCTAAGGTTTGCTTATAAACAATATTAATTAATATTTAAATAGCAGAAATGAATTAGGGTACGAGATACCCGGCGCGAGTTCTCGTGTTCGAAAATGGGTGCGAGTGCTCGCTGATTAAATGACTTATGTTGGTCAATTCTTTACTGCATACACTATAGCTATAGGGTCTTATATTAGTATGTGTACCTATATGTGATTGAAGAGTTAGCCTATGTTTAAATACTGCTGAGCACATATTACATTTATAGATCTTCACCTGGCTATGGACAAGTTCATGCCTTTTAAGCTCAGAATTAAACCAAAAAGTTTTCCCACATACTCGACGTTTTCGACTACCAGTTTCACGTTCTGATGGTTCATAGTCCGAATCATCAGAACTTTCGGAAATTGATTCTTCATTTATTTTCAGCTCTTTGTTTTTAAAATATAAAGAGTATGCAAGTGTCACCAAAATGTAGATAACGGGGAAAGTCTAAAGCTTACTGAAGTAAACAAAATACACATAAACAATAAAGCACAAATAGCGCTTTTTGCAGAGCTAGAGCAAGAACATACAACTTGATCTGGCAATAACTTTTTCCCGCCAGAGGACTTGTTTTTACCGCGCTAGAAAGACGTGTCTTCTGTTGCTCTGTGTGTGCGTGCTTTTCTGAGTTCTGAGCACGTTATGTTAGTATTGTACCCCTGCTTAAGATGTCTTCATCAGTAGCTACTTTAGATGTAATAAAAGATATAAGAACCAGAAAGGTGATCGAATATTTTCCTTTATTTAAAAAAAACTCGGACATTTAATATAATTTAGTTTCATCGATTTGAATGTCCGAAGTTATAAGGAATGAATGGATAAATGTAACAATAGAGTGAAATTTGATTTTTATATTTGAAGTTGAATTTTCGTTACATATTGATACTATCTATTCGCTTTAAAGATATTGGTTTCTGATAGAATACTATTGAAATATTGAAATTTGATGTATTAGAAATACAATTTTATTTCTGGAGTTTTTGAATGTTAAACATAAGAGCAATGGATGAACTTTCTAAATTGAGAAAAACCAGAAGTTTGCATAGATCTTCATTTACAAAGTACATTAACAAGATTAATAGTGATTTGGAAGAGAAAATAGATTCTCTTACCACCAAAAATTTGCAAGAAGCCTTAAATTATTTGAATATATCGTTTACACAGTTAAAAGATTATGATAAATTTATACAAAAGATATTCAAAGATGATAGGGAATTCGAAACCAAAACCGAGTCGGCATTCGAATACGACGAAAAAATTATCATTTGTTTATCCAAGTTATCAGCGCAATTAAAACGTTTATAAGACAAATCAGAGCTCCTATTAATAACATCAAATATTTCTTTATTAGGCGCTACAGGAAATCCCAATTCAGATGCAATAAACAACACTCAAGAAAGTTCAGCCATCTTGCTTGTAAACGAATATAATTTTAAGACCATAAAACTGCCTAAACTTACAAATGAAAAATATTATGGGAACCCCTGTTGCTTGTTAGAATTTTGGAATCAATTTTAAAATTTTATTGATAATAACAAATCTCTATCAAAAATAGATAAATTCTCATATTTAAAGTCACTGTTAGGGGATGCGGCCGCAATAGCGGTTAATGGCTTTGCGCTTTCAGACGAGAATTATGATCAAACTTTGAAATTGTTGAAACAAAGATTTGGCAAAGAAGAGCTGGTAATTAACGCACACATGTCAAAATTACTAAATCTTGTACCAGTACCTGATTCAAGATCTTAGAAAGTTGTACGATGATATGATACCATAGAGATAAACTTAAGAAGTTTAGAATCATTAAAACTACTCAACAAATGATGGGCGATTTACCAAGAGATCGGGTCATATCATCCAGACCTTTTGACAAGGTGGAAATTGATTTTGCAGGCCCAATCATAACGAAACCTAATTTGAAAAGATCTAGAGTAACCATCCAATCTTACATCGCCATATTTGAATGTTTTAGCACAAAGGCACGATCGAGACTTTCAGTAATTTGGAGCGACAATGCAACTAATTTTAAAGGAGCACATGCTCTTTTGAACCCTCTATATAAATTATGCAAATCCAATTCGATTCAAAGGAAGGCATCAGCTGGATTCGATTCACCCGAGGAAGGCATCAGCTGGAATTTTATACCCCAGCTGCACCCAACGTTAGTGGTCTCTGGGAGGCAAATATAAAATCAATGAAAAAAATCTTAGTGAAAGTCATCAAGACCAAAATTCTGAACATTGAGGAACTTAGCATATTAATTGTCGAAATTGAAGCGATATTGAATTCAAGACCCCTCAGTCCCTTGTCCGACGATCCAACCTTTAACACCGGGGCATTTTTTGGTTGGGTCATCATTACTATCTTTAAGGGAGCAAAATACTGCAGTCAGTTTATCTTCCAGGTGGAGCCATGTCCAGGACCTTAAATCCAAGTTTTGGAACAGCTGGAGTCGGGAGTATCTGCAAAAAGTACAGCACAGGCAGAAATGGAAGAATCCACAGCCCAACCTGAAGGAAGATGACCTAGTCATATTGAGGGACGACCACAAGCAATCATAGTGGAAGTTGATGCAAATAAGGAAGACAATACCTGGACCCGATGGATTTGTTCGAGCAGTTGAGGAGCAAACCTCCAACGGATTATTCCTACGACCCATGAACCGCATAATTCCCGCTCTTCAAGATGTTGGACCAATGTCCAACGGGAGGAGGTATGTTGCAGAGCCAGCGACTTAAATCTTGCAGACTTAAATCTTGATCTGGCAACAACTTTTTTCCACCAGCGTACTTGTTTTTACAGCGCTAGAAAGATGTGTCTTCTGTTGGTCTGCTCTGCGTGTGTGTGCTTTTATGATGTCTATGCACGTTATGTTAGTATTGTACCCCTGCTTTAGATATCTTTATCAATAGTTGCTTTACGTGTAATAAATGAAAAAAAGACACATCAGGTCCCTTTTGTTTGATTACCCACGAGCACCGCTTTCATCACTAGCTCCAATGGCACATTTTCGGTTGGATAACGTTTGGGTTCGAGAATAAAGGAAAAAGTGACAGTTAACAGAGTAAGTGAATGTGAAAATCCGCATATAAAATATACTGTTTACATAAAAAAAACTTTCCTTTACAATATTTTTTTTAAATTATCAATAATTTTTAATTCAAAATTGTCGCATTTGAAAGCATTTTTTTAAAAAACAAACATTTTAGACTACCAAATTCACTATCCGAATAATCAGAACTTTCAGAAATACATGAAACATTTTTAACTCTTCTGTGTATTCAAAAAAAGAAAAGAATATATAAGTATAACAACGATGCGATTTAATGGTTTATATGCATCGGAGTAAAACTTTGCCAACGGATGTGTACCTCTTGATTTACCGGATATGAACCAAAATTCACCGATATGACGTAACTCATTGTTGACGCCATACTAGTCATTTAGCGTGGGCTTCATCCAGCAATATTTAGTGACTAATCATTTTCCTCTTTGCTCTGCCTGTACATGAGATTGCGTATTGAATCTTTTACACCTTTTTATCTGTTTGTCGAGAAAAGAATTTTTTTTATTCTCTATTACATTATTTATTTATATTGTTTATTTATCTTTATTTATTCATATTATTTAGGTTTTTTTTTTTACTTTACTTATCTTGATATTTAGAATTAGTATCACTGAATGTGCTAATTAGGGTTAACTAGGAAACTAAAAAGTTTATTTGTACTTGTAGTTTATATTTAATTTGACTATTTGTTTATCCTTAGATTAATTAGATCTTATTACTATCTATAATCTGAAAGATTTTAATTCCGATTTCCAGCTTCGTACTAACTTGGGAAATTGTTTTCTTTCCTTTTTTTTACATTTCGTTTGTATATCATTTCAATTTTGAATGATATTCCTCATTATTCAATGGTATATTGAACTTGATAGTTTTAAATTTATTGGTGGCATCTAATAAAAATCGTGGAACATCTTCATTATATTGAATCTTATAAATTTTTTCTGCTTTGTTTTGTGCTTTTTTGGCAGTTTGTACAGAATTTTGTTACTATTACTAGATTTTGAAAGAATTCCATTTTATCTCACTGTTTTACAAAGAGGGTTCTCTTTATTGGTGATTCCATGATCAAATACTTGAATAAGTATATATCTGTTGAATCACTTGACTTTCATTGGGACATTGTTTCCCATCCTGGTGCAACTATTAAAGGATTAGCTAGTAGTATTTCTGTACACAAAAATTATGACTGGGTCTTAGTACATATTGGCACAAATATTATTGACCAAAATGGATTATTAACCTTCAAGAGGACGCGTGTATCTGACAGATACAACTGCTTACTATTTTTTTAGTTTCTTTACTTTACGTATAGATGGCGCAACCAGGCTACATCTATCTTCCGCTTTTATAAGCATGCATCAGCCAGTAATATTACTTCGTTTTTCCAGTCGGTGAAGCGATGTTTTTTTAAGAATTTTATCTGTGAGATATACCGCGCCCATCTACGTAAGTATTGAACTTTGTATTTAAATATAAAATTATCATGATGTAACTAGTATTAACATATCTTTTTAACGTATTTGAAATGTTGAACATCATATTTGCAAAAATGTACCGTTAACTGTCATTTGTATCTGTGAGATACGCGCGCCTACTTATGCAACATGTGAATTCCTTGTTTCCCCATGAAGTCCTAAAACAGTATAAAAAGCGTAACACTGAGGACACTTCCTTGTGGAACACCTTCAGCTTGGATAAAAGGATCGGAATAAAAATTACCGACACAAACACGAAATATCCGAGTAGCCAAAAAATTTTGAATAAAAACAGGGAGATTTCCTCTAAAATCCAAATTTAAAAGTGTTTGAAGAATACCGCAACGCCACGTATGATCGTAAGCCTTTTCAATATCGAAGAAGATGGAAACAAGATGATTCCTGCGAACAAAGGCATTACGAATTTGTGTCTCCAGAAGAACTATGTTATCAAATGTTGAGCGTCCTCGTCGGAAGCCACTCTGCAACGGCGAAATATATCCATGTTTCTCCAATTCAAACATTAGTCGGGCATTGACCATACGCTCGAGAGTTTTGCACATACAACTAGTCAGAGCGATTGGTCTATAATTCAGAGGGTTGGCAGGATCTTTTCCGGGTATAAGAATTGGAATCACTATAGCCTCGTACCATTTTGATGGAAACTTTTGTTCAATCCATATTCTGTTAAACAGTTTTAACAAATTGAACAGTGAAACTTCATCCAGATGGCGAAGCATATTATAAGTGATTCCATCAGGACCTGGGCTAGTATCATGGGTGTGAGACAAAGCTTTTCTTAACTCAAGCAGCCTAAAAGGACTATTATATGCAAGATATCTGCGGGTCGTGAAATTCAAACAATTTTCTTCTGCTCGATTCTTAGTCGCTAGAAATGTAGGACTATAAGAATCATAGGCGGAGACTTTTTCAAATGCTCGCCCGGGCATATTAGCAACTTCCAGAGGTGAGGAAGATATTACATTTCCTGATTTCAACACAGGAAGTGAAAATTCAGGGTAAATTCCATTGGCTGCTTTGACTTTTTTCCATAATTTTTTACTAGACGTAGAATATGTGATAGATGAAACGTATTTCATCCATGATTCCCTCTGACTAATCCGTCGAATTCGGCGTGCATAAGCTTTAGCTCGCTTAAATGCGACAAGGTTTTCCGTAGTGGGATACCTGCGAAATTTATTCCAAAGATGCTTCTGTTTCTTGTAACTGTCATGGCAAGATTGATTCCACCATGCTCTGCGGAATTTCCGTATACGGGGTGAACACTTAGGGATACTTTTGTTTGCGACTTTCATAATGCAGTCGACGACGCACTGTACTGCTGTCGAGATATCTGCATTGTTAATCATAGTTTCAGTAATCTTTGCTCGTTGAGTGAAACCAGTCGAATCCACTCGCTGGAATAAAAATCGAGGTGGACTTTGAATAACACTACCACTATCAGCTTGGGAAACTACAATTGGAAAATGATCACTATCATGCAGATCATTTTTAACTGCAAAATTTAGAACCGGCAAAAGCACTGGCGAACATATGGCAAGATCTAAACTATGGAAAGTACGCGTGGGTTGGTGAAAGTAAGTTTTTTCTTCATTATTGAGCAGGCATAGGCAATTATTTGTGATAAACCGTTCGATTTGTAGCCCACGGGAATTTGTACTAACAGAACCCCACAAGGTAGTATGGCCATTAAAATCCCCGAGTAAAATAAATGGTGCAGGGAGTTGATCCACTAACTTATCAAGATCTTGCTGTCTGACTGAAGCATTGGGTGGCAAATAAATACAACTAACTGTAACAAGTGTTCGTAGATGCACTTGAACTGCTACAGCCTGTAAATCAGTATGAAGTGTGAGAGGTGTGCTAGGAACGGAATTGGAGGTTAAAATGCAGACGCCCCCAGAATTATGGGATTGGTTATCGGCGTCTTTCCGCACAGTATTGTAACCTCGTAATTTTAGGGGGATATTTGGCCTCAAGAAAGTTTCTTGAAGGCAGAAACAAGCAGGATGAAATTCATTCAGAATGGTTCTGATTTCAAATAATTTCGACCGAATGCCACGACAGTTCCAAGACAGGATAAAACCCATTAAGAAAAGTTTGCCGCTTGAGAAGTTGTAGGAACGTTAGGTTGAGTTGGTGATAAATCGCAACTCATTTTCACATCTTCATCTGATGGATGGAATGCAATGAGGTCGGGACTTTTGGGCCTGCCACCAAAAATGGATGACAAATCCTTATGGACAATGCCCTGACTCGCAAGTCCCAGAGCGACAGAGCTATTCAAAGATGATTTTTTAAAGACTGGTGGTATATCTTCTTTAGAAAGGCCACGTTTGGAAAGCCTCAGTTTCAGAGAATTGTTAGCTTTTGATTTAGGTCTGGATGTATCTTTTTTCCCAGATTCTTCGACATTTGTTATTGAATTCTCAATATCAGAATCGGATGGGTACAGGAACAATTTATGCAAAATTGTTTTTTTGCAGCTGAAGCATAGGTTAATCCAGGTGTGGGTATCTGAGCAATCACTTTACGTCTAGCCTCAGGGTATGGTATATCCTCTTTAAATTTCACAGAGACGATTTGTTTCTCTAATATCCATCGTTCGCAAGATCGAGAAAAGGATGAATGATTGCCCTTGCAGTTCACGCATTTTTCTTCAGCGGAGCATTGCTGGCTATCGTGACCTTTCTCTGCACAGCGGGGGCAAGTCAGTGTCCAGCGGCAGTAAGATTTCGAGTGTCCAAATCGTTGACATTGGAAACAGCGGAGAGGATTTGGAATGTATGGTCTTACGGCCAATTTCATATAGCCGACTTTGACGCGTTCTGGCAATTTAGGTCTGTTAAAAGTGAGGATAAAATGTTTAGTAGGAAGAAGTTGCCCATCTCGTCGAATAGATATACGGCGCACATGTGTCACTCCTTCGGGCTTCAATTCATGAGTGATTTTTTCTAATGTATCGTTAAATAATTCGCCGCATGTTATAACACCCTTTGAGGTATTTAGTGTTGTGTGAGGACTAACACTGACAGCAATTGTTGAAAGAGATGTCAATTTGAGTATCTGCTGAGCCTGCTTGCGGGAATTGACCTCCACAAGCAAGTCTCCAGAACGAAGTTTACGTGTTGAAGTGACTGAACCAAGAGCTCCTGAAATGGCCTTTTCAACAAGGAATGCTGACACATTGTGAAATGTTTCATCATTTGTAGATTTACGTTTGAGTATGAAAAATTTATCGAAATGTGCGATAAAAGAGTTTACTGACTTTTGTTGCTCACCGAAGGGAGCAGATTTAGGTTTGCCCATATGACATTGCTCAAGATTCGGGCCCGACGGCACCGCCCACCACGGAGCCCAACAAGAGAAGGCAGCCACCGGCTCTGGATATTTCCAACCTCGGTACTTACCCTAGTGCTAATCGGTACCTATACGCTGGGAGCTACCCCCGGGGACAGTGACCACCCTTAACGCTAAGCCCAAGGAGTAGCCCCTTCGCTTGATCCCTAGCAAACTAACCACTCAGGTGGCCAGCAACCAGCCGATTGATACACCGGGGACCACAGTGCATCACCCGTCTAATGGGTCGCCACGCACGGCAAACACGTGGGGGTATTTGCTGTCCATGAGAAGCAAGAAGCAAACAGAGCGGCGACAGCTTCTCATGGAGAGCTCCCTCGCCTACCCTCGAGGGAAAGAAGAAAAAAGGAGACAGCAGAAGACGTAGTGAAGAGTAAAACGTAAAGGGAGTAAAGATCCCTGGGTACCTCGGGATTGGGACACCCATACTCACCTATAGTAGATGAGCCCCTGAGGGGGAAGTTTAGACCGAATACCGCGACAATTCCAAAAGAGGTAGGTACCCATTAAGAGACTGGTTTAGAGGATAAATGAGAAGAAACAATTGTTGGAGTTGCCAGGTCTTCGCAACTCATTTCAAGCTCAGATTCATTCTCAGATGGATGTAATTTTATATCTGGGTTATTCAGCTTGCCACCAAAGACGGACGTCAGGTCCTTGTGGACTTTACCTTGTGTAGCTAGTCCCAAGGCTACGGAATTTTTTGATGTCGATTTCTTTAACTTTATTGGCAGGTCGTTTTATTTAAGCCCGCGTTTTGCAAGCTTTAGTTTCATTGATTTGCTAGATTTGATTTTATGTTTATTTGTTTCCAGTTTGCAAGTTTCAGGAGCACTTACTGTTGATTTTTCAGTGTCAGAGTCGGATGGTTTCTCAGGTGAATTGGTTTGAGGTTTACTTTTGATACAGTTTGGGCATGAGCAATTCACACAGAATGTTTTTTGGACGGCAGATGCATAGCTTAAGCCTGGTGTTGGTGTTTCAGCTAAGACCTTTCTCCTAGCTTCAGGATAAGATATGCTTTCTTTTATTTTAAGTGTTATAATTTGCTTCTCGAGAGTCCATCGTTTGCATGCCCGTGAAAAAAATGAATGTGCGCCATCGCAGTTCACACACTTTTCTTGTGCGGTACACTGCTGGCTGTCATGGCCTTTCTCAGCGCAGCGGGCGCATGTGACAGTCCCGCGGCAATTTACCTTTGAGTGGCCGAAACGCTGACACTGGAAGCATCTCAAGGGATTTGGAATGTATTGTCTCACTGGAAGTTTCATATACCCGGCATAGATATATTCTGGTAGTTTAGGAGAATGGAACGTCAGTATAAGATGTCCATCTCGCCGAATAGTTATGCGGCGTACATGTGTCACTCCTTGACCCTGTAATTCCTTCAATATTTCCTCAAGCGGCACATTAAACAATTCGCCGCAAATGATCACGCCCTTTGAATAATTCAATGCTACATGTGTTTGGACAGAATTGGGTATTGTGGCCAGCGCTTTTAACTTTAAAATTTGATGCGATTGCTTCTTTGTACTAACCTGCACCAGCAAATCCCCTGAACGCATTTTGCGAATCGAGGAGACCTCGCCAACTGTTGCAGAGATAGCCTTCTGAACAAGGAAAGGCGAAACTGAGTTGAAAGATTCGTTATTGTCTGATAATCGTTTTATTACAAAATAAGTGTCAAATACAGGAAGATTTTGAGAAAGTTTCATTGTTCTTTGTTGCCCACCGAAGGGAGCCTTTTTAGGAGGAGCCATACGATATTAAAGAAGATTCGGGCCCGACGGCACCGCCCACCACGGAGCCCAACAAGGGAAGGCAGCCACCGGCTCTGGCCATTCCCAGCCTCGGCGCTTACCTTGGTGCTAGCCGGAACCTATACGCTAGGAGTTACCCCCGGGGACAGTGACCACCCTTAACGCCAAGCCCAGGGAATAACCGCTTTGCTTGATCCCTAGCAGACTAGCTACTCAGGTGACTAACTACCAGCCGATTGATGCACAGGGGACCATTGTGCACCACCCGTCTTTCTAATGGGTCGCCACGCTCGGCTAACACGTGGGACATTGGCTGTCCATGAGAAGCAAGAAGCAAACAGAGCGGCGACAGCTTCTCATGGCCAGCACCCTCGCTTGCCGTCGAGGGAAAGAAAAAAAGGTGATAGCAGAAGGCGCAGAGGAGAGTAAACCTAAAGGGAGTAAAGATCCCTGGGTACCTCGGGATTGGGACACCCGTACTCACCTATAGTAGGTGAGCCCCTGAGGGGGTCGTATGTGCAGTAGATAAGCGTACTAGACTGTCAAAGTATAATTGCTTAAAGTGCAAAAACTATTTATGTTTGCAGCATGCTTCATTTATCTGTCTATCATGCAGCAAAAAAATTTAGACAACTTAAAATAATAACGGAATGTCTTAGAATGTAACAAAATGGAACTTACTGCAGTTATAGTATTTTTTAATTAACTAATAATTGTAAAATATGTAATTTTTTCGAAAATATACTGTGCTTTGTACGTACATGTTGTATTGTAATAAACAGGTGAAAAACTAATACAATCTGGCTCTCTATATAACATGTATCTGTGAGATACAGCGCGCCCATCGACTTTATTTTTTGGGCGCGCCTTCTTAAAGGTTAAGAATGAAAACTAAGTTAACATTTCGAGAAGATACTCAAGATTTCAAATTTCCAATAATTTTTTCCTTTAGATCATCCTGTTGTTACAAGTTTGATTATATCTAAACATAAATAACTTTTGCACTGTGGTATTCAGACGTTAATTGCAAGTCTTCGAGAAAAATATTGGATTTTGAAGGCCAGGAAAGGAATTAGAAAGGTTATACGTAAATGTGTTATTTGCAAAAGATTCAGTGCCAGGCATATTGAAGCAATGTTTGCTCCTCTACCTGAAGATCGAATCAAGGATGCTTCGTATTTTGAAGTCCCTGGAATAGATCTGGCTGGACCAGTCTTCTTGAGAGATGGAAGCAAATCATGGATTGTTTTATTTACCTTATACATCTTGAATTAGTAACATCACTTACAACTGACAAATTCCTTCCCTCTTTACGTCGGTTTATCGCAAGAAGAAGACCTTCTACAATCTATACTGATAACGGTTCTAATTTTCATGGATCCAATCAAGCTCTGAGAAGAGTGGATTGGCAAAAAATAAAAAAAACTACACATCTGTGTCAAGAATACAGTGGAAATTCATCCGGCCCAGCTCGCCATGGTGGGGTGGATTCTGGGAAAGATTGATTGGCCTAATGAAAACCATCTTAAGAAAATTCCTCGGCAAGGCTTGCTTAAAATATGAGGAACTTTCATCGATCTTTTGCGATTGTAAGAATGTTATTAATTCCAGACCAATAACTTATGTTTCTGAAGACCTGGGACTCCAACCACTGACTCCAGCGATGTTTCTGAGAGACCTTAAAGAGAGTGGAGTTCCAGATATGGATCAAATCGAATCTTCAAGTTTGCAAAAAAGATATCTTTGAATGCTATTGAAATAATACTTCAAAAATATAGTGCTTTGCCCACTGAGGTATCGCTTCATAACTTAGGAGCAAGAACAATTTTCTGGAGTATTGTTCCAAGAGAATTTGATTTCAATAGAAAGGAGTAAAAGGAATCAGAGTATCATTTACAGCCACTAAACTATAAGATTTGACTTATAAACTGTGCATTCAAAGAACTGTGTTATTATTAAACGTTTCTTTTTTGCAATTCTTACCAGCCATCTTAGAAGAATTATCTTGCAAGAGATGGCTTACATTTAAATAAATGGGATAATAAGCTGCTTGTAGATTGTTTTCTGGGACACTTAACAGGGTGCATTTCACCTGATATAGCAGCTAAAAAGTTATGTATGAATACATTGTGTATTATTATTTTTTTTTTCACGATGAGTTTAAAAATCATGCAAGCCTAAAGTCGATAAATTATAATTGGTTTTTGTTTTATTTTCACAGAAAACACAGAATACTGATTTTTCTTTTGATGATTCAGAGTTACCTTTTTGTCATCTTTTCCTACATTATTTGGATGGTTGGTTGGTTGTTTTATTGGCACAAGAGCCAGTAAAGGCTATACTGCGCCAGACGTATGGTTAAGAAAATACATAATTTGGAAGAATTATCTCGCAAGAGATGGGTTACATTTAAATAAAGGGGGTAATAAGCTGCTTGTAGATTGTTTTCTTGGATACTTAACTGGCTGCATTTCAGCTGATATAGCATCTAAAAAGGTCACATATGAATACATTGTGTGTTATTATTTTTTTTTTCACAATGAGTTTTAAAATTCATACAAGCCTGAAATTGATAAATTATAATTGCTTTTTGTTTTACTTTCACAGATTGTAAAGACTCAGTCTTCCAACACTGGTTTTTCCTTCATGATTCAGAGTTTCCTTTATTGTAATCTTTCCCTACAACATCTGTTTCTTCTGCTCGGCCAATGCAAGAGTCAGCAAGGCTAATTTCTACATCTATGCAACAGTCAGCCACTCTGCTCACGAAGGTTATTTATTCTCTCCCGTTTTCAAGAGATAATATTCAATTCCTACTTCCAGTGATGCCATGGATTCTATTCTCTGTTTAATGGAAATGTTTTTGTAGTATTCCCACATCAAATTAATTAAATCATAAATTTGAAATACATCCCCGATTCGATTAATGGAAATTTTGTGCACCTTTTGTTTCAAAACTGAAAATGCAATTGGAGGTAAAATAAATTCTAGAACAAATAAATATAACAAGGGCAAAATGATTTGCACAATATATTGAAAGTTATAATGTATGTGATAGAGTATGGTTTCTACCGACTTGGAATTTCAGAAGGAAATTTAAAACAATTATATGCCAGATCTCAATTCACTTTAAGCTTAAGAACTTTGTTAGAATTGAAGATATTCCAGACCACGAAATTTCTCTCTGGTCCGTTGCAATTGCTCAGCCCAGTGGAAGCAACCAAGGATTTGTCAAATGATATGTTAAACAAATGCCAAAATATGAAATATCTTTGTATGAAAAATGTAATAAAATGCATTTCCAAATGTCATTCAAGCCTACTACACTGCAACAAGTAGTTTAATTTTAATTTCCGATTTTTTTTTATATGAAAACTTTTTCCCCTTTATAAGAAAGGCATAAATTTTGTTTTGTACCACTTTCATTTTTCTTTACATATTTTGAATAATTTTTTAATGGTACCCTCATTATTTTTTCAGAACAACAATTCAAGTGATTTTAATTCTAGTTAGATTAGTTAATTTTCCTTTTCATTTACAATTTCTTTCTTTTTTTTTTTTTTTGTTAACAATATCAAATGTTCAAATGAGAGTTTAAAAAGTTTTAAATAAAATTCTTATATTTTGGTATTGCAATAACATTTGTGCAGTTATTTTTATTTCGATATGAGGCTAAAAAAAGTTAGCAGAATATATTTATTGTAAACTTCAAAACAAAACTTTCCTTAAAACTTGAGATTATGTAGGCATTTTTGAAACATGTTTTAACACGGGGGGGAGGGGCTGCTCAGTTACGTCATTTTCAGATCATGAGATTATGTCCATGTAATCCTTTTCATCGAAGTTTATCTTTGGAACTTTCAACTTCCTAGCTATGCCTCTACTTTTCATTCTTGTTTTTAAAACACTCTGTAAACCAAGTTCTCTTTGAATTTTAAGTTTATCACTTAGCCTGGATAAAACGATATTTTCTGGAGCAGCAAAGTACCCATTTCTTTGAATAATCGGGTCTATAACATTCTTGAGATCGTCAGTGAAATAGATAAAATAATACGAGATAAAATTAAACAGATGTTTGGAACCATACGTACATGATGGTTTTAACTTAATATTAAACCACACATACTCATACACTTTTACAATGTACACAACCACCGTCTTAAGATTTTCAGTTGCCACATACAATCGAAACAAGAAATTGGCAAATGTCAACCACCTGGAGTGAGCAAGTTTTCCAGGATTTCTTAAAGATAAATCTAGTGAGCAATTTCCACTTGATATAGCGAAACACATATCCAATAAATATTTTTGATCTGTACTTAAATCATTTTTTTCTTCCAGAAGAGGAAGGTTATTTACAATTGGCAAGAAGGTAACCGCAGGAGGACTAACACAGTTTTCTAGCTGCTGACTTATTTTGCCTTTAAACTCATTGGGTCCTTTCGTTTTACCATCTAAGAGACAAAAAAGATGTCGCAATGGTAGCTCATTACAATGGAATAAACAAATTAACCATTGTAAAGGTCTTCCTATTTCCTTTCCCATCAAAGAAATTACACCATTATTATACCCAGTGTTTACAACGGTTCCATCACACCCAACAGCAGTAAAGTTCAAAAGTTGTTTGTTGTATTCTCTATCTTTAAGAAATTCCAGTTATTGTCTGCTATGTCTTTTCCGGTGCCAGATTTAGGTGTTAATGGCCTAAAAACTTTGAGTTTGGTTCCTCTATTTGTGAAACGTGCACTTCTGAGATAACTTTTTTATACAACTTACTACCTCTCTTTTCTTGAACAATTGTTATGTCTTTTCTCCCATCAAAAAACAATCCTATATTTTCGGTTATCTGATTATAACGATTATCTTTAATGAGAATTCTTCGATTTTTTGATCTTGCTCTTCTTATTTTTCAGCCTGTTTATTACATAGGTTTTGTCTTCTTTTGTGATTTCCTCCAAGTATTGTAAAGCAGAACTACCTATAGCTACAGTAGCTCTATCGGATATCCCGATACGATCAGCAATGGAAGCAACAAATGACAACTTAGTATGCATTTGAGTGCTTTTCTCTTCGTTCAGTTTCGATGGATCTGGTAGTTTTATCTCTTCTTGTCTATTTGATGGATCTGGTTGGTCTGTTCTTGTGTGTGCTCTCTCTTAAAGAATACTGTTGCTCTGTCAATAACGATTTCTTGCACATTAGTATTTTTTGCACGTTCTTGATTAAACTTAACTATTCTCTGTAGATGCTTACTTTTTCTTCCTTCTCTCTTCCTCAAAGCGCTTCAGATAGCTACATCAATGTTACCTATAATCATTTTCCTGTTACAGCATCGATCGTTTAGAACCTTGTATTCCATAACTGACCCTTTTTTTAAACACTAGTCAACAATATCAAATAAACGTCTAACGTCTCTAAATTCTGTGAGGTTGAAATTAAACTTACCTGAACATTTTCTGCTTTTAAACTTTAATAAATTCTTGTATTTAGCATGATAAGCTCTAATCATTTGTGAAATTCTTTTGCTAGAAACAACGGGAATAGAACCTCTTGACCATATTTGTTCTATTATGGGAACTAAAGTGTTACATATTTCGCTTACAGAAGCATCCTTCTTTGAAGAAATTTTGAGGTTATGTCTAATAAAACAGTAGCACTAGATTCGTCATTAGTGTGTTCAACTTCAAGCAAACCATTAAATTTCCCAAAAATAGAACACTCCAATACTTGTCTTGTCATCACTAATTTAGACTAGACTAATTAAAACTATGCTGACGATAGCGATATTCTAACTGATGATGATAATTTATTTTACTCGCCAAAAAGAGCGGAAATGATACACCAACTCCGATTAAAGAATTTAAAGGATTGACATATAAAGACTTTAAAAAATCATCGGATTCTGATTTGGATTTTTTGGATTTTATTGGCACAAGAGCCATGGTATTGACTAAGCTGCGCCAAACTGTATTTATTTTAGGATTAAAAATATAATTTCAACTTTAAAAAAGCAATGTAAAAGAATGAAAAAGATGAAGATTACTTAAATATGGGGGTAAAAACCTACTGATTTCAAAAAAGCAAAAAGATTAGCATGTGGTATTCTATCAAGCAAATGTGAAAGTGTGGAGTTGTTAAAATAATATAAACGTTGGGCACTAAAATTTGGACATTCACTGAGAATATGGTAAACAGACATGGTGCAATTGCATTGAGAGCACATTGGTGCCGCTTCTCCAAAAAGTAGATGGCGATGGGTGAATCTGGTATGACCTATCCGCAAACGGGTTAAGATAGTGTCTGCTTTTCTATTTGGAAGACAAGGCCAATGTTCAACACGAGGTTTAACACTATGAAGTTTGTTTTCTGTTAACAGATCCCATTGAGTCTGCCATTTTGAGAGGTAGAGAAAGTTATGTGTTTTTTTAAATCACTCACAGGGATACTAATATTTGCTGTAGAAGTAGCCGATTTGGCGGCACTGTCCGCCTTCTCGTTGCCCCCAATACCTACATGAGAAGGCACCGAACATAATAAAATAGTAAATCCACGAGAGGAAAGTCTATTAAATAGGTTTAAAATCTTTAAGACAAAAGGATGATTTTTAGAATGAGGATGAGAGGATTTTAGAGACTGTAAAACACTTAATGAATCTGTGTAAATTATATATTTATCTTGCAGACAGTCGGATATTTTTTCTAGGGCAAATAGAACAGCAGTTATCTCCGCTGTGAAAACTGAACAAGAAGGATTGATTTTAAACGAGAAGACTGCGTTTTGGAAAACCACAGTAATTGAGACACTATCATATGTTTTTGATCCATCTGTGTATATTGCAATATAATCATTATAGTGATGCCTATGTTCATTAAAAAATTTTCTATAAATAGAATCTGTAGTGTCAGATTTGGTAAACCCTTCAAATGGATTTAAGTATTCTATATTAGGAATTGCCCATGGAGGAAAAATGTTGTCCACTTGCGGTGTTGCCTGCAGGTGAAGTAGATTTAGGTCCTTGAGAATATTATGAATTCTAGTAAAATATACAGGTATAAAAAATTTTCGTGCTTCTTGTATTCGAGTTAAGAATGGCCGGAGTTTAAAATTATGGAAAGGATGTTGTGTATTTGATTTAGTTCTAAAATAATAGTGCAGAGATAGTATTTCTCGCCTAAATTCAAGGGAAGTCTCAAAGCAATCAACATATAGGCTCTGAACTGGAGAGGTCCTAAAGGCTCCTGAACATAGTTTCAGAGCATTATGGTGAACAGGGTCTAATTTCTGTAAAACAGTTTTTCTGGCTGACCCGTAAATAACACAACCATAATCGAGCTTGGATAGAACGAGAGCTTTGTATATTTTAAGCATGGATGGTCGATCTGCTCCCCAAGCCGTAGTTGACAAAACTTTTATTATGTTTAATGCTTTTTCACATTTTTTACGCAATATTTTTACGTGAGGGAGAAAAGTAAGCTTCTTATCAAAGGTAATACCTAGAAATTTAACTTCATTTTTGAATGGTATAATTATTTCATTTAGTTTTATTTCAGGATCCATGTGTAGATTTCTTTTTCGACAAAAGTGGATACCAGTAGTTTTTGAAGCCGAAATGGTAAAAATATTGGCATTGCACCATTGTGTTATATTATTTACAGCAGTCTGCAACTGTCTCTCTATAAAACCCATATGCATCCCTGTACAGGAGATGTACAGGTCGTCAACATATAAGTAACCTTTCACAGAAGGGGGAAGTTGTTTTAAAATATTATTAATTTTTAAAATAAAAAGAGTCACACTTAAAATAATACCTTGAGGAACTCCCTCTTCCTGAATACAATAGTCAGAGTATTCAGATTCTACTTTGACACGGAACTTCCTCAATTTTAAAAATTTTTGAATAAAAATGGGTAAGTTGCCCCTTAATCCGAGGTCGTGTAAATCCTTTAAAATGCCGAATCTCCAGGTCCGATCATACGCCTTTTCAATGTCAAAAAATATCGCAACCAGATGTTTCCTTTGTAAAAAAGCCAGACGAATATCAGTTTCTAGTGCGAGTAGGTTATCAAGAGTACACCGAGATTTCCTAAAACCACTTTGATGAGGATGAAGGAAATGATTAGTCTCCAAATGGTAGACGAGTATTCGATTAAGCATTTTTTCTAAAAGCTTGCATATACAACATGTTAAAGCAATTGGACGGTAATTTTCTGGGTTTTTAGGATCTTTTCCAGGTTTTAATATCGGGATTACTATAGCTTGCTGCCAGAGAGTAGGGAAGTACTGCTCATTCCAAATACGGTTGTACAATAACAGTAAAGCTTTTTGGGATTCGACTGTCAAATTTTTAATCAAGGAATAGTTAATATTGTCGGGCCCCGGTGAAGAGTCACGGGCACTGGCGAGACATGACTGAAATTCGGAGAAAGTAAAATTACAATTATAGGGTAAATCAGCTCGGGAATAAAATTTTAGTTTTTGATCTTCAGCTTTTCTTTTATAATTTAAAATTGGAAGAGGATAATTCTGGCTGCTAGATGTAAGTGCCAAGGTCGAAGCAATAGAATTTGCTATGGTTAGGTTAGGTTATTTCTGATTTTGTGGCACAAGAGCCATATCAGGCTATGCTGCGCCAAACATTTGGTTGAAGATAAAAAATATTCAGTGAAATTCTAAAAAGTTAAAGTAAAATTTGCAAAAACCATGAAATGTGGAGAAAAAATTGAACAAGTTAAATAAAATGGAAAACACCAATTTCTTTCAAGAAAGTAAAAATATTTGGGTGGGGATGTTCTCCCACCAAGTCACGAATATTTGAAGATGATTTACCGAATAAACGTAATCGATGAGAATTAAAAATTGGACATTCTGATAAAATATGAATAACAGTTAAATTAACATCACACGCATTACAGACTGGACATCGCTCACCAAATAGAAGATGTTTATGTGTGAGGCGAGTATGGCCAATGCGAAGCCGAGTCAATTTGACGTCCAACTCGCGTACTGGAACTACCGGCCACAAAGTGATGTCAGGCTGAATAGAATGCAGCTTATTAGAAATCTGCAAATCCCATGATTCTTTCCATAAATAAAAAATACGTTGAGAAATATATTTTTTTAAATCTGTGTACGGAATAGCTCGTTGTAGAGAAGTGGATGCTGTCTTTGCTGCAGCATCAGCAGATTCATTGCCAACAATGCCAACATGGCCAGGTAACCAACAAAATAAAATTTGGTAGTTCTGAGCTTGCAAATCTCTCCAAAGATGTAGGATATCTACAGCTAGTGGATGTGTTTTAGTATGAGGATGGCTGAGGGCCTCCAGAGCACTCATACTATCAGAATAAATGCAGAATTTGTGGTAAGTGAGGTTAGAAATTTTTTCAAGAGCAATCATAATTGCCATTAGTTCAGCAGTTAAAACTGAACACAAAGTACTCAACTGAAAGCTGCCTGTGTCCTCAGCAATGACGACAGCACAACCTACTTGATGAGCTGTCTTTGAGCCATCCGTAAAAACAGGAATGTGTGTAGAATATTCATTGCGGTGATATAGAAAAAGTTGTTGAAAGACAACAGATGAAGTGGTAGACTTGTCATAAGCGAGAAAAGGGTTAAGATATGATATTTCTGGGATATCCCAGGGTGGCAAAGCATAAGCGTTAGTATTATGAACCTGCAGATTTAAAATATTTACATCATCAAAAGCTCTTTTTACCCTTTCACGAAAAGGTAGGATATTAGAAGGACGTGCATTATATAATCGCCCCAGGTCAATGGGTAAATTAATTCTACGAATAGGGTGATTGATAGAGGATTCAATACGGAAAAAATATAGTTCAGATAATTTTTTCCGTCTCAGATAAAGTGGAAGTTGATGACAAATCACATATAAACTATGAACTGGTGATGTACGAAAGGCTCCAGAACATATACGCAAAGCACTGTTGTGTACTGTGTCTAAATTTCGGAGAACACCAGAACGAGCTGTACCATATATTTCGCATCCATAATCAATTCTCGACAGAATAACAGACTGATAGATACGAAGTAAAGATGTTCGATCTGCCCCCCATCTTGTAGTCGAGAGAACTTTTAGGATGTTGAGGGATTTTTCACACCTCTTTCGCAGATGAAGAACATGCGAAAGGAAAGTGAGTTTCCGGTCAAATATGACCCCTAAGAAACGTACTTCCTCAACGACTGGAATATCAACACCTCGAATTTGTATTACAGGATCAGGATGGAGACTCCGTTTCCGACAAAAGTGTACACAGCGGCTCTTTTCAGGGGAAAGCGTGTGTCCATTCTCATCACACCATGAAATGAGTTTGTTAACAGACCTCTGAAGTTGTCGCTCTATTAAAACCATATTAGACCCCTGGCAGGAGACTTGTAGATCATCCACATATAGTGTTCCACAAACGGATGATGGTAAAACATGAATAATTTGGCTTATATGGAGAATAAAAAGGGTGACACTCAAAACACTTCCTTGAGGAACACCCTCACTTTGAATAAAATGATGAGAAAATGTATTACCAATACGGACTCGAAATGTCCGAAATTTTAAAAAATTTTGAATAAAAACTGGCAAGTTACCTTTAAAACCAAAATCACCTAAAGTACGGAGGATGCCATACCGCCACGTACGATCGTACGCCTTTTCTATATCGAAGAATATAGAAACTAGATGGTTTCTCCGGACGAATGCATTTCGAATTTGAGATTCAAGCATAACCAAGTTGTCATTGGTAGAACGTCCTCGACGGAAACCACTTTGGAAAGGTGAAATATACCCATTTTTCTCCAGTTCATAGAGTAAACGGGCATTTACCATGCGTTCGAGCGTTTTACAGAGACAACTAGTTAAAGCAATTGGCCTATAGTTTGAGGGATTGGTAGGAACCTTTCCAGGTTTAAGGATAGGTATCACAATGGCTTCATACCATTGTTCAGGAAAAGTTTGCTCACTCCAGATTCTGTTGAACAGGTTCAGTAGATGCAAAAGAGAGGTTTCGTCTAAATGGCGAAGCATACTGTAGGTAATCCCGTCGACACCTGGGCTAGTATCTCGAGTACGAGAAAGAGCGTTCCTTAATTCCACTATCTTAAAGTTATTGTTATAAGAGAGGACCATGCGGGTTCTAAACTTCAAAGGCACTTGTTCAGCTTGTCTCTTAATCGCACGAAAAGTCGGATTATTAGGAACAGAGCTTGAAACATCAGCGAAGGTTTCTCCAATAACATTTGCAATATCAAGTGGCGAGGAATATGAAGCCGTTTCTGTATTTAAGATGGGGAAAGCGAATTCTTTATAAATTCCGTTTGCCGCTTTAACTTTCTTCCACAACTGTGCACTAGATGTATTGGAAGTGATGGTAGATATAAAACTTTGCCAAGATTCTTTTTGACTGCGGCGCCGAATTCGACGAGCATTTGCTCTTGCTCTTTTAAATGCAACAAGATTTTCCGTGGTAGGATACCTGCGGAAAATACCCCAATATTTTCTTTGTTCCTTATAAGCATTACGACATTCATCATTCCACCATGGTTTGCGAAATTTGCGTGGAAGAGGGGTACGCTTTGGAATTGAAGCATCAGCGGCCTTAATAATGCAATCAGTGACATTTTGGACAGCCTCACTAATATCGGCAGATGAAATCATTTCTTCTGTAATCAATGCTAACTTAGTAAATGTAGCCCAATCTGCTTTTTGAAAATGTATGTTGGTGGGCTTTGCATCAAATTACTATTATCATCATGAGAGATGACAAGAGGAACATGATCACTATTATGTAAATCGCTTTCAACTGCCAAATTCAATAATGGGAAAATTGCCGGAGAGCAAATAGCGAGGTCAAGGGAATGGAAAGTACGAGTGGGTTCATGAAAGTATGTCTTTTCGTTGTTATTGAGCAGACAGAGACAGTTATCAGAAATGAATTGTTCTATCTGTCGCCCACGGGAGTTAGTGCTATCCGAACCCCACAAAGTACTATGCCCGTTAAAATCACCAAGCAAAATGAAGGGAGTTGGAAGCTGATCAACCAAAGTATTCAAATCGTCCTGCGAAATAACCCCATTTGGAGGCAAGTAAAGGCAACAGACCGTGACCAAGGATTTGACATGAATCTGCACAGCCACAGCTTGCAAGTTAGTGCGTAGATTAAGGATAGTACTGGGATAAAAGTTGGAGGTTAAAATGCACACTCCACCAGAGAATGATGCACCAGTTTCGTTATCCTTCCTTGCACAATTATAACCTCTTAATTTGAAGTGAATATCTGGTTTCAAAAATGTCTCTTGAAGAGCTACGCAAACAGGATTTGATTTATTAATGAGAGCTTTGATGTCAGTTAGCTTTGTCCGAATGCCGCGACAATTCCACGAGAGAAAGGTACCCATTAAGAGAGTTTTTTAGCTTGGGAATTATAAAGGGCGTTAGTTTGAGTTGGCGTTATTTCGCAACTCATTTCAAGGTCTGGACAATCCTCCAAAAATAGTAGGTAAATCCTTTTGGACTGTCCCCGTAGTTGCAAGTCCCAGAGCAACCGAATTTCGAATATTGGATTTTTTCAATTTTGATTTAAATTTTTCCGAAATCATTTCTTGTGAAAGGCCGTGTTTCGAAAGCTTTAATTTAAGAGCACGTGGAGGCTTTGGTTTTGGTTTACGTTTCGGTGGATCGTGAGATTCAGGAGCACTGTTTGTGGAAGGTTCTGTATCAGATTCGGATGTTTTTGCGGGAGGAACTTTTTCAGCAACAATCTGCACACAATTTTTACATGAACAGTTTTTACAATATGATTTTTTAACAGCTGATGCATAGCTGACCCCAGGGGAAGGTGTCTGTGCCTCGATTCTTCTTTTCGCTTCTGGATAAGAAATTTGTTCTTTTGTTTTCAAAGTTATAATTTCTTTTTCCAACCTCCAACGTGGACATGATCTGGAAAAGGAAGTATGTTCGCCATCACAGTTGACGCACTTTTCAGATGAGGTGCACTGCTGGCTATCATGTCCTTTCTCTGCACAACGGGAGCAAGTAAGTGTCCCGCGGCAGGCGATCTTAGAGTGCCCAAAACGTTGGCATTGAAAGCATCTCAGAGGGTTAGGTATAAAAGGACGCACTTTCAATCTCAGATATCCTTTTTTAACTACTTCTGGCAAAGTAGGCATTTGGAAGGTAAGAACGAGGTGCTTTGTAGGGAGGAGTTGTCCATCCCGCCGAATTGAGATACGGCGTACATGTATCACTCCTTCAGGTTTTAGGTCATTTGTAATTTCTTCAATTGATGTATGAAATAACTCCCCACATGTAATAACACCTTTAGAAGAATTAAGAGATGTATGCGCGCTTACAGAAATGGGAATTGTAGCCAATGCTTTCAGTTTGAGAATTTGATTAGATTGTTTTCGAGAATTAACTTCCACCAGCAAATCTCCCGAACGAAGTTTGCGAATGGCAGAAACTTCCCCAAGTGTTCCAGAAACGGCTTTTTCTACAAGGAACGGAGAGACCGTGTGAAATGTCTCCTTATTCTCAGAAAGTCTTTTGATGACAAAAAAATGGTCGTAATATTTTTCAGTATTTTTCCGTGTCGTTTGTTGATTTAAGTTTTTAGGCCCCATACGATATGATAAATGATTCGGGTCCGACGGCACCGCCCACCACGGAGCCCAACAAGGGAAGGCAATTACCGCCTCTGGTTATTATCAGCCTCGGCATCCACCCTAGTGCTAATCGGTACCTATACGCTGGGAGCTACCCCCGGGGACAGTGACCACCCTTAACGCCAAGCCCAAGGAGTAGCCCCTTCGCTTGATCCCTAGCAGACTAGCCACTGAGGTGACTAGGTACCAGCCGATTGATACACCGGGGACCACAGTGCACCACCCGTCTTTCAAATGGGTCGCCACGCACGGCAAACACGTGGGGTTTTGGCTGTCCATGAGAAGCAAGAAGCAAACAGAGCGGCGACCGCTTCTCATGGAGAGCTCCCTCGCTTACCGTCGAGGGAAGGAAAAACAGCAGAAAGCAGAAGGCGTAGGGGAGTTTGAACATGAAAGGAGTAAAGATCCCTAGGTACCTCGGGATTGGGACACCCGTACTCACCTATAGTAGGTGAGCCCCTGAGGGGCTAGAATTTGCTATGTCTTTAGTGGATGATAAAGTTACTCCATTATGAATTAAAACAGAAGTGTAGCTTGATGTAGAAATACCCGATGCCCTCTTTACCTTTTTCCATAGCTCATGGCTTGAAATCTTAGAGTTGATACTGGATACAAATTTTTGCCATGAAAGCCTTCGTTTTCGACGTTGTATTCTCCTCGAAACTGCTCTAGTCTTTTTAAAATAAATAAAGTTCGACGCTGTTGGATATCTTCGGAAGATGCCCCATGCTTTCCGTTGCTCTTTGTATGCTTGTTTGCATTCGTCGTCCCACCAAGGTTTGTTTTGCTTTTTTCGTTTACCGGATGATTTCGGGATTGAATCATTTGCCGCCTCAATTATAACATCAACTATGTAATTTAGTGCATCATCTATGGTGGAGGATTGGATTATATCGGGTTGTATATTAGCTAAAATGGTGAATTTTTGCCAATTTGCTGCATTCAGGATGTATTTGGATGGATGGGAGTGATTGTTCGGGTTGCACCTATTGTCTGAAGCAATCAGAGGGAAATGGTCACTATTATACAAGTCATTATCAACTGTTAAATTAAAGAATGGCAAAAGAGATGGAGAACAAACTGCTAAATCAACTGAATGAAAGGTTCTTGTAGGGAGATGAAAATGAGTCTTTTCACCTGAATTTAATAGGCATAAATTGTGGTCTGTAAGTAGTTGCTCGATTTGCAAACCACGGGGGTTGGAATCGGGACTACCCCAAAAAGGACTATGGCCATTGAGATCGCCCAAAATTATGAATGGTGACGGAAGCTGTGAAATAAGATTATTGAGTTCAGATTGAATAACACGTTCATTTGGGGGTAAATAAAGGCTGCAAACAGTAATCAAAGAATGCATCTGGATATGAATAGCAACAGCTTGCAGATTTGTGTTCAGGTTAATAGACATTGAGGGAACGTGGTCAGCTGCAAGGATAGCAACGCCACCTGAAGCTCGATTATGAATATAATGTTTGGAGAACATTTTATAATATCGGATATTGTGTTTATCCGTCTTGAGGTATGTTTCTTGGAGAGCAATACAGGCGGGATTATGTTTGTTGATGAGATCTTTGAGTTCTGATGATTTATTTAGGAAACCACGACAATTCCAGGAAATAAGAGTGGCCATGACGACAAGCACTGAAGTAAAAGAAAAAGGAAAGCCGCCTAAAGGAAAAAAACTAGGAAGATAAATCTTTATCGTCAGCGTCGCTAACGGACATATCATCAGATGGATGGACTTTAAGCAGGGCATCAGTATCATCTTTAACACTGTTGGTTTTTCCGTCTGTTTTATCAGGAGGAATTTTTAAAGTCTTCTTTTGTCAGGGGACCGCTTCGGGAAGGGCTAGAAATATCATGTCCTCTCTTTGCGGCAAGTGCTCGCGCACGTTTAGCTGACAGTTTTTCTTTACGTTTTTGAACGAGATCACTATCTTTCTCGTGCTTTCTAGAATCACGAGCGTTTTTGACACGAGATTTCACAGTTGAATCATTCTCCGAGAATGAAGATGTTTTCGGAATAGATGTAATTTGTTGTGGCGTTATTTCCATATTTGATGAAGTTGTCTCAGGAGGTACTATTGCAGTATTTTGAAGGTCATTATTACCAACTGAGGTAGAGGTAGAAGGTCGTTGATCTATTTGCATAACAGGCTGGTTTGAAATAGTTTGACAAGTGGGAGCAGATGATGAAGCTTTCTCAAATGCTTTTTTTATTTCGAGCAGAGCTAACCAGTCGCTTCGTTTTATGGTTACCATATCGTTATTAGCGGTTTGGGTTATGTTCATTAGGGGAGTGCCTATAGCAGTTGCATTAGTTTGAGAATTTTGCTGATTTGTTTGTACTGAAGGTATAATATTGGTTGTTAGGGCTTCCGAGAAAGAGACACCTGGTTTGGGCATTCTGTCCATTACAATTTTCCTAGCTTCGGGAAAAGATATGTTTTTTGTAATTTTTATTGTTTGTATTTCTTTTTCTATTTTAAATTTTGGGCATGATCTGAAATAAGATGGATGTTCGCCATTGCAGTTTGAGCATTTCGGCGTTAGAGCAGAGCAGTTATCACTTTTATGATCTGGGAGAGAGCATCGGGCACAAATTTCTCTGGTCCCTTTGCAAGCTGTTATTGTGTGTCCGAATTTCTGGCATTTGAAGCAGCGGAGTGGATTTGGTATATATGGCTTAACTGGACAGATTATGTAGGCTATTTGCACAGATTTTGGTAAGACTGGTGTATTAAAAGTTAAAATCAGATGTTTGGTAGGAATTTTTTGGTTATTTTTCTTGATACTTATTCTTTGAACGTCAATTACTTTCTGTTCCCTCACGTTTTCCAAAATGTCTGCTTCAAGGTCTCTCTGGAACTCTTTCTCCGAGATTACACCCTTGGTTTGGTTAAGTGAACGGTGCGCAGTAACAGTGACGGGTATTTCTCCAATTTGCTTCAATTTCATTATGTTTTGAGATTGCTGTTTGTTTTTTATTTCAATTAACAGATTCCCGTTGTTTAATTTTTTGATAGTTTTTACTTCACCTACAACTCCAATAATTGCTTTATGTATCAACAGTGGAGATACTTTTTTCAATGAACTTTGTTCAGATGCAATAACGAAAAATTTAAAATAAGCATTACAATCAGTATAAACATTAAGAGCCATGCGACATTTGAGAAGATTCAGGCTCCAACGGCACCGCCCACCACGGAGCCCTACAAGGGATGGTAGTTACCGGCTTTGGTGATTGCCAACCTCGGCGCTTGCCATGATGCTAGTCAGAACCTATACGCTGGGAGTCACTCCCGGGGACAGTGACCACCCTTAACGCCAAGCCCAAGGAGTGACCCCTTCGCTTGATCCCCTTAAGCAGACCAGTTATGTGCCTGGGATACCGGCCGATTGATACATCGGAGACCGAAATGTACGACCCGTCTAATGGGTCGCCACGCACGGCCAACACGTGGGGTTTTGGCTGTCCATGAGAAGCAAGAAGCAAACAGAGCGGCGACAGCTTCTCATGGAGAGCTCCCTCGCCTGCCGTCGAGGGAAAGAAAAAATACAGCAAAAAGCAGAAGGCGTAGAGCAGTGTGAACAGAAAGGGAGTAAAGATCCCTGGGCACCTCAGGGTTGGGACACCCGTATTCACCTATAGTAGGTGAGCCCCTGAGGGGGGGATTCTGATTTAAATGAGATAAATGAACCGTCAATGCAGACAGACAGCAAAATACAAATGGCCACAAAACGGAAAAGAAAAATGTAAAAATGAAAACAGGCGGGAATCGCCCTAAAGATAAAAGACCGTGCATTTCTCGTAAAGGCAAAGAATGTTGATGCAAGTGAAAACGAAATACGAGAGGAAAATAAGCAACCCTTCGGACCATTGGGAGTATTGGAAACATTTGAAAATATTATCACTAAATATAGGATTGTGGGTAACGCGGTTGAAGAACTAAGAGACTCATTTTTGAATGTTTTGTCAAATTCTTCAGCGACCAAAATGAATTCAACAGATGATAATCAGGGACCAACATTCACAAATGTGGTTAAAAATCTAAACAGTGATGGCATAGTGAAAAAAAAATTCCATTAAAAGCAGGTTTAACTTTTATTAGAAGGATCCAAGCCTCCAAAAAGCTGTTGGTGGGGGAAGAAAGGAGTCAAATACAACAAAAAATGATAAACCCGAATAAAAACGATAATAAAAGGAAACCTGCCTACACTGGTGGTTAGACCAATTACAGAGACAATAGACTCATCGATTAACCCTTTCGCGCCGACTGTCACCTGTACGTGCCAGCAAGAAACGCACTCACTTCCCGGCCGACACGCCGGCGTGCAAGAGCGTTTTCTCGTTCACCCCCGGCCGTCACCCATTAGTGCCAGTGTCCTGGAACGTTTTAAAAACTAAAATTTTTGCCAGAAGATGGCATTATATGTCCATATGGTTTCAGATACATGTAGATTTGACCTTCTACTCAAAATGAGAGTAGTATGACTCACATACACGTGGGTTTTAGGGGGAAGGAATGAAGGAGAAAGGAATGTTTCCGAATGGCGTGAATTATGACGGCTCTTTAAATTCGCACGTGGTATTTGTTTACAGTAAGCAGGGGAAGTTTTTTTTTTCGCTACAGCGTTGGGTATTTCGATTTGCGGTCCAGTTTTTAGTGGATAGTTAGATCTTGTAGACGTGAATTTTTTCTCTTTTTACCGTTAGAATGTCGAAGCGTCGAAAAATTTTAACTGAGCTTGAAATAGCGGAAATGATGCAAAATATTTCAGATATTGATTCTGAAACAGATTCGGATAGTGACAGTGATAGTGACACTATAATATATTCTGATCATAAAGAATCTAGCGAATCTTGTGATGATGAGGACATTACTGATATCTGTATGCCGAGTACATCGAAAGCAAGTACTTCTCCATGGTCATCCACAGTAGAAAATTTAACACAATTACCATTCAAAGCAGTGCCTGGACTAAAAGTGGATGATTCGGTTGCAGAAGAAATTGATTTCTTTAGGCATTATTTCGATGATACAGTAATGAAATTAATTACGGAACAGACCAATCTGTATCAGAGAAGTATATATCCTGAGGATGCATCTGGTGCACGTTCTTCGAACTATTTACCTGTCACAGAGGAAGAAATGTTTGTTTTCTTTGCTCTTACAATTTTGATGGGCATTATAAAAAAACCCAAAATCAAAATGTACTTCTCAACGAATCCCATGCTTGCAACGCCATTTTTTAATAGCGTAATGAGTCGTGATCGATACGTTGCAATTCTTCGATGTTTGCATTTTGCCAGCAGCGATGCCAAAAAAATCGGAAAGCTTCAACCAGTTTTAGATAAAATAATTGAAAATTTCAAGTCCGCTTACACCCCTGAAAGGAATATATCAATAGATGAAAGTTTATTATTGTGGAAAGGAAGACTTGGATTTCGCCAATACGTCCCTGCTAAACGATCTCGATATGGAATTAAACTCTATAAATTATGCGAATCTAAATCAGGATATATATACAATTTTATTATTTATACGGGGAAGGATACAGTGTTAAAGGAAACTTTAGGATTATATGGGGAAAGAGTTGTGAAATCTCTACTTGAAGAACTTTCTGGTCAAGGGTACCATTTATATATTGATCGTTTTTTTATGTCTCCATCATTAGCGGATGAACTCTTCGGACTACAAACAAATACTTGTGGGACTGTAATGAGGAGAAGGAAAGGAATGCCTGAAAATTTTCCGCCGCCCAAAATGAAAATCGGTGAGATGTTGGTTTTGCAGAAAAAGAACATGAACTTAACTGCTTTCAAAGATAGACGAGAAGTGCTAGTGATATCAACTATGCATGATGCAAAATTGCTTGATACTGGTAAAAAAGATCGCGCAACATCTAATCCCATAATGAAGCCAGAGTGTATCGTAGAATACAACAAAAATATGGGAGGGATAGACTTAAGCGATGCCGTCATAATTCAGTATCCATCTTTCAGGAAAACTGTTAAATGGTATAAGAAACTTTTCTTTAATATCATGGATATGGCTGTATTTAATGCCAATATTCTTTTCAACAAAAAAAGTAAGAACAATCTTCCTCTCCTTAATTATCGCCTTAATTTAGTTAATCAAATTATTTCTCAGTATTCCTCTAAAATCCCCAAAGTTAATGTCATACCAAAATCAGCAGAATCATTAAATCCACTCCGATTAACTGAAAGACATTTCCCAAAACTTTGTTCAAAAGAAACGGGTGAGAAAGTGAGACGACGATGCTTCGTTTGTTCACATTCCCGGAAAAATCCTCCAAAACGGCAAATGAGTTATTATGAGTGCAAGGACTGTAACGTAGGACTGTGTGTAGATCCCTGTTTTCAAATTTTTCATACGAAAAAAGAATTTTAAGTCATATATTTAGTTTTGAGATATATGATATTAAAAGTTATTAAATGGTAAGTACATAGTGAAAATAAAATGTGTAAAATATATATTTAAACAAGAAATAACTTAAATAAATAAAGTATCTATAGAAATAAATATGAAGCATATGCCATTTAAATATTCTACAGAATATTATTAAACAACGCGTTGATATTTCGGTAATTTCATGGATTTAGGCTTAACAGTGAAAAACCCTCCGGCCGTGGACAGACACTCGCGAGAGAGACTGCCGGCCTCAGCGATAAGCGCGCGTTTGCGCTTCGCGTCGCGAAAGGGTTAAAGTGAGAAAGACATTAGAAGCGAATATCAGCCCAAAGGAGATGGAAATTAAAATTATGGGTTTGAAGCCAGCAATAGGAAATAGAGTTCTGGTTCAAGTTGAAACACCGAAAATGGTAATAAAGTTAAAAGATGCAATTAACAGTCATACAAATTTGCAAAATGTATGCAAGGCTACTACTCCACAGATAAGAATAGCTCAGATCACTATAGTATATGATGTGGAAAAGAGTGAGAGATCCAGAGAGGTGGAGGAATTGAATTTTCTCAATAAAATCAAGCTAAGCAATGACATAGTAGGGAATATGCGGGTTCTATATAGGAAAAAAGGGAGAGGAAGCTCGTCTCCCTGGGTTATAAATATGGACCCGAAAAATTAAATATAAAGCAAGACTACAGTGTGGTTTCGGATCGTATAGATTTAGAGAATTTGTGGAACCCTTTAGATGTTTTAAATGTCTCAAATATGGCCATGTTCGATCTAAATGTATGCAAATAGAAGATAGCTGTTCCAAGCACTTGGAACAGCTAACTATAAAAATTGTACAAAGCAAAATCCAGAATATAGAAACAACTGTTGATTAAACAGACGAATTACGAATAATTAGCCTTTCAGTGATAATTTTTGGCATGTTATTCAACATAATATAGGTTGGGGTCAATATGCGACAAAGGAACTCATAAATTTGTTTGGGGACAATATTCCAGATGTTTACTTGTTACAAGAACCATATACAATGAAAGGAAAAATAATAGGACTTCTCCTATATCAAGGGCTGCTTGTATACTGCAATCTGATAAAGGAAGAAATTGTAAATTCCGTTATAGAGCAGTTATGCAAGTATTAGCCAGAATTGAGGATTGCTCATGGGAAACCTCAGTCCAGCCACTCGCAGGCTCGGTTGAGAAGGTCAGCCATGACGTAGGAAATATGTTCACTTCATGGATGAAGGATAATCAAAGTACAAAATAATCCAACTGTCTTCGTTTTGTCGGATTCATGAAAAACAGAGCTCTACATTCAAGAATAAAATAATCCCCAAACAAATCTGTGTTTGGGATTGAACCCAGAGTTGGAATGACAACCATAGCCTTGCCATCAGATATTATAAAAATATTGAAGACGAGAATGAACTGCAGAAAATTTGAATGCAAAAGAGGAAGCAACTGAATAAGCACAATTAGAGGAGCATATCCTTGCTAGTAAGTAGACCAATATTTTTCGAATTAGAGAGAAAGCCAAAGAAACTTTAACAAACCAAGCCAAACGAATGCAAAAAGATCTCCGATACAACTCTCTACAGTGTGTAGTGCAAGTTTGTTGTTTCCTGAACATTTCCTTTTGGATTACTTGTGTCATTCTATTCATCAATCCCATGAAAGACCTACCTTGATGATGTCAGGCTAAGAAAAATATAGAATGGCCGGGGTAAGTGGCTCCTAATACTGCAGGATAATAGTGTGCTAAATTAGGTATATTAATGTACACAGTTTTTTTTTTTTTTCTATACGATTATTCGGCAATTTTTAATATTTTTTTAACAATGCTAATATGCAAATGCACAGTCCACTTTCTACCCTTCAATATTACTCATTCCATCGTTCTTCTTCTTATTATTTTTAATACACCCATAGAGGGTGCATTCAAGAGTATTTTGGTATGTGATATGTTCACTTATGCTTAGTAGTTCTACCACAATAATTTTTTTTTCTGAAAGTCTCCCGAGAAAAAATACACCATATTGTGTGAATTTCTTCTAAGTTTCACTTTCTACAGTTATAATTAAAAAACTATTAACACTTTTGAAAAAATCTAAAAGATGAACCAAACTCTGTACGATTACCAATAAAATCATATCCATATCATTAACCTTATGAATTTTGCTAATTTTATGTCATTTTTTTGAACAGTTGCTACTCAGGCAACCATCGGCAAACTTTTTCCCCATTCCGTCTCCTTCGTAAGTAAACAAAGCATTCGCACACTATCTTATATACATTGTTAATATATTTCAGCTATTATACTATCACCATGTCTTTAACTTCTTTTTTTAATCGTTTAACTCAACTTATTTATGTTCTCTGAGCTTTTTGATATAACTTGCATGTAAATGTTTTGCATATTTCCGATATAATGTACCGTTTTAGCCCCCGAACGCCACATCCTAAAAATGGAGGCACGGGGACGCTATCGTGTAAACAAAGGAATCCAAGCTTTTCGCTTTAAATCAGGCGTAAATATATTTCTATCTTAGTCTTGCGTATACATGCATTTTATATATATGAACTTTCGCAAATTAAATGTTTTACTCTTAACTTAGTTGTTCTTAGTACTTAAGTTTGGTTTTCTTCTCACCCCTATGTTTCCATTGTTATTCTTTGCTTTACTTTCGTATCTATGAGATGGCGTAGCAGGCAGTAACGTTCCTTTCCCCTACTCCTTATGCGAGCGTCGTTTAACCCATTGGGTACTTAATTCGGATTACCTGAAACACGCAGGTAGCGAGCGAGTGAGTGAATGAAGTTTTATGGCGCAAAAACCAATTTTGGTTATGCTGCGCCAAACATATGGTATATATCAAGTAAAAATGGTGGATTAAAATTATTATAGTTGGATTTATAAAAAGGTTAAATGATTCAAACGTGATTCATCTCTAAAACAAGGTACAGTGAAAGAATAACAAATGTTATTAATCAGAAATACACGATAAAAATAATCAAGGAATGGTAAAAGATTGTGACATATGTAATGTTTTCTTGACAAATACCAATGTTGTTTGCAATAGTTAAAAACCAAGTGCTAAAATCAATGTTAGCTTTTTCTCTTACGTCGATGTTTAACATATTTCTTTTTAAAAGAATAAAAGCGTGGATTAGTGATTGTCCGACTGGTTGATGGCTGATGTCTAAGGTCGTTTATCATGTCTTCGTCAATGGTTTCTTCGGGATCATAATCAATGAAATCATCCGATTCTGCATCATCAGGAAGTAAATTATCGGTTAATATGGATTCTCTCAGAGGATTGGTTGAACATGGTAATTCGGTTGTATCTTGGACAAATGTGTTTGAATCTCTAAATCCAGAAACAAAAACATTTTCATTAGAATCAATATTGTTATATTGCTTGGTTTTTTTCTTTTTTGGAGGCCGTGTGACATTACAAATTTTGTCATCTGTAAGAGTTGAAACAGAGATTTTAGGAGCACTGAACAGGCTAGTAGAACTTAAATCTGTTTGTACAAATTTTTCAGTTGTATCAAAGGATTTTCTTTGCTGCACTATACTTGCAAATGATGTAACAGATGGTGGCAAACACAGTTTTTTTTTGCTTCTGCATAAGAAATATTTTTTAATGATTTCAGCCTCTGAATTTGTTTTTCTTGTTGCCATGTAGGACAATCCTTTGAACTTGATTCATGCGGCTGCGAACAATTCGCACACTTCGGCTCTGAATGACAGTCAGTAGAAGAATGCCCAACTGATGCACATCTAGAGCACACAAAATTTCCACGACAGGCAGCTTTTGAATGTCCAAACCTTTGACATTTATAACATCTAATCGGGTTGGGGATAAAAGGCCATACACGACAGTACAAGTAACCAGCTTTTACTGATTTGGGTAGTTCAGTTTTATTGAAGGTTAAGATTATACTATTAGTTGGTTGTAATTCAGAACCTTTCTTCATAAAAATACGACGAACATGAATAACGCCCTGATCAGCGAATCCTTCTAAAATTTCCGATTCTGAAGTGTTGAACAATTCAGGCTCAGAGATAACACCTCGAACAGAATTCAGAGTTTTGTGGGGTGTTACAGATTTTGGAATGTCAAGTAATGCTTTTGCAATAAGAGAAGATTTTGTTTGCGTCGAAGACAAAGTTTCAATCAAAAAGGCACCCGATTTTAATTTTTTAATTGATTTTGGTTCCCCACCAATGCCTGTAATACCTTTGTAGATTGCAAAAGCTGAAAGAGAAGAAATGTTTCTCGATTTATCAAAGGACAGAATTAAAAATCTTAGGAATTTACTAAGACAATCTATGTTGCTACTGTCAAGATTAGAATTTCCGACAAAAGAAAAATTTTGAAAAGACCCCATGCAAAGAAATGACAAAATTCGGGCCCTGACGGCACCACCCACCACGGAGCCCAACAAGGGAAGGCAGCCACCGGTTCTGGACATCTCCAGCCTCGGCACTTACCTTGATGCTAGCCAAGGTCTATACGCTTAGAGTCACCTCCAGGAACGTTGACCACCCTTAACGCCAAGCCCCAGAGAATGACTCTTTCGCTTGATCCCTAGCAGACTAACCAAGTGATTAGGATACCAGCCAATTGATACACCGGGGATCACAGTGCACCGCCCGTCTAAAGGGTCGCCACGCACGGCCAACACGTAGGGTTTTTTGGCTGTCCATGAGAAACAAGAAGCAAACAGAGCGGCAACAGCTTCTCATGAAGAGATCCCTCGCTTGCCGTCGAGGGATGGAAGGATCAAGCAAATAGCAGAAGGTGTAGAGGAGGAGAATCATGAAGGGAGTAAAGATCCCTGGGTACCACGGGATTGGGACAGACGTACTCACCTATAGTAGGTGAGCCCCTGAGGGGGCACGCAGGTCGCAGTCTTCGTTTTATATATTACAAACTTTACTCATAGAAATTAATTCGAGGCTGTAAACACTTCAATACTCCTGCCTTCTCTTTTGCAAACTTCTTTTCAAATAACAAGCACCTGACTCTTATTATTTTTTCCCCTTTTAATTTTCTTCCTCTCTTTATATTCCCCCCTTCATGTTTAAAATCTGAAATCTTAGTTTCTCATACATAATTCCAACATTATTTTAACATTCTATTCTTTAAGTTATTTTTAATACTACGCATTTTATATTTATTTTCTTCACCATTACTGGTAATATTCCAATGGCATAATCTCGACGCATTCTTAATATATCAAAGATACTTTAAGTCCAAGTTACTTAATCAAAGGTTTATTTTTATTAACGAATAACATTCTCCTATCACAATCTTTAATATTCTCTTATACACACTTACAAGTAATATTCCAGTAGCTTGACCTTGTTACATTCTCAAAATTTTCCTGTACGTCTTAAGTCCGGGTTACCAAACTTAATTTACGGACAGGTTATGTCTGTTTCCTCAACTTCCCCTATTTCTCATCTTCTGACTGTTACCCCCTCCAAAAATCGTACCTGCTCATGCATGTCATCCATGCTAAAAGTTTAAATTATTAGCATTTTAAATTTCAAATTTTTCGCAGTCGATTGCTCGGATGAAGAAGGGGCGCTGAAATTAATCCAGATGATTCAGGAAAACCAGAGGCCAGCTGAAACAATCGAATGAAAAAAAAAAAAAAAACCCTCAACAAGGCTCCCAAAATGCATCGTATATGATATCCCAAATGGGTCGCAGATGTAGAGGTGTTGGAAGTACTGGAACTCACTATCGAAGCTCCCAAAGATTCTCTGAAGCCGAGCTTTAAAATTAAGGGAAGAGGGGACTGCAGTCACCTGGTAATCTCAGGAAGGCCGTATATCAAAACTTTACTTAACCAGAAGAAGGTTCTCATAAATTGGAAAACACACTCCATTAAAGAACACTTCAGCGTTCGGAGGTGCTTCAAGTGCCAACGCTATGGACACATCCAGACAAAATGATTGTCATCGAAGCATTACTGCACTCATTGTGGCCATGAGCATTAAACTAAGTACTGCAGAAACAACTTGGAATCATGCATTAACTGCCATGAAGAAACTACGCAGAAAGGTGCACGATTCAATATTGACCATTCGGCTCACACAATAGATGTCCGACATATTTGAAAGAAATAGCAAGGTACCGAATGACCCTACAATATGAATAAAAACAATTGCTCCAATTCAAGCTCCACGCCATTTACATCACAACAACCTTTTCGTCACTCTTTCACCAGTTTCAACTGGCTTGCTAAGTCTTCATCCTACCTTAGTCTAACCATCCTTCAAATCAACTTAGCCAAATCAAAAACAGCTAATTCAATCCTGGCTAAAATGGAAATGGCCCATCTTCCAGATATAATACTAGTTCAAGAACCTTACATAAATGAGGGGAAAATCACAGGAATTCCATCTTCATGGAATCAATGGCTTTCCAATAACCAAAAAGCAGGTTTGATCGCCCTTCCTTCCTGCCGAAGCCCAGTTTTTCTTCATTCTACGTATAACTCCACAGCAAATAAAATACAAATGGATAAAGGCCCACTGAAAATAATTTCTTCCTATTCTTCGCATGTTTAAGGTCTTGTAACATTTCAGAAACTTTACAAGATCTTGATGTTCTTCTCAAGAGCATCGGAACGGAAATGGCTCTCATCGGGGCAGACCTTAATGCTCACAGTAGAATCAGGGGATACAGAGATGAAAGTGCCAGAGGATCTTTAGTGGAAGATCTCATCGCAGCAAATCATTTGTTTCTCATGTAAATATATTTGTGCATAATATATGAATACATTGAATTATTGATTGTTGTTAAAATAACCATATTGATTTCTTACTTTATATTACTTGTAATATTATGTGTTTAGTTGAATGTTTAAAACATATCAACGGAGGGAGAATGTTCGCGCGCTTTTCTCCATCCCGTGTGATCACGTGACGCAATGTGTTGATGTATATATTTATCTGTGTTGTGTTGTAATAAATGTATGTGTCTAGCATGGCGTGATTATTTTAAGGAGTAATATAGAAGAGATAATTAACAAAACGGATGTGGTGTGAGGAGTAAATAATATGGTCCGTCGATGTGTTGTGTGAGGAGTTAACAGTATATATTGCTTTGTTTCCAAATTGTTTTCAACACAGGAGGAGGATGTATGTTTACAAATTCCTTCTGTACATGGAGTCAAAAAAGGGACTTTTGTATTAGTAGAATTCGCAAGCGGATAAAAAAAAAAGAACAAAGTATAGATATGTAGGGCTTTGCAAATCTGAACTTGATGAAGATGGTGATGTACGAATTATGTAATTAAAAAACTGTGAAGAAAAAAATACATTGTTCAAGTTAAATGAGTCTGATATTTCAGATGTTAATTTTGATCGAATTGTAGCAATATTGCCAGATCCGATGTTAAGGTTGAATGGCAAACGAGCATATTATAAATTTAAAGGAAGCCTAGATGTTTACGAGCAGTCATAGATTATATAATTTTACAAAGTATTCTCAATTCTACCAGTTACAATAAAGCAAATTGATAACCCTGAATCCTCTTTCCCTATATAATATATCATTTTCAAGATATTTTCCTTTTATTTAACATATATTTTTATAAACACTCATGAATGTTACTTTGTCTCAAGAGTGTTACCACGCCTCTGTTACTGTAACCAAAATTGAAATTTTAGAACATAAAAAAATAATTTCAATAATTACAAACTTATGGTGTGATAGGCTAATAAATATCATTAAGTTTATTAACATGTTTTTAAATACAAATATAAAAATATAACTTTTAACTGAAATATTCGGTTCTAAATTTGCAACAGTGTAACACTTGTGAGTCTTTATTCTGAAAAAATGAAGAAAATCATTATATAAATATTCTTCAGCAATATCTGTAAATAATAGCAGATATGTCTACTTCACCACCACACAAACTTTATTCAATTTTTAATAAAATTTTATTAATTAAAGTAAAATAGTAACACTCTTGAGATATATTGGTACATCAAGTACAAAAACCACCTAATTTGAGTTAATTAAAACAAAAACTCGCAAACATTAACTTTTTTACAATACTCTATATTATAACAAAGCTCATACCAGATAAAGAATTAATGTAAATCATTTTTAATTTTTTGACAAAACTGCAAATTCAAATCTGAATTATGACAAATTTTATGAAAATCACCCATGGTACAACTGAAAAAGCCAATAGCTCTTAAGAATTCAAAAATATATGGGTGGTATCTTTCACCCACCAAGTCCTGTAATGTTGAAGACAAGGTAAAAAAAACGAGCACGGTATGAATTAAAGACAGGACATTCAATTAAGATATGCCTAACAGTAAAATTAACTTGGCAGCTGTTGCACATAGGCGCGTTTTCCCCAAATATGAGATGTTTGTGGGTAAAGCTCGTATGTCCTATACGGAGACATGTCAATTTAACATCCATCTCGCGTATAGGATGAACAGGCGAAGAAACAATGTCCGTTTTAACAGAATGTAATTTATTTTTAATCTGCAGATCCCATGACTTTTGCTAGGTAGAAGAGAAGTGATGAGCAACGGACCTTTAAACATCATAAAAGGGACCAAAGAAGTCGATGCAGATTTTGCAGCCAAGTCTGCCTTCTCATTTCCCAAAATGCCGACATGACTCGGAACCCAACAAAAAATGACTTGAAACCCATCATTCTGAAGTAATCGCAAAGTTAAAGTTTTAATGGCAGTGAGGTGTATCCGATTATGGTAATGCGATAGTGTCTCCAGAGCACTCATGCATCAGTATAAATAATAAATTTACGCTCAGTAGAGGGTGACATTTTCTGAAGAGCGCAGAAAATTGCCACCAACACAGCAATAAAAACTGAGCAGTAATTACGCAGACGGTGGATAACTGTATCAAATGGAAGTATGATGCCGCAACCAGAATAACCATCTGATTTTGAGCCATCCTTGAAAATTGGCGCAAAGGAATAATACAGATAACGATGATATAAAAAGAACTGTTGGAAAACAATAGGAGCAGTTAATGATTTATCGAATCTAATGAAAGGGTTCAAAAACGAAAACTGCAGTATATTCCAGGGTGGAAAACTAAAAGTGTCAACAATTTTAACCTGAACAGTGTTAAGATCCGAATCATTCAGAAGCAATTTAATTCTATCATAAAATGGGAGGATGTGAGAGGGACGCGCATTTTAAAGTCGACGAAGACTAACTGGCAATGACATTTGACTCAAGAGATGGTTCAAAATAGATATTTTGTTCGAAAATAAAATTGGGCAGACAATTTTTTACGCCTTAAACAAAGGGGTAGCCGATGGCAAATTACATAGAGGCTTTCAACCGGAGAAATACGAAATGCTCCAGAACAGATACGCAATGCAAAGTGGTGAATAGTAACCAGTCGCCGCAGAACTGATGGGCAGACAGAACCGTACACCATATCATCAACCAACCGCAAGGCCGAATGGATGAAATTTGTTGAAAATGGCCTTGATGTCAGAAAGTTTGGATCTAATGCCGCAACAATTCCAAGAGAGGAAAGTATGCATTAAGAAATTTTTTTGCAAGGGAAGTTCTGGGAACAATGCTCGGAGGTTGCGAAGCATCGCAAGTCATTTCAAATTCATCCTTCTCCTCAGATGGATGGAGTGAGATGATTGGGCGACTTTTCGGGGCGCCACTAAAAATGGATGTTAGGTTCCTATGAGCGACATCTTTGTTTGCAAATCCTAGAGCTACGGTTGGTTGGTTGAGGTTTAATGGCGCAAGAGCCATGTTTGGCTAAACTGCGCCAATCAAATGGTAAAAATGGAAAGTTTTTAGAAACTCATGAATAAAAGATCAATCATACAAATGACAAAAAATCTAAAATATGGAGGAACTATATGCAAATTAAGATAACAATATAAAAATTCAAGAAATTGTTAAAAATATTTAATAAAATCAATAGACAAATGATAATGTCAAAACTAGGGATAAAAAATCATTACAGCCTTTTGACACGATATTTCTTAGTGTACTTGTCATGGACAGTGGTACTAACTGTCTTACGATGAAATGTTTTAAAATTAACCCAATGAAATGGGCTGTTTTTTAATTTTTCTTTAACAGTAAGATTATCAGTTGATGTAGGGGTTTTAAATATTACTGTTGGTTGTTCTTGCAGATCAATAACAGGGGAAGTTTCCTCAATAGTTTCATTTGGGTCATAGTCTATAGCGCCACAGACGACCCGATATCATTATCACTTTTGTTATTACAATTATTGTCTATCGAAATATGTTCAGAAATCGTAGAAGCTGCTGAATAATCAGTTTTATGCACAGCTTTGGAGTGATTTGCCACATGTGTTGATGCAGATTTGTTTACTTCCATAGCAGCAGAAGTCGGAACCTGCATAGGCGAGGTTACCCAAAATTTGGATTTTTCTGACATTGTTTCCTTTTGGTTTTCAACTGCGGTCTTCAGAGTTTTTTTTATATTTCTTTTTCTTTGTTACTAACTGAAAATCAGCCAAATCCTGTGAAGCTGACGCAACATCACAGGCCGGAACTGACATACTTTCATTCTGAGTAATACTTAGTTTAGTTGAATTAGAATTAGATTGTATGTCGGGAATTGCGGCTGATTTTTCTAAAACCAAAGAATCATTCAAAATATTAAAAGATTTTGACTACTTAGCTTTTGTCTGAGCTTTGGAAGCATAGCTAGTGCCTGTAGGGGTTTGGGATTTCACAAGTTTCCGAGCTTCGGTGAAAGATATCTGATTTTTTATTTTTGTACTTATCACTTCTTTTTCAAACAACCAGGTTGGGCAATTCCTAGAATACGAGGTGTCTGCACCTTTACAGTTTACACGCTTTTCGACAGAGTTGCACTGCGAACTGTCATGACCGACATCTGTACAACGGGCGCAGGTCAGTGTCCCACGGCAAGAAGTTTTAGAATGCCCAAAACGTTGGCATTTGAAACAACGCAGTGGACTGGGGATATACGGTCTTACTGGAAGACGCATATAACCTGCTTTAATGTATTCTGGCAGTTTTGGAAACCCAAATGTCAAAATCATATGTTTTGTTTTATGGAGTTCGCCATTTCTCCGTATTGACATACGTCTCACATGACTCACCCCCTGGCTTTTCAATTCTTTGAGAATTTCTTCCTCTTCATCACTGAACATTCCTCCGCAAGAGATAACTCCCTCGGAGGAATTTAAAGAAACATGTGGAGAAACAGTGATTTGGATATCAGCGAATGACTTCAATTTCATTATATGTTGCGATTGTTTCCGGGACAGAACTTCCACTAGCAAGTCTCCGGAACGAAGCTTCTTGGTGCATTTTACTTCTCCGATATTTCCAGTGATGCTTTTTTCGAATAAGAAAGGAGATACTGAATGAAAAGTCTAATTCGTTTTGGAAACTCTTTTTTATGAGAAAAAATATTGGAAAGATAGCTGTAATTGAGTTGTTTGAAACGATTTGTTGCCCACTGAAGGGAGATTTCCGTTTGCCCATACCACATTGGTAGAAATTCAGGCCCGACGGCACCGCCCACCACGGAGCCCAACAAGGGAGTGGAGTGGAGTGGAATTTGGCGTTTATTGGCGCAAGAGCCATATCTGACTATACTGCGCCAGACACATGGTAAAAAGGTAGTCTTTGACTTTATTTAAATAATTTTAAAAACTGGATAGAGCACTGATAACACTGAACACTGATAAAATTTCAAAGCAGTACGTCTTAAAATTGTAAACAAGGTAAAAAGAAAAATGTTAAATAGTATGGTAAAATCCAGTTGCTTTTAAAAATTTAAAAAGGTTTTTGTGGGGATGTTCCCCTACAAGCATTTGCATATCCACTGATGAAGCATTAAAAAATCTCAAACGATGATGATTAAAATTAGGACATTCAATTAAAAGGTGAAAAACCGTTAAAAACGCTTGGCATTTTGAGCAGAAAGGAGCCCGTTCGCCGAATAAAAGATGTTTGTGGCTAAAACGTGTGTGGCCAATGCGGAGTCTAGCCAATTTGACATCTAACTCTCGCACTGGTAAACAAGGCCAGGAAGAAATAATCGGTTTTACAGAATGGAGTTTATTATTCGTCTGATTATTCCATGACTCTTGCCATAATGAGTATACACGACGCGTAAAGGCATTTTTTGCATCGTTGTACGGAATATCTTGCTGCAAAACCAAAGACGCATTTTTTGCTGCACTATCCGCCATCTCATTACCTATTATTCCAACATGGCTAGGAATCCAGCAAAAAAGTATTTGAAAATCCCTGTCTTGTAGAGTCCTTAAGAGTCTCAGGATTTCCAAGGCAACTGGATGAACCTGGTTTTGGAGATTAGAAAGCATTTTCAATGAACTCATGCTGTCAGTATAAATGCAGAATTTGCGTTCAGGAGAGAGTGAAATCTTCTGAAGAGCATAAAAAACTGCTAATAATTCAGCAGATAGAACTGAAAGAGAAGTATCAAGACGGTAACTGAATGTATCGGCATCAAAAACAATACCGCAACCAACATGATCATTTGACTTCGAACCATCCGTAAAAATTTTTAAATATTTTGCATACTGACAGCAATGAGCATTGAATAAATGCTGATAGACAATAGGAGCAGTACCCTGCTTCCCAAACCCAGAGAAGGGATTTAAAAACGAAATTTGGAGAATATCCCAAGGGGGAAAGGAAAAGAGATCAGTAGTTTGGATTACCCTACCGTGGAGTTCAGAATCATGAAGGATAGATTTAGCTCTCTCGCAGAAGGGAAGGATGTGAGACGGTCGAGCATTATGAAGTCTCCGAAGACTATCCGGAAAAGTCATAGAAGACAAGGGGTGCTTCGGAAAAGACAAAACTCGAAAGTAGTACTGTACGGATAATTTTTCGCGTCGTAAACTAAGTGGTAATTGGTGACAGAGAACATACAAACTATTCACTGGTGAGGTGCGAAATGCTCCTGAACAAATTCTCAAAGCAGAATGGTGTATAGTGTCAAGTCTGCGTAAGATGGAGCCCAACAAGGGAAGGCAGCCACCGGCTCTGACCATTCCCAGCCCCGGCGTTTACCTTGGTGCTAGCCGGAACCTATACGCTCGGAGTTACCCCCGGGGACAATGACCACCCTTAACGCCAAGTCCAAGGAGTAACCCCCTCGCTTGATCCCTAGCAGACTAGCCCCTCAGGTGACTAGCGACAAGCCGATTGACACACCGGGGACCACAGTGCACCACCCGTCTAATGGGTCGCCACGCACGGCAAACACGTGGGGGTATCTGCTGTCCATGAGAAGCAGGAAGCAAACAGAGCGACGACAGCTTCTCATGGAGAGCTCCCTCGCCTACCCTCGAGGGGAAGAAAAAAGGAGACAGCAGAAGACGCAGTGGAGAGCAAAACGCAAAGGGAGTAAAGATCCCTGGGTACCTCGGGATTGGGACACCCGTACTCACCTATAGTAGGTGAGCCCCTGAGGGGCCTAGAGCTACGGAACTGCGTAAAGTAGTTTAAGTGTATGAGAAATGTCTTTTGCAACCAAGCCACATTTGAAGAGTTAACTTCAGAGGTGTATTTGTTTATTTATTATTTCTCTAAGAATTATTTATAAAATCTTAGAAGAGAAAATTTTATATACATTTTTTTAATACTATTATTATCTGTATTGTTAATGCAAAATTCCACTCAATCTTTCGGTCAAAGGATGTTGACACTGTTTATACGAATTCAAAGTTTGGAAGGAATGTAAATAAGAATATTTCCTTCTAATAGTTACTGATTAGAACTGTAATTTTATTCACCTTTCAACAATTAAGATCGAAGAAATCAGCAAGCAAGAATTCTTTATTCCAAAACTAACCAAACGAGTACAAAATTTAATCTTGAACTATGTATCATGTATATTAGCAAATAAGAAAAGTGGCAAGAAAAAAGGATTTTTATATCCTATTCCTAAAGAAGATATACAACTAAGTACCTATCATGTAGATTTTATAGGTCTTATGCCCTCCGCGAACTAGAAATATCAACAGTTGTTGATGCATTTACTAAATTTACTTGGCTATACCTTGTCATATCTACTTTCTACTGAGGACGCACTCGACAAATTACGACTACAATAGAAAACATTTGGCAATCCAAAGAGAAAAATCACTGATGGAGGATTAGCATTTACTTCTAGAGCCTTTAGTGACTCTTGTATCGACGAAAATATCCAACATCTACAAATAGCAACCGGAGTACCTCGACGAAACAGCCAAGTAGAAAGAATAAATCGCACACTCATACCTGTCGTTACTAAATTGTCAATTGATGAGATGACCCTATAAAATGGTACAAGCCTGTAGACAGACTACAGAGAATCCTTAACAGTACCCCAAACCGGAGTACCACCAAGTGGACACCTTTTCAACTGTTAATTGGCACCGCTATGAGGAATAAAGAATACTAAGTATGAGTCTTATTGTTGGTAGAATTAAAAGAACAGAGAAATCTACTTCGACAAGACGTAAAAGGAAACATTCAGAATATACAGGCTACAGAAGAACTATGATAGAAAGTGCAAAAACGCTCCAGTATATCAGAAAGGGGATTTGGTAGCCATTCAACGAACTCAATTCGAGACTGAACTAAAGCTAAGAAATACATTTTTGGGACCATACAAAATTATAAAAGCAAAGCCGAGAGATAGATATGACGTTGAGAAAATAGGCGACCATGAAGGTCCTAATCTGATCACGTCGTCTACTGATTTGATGAAATTTTATTCACCAGGTTGAATAAAACGAAATCGGGGCGATTGTTAATAACTGGTGTTTATTCTGTAATATATTCCCTTTTTACGTATATTTTTATATTCTTCTAACATAATTTTACTTCAATAAATAAACACATGTTTTGGGTTTTTTTGTTTGTTTTTTTGCATGTTCCGTCCATTAAATTTTCCGTTTGTAGTGACCTTCTGTTTGAATTATTGACAATTATTTAATTGTTTCCCAAAGCGTGGTACGCATACCTCCAGGGGTACAATAAGAGTTTGATGGGGATACAGCGCAGTTTTTCCAGCGGACGTCCCCTGATAAAAGGGAGAACTATTGTTATCACCACGACGGTTCTGAAAAAAAGCGAGAAATTGCAGACAATCGTGTTCATATTCGCCAAATACTGATCAGGAAAACACCAACTAGCGGTTGTCGATCGAAATATTTCCCCGGCAAACAAGCCGACAGTCGCTTATTCACATCGCTTAAAATAAAAAATAAAAAATTAATCGTAAAAAGAAATCAATCGACAGAGAGGATAAATCAAATAGGAAGTGCGCAAGAAAATGAATGATTTGTTCCGTATATAAGTGAAGGATCCGTTAACGGATCGGAAATTAAATTTCTCCGTGATTCAAACGCCAGCGCAGACATCATTCTCGAAATTACGTCAATAATGCGGATTTTACCGTTGAGGTAATTTGGGTCAAACAACCGTTAGACTTAGATTTGAGTTTTTTTGCACAAGAGCCATTTTTGGCTAAACTGCGCCATCCATGCTCCAGAGTACGGAGAGGCCGCTATTTTCAATTCACTGCTCGATCAAGGAATTCACCTTCTTAGTGATGCAACGGCCGAGTTAGTTAAGAAACGTAAGAGTGTCGCAGCTGTCAACGCAGTCATTACTCGTTCGCAGGGAAAAAGGGTTGGAAGCGCGGCTGGAGAGGGTTTGGTTTGGTTTGGTTTGGTTTTATGGCGCAAGAGCCATCTTTGGCCATACTGCGCCAAGCATATGGTTTGACATCAGGCCATATTAAAATAGGCTTATTAGAAGAATAAAAAAACTAAATAATGATAAAGCTTTTTACACATACTCCCAATGTAAAATTTAAGAATTACAATATGAACAATGATTTTGAAAAGGGAATTAGGTGTTGCATAGTAAAAAATAATTATTAATGTCAAAAAGTATTAAATGCAAATAAAAAACTGAACTGCCTTTAAAAAGTTAAAAATATTTGGGTGGTGTTTCTCACCCACCAAGTCAATCATATTGACAGAAGATGAATGGAAGAAGTTCTGGCGATGAGAATTAAATGATGGACATTCGACCAAAATATGCTTCACATTAAAATCAGTGTTACATGCTGGACAAATAGGTGCTCTCTCACCGCGGCTGGAGAGGGAAAAGTCATAGAACCTGAGATGGAATTAAGGGAAGAATCGTTACTGCCTATTGAGTTAGGGGAAGGAGCAGAAAATTGATTCACTCCATTCAAGATAACCCAGGCAAAACCTTCGAATGCACAAAGGATGTGAAATCTTGAAAGAGTATAGGGAACGCGTCAGCAAGGGGCATGGTGGTTTGAAAAAAGAATTGTCTTTTTGGGTAACGAAAGATCATTTAGGGAATCCGAGGTCTCAATTAATTTTACCAAAAAAATTTAGACCATCAATATTAGAGATGTGCCACGAGTCGATCCACATTTAGTAGTAGATAAAACGAAAGATAGGGCCCTAAAATATTATTTTTGACCAAATTACGTAAAAGGCATCAAGGACTACGTCCCTTGTTAGCAAGTCGTTAAACCGATGTAGGCCCCTCAAATTAGTTTCCGTTATATCCGAAATTTTTAGTAAATTAAATATCGATTGTGTAGGACCATTACCCATAGGTGCAGGAAGAATTTTTCAGTGGTCTGTGGAGACAAGGGGACTAGAATATAGAGATTTTTACGGAGACGGTGACAGCAAAAGCTATACTGCAGTGTGTGAGTTTGATCCATATTGTGGTAAAAGTATTAAAAAGAAAGAATGCATTGGGCATTACCAAAAAAGGCTTGGAACTACTTTGAGAAAACTAAAACAATCAAAGGGATAGAAGGAAAAGGGAAGCTGGCAGATGGTAAGATAAATACAATGGAAAATTATTTTGGTCTAGCATTACGTAACAACACTGGACAAAAGCAATGTCAATGTCAGATGGCAATGTCAAATGCAATTATGAGCACATTTTGCCACCTTAGTGCTCAGGATACTCGTCCGCTGCATACTAAATGTCCAAAAGGTAGTCATAGCTGGTGCTCATATCAACTCATGGTACATAAAGGAACACTGGCATTGAAAATACTAAAATACATCAAACCGATTTAAGATTAACTTCAGCAGAACTGCTAGAAAAGTGCCTTCATGGCAAAACGCAAAACACCAACGAATGCCTCCACTCCCTCATTAGGAAAAGGTATCAGACAACTAAATTTTCAGGTGCCGATGTTCTGAAACTTTGTTTTAGATGCTATTCTTCACTTCAACAGTGGGTACAAAACCAGAATTGAAAATTATGAAGCGGATGGGTATTAATCTTGGAGATTTGATGGTGGAAGGCATGGACAATAGAGACAAGTTAAAAATATTTGAAAGTTTGCGACAGTCGACACCACTGCAAAAACAGAGAAGAAAATGTTTACCTGGCATCAAAAAAAGAAAGGAAAATAAAATAATTGAAAAAGAAGGAGTGAGTATTTTTCAGTCATTTACGAATGTAATTATTTTGTGAAATAATGTTTAATATGGATGTAAGAATTGCAAGCTATACATGATACAAATATTTGGAATCACGTACAGCTCATCACACATTTCTGTTTCTGTACATGTGAATCAAGAAGTTATAGGATTAGATGTTAGTTCTAGATATTTATCTTTGTTAAAAAATAACTTTTTATGAAATCCCCCGTCATTTTTTTCAGATTATTAAGCATGTAAGTTACATTTAGAAAGTCATACTTTATTTACCTGAAACATTTTGTCCATATATTTTTACAAAGTTTACATATGTTGATAATAAATCTCATACACAACTATTTCTATAATTTAAAAAAACAATTTCATTGGCAATTGATGTAAAAAATGGACAGAAGATTATCCTCAGTTGTGTAAATAAATTGCACATCAAACTGGGAATTAAATGATTGTCGTAAAAATCTTGCATTTGATTTCTTAAGATTTTAAAATTATACTTATGTGGCGAGAAATTCCTTGTATATATTGATGTCTTGTATTATAATTAATTTTTTTTTTATGTTTAATCCTGTTTTGTAATTGTTTATCGTTCGCCTGCTGTCTGGGGGGGATACTCCGTGGCGAGAAATGCTATCGCCAATTTGCGTCAAAGCTTTCCTTGCATTCTGCGCATGCACCAGCTTTAGCGAAGATAACGATCGCACTGACATATGCATTTATGCTGGTTCTGAGCGCTAGCTTACACTTCACGTATTTTCCGGGAGAGCAGAACGTTCATTTTCACATGTGAATAAAGTATCGTTAATCCTTTACCATCGCCTCATCTGGATGATTTGATTTAAATTTATTGCTTTAGAATAGTTCTAGGATGCAACTAATTCTGAACTTTAGTTATATTTAAGAAAATGATAGGAACTGTATTGTTACAAAAAAGAAATGTTGCTTCCCAGCTATACTGATCGTATGGTTGCGAAGAGACGTTCACATTCTATCTGGACGCCAAAGGGAAAAGCAGGAATTCGACAACCGGCCTCGGCGCCAAAAATTGGCATCACGAATCTTCAAGTAAAAACTAGTTTTCCAGAATAGGACCGGAACATTGGAGAACTCTCTATGTGACTTCACATCCGGTCTTCAAGATATAAATAGACCGAGCCGCTGATCGTCGTGGAATTTAAAGTTGTATCTCCAGCATGGAGAAAATTCGCTAGACCAAATAATCCACCTAAATCATCCCTACTCCCAACCCCAATAACAACAAATAGATTCGAAGCACTCACAGAGGTTAACGATAAACCCATCACCCTCCCCCCCAATAATGCTTCAAATAACCAAAAACTACTCCCTGATCCTCCAAGAAATTAATAGAAAGCTCCCAGGAACAAATAACACCCACTCAAATGGCTATATACGAATCACCCCAAAAGACGAAAACGACTACCGTCATATAATAAACCTACTAAAAGAAAAAAAGCTAAACTATTATACTATAACCCCGAGAAGCGAAAGACCTCTAAAGGTCGTAATCAAAGGTCTCCCAATAAACTCAGAACTAGAAGAAATAAAATCAGATTAAATAGCAAACAACTTCATAGTAGAAAAAGTAACTCAATTAACGCAACCAAGATCCAAACAACCTCTCCCCATATTATTCGTACACTCACCAGATCCCCCAATGTCGATAAAATCTACAACTGAAATTCCATCCTATATCTCAATCAAAATTGAAAGTTTTCAAAAGCGCTCGGGATTCACTCAGTGCTGGAACTGTAATTATTTCTACCACAGTTCAACCACATGCGGAGGCCAGCCAAGATGTCTGAAATGCAGAAAAGCTCATAAAACAAGAGAGTGCGAAATCACTACTCGAATCGATACACCAAAGTCCATAAATTGTGGCAAAGAAGACCACGTCGCCTCATGCAGAGGATGTGAGAAATTCCCGAAATTAAAAGACCCCCCCACCACCACGCCCAGCCCCTTCAACCTTTAATAGCAACTATACCGACAATAGATCCTATGCAAATGTAACTAACAACCATCAACAAGCCCCCCGGAAAGCATCAGAATCAACTTCAGTCTCCACCCCACCAAACCGATGGCGCCTCTTCTACAGACCTTTCAAGAAATCCAAAAGGAATTAACGAAGCAAACACCCCGCAAAATAAATTAGAATCTCTTCTACAATCAGTAATACCAAAATAATTCACTCCTAACAGTCTTAGAATAATGTTCTGGAATGCCAACGGAATCAACTCCCGATCTTATGAGTTAAGAGACTTTATAAATAAGCACAGCCCCGATATTATTTTAATTCAAGAAACCCGCCTGAGACCTCCCAAAACTATTAAAATTTCTAACTATATCACCTACACTAACTATAGATCAAATCAAGATGAAGCCACCATAATTTCACTCAACTTAATAAACTTAAACCCCATTCTAATAGCATCTGTTTACATCCCCCTCCTCAGACAACAAATCATTCACACTGGACTTAAAATTTATTGATCTTGCTGTAACAGAAAACATTATATACCCATACGATATCTCCTCAGTCCCGGAGCTGAGTTCAGACCACAATCCAGTAATACTAAACTATTATTTTAAATTTAAAAAAAACCATAATTAGTAATAAAATCAAAACAAACTGAATTAAATTTAAAAATGACATGCTAAACAACACTGACCTTACCTGCACAGCAAACAACAAACATGAATTAGACACACTCATAGAAAAATTCTCCAACACAATAACAAACACATTCAACACAAACTCCCAAACAATAGATCCAGACTCTCAATACATTAACAACGAAGTGAAAAAAACCATATAAATTAAGAAATGCAGCTAGGAAAAAATGGCAAACCACTCGGGACCCAGCGGCTAAAAAAGAATATAATAAATTAAAAAGAATAACAAAAAAAACCAAAAAACACGCTATTCAAGAAGATTGGAGCAAAAAACTTACAACACTTCAACCAAACGACAACACATTATGGAACACTGTAAAATACATGAGAAAACAACACACTAAAATATCAGCCCTTAATGGCCCGGCCGGTAAAGCAATTTCCAACATAAACAAGGCAGAAACTTTAGCACAAAGCTTGGAGCAACAATTTACACTAAATGACATGCACAACACAAACACAGAAAACATAGTTGAAACAACACTCCAAAAATTCTACTCAATCAAAAATACAACAGAATTAGACCCCCCCCCCCAAATTATAGATTTCTTAAAATACATTAAAAAATTAAATATCAAAAAAGCCCCAGGAATTGATGGCATTTCAAACTTAATCATTAAAAACCTACCCCTAATTACATTAATTAAATCCTACCACATAACGACATTAATTTTTAAGTTTAAATATTTCACCACAGCATGGAAAACAGCAGTCGTGATCCCAATTCTCAAACCTGGTAAAGATCCAACTATTCCTTCCAACTACAGACCAATATCTCTCCTTCCAAACTTTAGTAAAATTACTGAACACTTCATACTAGAAAAATTAAACAACCACCTTCATTTTTCATTTTATCTCCAGCCATGGAAGGGGACAGACGTCGTGAGTTTGTTTGAGATTTTATGGCGCAAGAGCCATGATTTTGACCATACTGCGCCAAACAATAGGTAAAATTATATCATTTAAAACAGTAATCGAAGAGAATATGAGAAGCTAAAAAGTAAACAAGATTTAAATCAACGGATAAAACTTTATGGACTTTAAAAAAGCAAAAATTTGGACATGAGGTGTCTTATCAAGCAGGGAAGATAATGAAGGGCAGGACTTTTCAAAAAACTGTAAACGCTGAGCATTGAAATTTGGGCATTCTGACAAAATATGTTGAACAGACATTTGACAATGGCATCGTGAACACAGTGGTGGTTGTTCACCTAACATCAAATGAATATGAATGAATCGAGTGTGTCCAATTCGTAATCGCGTTAAGACAGTATCCGCTTTTCTGTTCGCTAATGAGGGCCAGGGTTGCACATGGGGTTTGATAACATGAAGTTTGTTGTTTGTTTCTAGATCCCACTGTCTTTGCCAATTAGAATATAGAAGCTTTTTAATATGTTTCTTTATGTCGTTCACAGGAATATTAGTAGCCATTGAAGTATTCGCCAATTTGGCAGCCTTATCTGCCTCCTCATTGCCCAAAATTCCCACATGGGATGGTACCCAACAGAATAAAATAGTGTAATTACGAGAACTTAGTTTATCAAAAGTATCTAAGATTTTTAATACCAAAGGATGAGGATTACATGATTTTAGAGAATTTAAAACACTCAGAGAATCCGTATAGATGATAAAGTTTTTGTCCCGGCTATTAGAAATTTCTTCTAAAGCATATAAAAGAGCACTTATTTCTGCAGTAAAAACTGAACAGGAGGGGTGAAGTTTAAACGAAGAAACTGTGTGAGGGAAAACAACCGCAAAAGAGACACAAGCAGCTGATTTTGACCCGTCTGTAAAAACTGGAATAAAATTTTGATATTGTTGTCTGTGTTCTAAGAAAATTTTTTGAAAGATGATATTTGCTGTATCAGACTTGATAAAAGTTTCAAAAGGATTTAAATATTGTACTTCAGGGATTTTCCAAGGTGGAAAAGTATTTTCTGGTTGAGGAGCTGCATGTAGATACAGTACATTAAGGTCTAAAAGAATATTATGAACTCTCGTAAAAAAGACAGGGATGAATGATTTTCGGGCATCTTGCAAGCCAACTAAAAAGGGGCGAAGTTTAAAATCATAAAATGGATGATTAATGTTCGACTGAATTTTAAAATAATAATTAAGAGATGAAAATTGTCTTCTTAATTCAAGGGCTGGTTCACAGGTTTCAACATACAAGCTTTTAACAGGGGATGTCCTGAAAGCACCTGAACAAAGACGGAGAGCTATGTGGTGAATAGGATCCAGTTTTTGTAAAATACTTTTCCTAGCAGAACCGTATATTGAGGATCCATAATCCAGCTTGGAAAGTACAACGGCCTTGTATATTTTCATCATACAATTTCTGTCGGCTCCCCATGCTGTAGTTGATAAGACTTTTAAAATGTTTAAAGATTGGTTGGTTGGTTGGTTTTTATGGCGCAAGGACCAGATTTGATCATTCTGCGCCAAACATTTGAAAAAATGTTTAAAGAGTTTTCACACTTTTTACGTAAAAGTTTTATATGCGACTGAAAGGTGAGTTTTTTATCAAAGATAATGCCCAGAAAGCGAATTTCATTTAAAAATGGTACTGGCTGATCATGTAGTGTTAGATCAGGATCAAAATGAAGGTTACGTTTCCGACAGAAGTGCACACCAGCCGTTTTCAATGTTGAGATGGTAAAACCATTAGTGTTAGTCCATTGGGTAATATTATTGATTGCGATCTGCAATTGTCTTTGTATAAAATTCATATGCATCCCTGTACAAGAGATATACAGGTCGTCAACATATAAAAAGCCCTTCACAGAAATTGGAAGTAGTTTTAAAATGTTATTTATTTTTAAAATAAAAAGAGTGACGCTTAAAACGCTGCCTTGGGGAACACCTTCCTCTTGTATAAAAGAATCTGAAAGTTCAGATTCAACCTTAACACGGAATTCTCTAAGACTTAAAAAATTTCGAATAAAAATAGGAAGATTTCCTCTTAGTCCCAGATCATATAAATCTTTTAAAATTCCATATCTCCAAGTTCGGTCGTATGCCTTTTCGATGTCGAAAAATATGGCAACTAAGTGCTTTCTTTGTAAAAATGCGAGGCGAATGTCGGATTTCAGAGAAGATTATCAAGAGTGCTTCGCCCTCTTCGAAATCTACTCTGCGACAGGTGAAGTAAGTTATTTGTCTCCAGATAAAAAATTAGCCTTCGATTTATCATTTTTTCTAGCAATTTACAAAGACAACAGGTCAAAGCTATGGGTCGATAATTTGATGGATTTGTTGGATCTTTGCCTGGTTTTAGTAAAGGAATTATTATAGCTTGTTGCCAGAAAGTAAGAAAATATTGTTCTTGCCAGATACGGTTATATAGATATAAAGCTTTTTTTCGACTCTGTTGTTAAGTTTTTTATCATAGCGTAACTAATGTTGTCAGGACCGGGAGAAGAATCATGGACAATGGCAAGACACGATTGGAGTTCTCAAAACGTAAAATCGCTGTTGTAGGGCCGATTAGTTTGAGAATTAAAATTTAGTTTTTGCTTTTCTGCTTCCTCTTTGTATTTCAAAAACGCAGGAGGATAATTTTTACTGCTGGACGTATGAGCTAATGTTGAAGCTATGGAATTTGCAATATCTTTTGTGGATGATATGGTGTTTCCTTTATCAATTAAGATTGAAACATTCTTAGAATGAGAAGCACCTGAAGCTTTTTAACTTTATTCCACAAATGATGGCTAGATATTGTGGAAGTGATTCCAGAAACGAATTTTTGCCAAGAAATTCTTCTACTACGTCGTTGGATTTTTCTGGATTCTGCTCTAGATGTTTTAAATTTGATAAAATTTTCAGTAGAGGGATAACGGCGAAAAATATTCCACGCCTTTTTTTGTTTTTTATATGCTTGTTGGCAATTAGCATCCCACCATGGCTTGTTTTGCTTCCTACGAAGTCCAGATTTCTTTGGAATAGTGTTATCTGCTGCCTCAATTATAATACTGACAATATGTTTCAGAGCTTCGTCAATAGTGGAAGATTTAACCCTACACTGCATCATGTTGCCATTTGGCTACACTGGCGATTTGTCATCTTCATGACCAGAAAAATGTAGCCATGAGGCAACACTGTGCATTAAAAGTAAGTTTGGACTTCTTTGATTCAGTTATCACCATTTATTCTCAATAGATGGCGGTAGGTGTCCGTGGATAACAGTAAATGGAGACATAGCAGTAGACTTTTGCAATCACATAAATGGCCATATTTTGAAATTTTTATTTACTATTAAATGTTTTCCTAGGTCCATTAAAAAAATCATATGCATAAAATGAACTATTAAAATTCGTTTATTAGGCTTTTTATGATAAAGCGAATATTTAAAAAAAATTTAAGCCACAATATGTATCTGTAGCCATTTGGCAACATCATGCAGGAAGGATGCGATGAACAATTCAACTCAACACTGTAGTTCAGAAAGCATGTGCTTTGTTTATACTACTTATGTTACATTTTGTCTTTCTTTTTTGTCTTTGCAGTTTTAATTATGAGTTTTGTGATATAATTAGAAGCAATTTATTTTTTCTTTGAAATTCTATAAGCTAGAATAATGGAAGAGCATAGGTCTGTTTACTTTGTTGATACAGATGGTAAAAAGAAATTATTGACAGATGAAATATGGAATGCTCTTTCGAGTGGAAGCGATGATGATTTTGATGATAGCGATGAAGATCCTACATTTAATCCTAATGTTCTCTTCAATAGAAATTCAGAAGATATTTCTGACAATAACAATGATTCTGAATCATCTGAAAATGAAGTGAATATTCAAAACGAAAGTTCGACTTCAGGTAACAAGACATTAGAGGAAAAAAGTAAGAAAGTTAAAAAGGAAAAAATTAAACTTGTATGGAAGAAAAAGTCTTTGCAAGTAAATCCTGAAATCATAACTTTCAGTGGAGATACACAGTTACCTCAAAATATTTTGAATTTGGAAACACCTTATGAGTTTTTTTCATATTTTTTTCATCCGGATCTCATAACTTTTATTTCTGAACAAACTATTCTATATAGTGTACAACAGACACCTGAGAAACCTCTGAATGTAACATCATCTGATATAAGAAAATATTTGGGAATTTGTATATTGAGTTCTGTATCAAGTGTTAAAGATTTTAGATTGTACTGGAATCCTGCTGTTGGAATATCTCTCATTCAAAATTCTATGCCCGTTAACGAATTTGAAAAAATAAGAAGATATCTTCATTTCAATGACAATAATGCATTTTCAACTGATTTGCAAGGAGGCCAGGATAAGTTTTTCAAACTGAGACCTTTGATTGATGAACTTCAAAAATCTTTCCTTTCCATTCCTATGGAAGAATGTTTATGTGTCGATGAACAAATGTGTGCTACTAAAGCTAGACACCATTTAAAACAGTATATGCCTGACAAGCCCCATAAATACGGTTACAAACTCTTCATTTTGAGTGGAGTATCCGGATTTGCATACAATTTCGAGATTTATGGTGGCAAAGAACTTGATGTTGCTAATATACTTCAAGAGCCTGATTTAGGAGCTAGTAGTAATGTAGTTATTAGATTAACTCGTCCTGTTCAAGAAAATGTTAATCACAAACTTTACTTTGACAATTATTACACTTCTATTCCTCTGCAAGTATATTTGAAGAAAAAGGGAATTTTATCTCTTGGAACTATTAGAAGAAATAGAATTCCAGACTGCAAACTTCCAACTGAAAGGGAGCTGAAGTTACAAGTTCGTGGATCCATCACTGAATTTGTGGCTGAATATGATGGCTGTGAACTGTCAAATGTATCATGGAAAGACAATAAAACTGTCACAATGCTCTCTACATTTGCTGGTACAAACCCGGTAAGTGAAGTACAGCGCTTTGACAGGAAACAAAAATGTCATGTAAAAGTAAATTGCCCTTACGTTATAAAAACTTACAACAAGCACATGGGAGGTGTGGACTTACTTGACAGTTTGATTGGAAGGTATAAAATAATAATGCGAAGCAAAAAGTGGTATTTTCGGTTGTTTTATCATTTATTAGACCTGACGATTATCAATGCTTGGTTGCTGTATAAGAGAGTGCACAAACAAAAGCGTAACAGTGAAAAGCCTATGAAACTTGTTACTTTTAGATTGCAGTTAGCAGAAACTTTGTGCTTACATGGACAAGTAAAATCACTAAAAAGAGGGAGACCATCAAGTGCAGAGGAAACAGTTGGAAAACAATCAAAAAAAGCTTGTCGAAAAGAGCCTCCAAAAGATATTAGATTTGACAGAATTGATCACTGGCCAGAGCATTCTACAAATAAACAACGATGTAAAATGTTGAATTGTAAAGGATTTACAAGAGTACAGTGCATGAAATGCTCAATTCCTCTATGTTTTTATAAAGAGAAGAACTGTTTTAGAGACTATCATTTACAGTAATTTTTCTCTCTGGAATGCATGGTGTAGCCATTTGGCACAGTTTGTTTTTTTATTTTTTATGCTTAACTGCATGATGTTGCCACTTGGCAACAAACTAACATTTAATTAAAAAATAATGAAAATTTAGACTTAATTTTTTTTAAATATTTTTTCATGTTTTATCATTACACTCTATTACATATATATTTTTTTCAAGGAAAAATAAAAAATCATGCAGTGTAGGGTTAACTATTTCTGAATTGATATTAGCCAGAGAGGTAAATTTTTGCCAGTTCGCTGCATTTAAAACATATTTGGATGGTCGGAAAGAACTAGTTGCATTGTGCCTACTGTCGGTCAAAATTAAAGGAAAATGGTCGATATTATAAAGATCGTTGTCCACAGTTAAACTGAAAAAAGGCAATAAAGACGGAGAGCAAATAGCGAGATCAACAGAATGAAAAGTTCGTGTTGGTAAATGAAAATGCGTTTTTTCGTCAGAATTTAAAATGCATAAATTGTGATCTGCAAGAAATTGTGCAATTTGCTTACCACGTGAATTTGATTCAGAGCTTCCCCAAAAAGGACTATGACCATTAAGATCTCCCAAAATAATGAATGGAGAAGGCAATTGGCAAACCAAGTTATTTAGGTCCGTTTGACTAATTTGTTGTTTAGGTGGCAAATAGAGGCTACAGACGGTTATTAAATTTTTCATCTGAATTCGTACAGCTACAGCTTGCAAATTAGTGTTCAGATTTACTTGCATTGATGGAATATCCGTAGCCAAGAATTGCTACGCCCCCAGAAAATCGGTTTTGAATATTGTGCTTGCTGAAATTTTTGTAATGCCGTATATTCTGCTTGTCGGTCTTAAGGTAGGTTTCCTGGAGTGCAATGCAGGCAGGATGGTATTTGTTTATAATGTCTCTCAATTCTGAAGATTTATTCATATATCCTCGGCAGTTCCAAGAGACGAATGTAGACATAAAGATTAAAAAAGAGCGAGGGAAAAAAAGAGATTGCCTTCAGTAAATAGAAAAGATGAAGGTGAGAGAACATCAACCTTTAGGCTTTTTAAAAAATTTTGATTTAAAATAATGCGATGAAATATTAGTGGGATCAGAATCCACTCTGTCCTCATCCATATCACTTATGCTGTCATCAGATGGATGAATTTTAAAATGTTCTTCCTTTTCTTCAATTTTATTTGTTTCTTTTGCTTTCGGTGTCTTTTTTTCTTTCAGCATTTTTTCCTTCATTAAGACTTTTTTTCGTTTCGGCTTTTTAAGAGAAGATGAAGAAGTTTCTTCCCAAGATTTTTTTATTTCCAGAAGTGCAAGGTAGTCAGTTTTTTTTATAGTTATGGTGTCAGGTTCTGCTGTGCGGATTGCAGGAGTATTTGTTTCAATATTTATTAGTGTTTGGTTTTGTGAATTGCGTGGTTCTGAAGTTGGAACGGCTGAACTTAATGCTGATGAATATGAAAAATTTGGTTTCGGTGTTCTTTCGCTTACTATTTTGCGTGCTTCTGTAAATGAAATACCTTTTGTTATTTTGATAGTTCATGATCGCACCACCAGCCGATTGACAAGAACGGGCTCATTCCTGCCGCCCGACTTACGGAGCAGCGTGGGCCAAAGCGAACGCAAGGGACCCCAGGATTCCTTTTTGCCCCTAACGGGTCGCCATGCACGGCCAACACATGGGTTTAGTTTATAACCAAAATCGAAACCAAAACACCAAAACATATTGAAAGGAAACATCAATTCAACTCATAAAAGTGGAAATTAGAAAATAAAAATAAGAGATGGATCGCTAGGGAAACCCGGGGGCGCGACACCCGTATTTACCAAAGACAGTAAACATCCTGAGAAAAGGAAAGATTCCTGGGTACCTCGGAATTGGGACACCCGTACTCACCTAAAGAAGGTGAGCCCCTGAGGGGAGTCTGTCGACGGAAAGGCATTCAGATGGCAATTAATACGCCCAAAGACAAGAGTATTAACAGTCCTTAAGAAACTCCATGGCAGTCCGACCGGGGGTCATTTTGGCGTTACGAAGACATCACAAAAAGTGTTGATATTTGTGTCAAAAGTGTAAATATTTTGAAGTGAGACAATATTAATAAAAAAAGACAGCTCTGAAAATTCCGAGTTCGAATCGCCGTTTTTATTCTATATAACACAGAATTCTAACCAAAACTTATCGACACCGTTGCCATCACAGAAACATTGAATGTACCGCCGTGAATTCTGCCCGACTAATGATTGGTGTCTTGACTTCTGCCCGACTTGCATCATCAGCACGAAACAGTGTCTGTTGCCATGAGTCTCTCGCTCGAAAATGTGTCTAATAACTTGAAGGCGCCTCCATGTAACTTGGTTAGAAAGTGTGAATATTTTGAAGTGAGACAATATTAATAAAAAAAGACAGCTCTGAAAATTCCGAGTTCGAATCGCCGTTTTTATTCTATATAACACAGAATTCTAACCAAAACTTATCGACACCGTTTGCCATCACAGAAACATTGAATGTACCGCCGTGAATTCAGTCCGACTAAGGATTGGTGCCTTGACTTCTGCCCGACATGCATCATCCGCACGAAACTGTGTCTAATAACTTGAAGTCGCCTCCTTGTAACTTGGTTAAAAAGTGTGAATATTTTGAAGTGAGACAATATTAATAAAAAAAGACAGCTCTGAAAATTCCGAGTTCGAATCGCCGTTTTTATTCTATATAACACAGAATTCTAACCAAAACTTATCGACACCGTTGCCATCACAGAAACATTGAATGTACCGCCGTGAATTCTGTCCGACTAATGATTGGTGCCTTGACTTCTGCCCGACTTGCATCATCAGCACGAAACAGTGTCTGTTGCCATGAGTCTCTCGCTCGAAATTGTGTCTGCTAACTTCAGTCTCTACGAACTTGCGAGTAGCATATAAAATCTGCTACACGAACTTGCGTTGAAAAGTGTAAATATTTTGAAGTGATACATTATTTATGTGAAAAGACAGTTCTCAAAATTCCGACTTCGAATCGCCGTTTTTAATTTAATCTATGTAACACAGAATTCTAAACTAAAACTTATCAACAACGTTGTCATCACAGAAACATTGTGTGTAACGCCTTGAATTCTGTCCAACTGTTTGGTGACTTGACTTCTGCCTGACTTGTATCATACCGCACAAAACAGTGTTTGCTGCCATGAATCTCTCGCTCGAAATTGTGTTTGTTAACTTGAAATCGCCTCCACGAAATTGTGTCTGCTAACTTGAAGTCTAACGTTCTTGTTCATCTTGAACGGGCCGCCTGTCTGATTTATGAAGAAATGAACACCATTTTGTGCAACTGTGAAGCTACATTGAATGACAGACCGTTAACAGTTGCATCGCCAGATTCGAACCTTATTGCCCTAACTACGGCAAATTCTTTAAGAAAAATACAAAATTACCGGGTGATTCATAATGAATGGGCCCAAAATAATAGCGCATTGTGACTGCCGTAGTGGATTTATTCAGCCGAAATAAAATTATTCTGCAACTACAATTATAAAAGTTTTATTTGGCATGAGGGAAAAATCATCGAATGCCGCTGTTAAACAAAATGTCGTCCATGCAGAAGTGGAGTGGAATTTGGCGTTTATTGGCGCAAGAGCCATATCTGACTATACTGCGCCAGACACATGGTAAAAACGTCCATGCGGGAGAAAGCATACTGTGTTTTCGAATATGCCAAAACCTCCTCGGTAATTATTGTGCAAAAACATTTTCGCACGAAATTTTGTAAAGAACCACCGCATCGGCATAATATAAGCAGGTGGGTGAAGCAGTTCCAGGATACCGGCTGCTTATGCAAGAACAAAAGGCCAGGACGAAAAGAAACAAAACTCGAAGTGGTTGAAAGAATTCGTGATTCGTTTTTACTGAGTCCCTCAAAATCAACGTGATGTGCAGCTGCAGAGCTGGCTGTCCCTCAGACAACGGTGTGGCATGTTTTACATGCGTTCGAGACATTATTTTAATTGGTGGCGATAACAAAATGAGATTAGTATGGCCTCTTGGTAAAATCATAGTTATTTCCAGGGACAGATGGAGAGAGTCGACGTGCTCGAATTAAGATTTCAAAATGGCGAAGTGATCAGGGAGTGCAAAGTCTTTTTTATCCTTTGGAACTGTCAACTACAGAAGAGCTTCCATAAAAAATTCATCAAAATATCCCTGGTGAAAAAGTTACCTCCAACGAACTCCAAAGTTAACTCCGAATTTGGTTTGGTCTGATTTTTTTTTTTTTGGCGCAAAAGCCATTTTTGACCATGCTGCGCCAAGCAAATGGTAAGAAGACAGGACAGACAGTAAAAGCACACATGTTAAAATATAAATCGAAAGGTATCCAAATACACATGCAGAAAATTAATGTGCAAGAATGGTAATTCTATATAGAACACTGTTTCGATAAAAACGCTACAATTGATCGATGTAAAAAAAAGCAAGCGTTAGCAGTAGTTAAAAAGCACTAGATACAAATATAAAAACCGATAGTTTTTAAAAGTTTAAAAATGTTTGGGTGGAATTTCTCTCCCACCAAGTCTTGTAAAGTTAATGACGAAGACCTAAAAAAGTGTAGACGGAAGGAATTAAAAGATGGGCATTCAATTAAAATGTGATTTATTGTAAAATCTACACCACACGTGAGACACTTTGGAGCCGTCTCGCCAAAAATGAGGTGTCTGTGTGTGTAACGAGTATGTCATATACGGAGGCGAGTCAATTTGACATCAACCTCTCGTATTGTGTTAACTGGCCACAAATTCATTTTCGGTTTGATGAAATGTAATTTATTATGGATCTGCAGATCCCATGACTTTTGCCAGGTAGATAAAATGCTGCAGTTAAGAGACAGTTTAACGTCGCAAAACGGAAGTCCTTTGATCATAAATGTCGAAGCAGATTTTGCAGCTGAATCTGCTTTCTCATTCCCTAAAATGCCCACGTGACTAGGAACCCAACAAAATAAGATGCTTAGACCAGATTGTTCTAATACACGCAACATAAACAAAATTCGAATAGCAATTGGATTCATTCTGTTGTGATAATTAGAAAGTGCTTTTAGAGCACTCATGCTATCAGATATTATGCTGAGTAGCAGCTGAAATTTTCTGAAGAGCACAGAAAATTGCCATTAACTCAGCAGTATAAACGGAACAACAATTATGAAGACGGTGACTCAATGTCTCAGATGGAAACACAATGCCACATCCAACATGTCCATCTGTTTTCGAGCCGTCCGTGAAAATAGGCACAAAAGATGAATACCGATGGCGGTGATATAAAAACAGCTGCTGAAAAACAACATGTGCAGTTAAGGATTTATCGAATCCTGTAAAGGGGTTCAAAAAGGAAAAACGCGGGATATCCCAGGGAGGGAAGCAAAAGGAGTCAACTGCTTTAATATGAACGTCTTTGAGATCCGAGTCATGCAGCAGCAATTTGACTCTATCATAAAAGGGAAGTATGTGCGAAGGACGGGCATTATACAATCGACGCAGACCTACTGGTAGTGCCATATTGCTTAAGGGGTGTTTTGAAACAGATTTAGTTCTGAAATAAAACTGAGCAGATAATTTCTGCCTCCTTAAGCAAAGGGGTAGCTGATGACATATGACATAGAGGCTTTCAACCGGAGAGGTACGAAATGCACCAGAACAGATACGTAAAGCTGAATGGTAGACTGGATCTAGACGCCTCAGAACAGATGAACGGGCGGAACCATATACCATGCACCCGTAATCTATTCGGGAGAGGACTATTGCCTCATAAATACGAAGAAGGGAGGTTCGATCGGCACCCCAAGATGTTCTGGAGAGTACTTTCAAAATGTTTAACGCCTTCTCACACTTTCTTCGCAGGTGTAAGATATGCGAGAGAAAGGTGAGCTTTCGATCGAAAATTACTCCCAAGAATCGTACTTCATTCACTACAGGAATCGGTGAATCATTTATTTTAATATTGGGATCCTGATGGATGCCTCTTTTCCTACAGAAGTATACACAGCTACTCTTCTCTGGGGTTGGTTGGTTGTTTAGGTTTTATGGCGCAAAAGCCATATCTGGCCATGCTGCGCCAATCAAATGGTAAGAAGCATTTCAAAGATATTTAAAGAGGTTATTCCGATTAAAAAAACTAGGCAAGGTTAAAAATTCCAATCGCAAGCCGATGCATTAAAACGGTATTTAAAAAACATCCATGAAAAAAGTAAAAGTTCATAAATTGCTGACACACGAAAAAGATTCCAAATTGGACAAAACTTAAATAAAATGTATCAAACCAATGGTCTGCAGAAATTTAAAAATGTTAGAGTGAGGTTTCTCACCCAGTAGTTCAAGCATGTCTATAGACACTGTATTAAAAAATCGTAACCGCTGATTATTAAAAGCAGGACAATCGGTTAAAACATGACGTACACTTAAAACTGTATGGCATGTCGTGCATTTTAGACATGTTTCACCAAATAAAAGGTGTTTATGACTGAATCGCGTATGACCAATGCGGAGCCGAACCAATTTTACATCAAGCCCACGCACTGGAATGGTAGGCCATAAGCGAATCATTGGTTGGAGAGAATGCAGCTTATTAGAAATCTGCTGATCCCAAGATCGTTGCCACAACATGTGAACGTGCCGAGCAAAACATGTCTTTGCATCGCCATGCGGAAGCGCTCGCTCATGAAAAGTGCTTGAGGATTTTGCTGCAGCATCTGCCATTTCATTTCCAGGTATCCGACATGGCTCGGAACCCAGCAGAATAGAATTTCGAACCCTTTGTTTTCAAGGGATTGAAGAAAAACCAGGATTTCCAAAGCAACCGGATGCATTAAAGAACTGAAATTGGAAAGAGATTCCAAAGCACTCTTGCTGTCAGTGTAGATGCAAAAGGTGCGTGTACAAGAAGTTGAAATCACTTCAAGGGCATGTGTTATTGCAACCAATTCAGCAGTCAAAACAGAGAATGATGTGGGCAAACTGTAGCTATATATCTGAGTAGGTAAAACAACACCACTACCGACATGACTATTAGATTTTGATCCATCAGTGAATACTTCTGTGTACGAATAATACTGGCTGCGATGATCTTGAAAGAGCTTCTGAAAGATAATAGGTGCTGTTGTAGATTTGTCAAATCCCGTAAACGGGTTCAAGAATGAGAAATTTGGAGTATCCCAAGGTGGGAAAGAAAAGTAATTAATAGGTTGAATTGTAGTCTCATGTAGTCCCGAATCATTCAGCAGAATTTTTACTCTCTCACAATAGGGAAGAATGTGAGAGGGGCGTGCATCGTATAGTCTACGAAGACCAACTGGTAGAGACAACTGCCTAACAGGGTGTTTCGGAATCGACTGCACTCGGAAATAATATTGTGCAATTAATTTCCGACGTCGCAGATCTAGAGGCATTTGATTGCAGATGACATATAAGCTTTCTACAGGTGATGTGCGGAAAGCACCAGAGCAAATTCTCAGGGCAGAATGATGCACCGTATCAAGCCTGCGCAAAACAGAAGGGCGTGCAGAACCATATATCATGCAACCGTAATCTATACGGGATAAAATAACGGCTTGGTATATTCGGAGAAGGGATGGGCGATCGGCTCCCCATGAAGTATTTGACAGCACTTTTAGGATATTAAGAGATTTCTCACACTTCTTTCGCAGATATAGAATATGCGGAAGGAAAGTGAGTCTTTTGTCAAAAATCACTAACAAGAATCGCACGTCATCCTCAACAGGAATGGCGTTTCCTTGAATGTTAATTATAGGATCTGGGTGCATGTTTCGTTTCCGGCAGAAATGTACGCAACGACTCTTTTCTGAAGAAAGAGTGTGCCCATTTCTTTCACACCAGGAAACTAGTTTGTTCACTGCATTTTGCAGTTGCCTTTCAATCAAGTGCATATTACAGCCTTGAGCAGAAATCTGCAAATCGTCAACATATAGTGTCCCTTGAACAGATGGTGGAAGTTGCTGTAGAATTTCGCTAAAGTGAGTTATAAAAAGCGTAACACTGAGGACACTTCCTTGTGGAACACCCTCAGCTTGGATAAATGGATCGGAATAAAAATTACCGACACGTACACGAAATATCCGAGTAGTCAAAAAATTTTGAATAAAAACAGGGAGGTTTCCTCTAAAATCCAAATTTAAAAGTGTTTGAAGAATACCGTAACGCCACGTACGATCGTAAGCCTTTTCAATATCGAAGAAGATGGAAACAAGATGATTCCTGCGAACAAAGGCATTACGAATTTGTGTCTCCAGAAGAACTATGTTATCAAATGTTGAGCGTCCTCGTCGGAAGCCACTCTGCAACGGTCAGATGTATCCATGTTTCTCCAACTCAAACACTAAGCGGGCATTGACCATACGCTCGAGAGTTTTGCACATACAACTCGTCAAAGCGATTGGCCTGTAGTTCAAAGGGCTGGCAGGATCCTTTCCCGGCTTAAGGATTGGAATCACTATTGCCTCTTGCCATTGTTTAGGGAATTTATGCTCATACCAGATTCGATTAAAAAGTTTTAACAAATTGGACAGCGACACCTTATCTAAATGGCGAAGCATACTGTAAGTGATTCCATCAGGACCAGGGCTAGTGTCATGTGCTTGACGCAAGGCGTTCTTCAGCTCAAAACAGATTAAAAGCGTTATTGTACGCAAGAGATTTACGTGCAGTAAAATTTAAATTAATTCCTTCCGCTCGCTTTTTGTTCACTTGAAATTTAGGACTGTATGAATTAATAGCTGAAATTTTTTCAAATGCTCTCCCGAGAACATTGGTAACTTCTACAGGTGAGGAATAAATTACATTTCCGGTTTTCAACACAGGAAATGAAAATTCCGGATATATTCCATTAGCTGCCTTCACTTTCCTCCATAGTAGTTTGCTAGAGGTAGAGTAAGTGATGGAGGAGACGTATTTAAGCCAGGATTCCCTCTGGCTACGCCGTCGAATGCAGCGAGCATAAGCTTTGGCTCGCTTAAATGCAACAAGATTTTCTGTTGTTGGGTATCTGCGAAATTTGTTCCAAAGCTGTTTTTGTTTCTTATAACTGTCGTGACAAGCCTTGTTCCACCACGGTCTGCGGAATTTCCGTAGACGGGGTGAGCTTTTGGGGATACATTTATTTGCAGCTTTCATAATGCAATCGTGGACTATCTGTACTGCTGACGAGATATCTGCTGTGTTAATCATATTTTCAGTAATTTTAGCCAATTGTGAAAAATCAGTCCAATTCGCATGCTGGAATAGGAAGCGAGGTCGACCTTGAGTCGTACCACCACCATCAGCATGAGATACTATTACAGGAAAATGATCACTCTCGTGTAAATCGTTTCCAACTGTAAAATTTAGCAACGGAAAAAGCATTGGTGAACATATGGCGAGATCTAAACTGTGAAAGGTACGCGAGGGTTCGTGGAAGTACGTTTTCTCTTCATTATTTAGCAGACAGAGAGCATTATTAGTGATGAACTGCTCAATCTGTCGTCCACGAGAATTTGTGCTATGCGAACCCCACAACATACTATGGCCATTGAAATCACCAAGTAATATAAATGGTGCTGGAAGTTGCGCTACTAAACTATCAAGGTCTTTTTGACTGATTGAATCATTAGGCGGTAAATAAACACAACATACTGTAATTAATGTTCGTACATGTACTTGAACCGCCACAGCCTGCAAATTAGTATGAAGTGAGAGAGGTGTGCTGGGAAAAGAATTGGAGGTCAGAATGCAAACGCCTCCAGAATTATGCGAATTACTGTCCGAATCTTTCCGAACAGTATTATAACCCCGCAACTTAAGAGGCATGTTTGATTTCAAGAAAGTTTCTTGAAGACAGAAGCAAGCTGGATGAAAATCGTTAAGGATGGTCCTAATTTCATTTAGCTTGGATCGAGTGCCACGACAGTTCCAAGAAAGGAAAAGACCCATCAAGAAAATGTTGCATGAGAGGTATTAGGGACATTAGTTAGAGTTGTCGATAAATCGCAACTCATTTGGATTTCATCCTCCTCTTCGGATGGATGTAGTGCGATACGTTCGGGACTTTTGGGCACGCCACTGAAAATGGACGATAGATCCTTTTGGACTATACCCTGACTCGCAAGTCCCAGAGAGACAGAGTTATGTAAACTTGACGCTTTTATCTTTTGAGAAAGCTGTTTTTCGGAAGTACCACGTTTCGAAAGCTTAAGTTTTAGCGATTTATTCGATTTTCGTTTGCGTTGATCTATCTCAGGTTTCCCAGTTTCAGGAGCACTAGTTACGGACTTTTCAGTATCTGAATCTGATTTCACAGGCGGTTTACTTTCACTGATATTTTTAACACAATTAGTGCAAGAGCAATTTGCACAAAACTGTTTTTGCAAAACGGAAGCATAAGTTACACCAGGTGTCGGTGTCTGGACATTAACTTTACGCCTAGCTTCAGAGTATGAGATATTTTCTTTATGCTTAACTGTTAGAATCTGTTTCTCCATCAACCATCGTGGACAAGATCTAGAAAATGAAGTGTGGTTGCCATTGCAATTCACACATTTTTCTTCAGCGGAACACTGCTGACTTTCGTGGCCTTTTACTGCACACCGGGCGCAAGTGAGAGTCCCGCGGCAGTTGGATTTCGAGTGTCCAAATCGTTGGCACTGAAAGCACCGGAGAGGATTCGGTATGTAAGGCCTCACTGCTAGTTTCATATAGCCCACTTTTACCCGTTCTGGCAATTTAGGTCTATTAAATGTCAAAATAAAGTGTTTTGTAGGAAGAAGTTGTCCATCCCGCCGAAATGTTATCCGGCGTACATGCGTCACTCCTTCGGGTTTCAATTTTGCTGTAATTTTATCCAAGGTATCGTTGAATAGCTCGCCACAGATTATAACGCCTTTTGAAGAATTAAGCGTCCTATGAGCACTTACACTAACAGTTATAGATGCTAATGCCTTCAGTTTAATTATTTGCTGAGATTGTTTGCGACTACCGACTTCTACAAGTAAGTCGCCAGAGCGAAGTTTCCGAGTTGATACAACTTCTCCAACTGCTCCTGTCATTGCTTTTTCTACTAGAAATGGTGAGACACTATTAAATGATTCATTGTTTTCTGAAATGCGTTTGATAACAAAGAATTTGTCAAAAGGTTTTTCAAAAATGTTAACGTTCTTCTGTTGCCCACTGAAGGGAGCAAAGTTTTTTTTGCCCATACGATATTGATGGGGGTTCAGGTCCGACGGCACCGCCCACCACGGAGCCCAACAAGGGATGGCAGCCACCGGCTCTGGGCACTTCCAGCCTCGGTACTTACCATAGTGCTAATCGGTTACCTAAACGCTCGGAGTTACCCCCGCGGACAGTGACCACCCTTAACGCCAAGCCCAAGGAGTAACCCCTTCGCTTGATCCCTAGCAGACTAACCACTTACGTGACCATCTACAAGCCGATTGACACACCGGGGACCACAGTGCACCGCCCGTCTAATGGGTCGCCACGCACGGCCAACACGTGGGGGTTTGTGGCTGTCCAGGAGAAGCAAGAAGCAAACAGAGCGGCGACAGCTTCTCATGGACAGCTCCCTCGCTTGCCGTCGAGGGAAGGAAAAACACAGCAGAAAGCAGAAGGCGTAGGGGAGTGGAAACATAAAGGGAGTAAAGATCCCTGGGTACCTCGGGATTGGGACACCCGTACTCACCTAAAGAAGGTGAGCCCCTGAGGGGAAGTTAACTCCGAAAGTTACCTCCAGACGAACCTCCAAATTATAATGCACCTTCAAATTATAAATAAAACGGTTTTAGCCCCACACAAGCCGCCTTGACCTGCTGACGTTTATTTTTGGGCACTACTCGTGGATTAAGGCCTTATCACACGGACAAATACTATCTACACTTTTGTGGACAGTTTTCCGTTTATGCCTGTTGGCAACTGGCCAAACAAGATTTTCGTCATAGTGAGTTTTTATCAACCAGCTTGAAAATGTAGACGATAGCGAAGGAAATATCGTTTGCAAATGAAATTCAAGCAATCATGTAAAACTTCGATAGTGACGTAGTGCGCCAAGAATGGCGCGACTGACGCCAACTAATTTGTGAAAAGTAGTCCATTTGTTTAATACACGTAATCTAAATCGAAAGGCTAAAAAAATATTGTAATCAAGTGAAAAAGAGTCGGTTCTTTGGAATCCACTGGATCCACATTATATAAAAAAAAATTGTATAAAGGTATAAAGAATGAAATGTTACGAAGATGAGGACCACTTAACATCAGGTAGGTGAAATATTCTATGTTTCTCGGTATGATGTTGTCATCAAAAAACGTTTTACACAAATACATTTTATAATAATGCAGAAAGGCGGCATTTAACAATTTTTAAAATTCTTTTAAATATGTACAAAAAATTACTGATAAAAATTTCTGTTTGTATATGTAAAACAAATTATAAGCATCTCATCTATTTTGCTGGATTATTTTATCTTGCATTTCTTTTAATCCCAGCTAAAATTTTTGAAAATACGAAACACATAAAAAAGTTTGTTAATTATTTTAAAAATTGGGATGCATTTATTAATTCGATATTGAGCCATACACAGGATATATAACTGCACATAATTCATTAAATTAGACAAGATGATAAATGTGGCCAGTTAACTCCTAACTTATTACTTCCTTATTCATTGATTTTCACTTATATAAATGTATATTAACATGCAGCAGTACTTTTTCTTACAAATATAGCTTATCATTCATGAAACTAAAAGCAAAATTTTGAAGAATTTATTCTATATTCATTTACAAGTCAAATTATACAAAATTAAATTTGGTATTGCATAAACCTAACATGTGTAAACGGCTCATGATCGTAGCTTATTTTTCATCCCATTTCATTTTATTTTATTATTAAAAGCTTAATTATACATGGTATATTTTTATACTTTCAGTGGAAACCCGTCTTCTGTCCTGGGATTGATGTCAGAGAAATACTCTCCTGCTTATTTACCAGAGTGCAAACCCATGTTCCGACCTGGGATTGATGTTTCTAATACTAGAACATTTTTAAAAAATGCTGTATAACTTATTTCCAAGTAATGCACTCTTTTGTATTTTTTGTCATGCAAAGTTTTGTTTCACATAAACAATTATTTTAAACAGAAATGGCTTTAAAGTTAATGCACTAGATTTTGTATAAATTTCATACTGCTAACTATTAAGTAATCATGCATAGTTTTATGATAAAAATGTATATTCTTTTTTATCTAGAAATTATCTGTGGTCTGAAAAACAAAAACAAAAAAGTAGTTGATTATTGATGCTGCTAAAATTTTTAATGCATTTATAATACTTGTTTCTGAATAAAATTTTACTTTTCAAGAGGGAAAAACAAAGATATGTATTGTTATTTTCTTATAAGTTATCTATGCATCTGTTTAAATCAATAAAATTTCAGGATGGTGCTTTGCATAGAGAACGAAAAGGAAGTAATATGCAACTATTAAATTGCTGTTTCTTGTGTGTGGTTTATTTTAATTCAAGTTTTTTTGGTAAAATATATCATACAATTATAATTGTTTGAAATGTTTCATATATTTCTCACCATCTTTTGTGATGAAAAATGTATAATTTAAAATTCACTGATATGTATACAATAGCATAAAAATGTCTTATGAAAATGAGCTAGATAGCTATTTTAAAATATAGATGTGATGCATAAATTAAAATATATTAGTCAGAAAGAAAACAACTTGTATGAAGTACTTTCTTGAAATCAAGAATGTTCTTATTTATAAATAGTAATATTCCATTTTCACTGCTTTCCAAACTTCCCATTCATTGCAGGATCGTTTGAATCCTAGAGATTCATTCTTTGAGGGACGTACAAATGCAATAAAACTCCATCACGAGTATAACTCCAGATATGTTCATTTCACTTTATCCATAAGCAAGTATTTTACATTCATTCATAACAAGGTCATTTTGATAACTTCCTTTTTCAGTTCATAGACAATTTCATCTTATAGGTCAACAAATATTGTTAGCACCCAACTGCACATCCTCATATTATAACAGAATAGTATGGAGAGATAAATATTTTTGTATAAACCGCTTGTAAGTTATACCCCCGCTTGGTTTGTTTCTCCCCGATCCCCCTATAGATGATAAAAGAAACTCATATTTCCACTGTACGAAATGCTTTCATACCGAGAACGGGAGATCAATGGTTGTAATCTGGGTCAGTAAAGAGTTAAAATTAGCGAAAAAAGGATATCATATTATTCATGTAAGTTTAATTATGTTTTCTATTTTAAAAATACGATACTTTGTAAAATTTAATTTCTGTACTAATTTGGTGGTTTTTTTTTTTTTTTAATACTTTCAGATGTACGAGGTATATAATTTCCTGCTCTCTGTTTAGAACGTATATAGACATCTTTCTGAAAATTGAACTACAGCGTAGTGCATAACCCAATAATTGTACTAAAGAAGAACAGCAGGCCGCATAAGTTCAGGAATAAGAAGAAGAATAAGGAATCTGCTGAAGAGAAAGAAGGTTGGATTCTCAAAATATTTCTAAAAATCCACGTCGAAACTTCCTTTAAACCATTATAGTTGTTTTCAACTGAAGAACCATTAAAGGTATTTTTTTGAAACTGATATTTTTTTTAACAGATAGATAATGAAAACGTCCCGAACGCAGTTGAACTATGTTCACACAATCTAACGGTTCAAGTTACTGTCAAGTACGAGTCACAGATTTCACTTTAAATTTCAAAAGTATACAAAAATTAATTTTAAATCCATGAAAGCATTAATTCGTAATATAGATTACAAAAGAACAATTTACCTTCAAAATCCATAAAAAGAATGGAGATAATAAAGAAACTATGATTTACTGAATGGTTTAGGACACCATTAGGATTATTCGACACTTCCATATGGATATTATACATAAAAGCTTGAATATTATATAATTTTTTCCAAAAAAATTATAATGTTTATATTATTTAAATGGATAATAGTATTTTCTAAATGAAAAAAAAATAAAAATACTCGCGATTCTCAGAAGAAATTCATTTTGAAAACGTAAACATTGTAATGTTATTTATATATATATGCCTTTCTTTGTTGAGCTTCGTGGTTGGTGGTGTCGTCATACCTGAAACACCTTCCAAGTCATATGGACTCAAAAACCATTCTCCCTTCAGTCATTTGGAAGCACTTCTATCTACTTTTTCTACATTTTATGTAATGAAACGGATTTCAAGCAATAGGGAAACTTTTCATATAGTCCCATCATTTCTTGTGGAGAAGGCCTTAAGCAGTAGTTAGTGTTCCTGAAGTGAAATCTGTAAAGAAAACTTCGCTCCAATGACAACTCATTGAAATTGAAACTCAAAAGCAGGGACAAAAGTTATCCAAACTGAAAATGCTATCCGATATACCTGTTTCAGTAAGACCGCAAAGAAATCTCAACACTTGAAAGGGTATCATTTCTAATGGGAAAATTGCTTAACGATTTCACTGAGCAGATTACTGAAGATTTCCGTGAACAGAGAGTGATCCGATGTATGTAACGATAGTCAACTGTATGTAAAGATGGTCAATTCTTAAAACATTTAAGTACCTAAATTTAATTTTCAGCTCATCCAAATTACTATCATTTGTAGAAACTGAAAAAATCCGTGACTCAGTCGGAGAACATATACAGAATTCTCTTTGATGCTATCAATGTCAGCACTTCGGACACTTTAAAGCTACCTGCTGCAGGAAACTCACTTTCACCAGCTGTGTAGAAGTGGGTCATGAAGGCGCCTAATGTACTCGAAAAGCGAAGTGTGTTACTTGTATAGGGAAGTATGTACATTTCATATTCACGAATATTCTCAAAAAGAAAGTTATCGCCATCAAAGTTAAAAAACAGATTTCATTTTCAGAAGCAAGAATATTAATTAAATCTCAGTTGCCTTCGCATAATTATATCTTCTGTATTATCTTTAAAGGCAAGTAAGAATAGTACAGAATACGAAAAAAAAAAAAAAAATATATCAGAAAAATGTTTGAAGCTGAGTGTACTTGAAAGGACTGCAAACTTCCTTCTACATGAAATAATAATCAGACCACACAAAAGATATCCTTCGAACTCACTAACTGGATTGAGTGTAAATAGAAGTTTAGAAAAAGCTTGAAGTATGCAAATATTTATGATTTCATTTCCCTTATTAATACAAGAATGTGGATATAAAATATCAATTATTTCAGATAATAACAAAAAAAAAATGCTCACCAGTCTAAGCGAGGGAGAATTAAAATCCTGCATACCCAATTCATATCTTAAGAATGAATTTTTTTTTATTTGATTTAATTCGGTGCATATTATCAAGTGCATGTGAAATAATTGGCTAAACTAGCAAAGAGCAAATAATACTTTTCAATTTTCCTCTTTTAATAATTTTGGTAAAATTAAACATGCATCTTGAGAGAATCAAAGAGAAATTTACAAAAAAAGTCAAAATCCGTTATAAAATATGTTCCAAAATTAGCTTTTAAATCCTTATATCCAAGTAATATTGAGAGGCAAAATTTTTATTTATATTTAAAAAAATGAAAAAGCTTTAAACAGATTGAATGACTTGGCTTACGATGAACCATTGCGTTCATTGAAATAATCAACAAATGGTGGAACAAAACGCCCTCGAAAAGGGTTATGTGGTAGAGTTTTCCGGAGCACCCGCCTTGCGTAGCAAGGCTATCTCCATGATCCTGGTAATGAAAGCCTGGCGTTATGGTATGCCCTTAACTTTGGAAATAGATGGTGAGCTGTAGCAGGGAGCTGGTCCGGTAGTCGTTAGCATGGGTCTGGACGAAAAGGGTTATGAGAAATTAGATGACAATAGTAAGCCTTTCAAAAAAATTTCTAGTGGTAGGCCATAGTTTCCAGAAAAATGCCTTGAACTTACTTTAACAGACAAAAAAAAATTCTTCTCCTCTTAGAAAATATACGATTAGCATTTAAAAAAATAATTTTAAGCAGAATTCGATATTTAAATATAACACTCATATCCTGCACAAGTCAAAAGAATAGCACAGCCAAAAATTTATATTTTTATTTTATATATATTTTTTATTAATATATTTTGAAATAATGATTCAAAACTTCAAAAGTGGTAATGCAAAATAAAGTAAGGGCAAAAAAAAAAAAAAAAACTGGTTAGCATCAATGCATCTTAGCTGTATTCATGGTTGATTGATTGATTGATTGATTGATTGAGTTTTCTGGCGCAAGAGCCATGCTTGGCCATGCTGCGCCAATCTAATGGTAGAATTATAAAAAAGTTTATAAAAGATTCATTTTTTAAAAAACGAGATCAGCGGTGTAAAGATAAAAACATATGCAAAAAGATGAAACATATACAAATAGAGTCGAAACTATGATTCATAAGAAAACAAAACAGAGAAGTAATTCATTTAATCTTTTATAGCAGTAAAGGAGTAAAAAGATGCTAAATACAAGTGAAAAAACTAATAGCTTTTAAAAAATTAAAAATATTTGGGTGGTATTTTTCACCCACCAGGTCTTGTAATGTTAAAGATGCCGAAGTAAAAAAACGTGCACGATAAGAATTAAAAATAGGACATTCAATTAACACATGATGAACAGTAAAAGAAACTTTGCAACTGTTGCACATAGGCGCATTTTCTCCAAATATGAGATGTTTATGGGTGAAGCGCGTATGCCCTATACGGAGACGAGTCAATTTAACATCCATCTCACGTATAGGATGAACAGGCCACGAAGCAATGTCCGTTTTAACAGACTGCAATTTATTTCCGATCTGCAGATCCCATAACTTTTGCCAGGTAGAAGAGAAGTGATGAACAACGGACCTTTTGACATCACAAAAGGGAAGAGCCATGCACAAAGAGGTCGATGCAGATTTAGCAGCCAAGTCTGCCCTCTCATTTCCCAAGATGCCGACATGACTCGGAATCCAACAGAAAATGATTTGAAACCCATCATTCTGCAGCAATCGCAAAGTAAACAAAATTTTAATAGCAATCGGATGTGTCCGATTGTCGTATTGCGAAAGTGTCTCCAAAGCACTCATACTATCGGTGTAGATAATAAATTTACGCTGAGTAGAGGGTGAAATTTTCTGTAGAGCACAGAAAATTGCCACCAACTCAGCAGTAAAAACAGAGCAAAAATTATGAAGACGGTGGCTCAGTGTATCAGATGGAAATATTATGCCACAGCCGACATGGCCATCTGATTTCGAGCCATCCGTGAAAATTGGATGAAAGGAAGAGTACTGATTGCGATGGTAGAAAAAAATCTGTTGGAAAACCACAGGAGCAGTTGAAAATTTATCGAATCCAATGAAAGGATTCAAGTAAGAAAACTGTGGGATATCCCAGGGTGGGATACTATAGACATCAACAGCTTTAACACGAATCATGTTAAAGTCCGAGTCATGAAGGTGCAATTTGGCTCTCTCGCAAAATGGAAGGATGTGAGAAGGGCGGGCATTATAAAGTCGACGAAGACCTACTGGCAATGACATTTGGCTCAAAGGATGTTTCGGAACAGATTTCGTTCGGAAATAAAATGTGGCAGACAATTTCTGTCGCCTTAAAGAAAGGGGTAGTTGGTGACATATAATATATAGGCTTTCAACTGGAGATGTCCGGAACGCACCAGAGCAAATGCGCAATGCTGAATGATGGACGGTATCCAATCGCCTCAAAACAGATGAGCGGGCGGAACCATATACCATACATCCATAATCTATCCGGGAGAGAATGATTGCCTGATAAATACGGAGAAGGGAGGTTCGATCGGCACCCCAAGATGTTTTTGAGAGAACTTTTAGAATATTTAATGATTTCTCACACTTCTTCCGCAAATATAATATATGCGGAAGGAAGGTGAGTTTCCGATCGAGAATCACTCCCAAAAAACGTACTTCATTCACAAGAGGAATTTGAATATTCTTAACCCGAATACAAGGATCCTGGTGAATGTTTCTTTTCCGACAAAAGTGAATGCAGCTGCTTTTCTCTGGGGAGATAGTGTGGCCATTGTTATTGCACCAAGCTACCACTCCATTTACTGCGTTTTGCAATTGTCGCTCTATTAGTGACATGTTACTACCTTGGCATGAGATCTGCAGATCGTCGACATAAAGAGTTCCATTAATAGATGGAGGCAAATGATTTAAAATCTGGCTCAGATGAATAATAAACAGTGTGACACTGAGGACACTTCCTTGTGGAACTCCCTCAGCTTGAATAAAATGATTAGAGTAAAAGTTGCCAATTCGAACACGAAAAGTACGTCTTGATAAAAAGTTTTGTAAAAATATGGGCAAGTTACCCCTAAAACCTAGATTAAAAAGTGTTGAAAGTACAGTCAGTCACAAAAATCTACATACACTGATCAAAATAAAGGTTTCTCAAAAAGCAATTAAATTTCAATTTTAAAAATCATATCACTCCTTCAGTTTTCTCTAAAAAATTTGTTTCCCATAATAAAAATATTCGGAAATAATAATTTCTAGGTAATTTTGTGATTTGTATAGTAATTATCAAGTCGCAAAAGTCTGCATACACCTGATTGGCGGACGGAAAAAAATTTGCATACGAAGCTATTTTGGAAGATTGTCTTAGTTTGAGGTTACATGTTTCATTATCTATTCTAATCTTCATTTCCCGAGATTTTTTGACATTGTAACTTCAACAAATGAGTCAGGAAAAGGAAACATCTTTAGAACTTCGAAATATGATAGTAAGAATGAAATGTGAAAAGAAATCTTATGCAGAAATTGCAAAAATTGTAAAAAAAAGTCGGTCAACTGTTCAAACAATCTACAGAAATTATGCTATGCGTGGAAATATGCTTAACAAATATTGATGTGGTCGTCCAAGGAAGCTTAATGATCGTGATGCAAGAACCATAATAAGAAAAGTGAAGAAAAATCCGAAAATTAGTGCTCCAAAATTAGCGAATCAAATTGCAACAGCTAGTGGAAAGAAAGTGCATCCAGAAACTGTTCATAGAATCCTTCGATCAGCCAGCTACAATGGTAGAGTTTCTAGACGAAAACCGTTCATTTCATCTACTAACAAACAAAAGAGACTTGATTTTGCTTCTGCACATATTGACCAAGATTTTAATTTTTGGAAAACAGTTGTTTTTACAGACGAGAGTAAGTTCAACGTGTTCGGGAGTGATGGCCGCGGAAAAATCTGGAGGAAAAAAAACACAGAAATGAATCCCGAGAATTTGACTCCAACTGTGAAACACGGTGGAGGCTGTGTTATGGTTTGGGGAGCAATAGCGGCCGCTGGAGTAGGCAATTTAGTGTTTATCGATGGCATAATGAATCGATTTGAATACCTGGAGATTTTGCAAGACAATCTACTTCCATCAGTTCGAAAATTCGGTCTTGGGAGCAACTTTGTTTTCTAGCAAGACAACGACCCAAAACATACAGCTAAGATTGTTAAGGAATGGCTACTCTATAAAACTCCTAAACAGCTCCATTCGCCGCCACAGTCCCCAGACCATAATCCCATCGAGCACCTTTGGGTGAAAGTTGATAGGTGAGTTCGGGAGCAATCGGTAACAAGCAAGGAAACCCTAAAGAAGGCAATAGAGTTTGCATGGTCTCAAATTACACCTGCGACGACAAAAAATCTGGTTATGTCGATGCCAAACCGAATTCAGGCAGTTGTTACTTCAAAGTGAGGTCCTACAAAGTATTAATGTCACATTTTTTGGCATTTAATTCTGAAAGTTTGTATTGTTCTGTCTCTGTATGTAGACTTTTGTGACTATATAATTTAATATGTTGTTAATTTTTGTTATATTTTAACGAATTTGTTTATATTTTTTTTCTTAGATATGAGTTATTATCCAAGATGTTAACGAAAATAAAGTTGTATATACAAAAATATGAGTAAAGTGCTAGATCTGAGAAAATTAGCGGGTGTATGTAGACTTTTGTGACTGACTGTATGCCGTAGCGCCATGTACGGTCGTATGCCTTCTCAATGTCGAAAAATATGGAAACTAGGTGGTTCCTCCTCACAAAGGCATTGCGTATTTGGGTTTCCAGTAAAACGAGGTTGTCAAAAGTAGACCGACCTCTCCGGAAACCACTCTGCAACGGGGAGAGGCATCCTTGTTTCTCTAATTCGATGCGCTCTAATGCGCTCGAAGGTCTTACAGAGGCAATTTGTAAGAGCAATCGGTCTATAGTTCAGAAGAATTGATGCTTCCTTGCCAGGTTTTAATATTGGGATCACAATAGCTTCGCGCCATTGTGAAGGGTACTTCTGTTCAATCCATATTCTGTTAAATAATAACAACAGATTCGAAAGGGAAGTTGCATTCAAATGGCGGAGCATATTATATGTGATCCCATCTGGCCCGGGACTGGTATCATGAACTTGAGACAAGGCCATTTCCAATTCAATCATCCTGAATTCACAGTTATATGGAACAGTACTTCGGGCATTGAAGCGCAAAGGCAACCGTTCCGCGCGATTCTTAATTGCCAGAAATTCAGGGCTGTAAGAATCCGTTGCGGAAACTTGTGCAAACGCATGGCCGAGAATGTTAACAACGTCTAATGGGTTTGAATACATCATATTACCGGTTTTTAAAACAGGAATAGAAGTTTCATTATAGATCCCATTAGCAGCCTTAACCTTTTTCCATAAAAGTTTACTCGAAGTAGAGGATGTGATGGATGAAACAAATTTAATCCACGATTCTCTATGACTACGACGCCGTATGCGGCGAGCTAGCGCTTTGGCTCTTTTAAAAGCGATCAAATTCTCAGTCGTAGGGTACCTTCTAAAAGTATTCCAGAGTTTCTTTTGGTTCTTATGACTGTCGCGACAAGCTTCATTCCACCACGGCCTACGGAATTTTCTTAGACGTGGGGATGTTTTTGGAATGGCGGTGTTCGCGGCGTTCATTATTGTATCAATGACATTTTGTACTGATTTTGAAATATCTGCATCACTGACCATAGCCTCATTGATAACTGCTAGTTGGGAGAATGTAGTCCAATCTGCCCGCTGAAACAGAAAACGCGGAGGACAAATAGTCGCACCCCGACCATCAGCGTGGGAGATTATTAGGGGAAAGTGATCGCTATTGTGCAGATCATCTTCAATTCTCAAATTCATCAACGGTAGCAGTTCAGGAGTGCATATGGCTAGGTCAAGACAGTGGAAGCTACGTGTGGGCGTATGGAAGTACGTTACCTCGTCATTATTGAGCAGACAGAGACAGTTATTAGCAATAAACTGTTCAATCTGCTGCCCTCTAGAGTTTGTACTATCCGAGCCCCATAGAATACTATGTCCATTGAAGTCGCCAAATAAAATGAAGGGTGACGGAAGTTGGTCTACTAGATTGTCCAGGTCTTGCTGACGGATGACACCGTGTGGCGGAAGATAAATACAACAGACTGTGACCAAAGATCGTATATGGACCTGCACAGCCACAGCCTGAAGAGATGTATGTAAAATAAGAGGAGTGCTCGGATAAAAATTTGAGGTGAAAATACAGACACCTCCAGAACCATGAGATCCAGTGTCTATATCTTTCCGAACACAGCTATATCCGCGTAACTTGATAGGAATGTTGGGTGTCAAGAAGGTTTCTTGAACACCGAAACAGATAGGATGAAATTTGTTAATAATTGATTTCATGTCATGAAGTTTGGAACGAATGCCGCGACAATTCCAAGAAACGAAGGTACCCATTAAGAGAGATTTAGATGGGGAGTGTGAGTGAGCAGCTGTAGGAGTTGCCTGATCTTCGCAACTCATAGATAGTGCATCTTCATCCTCAGACGGATGGAGCTTAAAATCAGGGATAGTTGGTGTGCCTCCAAAGATAGACGTCAAATCCTTATGGGCTACACCATCTCTTGCTAATCCCAAAGCGACGGAATTCCGAGAAGTAGATTTTTGTAACCTAACGGAAAGATCTTTATGTGATATGCCACGTTTAGCAAGTTTCAATGTCAGTGAGGACTGAGGTTTTTTCTTACGAGTTTTTTTAGATGCTGATAGATCCGGTTTAGGAGATTCTGAAATACTTTGAATTGAATTATCAGAATCAGATTCTGATGTTTTTACAGGTAGTTTTGGTTTTGGAGTTTGCTTTATGCAGTTTTCACAGGAACAATTTGTACAAAATGGTTTTTGGACAACGGAGGCATAGCTAATGCCTGGCGTAGGTGTCTGAATTTGAACTCTACGTCTAGCTTCTGGGTATGTTATGTTTTCTTTTATTTTGATAATAGTGACTCCTTTTTCCAGTTTCCAGCGGGAGCAATTTCGAGAATAAGAGGGATGATCGCCACCACAGTTTACGCACTTTTCTGTTGCGGAGCACTGCTGGCTATCATGCCCTTTATCAGCACAGCGGGCACAAGTAAGTGTCCCGCGGCAATTAATCTTCGAGTGGCCAAAGCGCTGGCATTGGAAACACCTCAATGGATTTGGTATATAATGCCGCACGGGTAACTTAATATAACCGGCATATATAAATTCAGGTAGCTTGGGGCTATGGAAGGTGAGCACATAATGTTTTGTTGGAAGGAGTTGACAATCCCGCCGAATGGCAATCTGGCGTACATGAGTCACTCCTTGAGGTTTCAATTCCGAAGTTATTTCTTCCAGAGAGACATTAAATAATTCTCCGCAAGTTATTACACCTTTGGAGAAGTTTAAGGATGTGTGTGGACTAACAGAAATGGGTATAGAAGCTAGAGCTTTCAGTTTCATGATTTGCTGTGATTGTTTTTTAGAATCGACTTCAATTAATAAGTCACCAGAACGCATTTTTTTAATAGACTGCACCTCACCGACGGTAGCAGAGACGGCTTTCTGAACTAAAAAAGGTGAAACGGAGTTAAAAGTATCTTCTTTTTCTGATTTTCGTTTAATTACAAAAAATTTGTCAAAATGATCAACATTAGTAAAAGTTTTATGTACTTTACGCCCACTGAAGGGACCACGTTTGGAGGAGCCCATACGATATTAGAAAAGATTCGGGTCCGACGGCACCGCCCACCACGGAGCCCAAAAAAGGGAAGGCAATTACCGGCTCTGGTCATGCCCAGCCTCGGCATCCACCCTAGTGCTAATCGGTACCTATACGCTCGGAGTTACCCCCGGAGACAGTGACCACCCTTAACGCCAAGCCCAAGGAGTAACCCCTTCGCTTGATCCCTAGCAGACTAGCCACTAAGATGACTACCTACCAGCCGATTGATGCACAGGGGACCACAGTGCACCACCCGTCTTTCTAATGGGTCGCCACGCACGGCAAACACATGGGGTTTTGGCTGTCCATGAGAAGCAAGAAGCAAACAGAGCGGCGACAGCTTCTCATGGAGAGCTCCCTCGCTTGCCGTCGAGGGAAGGAAAAAACAGCAGAAAGCAGAAGACGTGGGGGAGTTTGAACATGAAGGGAGTAAAGATCCCTGGGTACCTCGGGATTGGGACACCCGTACTCACCTATAGTAGGTGAGCCCCTGAGGGTAGCTGTATTCATGGAAACAAAGTATAAATTTTAATAACAGAATAAAAGGATAATAGATAAAAAAAAATTTGAGAAGCAAAGTCCAACCACACTTTCACGTGTTTCTTAGGAAGTTCTTAGGGTTTATAATTATTCTCTAAAATTAATGTTTTTATGCTAATATAAACTCTTCAAATCAATTTTGATTCATGTATACAAGGAAAGTCAGAGAAATTTATTATAAAAGTGAAAAAAAAAATTATAAACAGCAATTTTTATCAAACACGACAATTTGCTGGTTTTTTTTCATAATTAGAATGAAACATCGTTGAGAACTAATGAAAGTCATTTACTGACTTTCAAAACCAAACGATCCTAAAGCAGAGGCCACCTGTGTTTCTGCCCATTCACCAGGTTGCGAAAGATTTATATTTACATTCCTGAGGGATCGAAATTTCAAGTAACATTTTCAGTTTCCCCTTTTTTGAGAGTTCTTACGGTTTTGAAGAACAACTCTCGTGCATCTAGATTATAATGGTTTCTAATTCGAATTGTGCTGACAACTGTGTTTATGAACCAGACTACTATTTGCCTCACTTTTATAGTCTATAAACTAATCACAAAATCCATATCTTTATCCTTTTTTTTTGGCATTATTCATAAAATTGTATTATATTTCGTCAATTCATCGTTTTTAAACTTTTTTTTAAAAATTTTAGATGTATTTGATCCATTTCAAATCACTGATAAAAATAAGATCATAAAAGCTTATAGCAAAATTTAAAAAAAAAGCATTTTAAACCTAAGTGCAAATAGAATAAAACTAACAATAATTTTATTTCATTTGCTTCCCTTTTGCAAAAACATTAACAAACATTAATTACATTTTACCAAATCATATTGATTTTTTCTTTTTGCTTTAGGATTCCTAGAAATGACATTCAGTAAGAAATTCATTAACTTTTTCTTTATTCTATATAACATGTAACCATTTTTTATTCTAGCAATTTTGTGACACTAAATTAAAAATTATTTTTCATTTCAGAAAATTCTCTTTCTGAATAAGTTGTACTTTTCATAGAGGTTGCAATTTCGTCCGACAGTTACCATGTTTTAAAGAGTTATTATTAACGTTGAAAAATTATCTACTGTCTGTCCACGACAAGAATACTGCTAGACATTCGTCTATGTTTACGGCGGGCACTATAGAAACAGGTTGCGGTAGGGATGATCCATTTTCAATGGGTGGAATCGGAAAGAAGTATGGGGGAGTATTCTTTTTCTTGGCGTCAATGTGAAGCGATAACAGAAAATCTATTGCTCATTCGTCTTCTCGCTTTAATCGCAGTTGCACGTATCTTTATATTCGCTTAACTTATTTCTTTTATATTTTATTAATCTTTTCTTTGGTTAATATTAACTGCATTTTATTATTTAATATTTTTTTTTGTCTCGTAAATTTTGACATCCTTTAAAATGCCTTTTCGATTTAAGAAAGGAGAGACTTTAAAATCACAAGCACGTAAAATTGTGCATAATGTTGCAGAGTTCTGCTCCGAAGAAGCTGCAGCAAAATCTTTGAAGGTTCCTCTTCCACAAGCCATGAAAAGACCTGCTCAGGCGACTGGAGTGTCGGAAGGCACTATTAGGAAAATTAAAAATGAAGTTTCGACACTGGACAAAACGGAAGTTTTGAGTACTCCTGGAAAGCACCGTAAAAGGCCTATTGATCGAAATTGTGAAATTGACGACTTCGACAAATGTGTTATTCGTCAAACAGTTCAAGATTTTTACGTCCAGCAAAAGAAAGTGCCTTCTTTAAGAAAATTACTTCCCGTATTGAGAGAGAAGTTGAATTTTCATTGGAATAAGGAATCATTGAAGAAAGTTTTGCATTCAATGAATTTTCGCTATAAGAAATGCGCGAATAAAAGAAAATTTCTCATCGAAAGACCTGATATTGTGTTTTGGAGAAACAACTACTTGCGAAAAATGAGGCAGTACAGAAAAAGTAAATGCCAGATAGTTTTCATTGATGAAACGTGGGTCGACAGTAATCTAACATTTAGAAAATGCTGGCAAAGTGATACAATTTCAGGAGCCGAAATAAATGTAAATTCCAAAAATCGATTGATCATTGTGCATGCTGGCTCGTCCACGGGATTTATTCCTGGCGCTCAATTAATTTACAAAGCGTCAACTAAAACTGGTGATTATCATGGCCAAATGAATTATGAAAATTTTGAGAAATGGGTGTTGGAAAAACTCATTCCAAATTTACGCCCAAAAAGTGTCGTGTGCATGGACAATGCTCCATATCACACAAAAGTTGCAAATCCGACACCTACCAAATACAGTACGAAGAAAGAAATGACCGATTGGCTGATTAATAACGGAATAGAATGCGATATGAAAATGAGGAAAGCAGAACTGTATTCGCTAATTGATAGGAATCGCCCTAAAGAAATCATATATAAAATTGACAGCATAATAAAAGAAAATGGGCATTATGTCTTGCGACTTCCCCCCTACCATTGCGATTTAAATGCGATTGAATACGTTTGGTCTTCAGTCAAAAGACTCATCAAAGAGAGAAATATAACAGGAGACTTAAGTTTAGAAAACTTACAGAATCTGTTGTGCGATGCTTTGGGCGGAGTGTCTTCCAAGGAATGGGAGGCTCATTGCCGTCATGTGGAAAAACTTGAAAATTCTTATTGGGAAAAAGATGGAATTTTAGAGGAAGTAGTAGACGAACTGGTAGTTCAAATTGGAAGTACTGAATCGGATTCCGATTCAGAAGAAACGGAATCATGTGACAGTGATTCAGAATTTTTTTAAGAAACTACACAACTGTCACTCGATCTCTGCTAGTTTTGTCATTTTAAAATAATATAGTTTTGCATTCTTTTAATCATAATTAATATATTTTATAAATAAAAAGTGAGTTTTAAAATTGCTTTTTTATTTTTTTTTTTGATTATTCAATTATAGATTATAGCAGAATGGAATTGTATTTAGTCTAATACATTTTGTTTCTGATACATTGTTATTATTTTCTATTTTTTTCATTAATGCGTTCTTGATTTCTACCATTCATGTTTGTTTTAATAATCAAAAGTTTCAGTTTAACATAGTTTTGATTGTCCTTATTTTTTAAGGTCTGTTTTATTTATTTATTTTGCAGATTTTACTAAATTTAAAGCATGAAATTTAGTTAGTTAATTGCTGATTAATTAATTTTTATAATTGTTATGATAATACTTTAAATTGTAGAAAGTGAAACGAAGAAAGAAACAATAGATTCTAATATTTATCAGGAAATAATAGAATATTTTAGCATGAAGTTACTATGGGCTAAATTAAGATAAAACCTTGGAAATTAATTAAATAGAAATTAGAGTTTAAAATATCATTATATATATACTTTTATAGCTTTTTCTGGATCAAAAACTTTTATTTAATGTTATAAACTGAAATTTAATAAAATAATTATCGTAAATTAGAATTTAACTTTTTAGCATAAATAAGATCGCCTTTTGAATTGATCGATATATGGAACTGGAAAATATAGAAATCCATTTCAGATTATATTTATAAAAAAAATGCACAGTTCAAACTTTTAAAGCAAATTATACTCAGCTGTTTGTATAAGTAAAATTAATTGATCATTCATTTTGAATTTTTTATTTGAAAAGTGTATTGAAAATTTATTAAAAAAAAGTTCTTGCAGGGAACTTTAAATTCCATTATTTTTTAAACAAGTATATTTCACAATTCAGTATTTTATTTTCATCGAAATTATTGAGTAATTTCCTTAAATCTACAGGTATAATTAATTTAGTTATCTACTATCACAATTATTGTCAAGATAAAAAAAAAATGAGGAGGGGAAAAAAAACCCGTTGTTTTAACCTTTTGCTCTTAGTGTTAAATAATAATTATGAGAAATTGTATTTATAGTTTAAAAAAAAAAGAATTACTTTGAAATTCAAAATAGTGATTCTATTATGCTATATGAAAATATTTAGAGATTAAAACGATTTAATTTCTTTTCTGGAATTGAATGAGTATATGCAATTATTAAGAAGTAATTCTATTAAACTTTTATCGCTAAATATTATTCAACTATATAATGGTATGAAAAAATATTATATTATAGGTAGCGCATTACTTTTTTTTCAATAAAATAAAGAAAAATAGTCATTTATTGAGACTTGTTGTCTCGCCTCTCTGTAGTTTCAATAGCTTTCCTTCTTAACTAGGATTCCAAGAATCTAAAAATTGTATGCACGTTAATGTGAGTTAGAAGGATTAAAGTATTTAACGAGATTCCTTTCTACTCAGGTGCACTGATTGTGATAGTAAAACGGTAGCAGATATGTATTCTCAAACGGTATTGATAGGCTTTGAATAGAAATGTGAAGAACATTAGGAGTGAAGAATTTTCAACCCCGAAATGATAAAATGCATGCAGGAATTTGGATCCTTTATTGCTTCGAGGATACATTGAAAGGAAAAGCTCATTTATCACTCTTATTTGAATTGACAGCTCGTGAGAAAATTTTTTCTTTGAAATAATTGTATTTCTTTTTCAAGCCGGGGGAAATGAATAAATTGTAATCTGGAATACAAAAACAAACTTTTACCGCGTTTTTCGTAGAATAATGTAAAGCGATATTGGGCTTATTTAGTTGGGTTCCTTCTGGGACATCTGGCACGTGCATGAATGAACACTTGAATTATCTTCAAATTCAGAATACTTTTACATATAAACTTTACGAAATTAATTATGCTGTAAAAAGCTTGTGCATATTGAAAATAAGTTACAAATCACAGTTTGATTTTTAAAAATCTGAAAATTGATAGTGTGGTAATCGTTAATTTTGTGTTTCGGGAAATAGTATATACATCAGAAAAATAAATATAAATTTGGAAAGGTTTCAAACCTATTTAACAATGAGCATTTTACTTTAAAACAAAATAAAAGCACTTTTATAAAATTTATGAAATAAGTACGATTAATTATGTTAAATTACGATTAATTATGTTAAATTAGATTACCTTGCGTTTGCTGCGGAGAATTTGATATTAATAACTTATATAAATTTAGAGCAAATGAAATGAAGACGATTAATGTTTTGTCATGCATGATTTTACTTCTTAATTTTTTTTTTCCTTCTTGTGTAGTCGTTAGACATACAAATATTTATTCAGTTTTTCTATTTGATTTGTTTTGTTCTTTGTATACATATGACAGGAATGCCGGATATTTTCAATATTCCGAGTATGCAAATGATTTTCAGCTGAGTGAATTATTTTTTTAAATTTGTTTTCAAGAATTAAATGCAATAATACCAAATATCGCCACTTTGGCGCTAAACGTGCCATTGTAAGAATTGAGTTTGAGTTTGAGTTTGAATTTTAGTGGCACAAGAGCCAAATCTGGCTAAGCTGCGCCAAACATTGATTAAAAACGTAAAACTATGTATGTAAAATGTTTAAATATACGCGGCCAATGTAAGAAACTTGAATGAATTTCTACCTCTGCGAAATGAACTCTTCCTACAGTAACCTGTTTCTATAACGCCCGCCGTAAACATAGACGAATGTCTAGCAGTATTCTTGTCGTGGACAGACAGTAGAAACTATTTGCGAAATTGAATAATACCATTGTTTTCAGCTAGAAAATAACAATAAATTAAGGATAAAATCTCTTAAAAAGATGTACATTTTGTGTGGTTTGTGTTTGAATGACAGTCAATAACCCATGGAATTCGTCAATTGTCTCATTGAAATGATAATATAAAAAAGGGTAAAAGATAACGATCGCTAATTGGCAATCCAACTGTTAAAGAAAAACCAAATGATCTACATGAGGCATGTACGGCAAGCCAAGACTTCAAGTTGGAAAATATTCCGTACAAATGCTTCCTATCCATTTAGCAAACAATATAAGGCCGCCTTCAGAACAACAATTCCATCAGTCCAATTAAATGCATTCAAAAATAGCGATCCAACAGGAAGTCAATTGAAAACTGCTGAGAAGCTCCTAGAAGAGATTTTCCTCAACTCGGAAGAAAATGGGGATCTCCCTACATCACTTCAATAGCACCATATGACAGCCCATTCTCTAGAGAAGATATAGCTACAATAATTAAAAAGTTGCATAAGGGCAAAGCACCAGGACCAGACGGAATAGATAATTCTCCAACAAAAAAACAAAAGATTTCCAATCCTCCTTTTTAAATTTTTTAACAAGTGTCTACAGCTTCGATTCTTTCCGGACCTACTGAAAATAGGAAACATTATTCTCTTTCAAAAAAAAAAAAAAAAGGAAATACGGAAGACGAGGCCTCTTCCAATTCACCTATTTCACTTCTCCCCTGTTTTGGTAAAGTTCTAGAGAAACTCCTTACACAACGGCTCACTTATCATCTAGAGAAATCTAATAAAATCAGTGAGCATCAATATGGATTCAGAGAAGGCGAGGCCGTGCGCGAAAAAGATAAGAGCGTTACCTAGAGGAGGCCATTAACATGAGAAATTTAGCTGCTGTGACGTCACAGCGTAAAACCTTCATTTGAGTACTTGCGATTGGAATGCGCGCGTGATTTAAGGAAATACATATCGAAATTTCGGTGTATTCTTGGATTAACTCATTCTAAAGTAAGTTTTTTAAATTTATGTTAGTTCCATAATACAAAAATATAATCTAGTTATATTTTAGAGTTAACTTTGATTGCAATATTTTTAGATATAAAGTTTGTTTTTGTATTTACTCACGTGGTGACAAGTCTAATTTAATGCTTTAATTGTTGATTATATTATCTCTACATTATCGTTTATTTCATTATGTAATTTAATCATTTCTTAGGTTCTTCTAAAGATTAAAAATTTCAATAACTTATTTTAAATGTAAGCATTTCATAATGGTTAGAAATTAGTGTTACTCTCCGAGATCGGCTAAGCCTAAAGTACGGAAAAAATCAACTTTTTGTGCCGGCCGAGCAAAACAAAATTGTTTGGCTGAAAATTAACGACTTTTTCTCTTTATGTAAAGTATACATAATTTTTTAAGCTCAATTGTGGACTAAGGAAAATAATAGGTTTTTGGAGGTTTGGTTGTTTAGGTTTTATGGCGCAAAAGCCATATGTGGCCATGCTGCGCCAATCAAATGGTAAGAAGCATTTAGGTTTTTGGAGGAAATCGCTAGAAAATTGTTCAGAAACACAATTATTTTTTAAATATACAGAATGAAGAATTTTAATTTGAAATAGTTTAATGAAATATTTCCTATATTATTTTTATTACAGGTAATAATTCAAATTTGTCGAGATCCTTGAACTTAATGCTAATTTAGCTTTTTTAATTTTAGTTAGCTTTAATCTTACATTTTTTGTAGAACCTGTGGCCCATTATTAAGAAACTCTGGCTTAATTATGGGTAAAGGTAGAAAATGTAGCGTCCCGGACTTTAATTCTAATTACAACAATACAGACAATTATGTCTCATCATTTACTTTTCCTAAGGATGAAGTGAGGAAAAGTCAGTGGGTTAAAAGGATTAATAGGGCAAATTTTATTCCTAGTGCAACTGCTGTAGTTTTGCATAAAGCATTTTAGCTCAAAATTCATTATTAAAGAAGATCGTGTAATTAGAGATGATGGTGGTGAACTGGTTGTACAAAGACAAATTCCAAAATTATCCCATGATGCATATCCATCAATATTTCCTAACCAACCTTCTTACCTTTCTCACGAGCCGTCTACTAGAAGAAAATCTCCATCTGAACGGATAAATGCCTTGAAATTAAGAGATGAACAAAAGTTTGCTGAATGGTATGCAAATGACACTATTAATTCTTTTGAAAATTTTCAGGAAATGTATGATAAAAAAACTTAGTGATGGCTGGCTAAACAGAAAAACAGATAATTTCGTCTTGTGTTACAGATTAGACACTAACCAGTGTCCTCGTATTGTTATTTCCTTGAAAATATATAAAGATTTAACTGTAGAAATTTGGCATGATTCTGTGGTATTGAAAAAAAAATCTTATCTTTTTATTTTGGGAGAACATAATAAATGTGATCGATGGACAAAATTTGATAGCTTGTTGAGTTGGTTAGTTGCATTTAAACTAAACGATGCCAAACCACATGAGAAAAAAGAAAATGCTATGCATTTGATAAAAGATGCATGTTCTCAGCAAGAGGATAGTGATAAGATTTTATTTTACAGTGTAATAATAGAGCAATTGAAACTAACATTATCATCTAAGCACATTTATTCCACACAATTTCTTCTTCTTGTAGCAAAATTTTATTTTTGCTATCCTGTAGCTTATAGTTTCATACGTAGTTCAAAAATTTTAATTTTACCTCATCTTGTCTACTTAAAAAAAATTATCCAATGCATTGAAGGGCCCAAGTAGTGTTTCTAACAATAGTCACATAGTATACCTTCAAAAAAAGAATGAGATGCTATATCCCCATGAAAAACTTGGCTGCCTTCTTTTAGATGAAATTCATGTAAATGCCGGTTTACATTATAAAGGAAGAAAACTTCTAGGGGAAGCAGAAAATGCCAATGAACAAGCTAACACTCTCCAAGCATTTATGATAACTTCTTTATTTTCAAATTATAAAGAAATAGTTGCCTTAGTTTCCATGAAAAATCAAACAGCTGATGACCCTTATTGACAAACCCTAAATGTTCTAAAACTCTTAAATGACTGTAAATACAATGTTTTATGTTTAATTTCTGACAATAATAGAATTAATAGAAATATGTTCACTCAGATGTGCAAAGGAAACCTTGTAAACTGCATATCAAATCCTGTACAGCCTTATAATAAGTTGTTCTTTTATTTGACACAGTTCATCTTATTAAATCTGTTAGAAATAATTGGTTTAATGAAAAAACCCTTGGGCAAGCTTTATGTTTTCCTTCACCTGAAAATCCATCTAAAATCTCTTTAGCTAAGCTTCAAGATCTGAAAAATATTTATGAAAGAGAAAAATCGAATTTGATTAAGAATGCACCGAAGCTATCCCAAAAAGTCTTGTATCCCACTTCTTTAGAAAAACAAAATGTGTTACTGGCCTTAAATATATTTCATGAAAGCAATAGTGCTGCATTAGCACACACGGATGAAGATACCATGGGAACTAAGGAATTCATTGATCAGTTTTTAAAATGGTGGAATATAGTTAATGTTAAAAATTCTAAGAAAGGTAAGAGGTTGAAAAATCCGTTTTGTGACCCAATTAAGAAAACAGATCAAATGAGTATGGTATTCCTAAACAAATTTCATGATTGGCTTGTTTCCTGGAACATAAAATGTGCATTACCATTAAAAGAAAGAAAAGAAGTAGGGCTACCAGGTAAAGGTGGTAAATTGTCTAAGGAGACACAATTTGCTCTTCAGTTTACCACAAAATCTTTAATAGATATTGTTAATCATATCTTCAAAGAGCATACCCCAGAATATATAGTATTAAGTAAATTTCAAACAGATAATCTGGAGGCAAGATTTGGGCAGTATATACAAATGTCTGGGGGAAATTATAATGTTTCATGTCTTCAAATATTTGAATCAGAAAAGAAACTAAAAATTGTAGATTGGATAAATTTTCATTCAGAAAAAAAAGGGGAATTTCATATAAAAAAATCTTTGGCAATTTTTGAAGCCATTCCAGAACCTTCTGTAAATTTTGAAATTGATGTTGAATTTAGTGAAGTTTTCGACACAACCACTGATGCAGAAATTTTACCAGAGGAAATGCCTGCATTCATTTATGTTTCAGGGTATGTTGCCAAAAATGTTAGTCAGAAATTGAATTGTGAACTTTGCATATCAAAATTTATTACAAAAAAACGATTTGGAATATTAAATCCCCTCTGCTTTAAAATATGTTTCACTTCTAGATCGAGGAGGCTTGAAATGGCCTACTGAATATGCTTTAGAAATTTTTGTGGAAAGTTTCCAAATTTTCAATAAATTAATTCGTAAAGAATTTGAAGACAAATTTTTAAAAGCAGCTATTGGAACATTTGATTTTTGAAAAAATGGAATTGTTAAGTTCCATTCCAGAAATTTCATGTAAATGTAACAGTAATTTTGTTCCAATTATAAAACATTATATTTCTATCTCAGCCGATATATTTTTAAACAACTACACTCAACTTAAGAATGACCAGCTTAGAGCTAAAAATTTGAAAAGAAAACTGTCAACTTTTTCTTAGTAGGATAAACTTTAGGATAATAATCCTTTAGCAAACGAAGGAAATAGACCTACTGGGGAACCCGCCTTCGCTTAATATTTCTGAAAAGGGGTAGTGCATCTAGAAACAGTACCCCCAGTGTGATGTGGAAAGCTGTTTCTAACAATTTAATTAGAAATTTATCTAAATAAGATTAAATAATTTATCGTTTTTGTATATTTTGTCTCAAAACACTGGATTATTCATCATTAAAATTTCCTGCTTAGAACTAATCTTTTTAAAGTTGATTTTTTAATGAAATATCAGTTTTTTGCATATGCTATTTTATGAATGTTTTTTGGTTTCTGGTACTTTTTCTCTAAGCAATGGATAATCTACTATCAAAATTCATTTCTTGCAATTGAAATTTGTGTCAAAGCCTTTTTAAAAGTTTTTTTTATTTTACTTGTACTATTTTTTTCAAATATTTATTTTAATTGATCGTTGATGTTAAAAATTCATTCAGTAATAAGTAACTGCCAAAAACTTTGTACTTCTGTTGTGTTTCTGTAAATGCGATTTGATTTGAAAGAGAACTTATGGATTTAAAGATACAAATCCCCTATTCATTTCAAAGGTCTTAATCCACAAGAAAATAAATGTTTAATTAAAGAGGTTTTATGAATTCTTAGTTTTTATCGGCTATTCTTTCCGAGGTTAGTTTCAATCCGTAAAAAAAGATAGAAAAATTACTATCGAAAGACGAAATAGTTAGTTTCTGCATAGGAATAGCGTTTCCTACATCACCAACAGAGCTAAGCAGAGACTTTCGACTGTGACGTCACGAATTCAACCTTTCGGCCTCCTGCATAGCTACTTCTGATTATCTTTTTCGCGCACGGCCTCGGTTATATGACCAAGGTCCAGGGATAATAAAACAATTTCTTGCACAAAATGCGATAATTTTACTTGCAAAAATTATACGTCTTATGTTTGCCAGAAATGTATAATGATTGAGACTTACTGATACAAGTAAGTAATATATATATGATTTTTGAATGTATCACCATCCTAAATGTTCAAAATATTTTTATAGGTTAAAAATTAATGTTTCTTAATTAACTATTGCAATTATTGTTTATTATAAAATGGTTTTTTTAAAATTTATAGCACATTTTTCAAATTAAACAGTTTGGGGTGAACCAGTCACCCCGCGCGATCTGCAGCGTTAGTGTTAGGCGCGAGCCTTCCGCCGGGTTCATAACAGAATATAAGGATAAAAGATTAAAAAAAATTGAGAAACAAAGTTCAACCACACTACCACATTTTCTTAGGGAGTTCTTAGGATTTATAACTATTCTCTAAAATTATTTTTTTTATGTAAATATAAACGCTTCAAATCAATTCTGATTCATGTATACAAGGAAAGTCAGAGAAATTTATTATAAAAGTGAAAAAAAAAATTTATAAACAGCAATTTTTATCAAACACGACAATTTGCTGGTTTTTTTTCATAATTAAAATGAAACATCGTTAACAACTAATAAAAGTCAAGTATTTACTGACTTTCAAAACCAAACGATCCTAAAGCAGATGCCACCTGTGTTTCTGCCCATTCATCAGGCTGCGAAAAATTTATATTTACTTTTCTGGGGGATCGAAATTTCAAGTAACATTTTCAGTTTCCCCTTTTTTGTGAGTTCTTACGGTTTTGAAGAACAACTCTCGTGCATCTAGATTATAATGGATTCTAATTCGAATTGTGCTGACTTGTGTTTATTAACCAGACTACTATTTGCCTCATTTTTCTCGACTCATCGTTTTTAGACTTTTTTTTTTTAAAATTTGGATGTATTTGATCCATTTCAAATCACTGAGGAAAAAGGCTTGGGGTCAAACTAACTTCGCTAATGGCTTCTTTACAGCTTGCTCTGAACAGCGTGAGCCCGGTGATGGGACGGAAGCGACGCCAAAAAAACACGAGTCCAGCGATGGGATGCCGAAGACGCAGCAGGAGACAAGCGAGAAATACGGCGAAGAATGCGGGAGGTCAACGCCGACCTCGACGAATACCGAAAGAACAGGAAAAATTGTTTCAGATGCAAAATTTAAATAAAAGATGGGAATAAATCTCAATTTTATCTCTAGATTTAATCTGGCTTTCATTGAGGATAAGCTTTTAGGATTCCGCTTTGTAAAATCCTCCTATTTAAAATATAGTTTTGCCGTTCTTTGTAAATGTAATCTGTTTTGTAAAAAAGTGAGTTTCTTTATTATCATATCATTATTTTGAATATTTGTGTCGCAATAATTATTTGACAGCACAAGCAAAACTATATTCTAAATAAATGGTTTATAATTATTTCCTTAGAGATGCGAAAATCAATAGCAAATCAAGTTTTCCAGCTTCACGCAAATATAATTTTTCAGTGTAAATTAATACTAAAATATAAATACTTCAATGATGATTGCTTCATTTGAAAATTATACGTCGGACATTTACGAATAGAAAACAAAAAGAAGGCATTTCATTGATTCTTATTTTTTACGATAGATTTTATCTTTGTCATTTTACATTAAAGCATCTGAAATGAAGATCATTTAAATGCAATGATACATGAATTTCTAACTTTTTTAATAAACGAATCTGAAATGTAATGTAATATTACACAATCTAGTTTTTAATTTAGTCAATGAATATGCTTCTATTTAATTGTTCATCTTCATGTTTTTTGCTTATTGCATTTATAAATTTGTTTTCAATCCTTAGATAATTTCTGTGCTGATTCACGCAACAAGTAGTGACAGAAGTTGAATTGCTAATACCCACGCATCATTTGCTGTATTGCCGATATTACAAAACACTTGCAGGTAAATTTACAAGCGATTTTTTATATTATTTTCTTTCGTAAATAAAAATAAGGCATGTTAAACAATTTCTATATTTCGATGCTTTTTATATTTCCTTTGTTGATCAATGTAAATAACAGCATTAAAATAAAACCAATCGAAATAAAGAGAAAAATTATTCTTTTTTTAGTAGATATTGCACACAACGATATGCATAATGCAATAACATATTAGGGGAAAAATAAATTCTTCAGCTTAGAATTAAATTCAAAATAACACTAATTTTTTAAAAAATGATAAAAATTTCTAATAATAAATGGAAATGTTTGTGTGTGTGTGTGTGTGTGTGTGTGTGTGTGTGTATGCGGTCTTTAACCAAATCTATTGTGTGAAAAATATACTAGATTTCATTTCAATTTTTTAATTTATATACGAGATAGTTTTCATGTTCTTTCATCTTTCTTTCAAGTTACGTACCATTATAATTCACGTACTGTTGATGTTTAAAATATTGTATGCCAAATTAAATGAATTAAATGTCATAGATTTAGATTGAACATTTTTATCAATTGAAAAAATATTTCTTCTGTTTGTTCATTATATTTTGTCGGCTCAAAAAATAATTACAAAAATCGTATTTATTCCTTGAAATGTGGACTTTGAAATTAATTGATATCAAAATAATTTGTCATCATTGTCTTTTTGTTTTTAATCACTGTTGATACAAAAGAATTGTATCACATTTGAAAATCTATTTCAACATCCATTACTTAGGGTAAAAAATTGCATCTAAGCTGGGTGAATGTCATTTTTAAACTGATATATCTATAAGATGTATAGATACATTTTCTTGTATTTAAACAGAATGAAATCTTCCAGACAATCCAGTCCCATGTGGAATCATTTTGAAAAAAAGAACTCAAGACACAAAAGTAAATTGTAAATATTTTTTCAGTTTAGTTAGCTACAGTGGAGGTTCCACTAGTAATTTGCATCGTCACATGAAGACATGATTGGCGCAATATAGCCAAGTGTGGCTCTTGCGCCAATAAATCATACAAAACCAAAACCAATTGTTAGATGGTTTGGTTTGTGCGGTTTATTGGCGCAAGAGCCATATTTGGCTATGCTGCGCCAATCCAATGGTAAAATATAAAAGTGAGGTAAAACGTATATTTAAATAACAAATTTAGTTGGAAAAAAACTGATAGACTAATTAAGGAAAGAATCAATGTCTGGGTTCTATTGATCACAGTGATAAAACTGATATTCTATATACTAAATACGAGTATAAAATCTTATAGCTTTAAAAAATTTAAAAACATTTGGGTTGGGATTGTCACCCACCAGGTCCTGCAAGTTCAACGAAGTTAAATGAAAAAGGCGAATACGTTGGAAGTTAAAATCAGTACATTCAATTAAAATATGATTAACAGTAAAATCCACACGGCATGTGGGGCTCTTTGGTGCCGCTTCACCGAAAAGAAGATGTTTGTGTGTGAAGCGAGTATGTCCTACACGCAGGCGAGTCATTTTGACGTCAACCTCACGTATAGGGAGAACAGACCACAATCCAATAGTTGGTTTAATGGAATGTAATTTATTTTCGGTTCGCTGATCCCACGTCAATTGCCAAGAAGAAAAAATGTGTTTAGCCAAGGACTTCTTAATATCCCAATAAGGAAGTCCCTGAGACAAAACATTCGCTGCTGATTTAGCCGTTAAATCCGCCATTTCGTTTCCAGCAATGCCAACATGACTCGGCACCCAACAGAAAATAATTTGAAAGCCTTCATTTTGTAACAGGCGCAAGATAAATAAAATTCTAACAGCAATCGGGTGCATCCGATTGTGATAGTGAGTTAGTGTCTCCAAAGCACTCATGCTATCAGTATAAATAATAAATTTAAGCTGAGTAGAAGGGGAGATTTTCTGAAGAGCGCAGAAAATTGCCACCAACTCAGCAGTAAAAACTGAACAGCAATTGTGTAAACGGTGGCTCAGTATATCAGCCAATTGTCACATATAACCATACCTCTAGATCTGAAGAGGCAAGATTTCCATGTATCTACTAACAGCATTTCTGTGGGAGAGGAAAATACAATAGGAAATGAGAAACATCCGATTCCTTCAACATTCCTCACCTAACACGAAAGGAATTTGAAGGCCCAGTGCGGATATATAAGATTTATTTTTTACAAAACCATTGTCGATGGCGAAAAATAAGCAACTGGATGAACAATTGCTAAAAATGACAGTTGATGAAAATCAGTACCAACTATTCAGTGTGGAAGAAGATGCAGAATTTAAAAAATTTGTACACAAATTATAAGCTCCAACAAGGAAAACACTATCAAACACTATTTTACAGACTTCTATGCAGAATCTATTCAAAAGGTGAAAGAAAATGTTAAATTGGCTCCAGCTGTCTGATTATCTATGAATATCTGGACTTCCATCAAGAGTGAAAGTTTTCTGGCCGTAACAGCCCAATTTATTGATTCTGCCACTCAGTTAAAAGCATTTTTGCTGGACTGTTCCAAATAGGATGCAATCCATACATCCTCAGAATGGAGTAAACAAATAAAAAGAATCGCAAGTGAATGGGAAATAGCTAACAAAATTGCTGCCATTGTAACGGACAATGCCTTTAACATCGTCGGAGGAGTGCATGGTAGTGGGGTTTAGAAGTTTGACTTGTATTTCCCATTTTCTGAACCGTGTAGTACAAAAAGGACTAAATAAATAAAATTCATATTTGAAGAGGTCAAAAGACTTTAAAAGGAGTTCCAGCGCGCTTGCAACTCTTCAAAAAAGGCAAGATCAGATGAAATTGTCAAAATTGAAACAGAAACAAGACGTTGCGACCCGCTGGAACTCCACATTCGATATGCTTATGCGCATTAAAAAAATAGAGCCACTTCTTTCGACAGTTGGATTATTACTGCTGTCGGAAGAATTTAAATTGAATCCTAAATAGTAGGATATCACTGATCACTCAATAAATGCTTTGGTTGTGTTTAATGCTATCACGGCAGAAATCAGCACTGAAAAAACTGTTTCAGCTTCAAAAATAATTGTTTTAGCGAAATTTTTTTCAAAACATGTGAATTCTTTGTTGGAACGAACAGCAGTACCAGAAGAAGTAAAAAATATGTGCCAAATTTTCAAGCAAGAGATTCACAAAAGATTCTTTGCTCTGGAGAGCAATGAACTAATTTCTCAGAGTAGCTTTTTAGATCCCAGATTTAAGAGAAAGGGTTTCACGCCAGAAAAATTCAACTCAGTGAAAACTGCCGTTGAAAAAAAAAATAGCTGGCTTTAATTTGCCACAGCAAAATAACAAAGAAATTGTTGAAAAACAAGATAATGATAGACCAGTTCAACGAGGCGAATACTTCGTAGATCTTTGGAAGGATTTCAGAGAAAGTTTGACACAGACACAAATTTAAGAAAGACAGAGATTTAATAGTCGCAGATTTACCAAAATTAAAATATAATTTATATTGCTAAAATGTTTTAAAAAGTGAAAAAAAAATATAAAAAGCAGTACTGATGAAAAAAGCTTTTTGTTAGCATTCATCTCCAAGTTAATGCTTCATTTTGAAAACATTTCTGAAAAAAAAATTCTTTTTTTATATAACCCGACTATTCTCTATGATTAGCACAATGTAATAATGAAACTGCAATTAAACTGAATACGTCATTTATGAACATATTTATTTCATTATTCAAATACATCATTTACTATAATATTTGAGACAACTATGACTTTGTTTAAAGTTGAAGTAACATTCTTATACAATCATCCAATTTTTTTTTTTTTTTTTTTTTTTTTTTTTAGTTCAGTTAATGATACATGCAAAATGGTAAGGTTATTTTAAGTTCAGCCTATAGTTAGTATATAAACCTTTTGATTCTAAAATGAATGCCTTTATTCTATTCATTTAGTTGTTGAAAACTTATTTGTAAAATATTTGAATTTCCATATATCTTTATTGTTTAATTGTAGCATTAGTCAATTTGATTTTAACAATATTTTTATTGTTATAACAAGCAGCATTACAGAATGAGTTAATCAGTGATGAGAGTAAAAAAATTTTTGTATAAAAGAAGTGTGTTCTTGAAATTCATCCATCTTACTTGCACAAGTTCATTATCACAACAGATTATAAAAATAAATTTACAACTTTAACTGTAATATATCAACTATTTTGGAATTTTTATTTTATTGACCTGAATTATATTTTTAAAAAAAATTCTGTAAGAACATATGGGGAGAGAGGCACACGTAATTTTTTTATTTAATTTTTTTTAAAAAAATAAATTTATTACAGGAAAAAACATGCCCATATACTGAAATAGTCTTTCTTTTTTGTCTTATGGAACTTCTGAGATTTTTTAATAAAATATTTCTTTAATTTATATTTATAAATAATTGATTTTTTTGTTTAAATACGCCCTTACGAAGGGGCATATATTAAATATAAGATTATAATATATCAGATATAATATTATATTAAATTGGTTATAGTCTTATGTGAATTTAAATAATACAATATTGTATCAATATAAAATTTAATCGCATATTCAGATCTGCGGTCCACTGAAATATATTTTATAAAACTTCAGTGCACATTGCATTATTAAACCAGCAGCGGATCACCTTGTAAATTGCTTACTTGAGCTCCAGAGCGTCCGTGTTGAAGAAAAGCTAAAACTCAACTTCACTCAACATCTCCACACGATAAGATAAACAAGACCTACGCAGGAATCGTGCTGTCTCGCCTCGCTATCGCATGCTGCAACGCAAAAGACTCCTTCTGATTTAATGTACTTTTATTCTTAAATTCTATTTTAATTTTGTACCATTTTTAACGCTTTACCATTCTCGATTTGGTGATCGTGCCAGGAACTGTAAACCACCTTCTGATTTCTCAAAAAACTCGACTACCCCGTCACAGTAGCTGGTTTGATGGAGATCGCCAACAAAACCAGCAGATAGTTTATTCATGATCGATAGAGTGGACTAAAATAGTTAGTGGACTCAGGAAGTGAAATATCAGTTTTGCCACCACCAAAACACATCAAGCTATCCCCAAAGGCAAACTTTGCTCTATTTGCTGCTAATAATTCCAAGATCCCAGCCTATAGATTTGTAAATACGCAACTGGATTTCGGCCTACCAAAGCCTTTTATGTAGTAATTTGTACACACTGATGTGGCAACCTCAATCATCGGTGCACACTTTTTAACTCATTTCAACGTTGATCGACCTGAAACATAAGTTGATTAACCAAACCTCTATGTACAAATTTGTACTGTGGCTCCTACAAGTCAGCCCTCTGTTGTCACCCTTTGAACATCTGTGGATTTCGACAATATTTTGGCAGATTTCCAAGACATTACAAATCCCACTGCTATTGGAAAGATGACCCTACACGACACAGTCCACCACATTATCACTAAAGGCCTTCCAATAACAGCAAAGCCGAGACGCCTCCATCCTAAGCTACATGTTGCTGTGAAGGCTGAGTTTGAGTTTCTACTTGAACAGGGCATCATACGTCCTTCCAAAAGACCATGGAGCTCGCCACTTCACGTTTTCCCGAAGTCTGACTCAACTGTACGCCCAGTAGGAGACTACAAACGACTTAATGCCATAACAGAATTTGATAGCTATACAATTCCACATCTGCATGATTTTTGCTCAGGCACTCCATGGGAAGAAGATATTCTCAAAGCTGGATATCTTCATGATCTTCCACCAGATACCAATAGCAGAAGCACACATTCCCCAAAACTGCTGTTACGACGCCATGGGGACTGTACGAATATTGCCGCATTGAAAAGAGGCAGTCGACTCTCCATGGCCGAATGGTCATAGCACTGGTCTCTTAATCAAGAGATCGCAAGTTCGAATCCCGCTAGAGACAATGCAATTCACAGTCTGTGTAAATATTTATTTCCTTTATTTCATGTTCCAGAAGATTCTGGACATTTCTTTAGCTTGCCACACAAGTGTTCTGGACTTTCCTTACTATCTCCAGAAAAGTATTTTGGAACTTTCCCTGTTAGTATAAAAGCAAATCTGTCATTCACTGTGTGATCAGTTCAGAGTTAACTTAATAAATTGGTTTAGCTCTACTTCTTGTGTGTGTCATTGAGTTCCACACTGAAGAACCTACGTGGAAAGAAGAGGTCCAAATCAAAACGAGAAAACCAACAGACACCTAACAAAATAAGTGATTGGTTAAATATTGAAATTGAGAAATACTTAGAGGTTCTTATAAAGGATGGCAAGAATATATTATCAACAATTGTCCAACATAGCAGGTTGACAAGAAGGGATATATACTGTGATGACAGATATAATTGCTCGTATATATGGGCAAGTAGATACAGAAAAAAAAGCGGAGTTTTGCAGCATTTGGTGGCGCATTAGCAAGATTAAATAGATAACATGGAGGCAGGGCTCTAAAATATGCAAAGAAATATCCATGAGCAATAGCAGGTTAGTGATTGGGATCTTTTTTTTTTTTTTTTGACGAGGGGTACTCAGCGTTACGAAAACTATAGAAGGTGTAGAAGGTGTAAACATATGTCAGAGTAAAATATGAAGGCGTTTTCCTTTTTTTGCTATTCGGGGCCATTTTTCACGGGGGGTTAAGTGGTTGTAGAAAGGTGTATTTTTTCTTTCAGAGACTTAAATGTAAGTATTCTATGCTTAAGATTATTCGTTGTTTGTAAATGTTTTGTTCCTGTCTGGCAGATGCCAGCAGTGTATTCGTCGGGAATGACGAAGCGATAACCTGATGACCCTATGTCTGAGAGCTGCTGCAAAGATAGAAGAATCAATTATACTTTGACAAATGAGTTCCCAATTGTAGACAAAGCTAGGATAGCACTTCAAAGGGGCTGTTCTATTGTAAAATTATGTGAAGACAGCAAGCCCATGGATTAAGCCAACTGACATAAACGCCAAATTTGTACTTATCACTAAAAGTGACGATACGATTTTTCTAAATAAACATAAAAAATTAAATCTTGTTACACGCCATCTAAACACAGTTGAAAAGGTGGCGAATTTTGTTAAGAGATTTTCCAAACGCTTGTGTCCGAATTATTGATACGAACATCGTCACCAAATGTATTATTCGCGATGTTGACACTGACATGAGTGATGCAAATATCAACAACGGACTATCTGTTCAAAATATCACTGCAGCTAGAATTGTGAGGTTCAAAAAGAGGGGAACATCAGATCCCATTCCAATACTGCTATTCGAAGAAATAGCCAAATCGAACCGCAAAGAAATAACGCTTGATCGGGTAATATTTAAGGTTTCAAGATTTATCGAAAACCCCAAAGTCTGTTATAAGTGTCTGAAATTTGGACACACACAACTTTGTTGAGAAAACAACAAAAGATGTAAAAATTGTGGGGGCAAACACACTGAGGAATATGTTCTACCCACCAAATGTCTTCGTTGTGAAGAGGCGCATGACGCACTCAGTAGGGATTGCCGCTTCTATTCGATAGGAAAAGAAATTATTAATTTTGTCAGAGACAATGGCATCTCTTTTCAGGAAGCAAGGAGATTAGTGACATCGCCAAGTCAAGAGTCAACAAACCAAGTCAACAAAAAGTCAAGAGTGATTTACTTCTCCAGTTCATAATTTCTCAGAGTGTCTTTTTAGATCCCAGATTTAAGAGAAAGGGATTCACGCCAGAAAAATTCAACTCAGTAAAAACTGCTGTTCAAAAAAAAAAAGCTGGTTTTAATTTTCCACAGCAAAATAACAAAGAAATTGTTGAAAAAAAGGATAATGATAAGCCAGTTCAACGAGGCAAATACTTCGCAGATCTTTGGAACGATTTCAGAGAAAGTTTTGAGCCTGAAATATCTTATGCGGCTGCGATATGCGAAGTTGATACCTATTTCAAAGATAAGTACTTAGCTCCCCAAGAGGATCCGTTGAAATACTGGACTGTTAATAAGTTAAGATTTCTGAGGCTATACAAATTAATGGAACGCAGATTATGTATCCCAGCCACTTCAGTTCCCTGCGAAAGGATTTTTTCGAACACGGGGAACTGTTTGACAGAAAAGAGAAGTCGGCTGGGAACAAAAAATTAGCCGAGGTATTTTTTTAATGCAAACTGGTAGACAAGAGAAATTTTCAGAAATTTCTTCAGTAAATGTGAGAAAAAGATGCATTTGAAACTATTATGTGTTATTATTTTTCTTTAGAAACAAGTACAATAATTTAATAGTTAATAAAACTGTGTTTTTGTTTCATGCTGGAGTTTTTCGGACTATTTTTTTAGGTATATGCGTTGTTTATTTATTTTTAATTTTAAAAACTGAAAAGTACTTACTGAATATCAAAAAGAAAACCATTGATAAATAAAGTTTAAAGAAGGTAAAAAGACTTATTTATCATGATATTAACTGAAAAAAAGCAAACAATTCCTAATTTTCTTGTTGTGTTCAATAATTATTCAAGTATTAGTATCAAATATTTTATCTCTGAGTTCAAAAAAACCTGCTGTGTTATTAAAGTCAATAAAAATAAAATACACTGTACATGATCTTAATTAAAGGAGTTTTTAATTGATGAGAAAGGAATCGGGAAAGGAAATAAGAAACCGTTTCTTTGATACGATACTGCCAAAAAGAATTCATAAGTAGTTAATATTATTATGAATTATATCACAATTATGGTAATTAAATTACATATTATTAATTAGGACCAAAAATTTAAAGCTTGGAATGAATTTAGTCACGCTCAAAAAGTATATGGATTCATACATAATCGAAAGCGTTACAATGAATTAAAGTGTAGCATCATGAATAGTGCTCAAATTTAAAAATTATTTTTAAGCACCTTATAAGTGTTTAATATTTAGAAACGGTCCTTAAAAAGTGTGTAACTTTCTCGTGGAAAAAAAATGCAAAAATGTTTGTTTCCCACAAGTTGAATATGATAACTGGAAATCATAGTCCAAAAGGCTTGTTTACCGAATGTATTAAAAAAAACCAACAAAAGAGTGGAATTTGAAGATTGAATACGGGATATAGTTTCATCATATTAAGATAACCCTTAATGATTCTTCTCCTCCCCAACTTTTTTTTTCTCTTTCTTTTCTTCAACAATGTACATTGTTGTTTATTGAAATATTGGAAAAGTTATCTGTAAGGGCCAGTATGAAATGCGTACTATGCCATACTTATTGTGAATCGATAAACATTTCAATTTTTAATACTTTATAAGTTGAAGAATTTATTTCAGTTATGCTTGGTAAGTATATATTTACACTTTTATGTGTTGTTCAGGAAGAATATGCGATATGGTCCGATCAACGAAAAATATGAAAATAATAGGATGAAGTTGATGTGGCAAAACCATATATTGAACATGGGTTTGAGTTTGATGTTTATAGCGCAAAAGCAAGGTTTAGCTACACTGCGCCAAACATGTGGTAAAATGAGATAAAAAGTTAAAATTTTTTAATCTACACGTTAAAATTTTTGTCGATAGAAATATCGAGTATTATAAAAATATAAATTTTCAAGAAGTATACTAAAAAAAATTATAAAATTAGATAAGATGTAAGATGTTTCGCTTCTTTGGAGAGATTCTTTCCAAACAAAAATATACGCGATAATTATAAAGCAGAAATTCTTTTGAATTTATTAGGTGAGAAAGCTTCGAACCACTCGAATACAACGTAATTTCGTACATAATGAGTTGAGTGATTATGATAAAGTTAAGAAAACTGTATTAAAACAGTTCGAACCAACCCCGTCGTGCTTAGAGCAATTCAAAAAAACTACTAGCCAAGCAAATGAAGCCCATGAGCAATTTGCATCACGTTTGAAAACTAGTTTTGATTATTATCTAAATTGAAAGAAGTGTCTGATTTTGAGAAAATAAAACAATTAATTGTATCAGACAAATTGTTTCAAACACTAGCTAAAGAAACTACGTTCCATGTCAGTGTTAGGCAATAAAATAATTGATTTGATCCCGTAACTTTAGGAAAAAAAGCTTTCCAAAGAAACATTTCCCAAAAAAATTTATCTAGGATATTTCTAGTTGATAGAAGGAATTTAAAGTGTATACTTTGTTCTGAAAATAATCATCCCTAAATAAATGTAGAAATTATATGGCGTTCCCTGTTTCTGAAAGAGGAGAAGTAATTAAGAAAAATATTTATTGTTTTGATTGCCTTTGCAAACATTTAGTAAATAACTGTAAATCATACTTTTTTTAGTCCTTGTGTAAACAAGATGGATAAAAGAGGCGTCATCATTTTTTTAATTATATTTTCCGAGAAATTCTGAGTTATTGCACAATTAATGTGAAACCAATGCGAGTGTCCGGGAATTTCTTTCCCCCTACGAGAGTCTGCATTCCTCCTCCCCTGAGAATCTGCGCTTTCACTAAATGCTCCAACGTTTCAAATAGCTGTGATTAATCAAAACAACTCTCTACGCGGGTGATAAATCAAACAAAAAGTGTTTTGCTGAGTACTGAGAATTGCTTATTAAAAGATGATAGAGGAAATAATTATAAAGTGCGCCCGATTTCAGATCAAATAGCAATGAATAATTATATTACTTCAAACTCTACGAATAGTCTTAATTTAAAAAAGAAAATTAATTTGACAATTTGTGGTATTGGAGATACATGAAAAACAATTAAATATGTTGTTAATGCTGTAATTTCTAACTTTGAGGGGAAATTTTGTATAATAATTGGATTTAATAAGGTAAACGAATGTTAGTGATTTCTGTCTGTTTGACTGATGAATTATGTTGCGATTTTGATACATAATTAATCTGCAGAAATACTCATACGCATTAATACTTTCATTAATTGCTAGTTATATTAATGTTTTGTTAAATATTTCATTATTTAATCAGTGTTTGTTGTAACCTAATATTTTAGTTTCAGTTTGAGAGTAGTCATATATTTAAATAAATACTTTCCAGGAAAAAAAAATTCAATTAATGAATCTAAAAATTGCTGTTTTACTTTATATTTTAGCAGATAGACGAAATATTTTACTTTCCAACTTAACATAAGCGAGTGTTTTGATTATCATTGCGTTTATTTGTATACCATTATTTCTTGCGCAGAATCCTTTATTTTTTTTAAATAAGAATAAAGGCATTCATAGCTAAAGTTAGAAAGTGTGACCTTCAGGAATTAGTTAGGTGAAGAGGTTAATGTGAATCTCACGGTCGCTCATCTTAGAGAATTGATATTAAATTCCAGCGAATACGAAGAATTTGTTACAGATGTTTTAGAAGGTATTGTGGAGAGGAGACAAGAGAAAAGTGTGAAAAGACAGGAAAAAGAGAGGCAATTTGAGTAAGAGAAAATTAAATTGCAAACATCGATCGAAACTAACTACATAATGTCAAAAAAATAATGAAATGAACAACAAACATAATTCCTTAGAGGTTTCAAAAGCTACTTCAGAAGTTTAATTCAAAAAATGATGACATACGTTTTTACTTGGTCATATTTGAGCGCCAACTTAGCGGCTAAAGATTGATAAAGCAGATTGGATGACCCAATTAATGCCACTCCTTCCGTCAGACGTTGTTCAAACAACAGTAAAGTAACCCGATAGGAATCAAACATTTACGAGTATGTTAAGAAATTATTACTCTTACGACGATTTAAAGTGAGAGCGGAAACCTTTCGATTGCGGTTTATAAAATAGATAATGGAAAGTTCATGGAGGGATCTGGCCTTTGAGATGAAAAGCTTCTTGGAGGAATGGTTAGACGGTGTAAATGTAAAGGATTCCGACTCGTTGAAGGATCTGATGGTTGTAGACCAAATAAAAAAAGATTAGGAAATGAAGCTCGCGAACATTTCGTAGATACATGGACAAAAATCTCGTCTTTATCTAAGTTAGCTGATTTCCTCGATGATTATGATGATGTATGGAGAAGCACAAAAGCTGGACTTATTCCCAGTAATGACAGAAAACGAATAAATGGAAATTTTGAAAAGAATCTTACTCATGATAAAAGTGTAATGAACACCGATAAGAGACCAAGTAGTCTCCGGAATTGGAAGCTGGAACGTTCCGATCGGCGGCGTCAGCGTTTTCAGTGGAGATCATCGCAACATTTAAGAGCTCGGGTGCCCAAATTTGGCTAAGATAAAGAATGGCTCAAGAATTAACCGCTTGACAAGACGCTTGGTGGAAACGACAAGGGAGATTACAGAGATTTCCAGAGAATGCTACTGAATATCGGACGGATGAAGGCACGATTCTCACAACACAATTCAAGGCACCAGATAAAGAGAACACGAATGAGCCCTATACATAGCATACCAGTGAAAGTTGGAGACAATATCCTTGAAGGTATCGTAGATACAGGTGCTGAAATCACGGTCATCAGACCCGATATAATTGATGCTTGCTCTAAAAAAGGAGAGGGCAGCATAAAAATTATATCAGCCTTTGGAGAAGAACTCGCCAAATTAGTTACTATCAAAAGTTAATGATGGGAAGCATGACAATGTTCCTGTTACTTGTGCAGCATCCAGCAAACTCGCAATCGACATGCTGATCTCCCAGACTACAAAGTGCTATGTAAGAAAATAGACGCGCATACATTATCCATGATAAATAATGTCGATTCGGTGCAACCTATCCATAAAGAACCAAATCAAGAAGATAATGTGGAAAATTCATTGGAGGAGAAAAATTGTTTCGCAAAGTTACAAAAAAGAGATGACTCTCTGAAGATGGTATGAACATTTAGAATAGCAATTCAATTGAAGATGGCATTTTATTGCACTCTGAATGAATATGTGGAGAAAGGGTACAACAGGTAATGTTGCCAGAATGTAAGCGGAAGTGTGTGCTTAAGTCAGCGCATGAATTACCATTGGCATGTCATTGGGGGAAAAAGAAAGACAAAGGAAAGAATAAAGTACTCTTTCTACTTACTGGCCAGGAATAAAGATGTCAAGAAATTTTGCCAATCGTGCAAACAGTGCCAAGTTAGGAGGGTAATTACATACATAAATAGGAACCCAATACAACCTCTCATCAGACCAGAGAATCAGTTTGAAGTTTGGAGCATTGATTCCATAGGTCCACTGGAACCTCCGTGCAGGAGAGGACATAGGTTCATCGTTTGTGCTATTGACCTGTATATACGTTGGGTAGAAGCTATTCCGGTATTACTGCGAAAACTATATGTGATGTACTCATGAAAATTTTTATAGCTACAAGATTCCCTGAAGTCGTTTGCACTGACCAAGGTACTAACTTTACATAGACTTTAACTAAAGAATTCCTAAAAGTGATTGTCACCGCACCAATTTTTAACACTCCTGGGCATCCGGAAAGCATAGGTGCAGATTAGCGATGGAATAAAACCCTAAAGGAAATGTTCAACAAAAAATATGCAGAAAAATGGAAAAGTTTGGGACATACATCTACAATATTTATTATTATAGGGAAGTACCATACAATACAACAGGACTGTCACCATTTCAAATGAACTATAGAAGGTTACACAAAGGGCTCTTGTCTCTGATGAAAGCCTTTTGGACAGGAAAAAGAAGAATCCCCTTAAGTATTTTCAAATCCGTAGTTATTTTGAAAATTTGCAGCAAAATTTAGGAAGGGCTCATGGCATTGCCGTGGAAAATGCTGAAAAGAGCCAGGCAGAAAATGTAAGAAGATATAACTTGCGCACTCGTGAGAAGACCTTTCAAGTAGGAGAAAAGGTTCTGATCTTGGATTATCGTTGCTTTTACAAGACCCCATTCAATGCTCGTCAAGATGGAAGATGCTACGAATAAGGAGATCCATACCAATAAAATTCGACCATACATATCACGACTTGAGCAAGTCGGAGTGATATATGATCAGACAATGAATTTGGAAATATTTCCTGCTCTGACCAATTCAAATCATAAAATCAAAATCAATTGTGATATACGAGAGCAAATTTATAATCAAGGAGAGAAGTTATTGTTACAACAGAAAGCTGAGCTGATTGATATTCTATCTAATTATACGGATAGTTTCAGTAAGTCTCCAGGTAAAGCTAAGGAGCCAGGGCATAGCATTAAAGTAACCGATGATTGTGTACCCAAATGAAAACTTCGAATCGTGTTCTAATTGTTTTACAAGAGTAAGTTGAACGCCAAGTTCAAAAGCTGTTAGTCTTTTGTTGTCCCTGAAGGGAGAAACTGGTTTAGGCCCCATTCCATATGAACAGGGTTTCGGGTCCGACGGCACCGCCCCCCACGGAGCCCAACAAGGGAAGGCAGCCACCGGCTCTGACCATTCCCAGCCTCGGCGCTTACCTTAGTGCCGGCCTATACGTATCTAGGTACCTACACGCTCAGTTTCCCCAGGGACAGTGACCACCCTTAACGCCAAGCCCAAGCAGTAACCCCTTCGCTTGATCCCTAACAAACCAGTCACTTACGTGGCTAGCGACCAGCCGACTGATACACCGGGGACCACAGTGCACCTCCCGTCTAATGGGTCGCCACTCATGGCAAACACGTGGGGGTATTTGATGTCCATGAGAAGCAGAAAGCAAACAGAGCGACGACAGCTTCTCCTGAAGAGCTTCCTCGCCTACCCTCGAGGGAAAGAAGAAAAAAGGAGAAAGCAGAGGCTGGAGTTATACACAATATATTTCCAGCACCACCGGCACTGCAATTGAAAATAATCTTTAAACAAATGAATATGAACTAACCAGGATTTTAAGTGCAACAGCATCAAGGTATCCAAGGATTTTTCGCATACCGAATTTAACTGTAAATTAGTTAAAATTAAATATTTAACATTTTTTAAATTCTTTTTAATTGTTTGACGAAGAGAACCTTCGCTGCTCTGCTGATGAATCCATGCCAGAAGGGGCCGACCACATCGCAGAGAGTGCCGAGAGAAGCAAAGGAAGCACCGAAGGAGAGCAAAGAAACCTCGGGGACGAGCGAATAAGTAATTACGTCAGTACGTTATGCCTACAGGCAATCGGTCAGGCAAGATTTTCATCATCGTGAGCTATTTTCAACCTGCTTAAAAAGTGACGGAAACATCTTTAACAAAAGAAATTCAATCAATCATGTGAACCTTCGACATTGACGTAGTTGGCGAAGAATATCGCGATTGGCATCAACTAGTTTGTAAAAAGTAGAAACGGATAGCGAGAGAACGATCATATTATGTTAAGGGACTTAAAAAAACTTCTTCCGGAGAAATATCCACCACGAAGCTCTAATCGATAACATTTTTGTAATCATTCGCGCATTGGTATATGCAGTTGATCTTTATTTGGGTTGTGTTTATGATATACACAGATTTCTGTACAAACTAGTGCTATTTGATCAAAGTACGTTTATTTTATAAATTTTAATGATTATGAATTCGTCCGTTAAAAATGACCAGATTCTACATATCTCACATTATTGTGGTATTTGTGAAAAGAATTTAAAGAGTAGCTCTGGGTTATATCAACATCAAGGAAATAAACATGTTTCATATGAAATATCGCACCTAGAACGGAATTTAGTGTATTCGAATTGTTCAAGCTTCGTTACTTCTGAAGTTCAGTTGGAGAAGCATTCATTAGAAGAACATAATATTCAATTTCTAAAAGAAAATTTTACATTTTCTTCATAAAAAGAATTTTTAAAGTGGAAAAAGAAAGTAGAACAAGCAACTTCTTTAGCATTCAAGAAGAAATGCGGCTCAAAGATGAGTAATAGAAGAAAAAAATATTATTATTGTGTCCGAAGCGGAAATTATACTTCAAAAGGTAATAAAGGTGAACGAAATCAGAAGTTATTAGGTTCAAATAAAATTAATATATGTGCGTCCAGCTATAATGAAAGTAAATTATGCTGAAAATATATCAGTTGAGTTTGCTAAAACTGATATTGGCCATGAATCGGAAAATTGGTCGATTTCAACTTGCAGATGAAGATAGACAAAATATTGCTTCCAGATTGGCTAGTAATATATCCATCGAGTTGATTTTGGATGAAATTAGTTTCGCCGATAAGTTTGGTAGATCAGATGTATTAACAAGGCGGAGATGTTCAAAACGTTAAGCATGAATTCAACTTAACTACTGAAGGTATTAACCCTACAAATGATGCTGAAAGTATTAAAATATGGGTAAATAGTTTCAAAGATAATGAAAATTCACCCAAAATTTATTATAAAATTAAGGGAGAAATTGATAACAATTTTCCCTATTTAGAGTTGAATAATTTCATGCTGATATTGATGAATGACATTCAAAAGGATATGCTGAGTGTGCATGGCAATGATGTCACCACAGTTGACTTCATACATGGCATGAAACCTTATAACTGTCATTTAGCAACAATTTTAATTATTGATCACAAGCATGAAGGATTTCCTGCGTCTTTCATTTTTAAACAGACAAGATAGCATTGCACTAAATGTTGTATTCCTAACCATCAAATCCAATGGAAACATACACATTAAACCTAAAATTTTTATGTCAGATGACTGTGAATCATTTGATAAGGCTTGGTGGTCTGTTTTTAATGAAGCTGAAAAATCATCGTTTGTGCATCTGGCACATTGATAAAGCATGCAGCAAAAAATAGAGAAACTGGTTGAAATTAAGATGAGCAAATTATTGTGTAACTTTGATGCTTTATGTTAGAGACTGATTTAGATGCTTTTGTATTGATGCATCAAAATTTTTTTAATTGCCTATAAAATAGTAAACTAACAAAATTTAGCAAGTATTTTAATAGTACTTACAGCAACAGGTACCAGATGTGGGCTAATTGCTATAGAAAATGGGCAGGAATTAATACAATTACGCATATTGAGCATATGCATCGCTCTATAAAATATTTATTTAAAGGGTCGTAAAATCCACAGGTTGGATGTGTCGTTTCATGCTTTAATGAAACTTTTGGGAGATAAAGTTGCTACCCAATTAATTGCTCTGAAGAGATGGAAGATAAGCTCCAAACTGTCAAATCTAATGAAACGGCACAGTGACACTATTAATCATTCTAAAGACACTATTATCAAATAGGGAGAAAAATGGATATCTGCATTCGATTATCTATATACAGTCAGTTATACTCACAAAGTTTGCATTAAAATGTACTCATTGTTCATATCCCATTCATAATTATCACTGTACTTACATTGATAATAGCAATCAATGGAACATATGTAAAGATAAACATTTAGTTTGCTTTATAACTAAAAGCGTTGTAGAAATAGGGAAGATTTAATTGTTGAGGAAGATTATGCTGAGCCCTTGCAGAATCAGGAAGAAAAAATTTTGTTGAAATTAAAGAGGGGAAAAACTAGAGAATGTCAGAAATTACAAACCGAACATGAGCAAACTAACTATATATACGAAAATGATTGCAAGTTGTTCAACAATGGAAGAATGCCAAGAATTAATAAACAAGTTTTAAAATGTCCAGGCCTTATTTACGGATTTTAAAATCATAAGAAAAAATGTTCCTCCCAGCAAAAGCGCAGTTCCTGTAACCGTCTCCAAGTCTCATAAACAAACAAAAAATTCTGCAATGAAAAAATTTCAGCGTTTAAAGAAAATTCAGAATAAATCATCAAGGAAAGAAATATTAGCGATGCACTAATTTTTAAAGAAAAATCTAAAATATAAGATAATGAATGTTTAGAAAGTTAAGGTAACTAACTATCTGGGTTGCCAAGTCAGTTTTTGACTAAAAATCACAATTTGTTTTCTTGCTTCCTTTGAACGACCATGTATTTACATTTCGAAATCTGTGTTTGTTTTGTTTCTACGATTATTATATTAGAAGATATAGATGTTTCTTTAAATCAACATTAATGAAAGTGAAACCGGAAGTAGCAAGGAAATAACCGGAAGTCAGGTTTTTTGCGCTTAAATGCCATTAATATTCACTGACTAAAATTTACTAAAGATTCTATTGTGAAATGTAAATGCGTAGGGCATGCTCTAAAACGAGTTGCTACTCACTTGAGAGCTTCAAAAAAGTCTATTAAATGTCTCGGGGGTAAAAGAAAGCTTACAGACTATGTCATAAATAAATTAGAAAAATATTAACTATTGCAATAATATCCAATGTCGGTAATTTATTGCAGATGCAAAGTGCAACATTTGCTCATGTTTTTTCCAGTAATAAAAAGCCAATGCATGATGCACTACGCCCAAAGGAAAAGGATTCTTGGTGAAAATACCAATGTGCACTTTCAGAAGGCAGACCTGGTATTGATTTTACTGATGTTTTTGCACCACTTGTGAATTTTGATGTAATAAAATTTTTGTTTCATTAGTATGTATTTTAGACTAGAACCACGTTCAAATAGATGTTAAAGCAGCCTATTTATATGGTAAACTTGATGCACCTGTTTATATGCAGCAGCCAGAAGGATTTGTTGTAAAATGATGCGAAAATCATGCTTACCGGCTGCATAAGAGTATTTATGGTTTACATCAAAGTGGAAGACAGTGGAATATAGAGTTAAATAGGATTTTAATAAAACTTGGATTTCCGCAAAATGTGCTGTATAATGGTTTATATACTAAAATTGATTGTATTCTATTAGTGTATGAAGATGATATAATTGTTTAAAGCAAATCACGAAGAGTTCTTGAAAATTTAATTTCAGATTTAAAAAGTAAATTAGAAATAACCGAAATAGGACCAGTTAAATACATTCTGGATGTAAATTTTGAGCAAATAGGAAATTGCGTACATACAGTGAGCCACAAATTGAGTATACACTTCTAAAACTTTGAGACCTCTTCCAATTACAAATTAAATATTGATTTAAAATAGATATTTTTTTTATCCTAGATACTTTAACCTCTGCTTTACCATCCTATAACGCAATTCTATAGTTAACTTATTTATTAGGAAAACAGTTAAGCGATTCGAAGAAAAGATAGAAAACCATGCCACAAAATTGAGTATACACTTCTTATATTTGTAAATTTTGCCACCACTTTTTTTAGTTTCAAATTTTCTTTAAAGAGTTTCAAGAGTAGCTGCTGCTTATAACACGTGCTATTGCACTTCAACGCTTTTAAATAGTATTTCTTCTCATTAAAAATCGTAAAATGAGCTCTCGTAGAGAAACTACTGAATCTGAACGTTTATTGGTTGTAAAATGGTCAAAAGAGGGCAAATCTCTTCGAGAAATCGCTTCGTATACTACAGAAGTATAAAAAAACTGGATCTGTGACCAATATTCCAGGAAGAGGACGTAAAGAAAAACTGAGTTCTACAGCAAAGAGGAAGATCATTCACTCAGTAAAGAAAGATCCGAGGGTGAGTGCCTCTAAACTAGCTTTATCGATGCCCTCTACAATCGGGAAAAAGATCTCAATTGAAACAATTCGACGTACCCTTCACCAATATGGGTTTCATGGCCGTACACCAATACGAAAGCCACTCATCAAGTATGTGAATAGACAAAAGAGTGATTTTCGACAAAGAACATCGTTTAAAGCCTATTTCTTTCTGGAACACTGTAATATTTTCTCATGAAAGTAAGTTTAATCTTTACGGAAGCGATGGACGATTTAAAATATGGAGAGAAGCTGGGAAAGCACTGGCACCTAAAAACACCATTGATACAGTCAAGTTCGGAGGTGGATCTGTCCTCGTTTGGGGTTGTATGTCGGCTGGAGAACTTGGAGAGCTTGCTTTTATTGATGGTATTATGGACAAACATGTATATTTGAGGATTTTAAATGATAACTTGAAAAAAAGTGCCAGTAAGTTGGGGATTGGGTCAAGCTTCATATTCCAGCAGGACAACGACCCCAAGCATACAGCGAAGATTGTGCAGTTATACTTGCTGTACCATTGCAGGAAACAATTACACACTCCGGCCCAGTCTCCAGACCTAAATGTCATCGAAAATTTGTGGTCGCAATTTGAGAAAGCATGAGCACGAAATCACAAGCAAGGAAATTCTCAAGAAGGTTCTGAGAGAAGAATGGGCTAAAATTTCTGTTGAAACCACTAAAACACTAGTAGAGTCTATGCCCAGAAGATTACAAGCTGTAATTCAAGCAAAAGTTTATGCAACAAAATATTAATTTGTACGTTAAAAGGAAATTAATAAAGGTGTATACTTATTTTTGTGTTGTTTTTCCTCTCGTCTCAGATCTTTTATTTTTTTCGTAAAAAATAAATAAACGTAACAATTTTATTAGTATAGTACGGTAAAGCATAGACTAAAGTATATAAGGTAAAAATTTCAATCATCTTAAAGCAATATTTAATTTGTAATTGCAAAAAGTCTCTAAGGTGTATACTCAATTTTGTGGCCCACTGTATATAAATAAATTTATGATTAGTTTCAAAAATTTACCTAAAAGGCGAGTTTCATTACTTTTGAAAGTAGGTTGTATCTTGCCAGATAGAATAAAAGAAAATGAGATAGAGGAAACGAAACTGATGAGACATTTCCGTACCGAACTCTAATTGGATGCTTATACTTTATCGCAAATAGGTCCAGGCCGGACAGTGAATTTGATGTAAACACTATATCACAATTTTGTGATGTATATACTTATCATCATTGGACTGTCGTAGATGATATATTAAATTATGTGTTTGAAACCAGACACTATAAGATAAATTTGTCAGATACTAGAAGTAATATATTAGGGTGATTTTCAAATAAATTGTCACATTGATGTCCTAGCACTAAAGTAATCAGTATCATAAAAAGTTCTAGTTTTCAAAGATTCTTATATCAATAAATTAACAGATTTTTTATTCTAGTTCACAAATATATATAACATGTGATGATTTTATTATGTTTTTAATGATTTATAACGCTAAGTAAGTGGTTATAGAGTCAGGAAATTTTTCATGTCCCAACTCCAAAAAATAAGATTTCATTGGAATTTTTTAAATTAAAGAATTGAGACAGCAATAAAATATTAATTAGTAGATAAACCATAATATTTTAAGTTAAAAAACAGAATGAGTATTTTATTATATTTTGAATTTGTGCATTAAAACTTCAGTTTATTATCTGTCCTCCACTGTTGCTCAAGAGTGTTTCTCAAATATATTTATAATAATTTAGTTTTAAAGATTGGCAACAGTTCTGGAGTAAGCCATGTTTGTCTTCTATTTACTTACTGCTGGTAAAAATTGAGCTGTGATACTACATTCAAAAATATTGTGAAAATTCATCTTCACTATGGTGAGTATTTTTATTTTATATCATGAGTGTTACTGTGATTAATATGTATTTCAACCTAATCAGTAAAAAATTTTCACTTAAAATGGGGTGCATATTTGTATACTAGTCTACTGAAGTAACCCTACTTTTACATGTGCAAGTTGTTTCTTTTACAGCAAAATCTTTATGTGAAATCTCAAGAGTGTTACTCTATAAAAGTAACACTCTTGAGGAAGAAGTATTCTACTGTGATGAGTTAAGAATGTTATCAACAAGTTACTGTTCTATTTCGAAACTTTAAAACAAAAAAAACAAAGCAATTTTTGTAATATATTTACTACACTTCGTCTATTTAGATTATGAATTAAAAGTAAATTGTTAGTTTAACTATCAGATGTGTTTAGATGAATGATTTCACAAAAATTTTAAGAACTTGCACGCCTGTTTTTTCTAATTTGGATTTCATTTTTTGTTTTATTTCTCAGTCTTAATTTTTGTTCTTAATTTAAACTCTTATCTTTTGCATTATGCTTCAAATTTTCTGTAAATCTTTAAAAATAATTGCTTTTTGTTTTAATATCATGAGTTTAAGAATAATATAAAAAGAATTATTGTTTCATTAAGAAACTTCAAAGCAAAAACAGAGCATTTCTTTAATATTTATTGTACTTTTTCTATTTAATTTATGAATTAAAATTATGAGTTCAAATATCAAATGTTTTTATATGAATGATTCACAGATAATTTGACAATTTGCGTCTTGATTTTTTGTGTGTGTGTGTGTGTTTTAATTTCATATGTTCTGTTTTGATTTCTAAACTCTTAATATGAATTTATTGTTTTTTGTATTATGCTTCAAATTTTCCACAAATGCTTAAAAATAATTATTTTTAGGCAAGGCTTTCTTCTGCTCAGAAGCAGCGTCTGTATCGAGAAAGAGGAAAACTTGATCCTAATAGAGAAGCAGCTTACAAGGAAAAACAGAAAATGAGGAATGCTAAAAAAAAAAAAAAAAAAATGAAGAAATGACAGCACGAGAGAAGCGCATTCAGAGACGAAAGTGGAAAGTCTATGACAGAATAAGGAGACAGAAGATGGCGACAGAAAATTTGAATGTATCTCCCATTCCACCATGTGATAATTCTCTGGAGCTTTCAGGCAACAAAATTCGTGGAAGAAAAGTTGTTCTCAAGAATCGTTCAAAGTGTGTTCGACAAAATTATAAATTGGAAGAGGAAATGGAACAACTAAAGAATCAGCTCCAACAAGAAAAAAGAAAGTCTGCAAAATATAAAAAAAGGTTACAGAGAATAGAGTTAAATGAAGCTAAAAGTGTTACGAGTACTCCCGAGGATCAACTAACACCAAAATCTAAGGCCACTAGGATATTTCATGAAGCTCAGAAAACAAAAGGAAGAGATAAAAGCAAATTGATTCGGCGGCTTCTTTTTTATAACACCCTTGCTTCATCCTTTAAACAAAGTTATCAACAGGCCAGAAAGAGAAAAGATAAAAATATTTTAAGCCAAATAATGTTATCACAGAGTCTTGTTAAGCGTTACAGACTTCAAGCAATGACTAGCAGATCAGTCGGTCTGGCTGGAAGAAAAAGGATGGTGGAGAAACAACTAGAAAGAGAAAATTCCAGAAAGACATAGAATCATTTTTTGTAAGAGATGATGTAAGTCGAAATACAGCAGGGATGAAAGAAACAATAACCAAGAATAAGTTGAAAAAACAAAAGCGATATTTAAATGCTCCCATTAAAACACTGTATAAGAAATTCTTACGTGAAGTCAGTAAAAAGGTTTCATATACCACTTTTACAAGGTATAGACCATTTCATGTCCTAAAGCTTACCGATACAAGACGGGATACTTGTCTGTGTAAAATTCATACAAATATTGAACTGAAAGCAAAAAAGCTGAAACAATTTGGCTTTTTTAGTGACGACAACCCCCACTCATTGTGCGAGTTAATAACTTGAAATAAGAACTCTGGTAAGTGCATGTATAATAATTGTGTCTCTTTGCAAGAACAAAATCTTACCATTTTCTGATACCATGATTAATGCAGAAGAAAAAATTTTATATGAGAAATGGACCATTGTTAAAGAAACAGTTGAAAAAACAGATACTGCCGGAAAGAAAATTATAGAGGAAAATAAAAAAAAAAATCAAAGAAAATAATCGTAACTGATACTATCAGCAGACTTAAAGAAAGTTTCCAGAAGGATAGGAAAGATTATAAGAGGCATTTGTTTAATATTAAGAATCAGAATAGAGAATTTAAATCATGTAAAGAAAACTTAATGGACAATGAAGCAGCTATTCTCGTGGATTTTTCGTAGACTTATTCTTGCAAATTAGCCATGGAAATCCAGTCCTACCATATTGGTTCATCTCGCAACCCAGCAACTCTACACACAGGAGTTTTCTATGTAGGCAAAAAAGTTGTTTCATTTGCAACTAGATCGGATTCACTTGACCATAGCCCAGCAGCAATATGGGCCCATTTGGATCCCATATTTAAACTTCTCAAAGAGTAGTTTCCTCAAGTAGATACCATACACTTTTTCTCTGATGGACCTTCCACTCAGTATCGCCAAAAAAAGAACTTTTTCTTATTTTCAACTCGTCTTTTTGATCTCACTTTTGTGACTGGTACCTGGTCTTTCTTTGAGCCCTCCTATGGGAAAGGAGCAGCTGACGGTGTTGGCAATGCACTAAAAAGGAAAGCCAATGACTATGTTGCTTACGGAAAAGATATTCCAGATGCAAGAAAATTGTTTGAAACTTTAAAAACCTCAGAGGTGAAGATGTTTTTTGTAACAGAAGAGGAAAATAAGAATATTTCCAAATTAATTTCAAGTGATCTTAAAGCAGTAGATGGAACTCAAAAAATCCATCAAATTTGTGCCAATGTGAGAGGTCAAATTTTTCATCGACATCTTTCTTGTTTCTGCCATAAAAATGTATGGCATAAAAGTAAATTGTGCAACTGTCATCTTGGCTGGAAGGTAACAACTTTGATAAAACAGAAAACAAAGAAATGCCGCATATACACATCAAGTGAATGCGATTCTGATGGTACAATTTTTTCTGACATAGATGATGACCTGATAAGTGGATCAGTCAAATCTGCACAGGAGGAGGATGTTATGTCTACAAATTCCTTCTGTACATGGAGTCAAAAAAGGGACTTTTGTATTAGTAGAATTTGCAAGCGGATCAAGGAAAAGAACAAAGTATAGATATGTAGGGCTTTGTAAATCTGAACTTGATGAAGATGGTGATGTACGAATTATGTATTTAAAAAACTGTGGAGAAAAAAATACATTGTTCAAGTTAAATGAGTGATATTTCAGATGTTAATTTTGATCAAATTGTGGCAATATTGCCAGATCCGATGTTAAGGTTGAATGGCAAACGAGCATATTATAAATTTAAAGGAAGCATAGATGTTTACGAGCAGTCATAGATTGTATAATTTTACAAAGTATTCTCAATTCTACCAGTTACAATAAAGCAAATTGATAACCCTGAATCCTCTTTCCCTATATAATATATCATTTTCAAGATATTTTCCTCTTATTTAACATATATTTTTCTAAACACTCAAGAGTGTTACCACGCCTCTTGAGTGTTACTGTAACCAAAATTCAAATTTTAGAAAATAAAAAAATAATTTCAATAATTACAAACTTATGGTGTGATAGGCTAATAAATATCATTAAGTTAATTAACATGTTTTTAAATACAAATATAAAAATATAACTTTTAACTGTAATATTCAGTTCTAAATTTGCAACAATGTAACACTCGAGAGTCTTTATTCTGAAAAAAAATGAAGAAAATCATTATATAAATATTCTTCAGCAATATCTGTAAATAATATCAGATATGTCTACTTCACCATTAAATACACAAACTTTATTCAGTTTTTAATAAAATTTTATTAATTAAAGTAAAATAGTAACATTCTTGAGATATACTGGTACATTAAGTACAAAAACCACCTAATTTGAGTTCATTAAAATAAAAACTCGCAAACATTAACTTTTTTACAATACTCTATATTATAACAAAGCTCATACCACATAAAGAATTAATTGACAAAACTGGAACTTCAAATCTGAATTGTGACAAATTTTGTGAAAATCACCCATGAACTATGTATTCAGATTCTATTTGAGCGATTTTCTCAGCATGGTTTAAAACTCAACCCTTTGAAATGTGTTCTTGGACAACCATCAATAAAGTTTTTGGGATGTCTGATCACATCCGAAGGTGTCAAACCTTTACCAGAGAAGGTTGAGGCTATTTCTCAAATTCCCAAACCACAAAATATTACTGAGCTTAAGCGTTTTTTGGCAATGCTTTATTTTTATCGTCGTTTTTTGCCTAATGCCGCGCAAACTCAAGATAGTTTACATAAACTTTTAAAAAATTCGAAAAAGAACGATAAGCGATCTGTTCATTGGACAGACATCTCTTTGGAAGCTTTCGAGAAATGCAAAGCTGATATTGCTAACGCAGCTACTCTTACTTTCCATGAACCTAATCAGCAACTATCCATCATGGTCGATGCTTCTGACTTAGCTACTGGAGCCGTCCTTCATACTTCTACATCCAATGGTCAAAAACCACTTGCATTTTATTCGCGAAAACTTTCACCTTCAGAAAGTAAATATAGTACGTATGATAGGGAGCTTTTGGCGATATATGCAACCATTAAACATTTCCGATAATTATTGGAAGGTCAAAATTTCATAATTTTTACTAATCATCGAACTCTAACATTTGCTTTTACTAAAAAAATCAGATTCTTCTTCTCCAAGACAGCAAAGATATCTCAATTTCATATCTCAGTTCAGCACTCATATTAGGCCCATATCGGGTTCAAAAAATGTAGTTGCTGACACATTGTCCAGAATTAACGGCGTGCAATTACTAAAAGTAGATTTTTCGGAATTGGCGAATGCACAAGCTTCGGATGCAAAACTCGCATGTTCAAAAATGGCTTTTGCGCCAAAAAAACCAAACAAACAAACTGATGCAAAACTCCAAAAAATTTTATCAAAGAATGAAATGTCACTTGTTTTAAAACCTCTCTCGACTGATTCTACTTCATTGAAACTCTACTGTGACGTCAGGAAAAACATAGTCAGACCTTATGTACCAGAGAGTTATAGAAAAATAATTTTTCAATCTTTGCACAATCTGTCTCATCCAAGTATCCGTGCAACTAAACGTCTTATTTTGGAGAGATTCGTATGGCCGTCTATGCAAAAAGACATTTCAAATTGGACTCGTTCATATCTAAATTGTCAAAGATGCAAGGTAATTAGACACACCAATAATCCTCTGAAATCTTTCCATCTACCTTCAGCGAGATTTAGTCATGTTCTTCTTGATCTCGTAGGACCTCCCTCGCAGTTCACATCTCTGATATTTCTGCCGAAACCGTTGCGCGTGCATTCATTGGTCAGTGGATCTCACGCTTCGGTTTACCTTCAGTCATCACGGCGGATCAGGGACGACAATCGAAGGCAATTTGTTTTCCTTGCTGAGCAAACTTTTGGGTGTCCAAAAGACCAGAACAACTCCTTATCACCCATCTAGCAATGGAATTGTCGAGCGATTTCATCGTTCGTTAAAGCAAAGTCTCAGATGTCACGCACTCACGAAATGGATTGAATCCCTCCACTAGTTTTACTTGGACTCCGAACGGCATTAAAGGAGGATCTGCGGTGCACATCAGCAGAATTGGTTTATGGCTCAACTCTGAGACTACCTACGGAATTTTTTGTGACCCTTTCACTTAGCATCGAACCCCACGATTTTTTAAATCCAGCTGCATCGCAAGAAAATAAAAAAGTATACATCCGGCTTTCGAGTCTTGCACTCATGTGTTCGTGCCCCACGACGCAATTCAGGAACCTTCGAAAGCATCGTATGATGGCCCTTACTGTGTACTCAGGCGTACTGATAAAATTTTACAATTGAGAAGAACGGTAAAGAATCTACGATCCGCATTGATCGTGTGAAGCCCGCGTTCGTCGAAAATTCTCATCAGTTACCTGCACAAATTATATCACAACCATCAGCTGCAGTTCTATCTTCAAAGCAGTCAGTACTTGAGCCTTCTCCGTCGCCTCCTGAGTTACCTTCGAATACTGCAGTCGAGTACACTTTAACCTTCGTTATCTCTAATCCAGTGCCTCCTGGATTCCAGAGGGGGGAGAACTGTGGTGGACCTGCTTTCATCAAAATGACGTCACAGTTTAAGTTGCGTGATCCTCCTTATTATACGTGCACTAGATTTTATTCTACTGAATTTTATAAACTGCAACTGTATCTTTTTTTTCTTCTTAATGTTTCCGTTAAATAAAGATGTTACTTTTGTTACGCCGTCATTGAATTTAAATATTATCCAACATCCACAGTACCAATATCAAAAGAATGGCAATAAAGAAATGATTTATTACATCGAAGATGCAGGATGCTTTATTTATTCGTTTTATTAGTAAATTATTTTTTAAAAAAAAAGGATTGAATTGTTTTTGTTTCAAACACTAATGTCTATTTTAAATAGTATATGAGCACAAAAAAATATTTTTAAAATATGTATTTTGGAAAGATTTATAATACACAAAACTCACTTTCAATATCTGATAAAGCTCACACGACAAAGCGAAAAAGAGTATTCATAATTTATAGGATCCTGAATAACCGAAACAAATAATGACACGTAAAATCATTCTTTTACCGTAATTATTAGAAATGGAATCTCATACAAGATATATACATGAATTAAAAAAAAAGAATTGATATAATATATTCCAGTATTTAGGCACTTATGTTTATTTCCTGTCTCTTTTTACAGCTGCAGCTGCCTTAAAATATCCAGATACCCACACGGAAGTACTTGACGAGAAATTTACCCGCGCGTTGGCCTCAGCGTATGACTAGGATGATTGTAGAGAAACGAAAAGTCAAAAGAATAATTTTTACTGACTTAAATTATAATATAATGTAATAAATTATAATATAATATATTAATTAATAATTTTTATATTTGAAAAAATTTAATAGGAAAAATAAATGAATTATATATTCCCATATGCTTTATTCAGTTTTAAAAACGTAACTTTGAATGTACAAGTTTATAACTATTCATATTATTCAATAACTAGAAGATAGAACGGAATCTTTCTTTAAAAGGTAATGGTTTCGAGTTCTTTTTTCTTTCTTTACAGTATAAATATATTTTTTAAGCTGTAATGCCTGCTCTCTACGCACTTGGTCATTCTTTTCAATCTTTCATTCAAATTATTTATTTATATTTCAGAAAATATTTTTGAATTCAAATCGCTGATGTGTAATCATTTTTTTTATTTTGTGAAATTTGTTCATCTTTTTCTGTTAAAAATTATAATTTTTGAAAACTTTATTACTTTTTAAAACTTTATTTTAAAAAAAATTAGTTATTATTTAATTCAATTGAATACTTTTTTTTGTTCAAATAAAAATAGTTCTCGACTATTTTTTAAAATATTTTTGACTAATGGACTAATAAATACTTTTTTAAGTATTTTTGTAATTTACTAATAAAACATTTATAAATCGAATAGAATAGAATTTGCAGTAGCAAACAAGAAATTCAAAAATCTTTATATGCTATTGTTACACTTTGACACTCAAAACATTCAGAATGTCAAGTATAGCCACCTATATATTTAGCCACTGGATTAGTGTAGTATTATTTCCTTTAGTTTTTTTTTTTTTAGTTGCAATAGCTTTTGTAATTTAAGCTTGTTTTCGTTTGGTTTATAAATCTGCAGAGAATGATTAGGTAGAATAAAGAAAATGAATGGACAAAATGGTGAATATTTACTGTCGTATCGGACATTTAGTGACCATCGAACCTGATTAAAATATAAAAAAGGTCAGTACTTTAATGAATACTTAATATTGTGGTTTGCAATGGGGCATCTTGTTAAGAAGAGATCTCCGTTACGAGCATCTTTTACTAAGTTTTAATGGTAAATAAAAGGTTTAGGTACATATAAAGGTTTAATGTCTCTGTTCGATGATGAAAATATAGAAATAAATGCATCTGCAATAAATGCAATAGAAATATGCAAAATGTCTCACCGCATCTTGGAAGCAATAAGCGGAGGGGAAAAAAATTTTCAGTGTCGAACGAAATTCGCCACCAAAAGAGAGGCTGTCATTGGCCAACATTTGTAAATTCTCGCGGTCGGTGCGAAGTTTGCTCCGAATGCGGCATTAAGACCAAGCCACATTCTAAATGTAGTATATGTGACGTATTTTTATGTTGCAATGAAAAAAAATTGTTTTTATCAATATCATCAGTTATAAATAACATGTAAATAAGAATAAAAGAATTATTTTCAAAAAAATATTTAAGTACTGATATTTTTTTACCCCTTGAATACCAACGATACTTTAAAGCACCATCTCATTTAATTGCCATCAATTACCATGATAATGTAATAATCATCATTTTTATTGCTTATATCTTTAAGTTTGCTACTATGTAATCAAGAAAAAGATACACGAGGTAATTTTTTTTTTTTTGTAATTAGATAATGTGGTAAACAAAAGGTTAATGACATTTTTACCTTAAAATTGCATTATCTCAAAATAGTATTTTTGGAACTGTGTGTACCTGTTTCTCCAAATCTACTCAAATTATACTCGAGAAATTTTATTTACATACTTCATGCATATAAAGGTACATAGTGATGTGAAAATTTTTTAATATTCCTAAAATACCGGGTGCGGCATAAATTCGCGCAACTGCCAACTTGCGCCCAGTACTAAAATATGCTTGCCCTGTCTGGGTTTTCACAGCTAAATCAAATTTAAAAATTGTAGAAACTCAATATAATATTACAATTAAAAAAAAAATAGCCCATGCAAAATGGTATATGAGAAACACCGACATCAGGAAGGCACTGGTATATCCCTACTTTAAAGAAGTAATTAAAAAACTAGCAGCTAATTTCTATAAAACACTAGACTCTCATGATAACAAAGAACTCATTAACATAACCCGATATAATCCTGACCCCAAAATCAAAAGACCCCGTAATGTACTTTTAATTTAATATAATCTTTTTTTAATTCATTCCACCCGTCGTGTGTCTGTTTTTCTCGTATACCTGAATTCCCACAAAGAATAAATTAACTATAATAGTTAAAAACACTGCAAAATCAAATCTTGAAAATAAACTTCTGTCCGGGCAACTAACTCCTAATGCGAGCAGCCACCCTCACTCAACCCCAGGTACCACCAAGAGGAGATAACAGTCAAAGCCAGTTTAGTTCTCCCCATGCCTTTGTGAACATCAATAAAGTCTCGAGGTAGCCCATCACGAGCGAGAACACCGTCAACCTTGCCATCTTGGATCTGTCATTCGACGCCTGTAGCATGCTATCGCTACCGGATAGAGAATTAGTAGTTAAACTATTCGATAAGGATTTGGATTGGATATTGCGACAATTACGGACGGTGAAAGGAATTAAGGCGAAGAAAAATCCAATTTCATTTAATGGGATATTGAATTTAGTTCGCAGCTTTGAGTAAACGGGAAAATTAGAGGATCGTCCACGAATCACTCTCTCTCTCTCTCCATCTTTTAAGATAGGATGGTTGTATGACGAAATCATTGATGCTTTTTTTTTTTTTCATAAGCTTAACTAAAGATTCAGAACCATATTAAGCAATATACTCTATTCATTCAAATTTACTCTCCTACAAAAAAGATAACTTGAACTTTCCAGTCTTTCAGGATATACAAAAAATGAGCTTTTTATTAATTCAGGCAAATTTAAACAATCACTGGATTCTTTTAATAGCTAAAGTAAAAGAAAAAATATTTGAATTATATAATCCATTAGATCCAAATGTAAAGACGCGTGCATATTAATTCGTGAATGGAGTACATTAATTATTAAAGTTATGGAACACAAAAGAGCACTGACTGCACATTATACGATTAAAAAAGATAACTGTAATGGTATTTTTTTCATCTTTGCATATCAAAAATGCAATAATTTACCAGTCAATGAAAATATTTATGCCACTAATTTCAGACAACTCACCTTTGAAACTCTATTTGTATATAATAACAAATAGGAATGAGATGTGTTCGCACTCTATAGGCCAGACCATTTCACCTAGAGCTACTTAACTTGGGCAAGTATTTTAAACAAGTTAAATCCGGGGAGCGTTTTCTCACCCTTAAAAATTTTAATCTACACAAAATTTGGGCATCTTTCTGAAATAATTTACGAAAATATTACAATCCAAAAGAATTTTCATATCATAACAAAATTCTTTAAAATTGTCTTTTCAATAATACGCTTTGTTGAAATATTTTTGTTTTATTTCTTAAATCGTTTTCATTATTGTTATTAATATTTCATCATGGATATTTTTTTTCCATTGTTAATGATAAAAAAAGGAAGGTTTAGCATTACATGGATATTTTGGACATGGACAAAATATTTAATTGAAATTTCCAGCAATCATTAATTTTGGCGAATCGATTGGTCACCAAAGTAGTCTCTTTCCGTCTATATCTCTATACATAAGAGATTAAAGAATTTCTCATAGCCCATGACCCGTCGGGCGCTTTACCAAGAGGCATTGTGAATAGCTTTGTGCTTGGGGCATTCACGGAATAAAAAGTTATTTGCACAACTGTTTTGTTCAAAAAATTATAAAAATACAAAAAAAAATACCGAGTCTGCGGTAACAAAAAATGTAAAGATTGTCCATTAGCTGATAAAGAAATTAAAAATGAAATATCAAACTTGAAGATGTTTTGTAAAAACAAAAATCTTATCTGATAAATTGTAAAGAATGCGATTTGAATTATATAGGACAAACTAGTACTGAATTAAAAAAAAAAAAAGACATTATTTTTAGCCAAAATCATGATTAAGAAAAAAATACCTCATGCTTCCAAAATTCATGAAATGAACGACATTTTTTCTTCTTATTATTTTTAAATAAAAACATCATGGAATAAAATTTTTCAGTTTATGTTGAATTTCAAATAGAAAAAGACTAATGTTTTAAAATCCATGAAATGAATCACATATCTTTTCCAAAAAAATATATTCCATGGACAAACCTAAAAAACATTATGTAACAAAAATTAGGATTAAATAGTGAGATGAATTTTACTAGTGCTTTTGACATTTTATTTATTTGCAGTAAATTTTACTTTCAATTGTATAAAAAATAATTAAGAAATAAATTCCTTTATTACATTGTATAGAAATGTTTTTTAGTGACTAGTTATTTATTGTCTTACAGTAGAAAGTATATCATACATGTAGTAGCTAGTAGAATTTGGAAATATCTCAGTATTGTATTGACTTTGCTCTATTTGATCTTGGATCAGCTTATCTGTGTGCATATTATTCAGATATTTATTGCTATTAATCGTTTGTTATAAGGAAATCAGTTTAGAATATTTAACTGTGTCACAATGAATATTCTTTTGGTTGGAGAGATGAACGATGGTTGATGATTAAACGCTTGAAAGTGCATTTATCTGAGGATTTGGATGTTATTTTTTACCGAGGAACAACCATTGAGAGGTTAACCAGTAGAATAAAGAAAAACTATGATTGGGTTTTAGTGCATGTTGGTACCAATAACATATCGGTTGATAGTGTAGAAACAATACTTCAAAAGTATAGGTCACTGGCTAATGAGATTTTACGAATCAATCCAAAGGTAAGAATTATTTTCTCCAGTATCATTCCTAGAGATTTTTATTACTTTGAAAACGATTGCTGGAAAATTGTTCGACATATAAAAGTCTTAAACCATAAGATTGAAGCTGTAAATAAAGCATTAGAAAAGTTGAACCATAATGAAGATGCTTTTATCGTTTGCAGTTCTAACAAGTCATCCTGGTCTGGTTTCCTTGGAAAGGATGGTTTACATCCTAATAAAAGTGGTGAATTTCGCTTGACCAATTATTTCTGTAGGTTTTTAAAGAAATGCATTTTTTCAGACAATGCATCTCAAAAGGTATGTATGAATATTATTGTTTATATGCAATTTATAATATATATTTTTTAAGTACTGATGAAAGTTGGAAAAATATTTGTATTTATTTTGGTTTTGGCTTTAACTTTTATAGAGGAAAAATTGTCAGTCGATCACCCCAGGATATATTTTGAATTCTTTGGCATTTCCTCCATTGCCTTCCTGTGCTCAGCCTTCATTTTTGTCATCATGGCCACAGCATTCAGGTTCTGCTTTGCCTTGTAGCAAGGTACCAACTTATGTTGACCCAGTTCCTTCATATGTTTCTTCTTTTCCATCAGCTTCTCAAAAGGTATATATACATATAAATGCATCTGTTATCTCATATATAATTTATATTGATATTTTTAATGTCCAGAGTGTTTTGAAACATCTGTTATTCATTTTTCTTATATATTTTTACAGGATCAAAAATGTCAATCAGTTGCTCCTAAATTCATTTTGGATTCTATTGAGTTTCCTGCATTGTCTTCCTCAAGGCAATCTACATTTTTACCATCTTGAACTAAACATCCTGCTCCTTGGCCTTTAGCACGGCCATCTATTTCAGCTTGTGCAGTCTCAACCGCTTCTCGCTCTCTACCACCCTCTCCACCTGTGCCTCGCTCTCTTCCACCCTCTCCACCTGTGCCTCGCTCTCTTCCACCCTCTCCGCCTGTGCCCCGCTCTCTTCCACCCTCTCTGCCTGTGCCTCCTCCTGGTCATGTTCAATTTCTTGTACCTATTGTTTACTATATGCCTATGGTTCAGTTCTTGCCACTCCATTCTGTTGCTGTGTCATATCCTCCATTTTATGTACCTGCTGCCGTTTCCTCTCTTCCAACTTGCAGTCAGTCAGTCAGTTGTTGCATGCACTCTGGCAACCATCTGTGAACCAGAACTTTTTTGCACACCCTCAGTGCACTCTGAACCAGAACCTGCTCACACATCCCCAGTCCACTCTGAACCAGAAGCTCCTCGCATCTCCCAATCGCAGGTGTCGGCCAGCATGTGCTTCTAACAAACTTGGAAAAGCAAGAATTACTAAGATAAGTAAAAATATTTTTTCAAAATGTGACAAAAATATCTATGAAAATGTTATTTGCAGTATTCCTACAACAAATAAATTTGCAGTGTTACTAGATGATTGTAAAGAAGAAAATATGACAGATATAGTTTTGGCTCTAAATTTAAAAAAATAAATATCACTGCGGGAGGTGCCCAGAATTTCTCATATTCAAAGACTTGTGATTATTGTGTGAAAACTTATTTATTATTATTTGCTTATGCAATTCAATTCATCCAGCCAATGATACCATGTCTGTTTCTTGTATAGTAGAGGAATTAAGGAAAGAGCCATACAATCCTATTTTAATTTTTAAATTACAGAAGTTGAAAACAATTTTGGGCCCTGCACATTTAGATAATTTGCCAAACTATGAAAGTTATTTTGCATTAGGTTTACAGACTTGAGCACAAAAGGATATGTTAGTTAAGCATTCAGATAGAATTCTTTGTATTGATGCAACTCATGGCACAAACTTATGACTTATCTTCTTTCTCTGCATGTTCAGGATGAGTACGGTCAAGGTTATCCAGTTGCACATTTTATAACTAATTATTTAGATTATCAGACCTTCATTGCTTTATTTTAAGTTTACATTGTCAGATTCCTGACCTGAATGTAAATATTGTAATGACTGATGATGATGGTTATTTCTTTAAAGCATTTCTGTATTTGGTCCAAATATAAAGCATCTACTATGCCAATGGCACGTTTTTCGCACTTGGAAAAGGCAGTTATCTTCAAAAGTATGCGATAAGTTTTGCCATCAAAAAATGTTACATGGGTTATTAAATGACAGGGCTGTAAAGATTCAGAATACAGACGTCATTGAATATGACAATCATTGGAAGGTTAAATCTCAATCTGTAAAAGGAAAAATATATGTAGTAAGAAAAATTGCAGATGCTTGTGTTTTATCGGATCATTGTAGCTTTAAATGCTCAAATATTAATTGTCAGGCATTGTGCAGTCATTTATATCATTGCTCTTGCGAAGACTTCAGCAACTTGTGTAAGCACATTCATAAAATTCATTCAGTGTGTTCCAAACATAATAAATGTACAACTAATGATTTTCATAAATTTGATGAAGAAAATAGTTTTACAATTAATTCGGATATTTTATAAGAAAAATTAAATCCTAACATGTTATCTACTAGTGAAAGTTGCATATGAAAGGAGGCAGTGTTCAGAAATATTAGAATAGAAATTCCTGAGGTTAAAGAAACCATGTTATATTATGTAGTTAGTTGTTTGAATAATTTAATAGTTGGCAAGAGTGGGGTTTTGAATATTAAAAATAATCCTGCTTCTGTTACACCTCAATTATATGTTGCAGGCCCATTCCATGGATTTTGAAACCAAGGGGCAAATTTTTTTTTAATCTATTATCATGGTTATAACACATAATTTTAATGAAAAATATCTGATTTTGCTTGTTGTTGACTTGATTTTTGTGTAAAAATATTAGATCTCATCAAAAATTGCATTTTTTAAAACCTTGGCTGAGAATTTGTAAATGGCCTGTTTCATTATTATATTTTTTAAAGGTTTCTATAATTATTTCACCTTTCATAAGGTGCCTATAGAATTTTAATTTTCAATTGTTAATATGTTTTTAGTAATACTATATCAAAAAATTACAAATTAATGTCTATTTTGGCTTTGTTTTAACAATCAAAGCTAATGAAGATTGTGGAGTGTCACATACATGACCATTAAAACTTTTTTTTTATTTTTTGCATCATTAAATTAATAGAAAGTTCTAAATTTTTATTTTCTAAATATAATCATACTATTTGATGAAACTGCATTTAAAAATTTAAAAAATATTATAATTAATTTATAATTTTCAATGGTCAGGTATGTGACTTCAAGCAGTTATGTATGTGACATTGAATTATAAAATCCAAAGCAGTTATTTTAAATTCATCTCACCAGATGGCAGTACATTCCTTTACTTCTCCAGCTATAACCTAATGTTTGTTTTTAAGCAAAGGTTCACAGCACACTGTGTTTGAAGTATGCTGCAAGTCAGATTTTGCTATCTTTAAGCATCTTAGTCTTATTTTGCTATTTTAAGCTTAAAATATGGATGATGAACAAAGAATAAAAAATGCTACTAAACAAAAGAGATATTATGAGAAAAAAAGAAATGATCCTGATTTTAAAGAGAAAGAAAAGCTAAGGCAGAAAAAAATAAGAGATTTAAAAGCAGCAACTATGACAAAAAAGGAGAAAAAGAAACAAAAGCAAGCAGCTAGAGAAAGGCAGAGGAAATGCAGAGCAGCCAAAAAGATAAGTAATTCTACAAAAATTTCAAGTTTGAATTCTTCTATTGCGACTACCCCAGAATGTTCTCCTTATACAGTTCCCCAGACACTTGGCAAAGCAGTTAAAAAAACTTTGAAAGCCTTACCAACCTCACCTCGAAAACGAATGGCTGTAGTCAGCAATTTAGTGGAAAAGGTAGGTTTAAAACTGCAAAAGGAAAGAGAGTCCAATATCAGTGATAATAATCAAAACAAAGAACTTGTGGCAGACTTCTTGTGCCGAGCAGACATAGTCTACACTGCTCCAGGAATGCATGATGAAATGATAATTTGGGAAAATGGCATTAAAAAACGTGTTCGTAAACATTTTCTTACAATGTATATGAAAGAAGCACATGCTTTGTTTAAGGAAGAAAATCCAAGCATTAATATTGGATATTCAAAATTTTGCAGTTTAAGACCTAAAAATGTTCTTCTTCTTAAAGACACACCTAGTGATCAGTGTAAATGCAAGAGTCATGAGAATTTCATTCTTTTGTTAAAAGGATTAAATATTGATTATAACAATGATTTTTGGAAAGAAGTGCTGTGCAATTCAGACTTGGAATCAAAGTGTTGGGAAACAAAATGTGATAAATGTAATGCTGGAAAATTGCTTTTAGATTTTATTGGCAAAAAAGGATTAAATAATGCTTCTAATGTACAATGGCACCAATGGGTTAAGTCAGAAAATAAGCGCTTCTATAAAGAAACCAATGAAGGTTGCATAGCTGAATTAACTGATAATGTTTTAGAAAATTTTCAAAGTTTTAAGCAGCATGTAAAAATTAAACGAATCCAAGCTGCTGCCTTTCAATCTGATATAAAGCAAAGCAATACTGTTGTATTGCAAGTAGATTTTGCTATGAGTTATTCATGTGAGTGGCAAAGTGAAATACAGTCTGCACTATGGAGCCGGGAAAACGTAACTTTGTTTACAGCTGCATTATTTGAAAAGAATCATAAAACACAGAGTTATCTTATTGTAAGTGATACTAAAGATAAATCTAAGCTATCTGTGTCTGCTTTCATTTTGAAGCTTTTGGAAATTATTAAATTTCAGGCAAATAAACCAAAATTAATAATTTGGAGCGATGGACCATCCAGCGAGTTTAAAAACAAATTTATTTGTTACTTCCTCTTTATTTTATTCAAAACACAAAAGCATTTTTCTAGTTTCGAATGGAAATATTCAGCAACTTCCCATGGAAAGGGAGTTGTTGATGGGATAGGAGGTACTGCAAAGTCCCGAGTCTATGCGGAAGTAAAGGCAAGAAGAGCTATAGTACAGAATGCAGTTGATTTTGCTACAGTTGCTGCAAAAGTAGTACAAAATATCACTGTCATTCCTATGCTGCAAAAGGATATAGATAAAACTCAAATTGATTGGAATTTAGCTAAGGATGTTCCAGGAATTAAAAAAGCCCACATAATTAAATGTTTGGATGAACACATTTGTTTATTTACAAGTCAGCAAAATTTGGATACAACTGTGCAAGAGCTATGCTTTTGTAAAAATACAGAACAGTGTTTGAAAAGAACTCCATTACTTGCACAAAATCACACTTCTGCATATATTTCACTTGGCAAGTTTTTACTTGTAAAAGTGTTTGGAAAAAAGTCCTGGAAGCCTTATGTAGCACAGGTGTCTGCATTAGATAACACCGAAATCAATGTTATTTTCCTAAAGCAGGTATCCGTATGCAACTTCATTTATCAAGAGAATGATATAGGAGTTATTCAGCGGGATGACATAATTAGAGTATTGCCAACACCTATAATTAACGGTCGCAATACTGTAATATTTCAAAATGCAGTTATGTGAAATTGAACGATGTCACATACATGACTACTTGTCACATACATGACCTGTAAAGTTACATTTTTTTTTTAATTGAAAAATTAAAGAAATATTTAATGCATTTATTAGTTTGTCTTCATTAAACCTTTTTCTTATGGGAAACTTTTTTTAAGCACGTTTCATGCATATAATTCACTGATTTTTTTAAAGAAAGTTGGTGTTATCAAATCACAGTTCCAATTTTTGTCACATACGTGACTATCTAAAAAAAATTTTAAAAGGTCTCTCAAAATTTAAATACAAATATATTTTTCATTACCATTTATTAAAACTCTTTTTTAATTGTCTAACAAAATTAAATTTTTGACTTTCACTACATTTGTACATAAATTTATCAGATATTTATGCATATCTTTTAGTCCGATTGTCACATACATTACCGTGGAATGGGCCTGCACCTAATCAGAAAATTAATCCTCAGATTAAGTTTTTTAAAACTTCTTATAGAAAAAAAAAAGGAACCGCTCGGTCCGTGAATATTGCAGTAAGAAGCAAAAATTTAATGAACTTTTTGATGAACTTTTCAGCAAAAGGCAGATTTAAAATCCTATAATATTAAAAATTCTGAATGCGTTGATCTTTATGTGTTTCACAGATTTAATAAGTTTAATGTCGCGAATCCTATTGCTACACTATTAATCTTTAATTTTATATGTTCTTAGTCTTCAAATCCATATGTTACTGTCAACGAAGAAAAATATCTTAAATTAGTGTCATAAAATTTTAAAAAAGTTTGGCTATATGATTCGATTATTGATGCATTTAATTTTATATTAACTAGAAGATTCACAAATTTCAAAGCTATAGAATCTTTACATTCTTTTGATTATTAATCAAAAGAACATTCCATTTTCTTGGATTTGAGAAATAGAAAATTTCGATCTTCTTATCATTCCTGTAAATTTTAAATTCCCATAGGAATTTAATTACAGCTGATGTGAAAAATAAAATATTTGAATATTTTGACCCACTTTGCTATAAGCCAGATACGGATACCTCAACTTTAATAAACCATTGGTGTACAATATTAAATAATTCGCTCAATTCAAACAGCCACTGGCAGATTGTTTTCCAACCTCATATAAAACAAATAGAGGATTTTAATTGAGGTGTGTACATTAGTTACTAAGACCACAAAATTTAAACATTTACAATTGACTGAGGATTTTGATATAGTTGCTTACAGAGCATTTATGTTTGTATAAATCAGTACAGGCTTAAATTTTTAAAAGCTAATTTTGTTTTGAATGCACATATTTTCATTACTATGCTCACTACATTTTTTTAATTAAAAAAAGGGGGAATTAGGCTGTATTCCATGAAAATTTTAAACTTTAAACTAATAAAATACCCAATAATTGGGTTTAGGTGATTATCTAGATATTTTCTGGCTTTCGCTTTTAATTTTTAGGAAAATTCTTTGCTTCAATTTTTGAAGTATCAACTAAAGCAGGTTACCGAAAATACTGCTGCCCAGGAATCGGATTCGATCTAAAATCCAATGGCTCAATAAATGCAGTATCAGCTCTGAAATTGTCTAAATTGGAAATTCCGCATCTTGCTGGTGATTCTAATTTCATGGAATTCCTTTACTGCAATGATACCGCAATAGGATCTAATGACTCGCTTACTAAAATAGATAAATTCCTAATCTACAACCCCATCCAACTCAGCGACGGTACTGCTGTAAAAAATGACAAACTACTCGGGACCCAGCGGCTAAAAAAATTATTGTAAATTAAAAAGAAAAACCGAAAAAGATGCAATACAAGAAGACTGGAACAAAAAAACTCACAACTCTCCAACCTAACGTAACTCACTCTGGAACACAGCCAAACACATGAGAAAAAAACACACAAAAATCTCAGCCCTTAACGGCCAGGCCACAGTCGTTTCAAACACAGACAAAGCAGGAAATTGAGCGCAAAGCTTGGAGCAACAATTCACCTAAATGATATGCACAACACACACACAGAAATCACAGTTCAAAACACATTCCATAAATTCCTCTCTAACAAAACTACAACAGAACTAGAACCCCACAACATAATAGATTTTCTAAAATCCATCAAAAAACATCAAAAAAGCACCAGGGATTGATGGCATCTCTGGCAATAAAATTATCAAAAACCTACTATTAATAACATTAATAAAATTCTACCATATCATGACAAATCTATAAATTTAAATATTCCCCCATAGCATGGAAAAACAGCAGTTGTGATCCCTATTCTTAAACCTGGTAAAGATCCATATATCCCATTCAACTACAGACCAATATCACTCCTTCCTAATTTCAGTAAAATTACTGAACATTTTATCCTTGAAAAATTAAATAATCACCTTAATGAAAATAACATCTTAACCCCCTTCCAATATGGTTTTAAACCCAAACTTTCAACCACTCACCAGCTTCTCAGAGCAGTTGAATTTCTCTCCTCAGGTTTTGAGAAAAGAGAACACACAGGTGCTGTTTTCCGTGATATCCAAAAAGCATTCGACAGAGTGTGGCTAGAAGGACTAATTTTCAAACTTATCAAATACAACCCCCCAACCAATTCAAATAATTGTATCATTCCTTTTCAACAGAAAATTCACTGTTAGAGTCAATGCCAGAATCTCCAAACTTCGCTCCATACAAACAGGTGTACCCCAAGGGGCAAAACTGTCCCCCACCCATTATTCAATTTTTATAAATGACATACCACAAAAAATTAAACACTAAACTCTGCATTTTCGCAGACGACACCGCGATACTGGCCAAAAACACAAACATAAGATACATTACCAACGCACTACACAACCACCTTAAAGACATCGAAAACTGGTTCCACGAGTGGATAATTGCCATAAACACTTCCAAAACAGAAGCAGTATTTTTTACAAAAAGAAACAAAAAAAAACCCAAATTCAACATAAAGATTAATAACACAATAATCCCTTGGTCTCGGGAAGCAAAATACTCATTCATTCGGGGATTCGACCAGCTAGGGAGCAGACGTGTTTTTCGTCTCTCCTGTTTTTGTTCGATTCGGAGTTGAATTGTGAGATGAACCGGAGCAGTTCTTCGGAACTTGCCGGGGTAGCTGAATTAGGCACAGCTAAGCGTTTATGTACGGATGACAATGTCGTTGAAATGGAGACTGTTGGTTTTTTGGCCAACAGCCCATTAAAGCCATGCAAAAACTGCCACCAAAGTGGCGTAATTAGTAAGGAAGTAGAAAGAGAAGAATTCACCATAAATTACACGGCAGGGTTGATTCATTCATATGAATCTGACGAATTCACTGCTCACAGTAATAGTGAGAAGGTCAAACAATTACACATGGATCTGGATATTGCCAGGCAAAGACAGGACCAATTATTGGGTGAGTTAAATAATCTTAACTGTCTCTCTCCCCATGACTGCTTGCTAAATAGAAACAATCTTGTTAATGGAAAACTACGCGAGGAATATAATGACAAAAATAAAAATAGAGACGAATTCAAAAGCCCCCAAAAAAGAAAGACGGCCAGGCAACATATACCTAGCCCCAACAAAAATGCTAGTATTATTCCTACGAGTAATAAATTTGAGGCATTGAACTCAATAAATGTAGATAATCAAGAAGAAAACAACAAAAAACAAGAGAGCATTCCCCCTATCATGCTAGCGCAGAAAAAAGATTTCAACAAAATGCTAGAACAAATACACTTAAGATTTGGCCAAACCAGAAATGTTCTAGGGAATAAATTTATAAAAATCTACGTAGATGAAATAAATAAATACCAAAAGATTGTCGAATACTGCAGAGAAATGGGTTGGGAATACTATGTTATTAAACCCAAAACTGAAAGACCAGTTCGGGCGGTCATTAAGGGACTCCCACATGACTATTTAGCAGAAGTACTTTCAGAAAAACTCACTAAACAAGGATTCTCTGTAGGGAAAGTCATCAGACTGACCCAACTAAGAACCAAAAACCCACTTCCATTCCTGATGGCAGAGATAAACCGTAACATTATGGTAGATCAAATTTATAACGTTGAAAGAATTGACTTCCTGGCAGTCACAGTCGAGCAATACAGAGGAAGAAGTCAAATCATACAGTGTTTTAAATGTAACAACTTTGGCCATAAGGCTGAAAACTGCGGCATGAAACCAAGATGCATAAAATGCAGTTCTGAACACGAGACTAAGGACTGCCCGATTAAAGAAAATCCCCCTAAGAAAACCTGCATAAATTGCAAACAAGAAGGTCACACTGCGGCGTACAGAGGATGCCCTGCAGTCCCTAAATTGAGAAACAATAACTTCACAAACAGAATGAACCCAGTGAAACCTACTTACACTAGATCCAATATATCCTACGCACAAGCTTTAAATGGCAACACTGCCCGGCAGAAGGCGCCAGCCAAGCAGCTAGAAGTAAACAACGCGAATGTAAACATTGACTGCGGGGGTGTAATAATGGACAAAAACCTAACATGAAAACCCCATATTAATTACACTAGGACAAAATTCCGAGATAACTCGTGCAAACTTTATTCCCTAATTGCTCGGAATTCAGAAATGAACAGGGAAAACAAAGTGCTTATTTATACTACGATGCTTTGACCTGCCCAGTCAGGGCTTACGCTGCGAAAAGAAATTTTGACATTATAGATAGGTGCCAAAACATTCTCCGATAAATCACGAATCAGCTTTACTGTACGGTCACCCTTGGCGCATTTTTTTCAACATAGGCGACAAAATTTTTTATGGCAACCCCCATCCGACCGACAAGGAATTGCAGTAACCCTATTGGCCAACAACCGTTAACCGCCATTTCGTCATTTTTTAAATTTTGGTTGACCACGACGTTGCACATTTGTATTTTTTACTTTTCAGCTCCCGCGTTCTTTTGGTTAAATTTTTGTGATGGCTGCTGCATGGGGAGGTAAGTGCGAGAATGTTTGGTGAGAATGATGTTATGTGGTATGATGAGAATATGAATGAATTTAAGATATTTGTATGGACTGGATAAAGGAAAGGAAACGTTTGATTTTTGTATGAAAACGGGTTTGATTGCGCAAAGATATGAGTGTTGTAAGTGTGGTTAGGATATGAAATTGGTTGAAAGGCACGATATAAGTGATGGTTATGAGTGGAGGTGTAAATCTAAGGTGAAAGGACAAATGCATGACGTCAAAAGGAGTGTGAGAAAAGGTTCCTTTTTTTAATTGAGTCGAAAGACAATGAATGAGATTTTGGTTCAGGTTTATTTTGTGCGAAGGTTAGAAATTATCTAAACTATCAAAGGTGCGAAATAATCTAAACGAAATTATCTAAAATCAGCGCCCTCTATCACCTTCGGGTTAAAATTACGACTATGATTTCTTTGATGAATGTTGTTTGTTTTGGTGTTTTACTATCACCTATTAAAGTTTGCTTCATCATTTATTATTTTGCTCATTAGATACAAGCGTTTAAAATTTAACCCCCTGAACGCGGTTAAATTTGCGCCACTTAAGCGCTTCCGATGGTTTCAATTTTGCGCTCAAAATTTAAGTTAAAGTCGAAGCTTTAGTAAACATTTAACAAAATTTAAAAAAATACTGGTAAAAAGTAGTTGTTCGGTACTCCAAAGTCTAGAGCGCCCTCTATAGGCATTTTTTAAACTTTGCCTTCAAAAATTTTTTTGGAGAAAATACTAATTTAAAGAATGATTTTAGCGAAAACCGCAAATGAATCGATCCATTTTTCCGTTTTTTATCATCATTTGAAATTTAGGGCCCTAAACTTTGATGGCGCCTATCTCCTTCGGAAGACGTTTGGGACACTTGGTTTCCTATTTACTATTACTCGTCTTGATGTGTACTATCACCCCTTAAAGATACTCCTATCATTTATGAAACACCCTGTATACACAATTTATTCATCTTATTCTTATATATACATAACTGTTGCATTGTTTTTGCACAGCATCAGATTAGCGTAAGGATTGGATTGGATTTTGGCGTTTTATGGCACAAAAGCCGGTGTCGGCTATGCTGCGCCAAACACACGGTTAAAGTATGAAACAATTTAAAAATACAAAAATAATTAATATTAATCGAAGATTTTAAATAATGTTGCAGCTTTTCTTTAAAAAATCGAATGGATCCATACTGTTACAAAGCGTTAAAGCAGGTAAAATCTCAAAAACAGTAAAACATTGATTAAAACCAGATTAGCGTAAGAACCCAATTAATTATTTCTGGTTTGTTTGTTGTTTTATGTCACATAAGCCATATTTGGTTTAATATTTCCGGAAAAACAAATTATTCGTGCTTCATTAAAAAAGATATTACTTCATGAAACAAATTTTACTAAAAGAACATGTAGCTGTTTTTTGTATACGATGCTGTATTTAACTCCACGTTGTTAATCAGGGTTTATCATGGTTTCTAATTTTGCCAAAACTTAATTGTAAAAAATATTAGGGGATTTTATTTTCAGAAATTTGTTAATGTTCTGGAAGAAGTATATTTCTTTTGATTAAAAAAAGGATATGAAATTTACTAATTTTATTCGCCATTTTTTATTTTCATCGCTTCATCTGTAAACGTGAGTGTAATTATGAACATTCATTCCTTGTTATATATTCATAATTCATGTATTCAATTTCACTACACAGTTAAGTTTTTGAAAAGTGAAATATTTTGTCATATATCTTTAAAATTGAGGCTCACGTCCCGTAGACGGCCTCCACCAAATTGGCGAGTAATTTGGTTATAAACGGTAATTTCAGGCTGCCAATATCAAAATCCGTACTCCTCTTTATGGTAACTTTAAATTTTATCTCTTAACCTTTAATCTTAACCTCTAATTTTAAATTTCATTCATGTCATACTGTTCCATCCACTTGCATCAGTGGACATGCTGTTAGCTCCGACCATTTCCCACGTAGCCAAGTTGTATTTTTCTATTTTATCCGTTTTTGCATATTTATTTTCTATTTTTAGTCATAAATATGGCATATGTCGATGTACCAATTAAGGATGTTGTTGAAAAATTTCAAAATCTGTTGCAGAATAAAGGGCTTGGATTTAAGGTTTCGAAGGTGTCAAATAATAAATCGTGGCCTATTTTTGGAAATCCTGAAGTTGCTACCAGGTATTTTGTCACAGAGTTGATGCATCATAGGGATACTTTTGCTTTTTTCAAGTTATCAGGTTTGATTAAAACGCCAAATTGCACAGTTTTAAATGCCCGTGCGAAAATGAAATGATGTTTCGGATTGTTATAGCTTTGTTTGTCGGAACAGTATCATTAGGGGTGAGTCACAGAAAATGTGTGGGAAACAGATAAGTTTCAGGTATGGCTCTTCGTTCAACCGCAGTAGGTTGACTGGAGAAGAAATATTTTTGCTCACTTTCGAGATTCTTATAGGAACAAGGACTGGGGAAATTAAAGAACAATACTTTTTCGATAAGAGCACTTTGTCAAATAGGAGGCTGTTCGTTAACGAACGAACTTTAGAGTATGTGGAGGAAAATTCAGAAAAGATTGGAGGTGTCGAAGAAGTTGTGTAAGTGGACGAATCAAAATTTGGTAAATGAAAATACAATAGTAGTCATAGAGTTGAGGGTTAGTGGGTTTTGGGTGGTGTTCAGAGGATCTAGTCGTACGTTTCTTGTTGCTGTCCACGATAGGACAGCTGAAAAGTTGGTTGCTTGCATAAAACAGTGGATTGAAATGCGTACGGTTACTTAGTGATTATTGGAAAGCATATGATAGTTTAGTTAAGAGGGATACGAACACTCAAAGGATAACCACAGTTTGCATTTTGTTCAGCCGGCAGATTTAGTGAATAGAATTCCGGCTGTCTACACAAACACTGTTAAAAGCCTGTGGAATATTGTAAAATATATCTTGCCATTATATAATCGGCCAGGTGATTTCCAATTTTATTTGATTACGTTTCTTTTTGAGACCTTGTAAAGACAAAAAGGTTCATGTTTTTAAAAAATTCTTTGAAATTATCAGACATTCCTTGGGAGGAGTACTCCATTAAAATCTCTGATAAATACGAAAGGAGGTCAAGATGCAGAGCCGTATTTAAAAAAAAATTATTAATTAAACTGTATTTTTATAAGGAGCAGCTCTTGTATACATCTTAACTTTTATAAACTATGTTTTTAAAATGAAAAAAATATTAATGTCACGGACGCTGTGAAGGACTAAGTCTCGTCATGACCACAGCAAATCTGGGAACAAGGAATCCTTCGGCTCGTTAATCAATGGGATAGTTGTGCTCAGGCATATGGTGTATATTTTGAATAAAGTTTTCATTTATACCTACAGTGTCGTTTCGTACCTTTTCAATTGAGCACCTCTTGTATAATCCATAATTAAGAAAACGGGTAAAATAATTATCTGTAATATTTCTGATAGTTGGTTGGTTGGATTTTTCTGGCGCAAGAGCCTAGTAATATTTTTGATGAAAATTCCAAAAATATTATTTCTTTAATTATAAAATCAGATTTAAAATGTGAAGTTTATTTTAAAAAATAATGTTGGAAAACTGGATAAGTAAAAATTTTCTTCAATTACTAATAATATAAATTAATTATGTGACGTACTTCATTACCTAGAATCAATTGTAAATATAAATAATAATGTTTACTTTCTTGTGGAAGGTATAATTCAATTACTTACTACACTTAAAACTTTTGAAACCATAAAAAATATAAATGCAATTAATTTTCTCATTGAACAAGTTGAAAAATTAAATATTTCTAAACAACTCCTCAAATATTCTTCGGAATTTTTGAAGTCTTTCTTAAACTCCCACCTGATTGTTACGATATTCTGAAAATTTAATTATCCCCCACCCTCAAATCTATCGGAAAATTTTGTTCTATCATACATGTAAATCAAAAATATTATCGGACTACTTCAAATTTTTTAGGTTATATAAGTCCAAAAGGTTTCTTGTTTATTCGAGAAAGAAAAAATAGTTATATTTATGACTGATGAAATCCACTTACATAGTCATTTGGATTATGTTGATGAGTAAATGACGGGTATGATTAGGTAATGCGTTTATGATTAGATCCTAGCTTTCCCATTATAAGAATGTTGTGCATATACTTCCAGCTGGGACTAACTGTTGAAGATTTGCATATACTTATTAAAAAAATTATAACTGGTCTTGAAATTATCAATAATTCAATCAATAGTAAAGCTATGTCGTGTTCTTCAACACAACCAAAAATAAGTACTTCATACAAACATCCATATGAGTCAAAGACTTTTAAATTTTCTAACTAATAATGTGCAACTCTTAAATGCATACGCAAACAACTGGTTAAACCAGAAAAATTCTGGAAATTTCATGTATTCTTCTATATCCAGTATAATGAAAATGTACCTTTAATTGTTGTTTGTAAATATTTCTCTCTATTTTTGCCAAAGCTAAAATTTGTCTGTGGCGTCGTGGTTTTAAGTGATGCTCTGATTATATAATATAAATTTTCTGTTGAACTGCCTTCGTTTTGACTCAAAAGAAACCAGAAAAGAAAGAAAAAAAAAAGATAAATTTGCACCATTCAGAGAGATTTGGGAAAAATTTATCAGGCGTTGTACAGATTTTTATAAATTAGGATCATATGTTACGATTGATGAGCAGTTAATAGCATTTCGTGGAAGATGTCCCTTTAAAATGTACATACCAAATACGCCTGCAAAATATGGCTTAAAAATAGTAATGCTCTGCGATGTAGGGACGAACTATATGATTAATGCCATACCTTATTTAGGAAAGAGCGTTGAAACCAAAGACATTCCATTGGCAAAGTATTTCGTTGAAGAATTAACAAGACCCATTCAAGGGACCAACAGAAATGTTACGATGGACAATTGATTTACATCGATACCTTTAGCAGATTATCTTTTAAAGAGCCCAATTAATTTATCAATTGTGTGAACTGTAAGAAAAAATAAAAAGGAAATTCCTCCAGAACTTTTACAGTTGCGTTCTAGAAGTGTCGGAACAGGAATGTATTGTTTTGACCAAGCCAAAACTCTACTGTCCTACAAAACAAAGCCAAATAAATGTGTTATCCTGCTTTCTACATTCCATGAAAAACCATATGTAAATAAAGAAAGTAAAAAACCTGAAATAATAGAATTCTGTAATTCCACAAAAGGAGCTATTGACACATTGGACCAGATGTGTAGCAACATGTCATGCAGCAGGAAGACACATCGATGGCCTCTTTGTGCATTTTACGATATTATTAATATCAGTTTAGTAAATTCACATGTTTTATATGGCCACAACATGACTAGACAATCGGAAAAAGTGATGTCCAGAAAAAAGTTTGCAGTAAAGTTAAGTGAAGATCTTCTTGCTCCATGGACGAAGAAGCGTTTGGATGCGCCTACTTTACCTCGTTCTACAAGAACAATTATTAGCGAACTTTTAAAAATAGACATTGTCTATGAAACTCCGAAAACAAATGAAAGTAACAAAAGAAAAATTTGTGCATTTTGCCCTTACAAGTTGCGAAGAATGGCCCGCTTTTTTTGTCAAAGTTGTACAAGAGCAATGTGCGGAGATCACCCAGCTAATGTTTGTAAACATTGTTCTGAAAATGAATAAATGGTATTTTTTGCTTAAATGAAGTTTAAAAAGCCTAGAAACAGCTACAGGTAGTATATTTTTGTTTTATTTTGATTTTAACTTAGGTTTTAAAAGCGCCTATGCATACTTCGTCTGCCAGACGAATCGTTACCCTTCCCGTGAGTATACTAAAGGGTAGCATTCTAGGGTTAAGAAGCGCCCCCGAGGCCATTCTCACCTTCATCTGTTCAAGTCTCGGAGGAGTTTGTTTGCAAGAACCATATGGAAATAATACAGGTCATCACCACAAGAAATACCATGGGGAGCTGGGCCCAAGCTCTTAGATGCTACCAGGAGGACTCGGATGAGCACCAGAAAATGCGGGCTGAAGTTGCAAGGGTGAGTGGCATTTTAAACCAGTTACTAGTAAAATTAGGGATCCCCTTTTTAAGCTCCCTCCGACTACCAAGGAGGTAAATAAAATATGCGATAAATTCAGAGAGGCTAATGCAACCTCCGAAACTAATAATACTCAGCCTAAAACTGTTAGTAACAAATCTAAAATCGTTAATGATAAAAACTTAAGTGTAAATGAAACTCCTAGAAGGAAAATAGATCTAGAGAAAATTAATCAGAATGATCAGAAATTAAATAAAAAGAGAACCGCTGACGAAGATGGATTTATTGCTCCTGCTGCCCATCTCGTCAGGAAAGTAAAAAATTTAAAACTAAATGAAAATGATGGAACTAAAATTCAAAAGCAACCGGAAGGTATCGAAGAGGTTGATTAGATACCGAGGTCGATGCTGACCAGGCACCTGCACAGCCAAAACGAAGGAGAGTACCGCCCTTTGTTACTCCTAGAGCTGACTTTAAAGTCATGCTAAATATCTGTAGGTTAGAGGCGCCTTCATTAAAATCAAGTATGAGCGGTAAATTCCTAAAATTAACTGTAGAAACAGATGAGGAGCACCGACGCCTTTATCGTCTACTCGAAGCTCAGGGTGCTGAGTTTAAGACCTTTATGCTAAAAACTGACAGGCCCATAAAGGTTGTACTTCGAGGACTTCCCTCCTGCACTCCTATTGAGGAAATCAAAGAGGAATTAGAAAGAGAAGGCTTTACAGTTGTCAGTATTACTCAACTGTCAAAATTCCAAACAAAATCACCAATGCCGTTATTTTATGTGCAAATCGCAAACGCCACTCTGTCTGAAACGGTTTACACTCTGACTGAAATGTTTGGCACAAAAATTTCAGTAGAGCATTACAGAGGTAGGAAGGGGCCCTCTCAATGTTGGCGGTGTCGGGGATTTTTTTCACAGTTCCGAAGCATGCAAGCTTCCTGTGAAATGTGTCAAATGTGCAAGACCACATCGGGCTAAAGATTGTCCTTTAGCCTTTGAGGATAAACTTAAATGTACAAACTGTGCAGGTGACCATGCGGCGAACTGTCGCACCCACGATTCCCTAAATCCGGTGGACGACACCCCGCCACCAGTAATTTTCTCAAAAACCACCCAACCAACCGATCTATTTGGGATCATCTCAGGACGCAACGACCTCAAAAAAATTACAGAAAAGTAGAAGAAAAAGTGTCGTTTTCTAATATGCTCTCAAATAAAGAAGATTTTCCCTCGTTAGATGCATCAGTGGAGCGAGAACTCGCTTCCTCAGTTGTCGTAGAACCTATTGAAAAACAGTCGGTTCCAGTGGATGCTCCTAATTCCAAAATTTTTACCGACATACTTTCTGGCCTAGCTAGCTTAATGAGAGAAGATTGGTGTGAGCCACCAATTCTAAACGAAGCCTTTAGAAAGGCACTACCAGCAATTCGTGCTGCATCCCACGGTGCTGATATGGCGTATTTTCTTTTCAACGAATACGTCAAACTTAGTAACGGTCCCCAAAATTAAAATTTAATCGTTACAACTCAGTAAACTTGCATTATCTTAAAGTTTGCACCTGGAATGCAAATAGCTTGCGTCCCAGGATCGCTGAAGTAAGAGACTTTGTTTTAGAGCAAAATCTTGGTGTTTTTGGTGCAAGAGACCCAACTCCCCCCGGAGTGCACACCCCTACTCGCTAATTACCGGATTTATGAAACAGATAGATCCTGAGATAGTGTTAATCGTCAGCGCATTTACGGAGGCACCTGTATTTATGTGAAATCAATAATTGAACATCACGTCATCCCCACTCCCGTTTTAGAGAGGATGGACGCGACAATTATTGAGGTTAAATTACGAAATCTCCCCCCTCTCAAAATTGTGTCAGCATATGTACGATCTGGGAATTCGTACAGGTTCCCTCTGGAGGATTTGAATAAACTTTTAAATTTAGGCCCTAACGTCATCATTGCAGCCGATATGAACGCAGGTTATATCGCTTGGAACAATTACAAATCAACTAGATATGGAATGCAGTTGTTTAATTATCTTGCAACGCAGGACGGAATCAATGTTTTGGCGCCCCACTCTCCAACCCACATTAATCAAGTTAGCCTTAATGATTCCGTCATAGACTTCGAAATATTAAAGCGAATTCCTTTCCACTCTCAAATTAGAGTGCTTAATTGTTTAGATTCAGATCATCTTCCAGTAGTTTTGACTTTTAATACTGGAACTTTTTCTCTAAATTCACCAGCACAATTCTCCACCAACTGGGAGAACTTTCGGCATATCTTAAATTTAAAACCCTTTCCTCCCTTCAAAATTAATAGCAATGATGACGCAGAATTTGCAGTTGGAAGTCTAGGAAAAATTCTAACGGAGGCGCTCGCAGAAGCCTCAAAACCAAAATTTAATAAACCTCCAGAGAAGCTTCCTTTAGAAATCCAAAAAAAAATTAAACTGCGAAACTACCTGCGAAGAATTTGGCAACGCTCTCGCGACCCTCAAGTGACAGCGGAACTTCGCAGAATCCAGGGTGAGATAAAAGGGTTAAAAGTAGGTCACTTCGAGCGACAGCGAGCTTCTCAGCTAGAAAACCTAGAAACACGTGGCCTCTGGCGCCGCTCGTCCTTTCTCAGAAAACCATTCTCCCGGATTCCCTATCGAGGCCTATTTTTGGAAATCCTGGAGTTGCTACCAGGTATTTTGTCACAGAGTTGATGCATCATAGGGATACTTTTGCTTTTTTGAAGTTATCAGGTTTCATTAAAACGCCAAATTGCACTGTTTTAAATGCCCGTGCGAAAATGAAACGATGTTTCGGACTGTTATAGCTCTGTTTGTCGAAACAGTATAATTAGGGGTGAGTCACAGAAAATGTGTGGGAAACAGATAAGTTTCAGGTATGTCTCTTCGTTCAACAACAGTAGATTGACTGGGGAAGAAATATTTTTGCTCACTTTCGAGATTCTTATAGGAACAAGGACTGGGGAAATTAAAGAAAACTACTTTTTCGGTAACAGTTACAAAGGTTTTTCTTCATCTAAAAAGCAAAACACATGCATGAAATTAACACTCGACTTGTGTGTGCACTTAGAATCATTGGAAAGAGTTATACGGCTGGCAAGAAATTTTTTGCTACCCTCAATTTTCCATCTTTTCTTTCCAAACTAGCATTCAGAATGCAGGAACTGAAGCTTCGTGCTGCTCGTTCTGTTGCAGAAAATTCAATGAATATTGCTGCTACCGAGATAAAAGAAAATAAAAACCCTGCAGCTATTACTAAATGTGGTGTATCAGTCGATGGAACATGGCAAAGGAGAAGGTTTTCATCACTGAATGGAGTAGTGAGTGCAATCTCTGTGCATGTGGTAAAGTGCTGGAATTGCTGGATATTGAAGTGATGTCCCAGTTTTGCCAATGGTGTCACACGAAAAAGCTGAATTTATCATGTGCATCAAAACATCAGTGTGCAAATCATAAGGGTTCATCTGGAAGTGCTTGGTGCTTACAGAATATTTGAGCGTTCCAAGAGTTGTCGTAAACTCATTTATTCACAATACTATGGAGATGGTGACTCTAAGGTCTATGATACAGTTAAAGACATTTATGGGAAAGATTCTGTTACAAAACTGGAATGCATTGGCCATGTTCAGAAGCGAGTAGGCACTCGTTTGAGAAAATTAAAATCATCGAATAAATCTCTTGGTGGCAAAGGGAAATTAACAGACTCCTTCATAAATGAGTTGCAAAATTACTATGGGATAGCAATTAGAGCTCATGTAGGGAATTTATTGCAAATGCAGAGTGCAACCAGTGCTGCATTTGCTCACACATGTTCTAGTAACAAACATCCCATGCATGGACAGTGCCCAACAGGAAAGGACAGTTGGTGTAAATATCAACGTGCAATTTCCTGCGGAAAAAAATTCAAAGAAACAAATGCAGGTCTTCCAAAGAACATTACTAAAATCATTAAGCCAACATACAGGCAGCTATGCGATCAACTTATTGAAAAAATGCTTACACGGTAAGACTCAAAATGCCAATGAAAGCTTTAATAATCTTTTGGACTCCATTCAAAAACACATTTGTGAAGCTACAGTCTTTACGTTTGGGAGCATCAATAACTGCAATAACTTTTAATGATGGATTTTCTGGTCTCTTGGTCATTTTTTTTTGAACCGGGAATAACTCCTGGTGATTATACCCTCACACTTCCTTTCTCTCGATAGAGAAAGAATCATCACGTCAAAAAGGCAGTCATTAAGTACAACAAAAGTTGCCAGGAAAAAAATTAAGAGCTGTTAAAAAGAAGAAAACAGATAAAATTGTTAACAAAGAAGGTGTATCATACAAATGTGGTGAATATTTAAAAAAAATAAGGATATTTTTCATAAAACACAATTAAAAACTTTAAATGCATTTTTTGAGGAACTTTAATTGGCCTAAGTCAAGTTTAAGGTACGGCGCCAAATTTCAATTTATGGTAACCCCTGCTTGACCGGTGGCTATCCTATGGCAACCCTAAAGTTGTCTGTTCAGGAAGGGTCATGGGTTGCTTTTTTCGACTTGTCACTCCGTTAGGGTCAGACGTTTTTTTACTCTTCCCTTCGTCGATAGGGTTAGTTTGTGACCACGTGCCTGTAACTGATTAATCCCCCCTTGCTCCAGATGCTTCTCGTGATGGGTGCTATCGCTAAGAAATTGCCTCGGTTTGAAATCCAAAAGGAATTCGATGACAATGCTGATTTGTATGATCTTACTTTTCTTTTTGGACTTACGAAAGGCTCCGAAGCTGGATGTGATCAAATGGTGTATGAATAAAAAATTGATTGCTAATGAGTATGTGTGTTGTAAATGTGGGGAAAAGATGAATTTGGTTGAAAGGATTGATTCGAATGATGGATGGTTGATTTGATTTGATTTGATTTGATTTAGTGGAGTTTTATGGCGCAAAAACCATTTTTGAGTATGCTGCGCCAAACGTATGGTATTGATTAAAACATTGTTTATAAACTGAAATATAATCATAAGCTAATCATAATAATAATATATAATCATAAACTACTTAGTATTTTTCATGATTTGTCAATGTTTATGTAAAAAAAAACTTATAATTGAACCATTTTTAATTAGATCAAATGGTAAAAACCGATCATTTTTAAGAAAGTGAAAAGATTTGGATGATTAATTTTATGAAGAATGTCCTTCAAAATGATAGAGGAAGACTGAAAGCAACGGGTGCGTTGTGAAATGAATTGTGGACAATCAATTAGAATGTGTTGAACTGACAATGGGCATTGGCATTCTGTACACTGAGGAGCGGGTTCTCCCAGCAACAAATGCTTGTGCAGGAGTAGAGTGTGACCTATTCTTAAACGAGTGAGAGTTGTATCATTCTTTCTGTTAGAGAGACTGGGCCAGTGATCAATAATGTGTTTAATTGAATGGAGTTTATTTGTATTCTTGAGGTCCCATTCACTTTGCCATTTTGAGTGGAGGTTGATTTTAACATATTTTTTTATATCATTGAAAGGGACAGGACAGTTAAAAATAGTAGCGGCAGATTTTGCTAAACTGTCAGCTTGTTCATTGCCAGCTATCCCGACATGAGAGGGAACCCAGCAAAGGAGAATAGAGAATCCTTGATATGCAAGATGTTCGTGCAGTTCGAGAATATTAAAGGCCAAAGGGTGACTTAAGTGATGTAGCAATGTCAGTGACTCAAGGACACTTAAGGAATCTGAATATATGATATAATTATCAGGACTATTAGAAAGTAGAGATAAAGCATGAAGAATAGCAGTAGCCTCGGCAGTCAAGACAGAGCAGGATGGGTGAAGTTGGAACGAGAGATTGGAATTGAATGATGGATGGATTTGGGTTTGTCGTGTTAGTGTGCACTATATTAAAAGATCTGTGAGAAAGGGTAGTTGGTTTACTCGAAGTCATTTGTCTATCCCCGAAGTTTTAATCTTAACCTATTTGTGGGTGAAAGAGACACCCACAAAATGCACACTTGATGAATTTTCGTACTTGAGTAAACCAACTTTGGCTGATTGGAAGAGTTTTTGTCGTGAAGTGTGTATGAGTATGCTTGTGTTTGGTGAGTATAATAAGATTGGTGGCGTAGGTGTGATTGTGGAAATTGATGAAAGCAAGTTTCGCAAAAGGAAGTACAATAGAGGTAAAAGAGTAGAAGGTTGGTTGGTTTGATTTTTCTGGCACAAGAGCCATGTTTGGCTATGCTACGCCAAGCTTATGGTAGATAAACAGGTTCATGGTATATAACATATGGTAATACAATATAAAAGGAGTTAAAATTTTAAAAACATTGAAATTTTTTAAGGTGAAATTTATAAATGGATAAAATACATTTTGTCAGCCTTCAGAATGTAAAAAAGGTAAATTAAATACATGTCTAAAAGATCAAATTTTGGGCATAGGAAAAATATAGCAGAAGTAAAAACAATATAGATATAATGGTAAAATACTGTGCTAGAAAACGAGTTTGGGTTTTTTAAAAAAATTAGCAACAACTGGTTTAAATTAAAGATCAAAAGAAAATAAAAGCATGTCACAAAGTTACAAATTCTTATATTTCGTAGGGATAATATATTTACGTTTATCTTTAAGTTTGGTAGAGGGTGGAGGACTAAAAACTTGTGGTGGCTCTTCCAAGTCCTCAGACATATCATATTCTAATATATCCCCTTCCGAAGCAGTGGAAGAACTCATCTCTGCTGTACTCTAGTTCCTCCTGAAGATTGAGCACTTAGTTTAGTGTTGGCAGAAGGAAGCAACTGAGTTTGAGCCGAAGTGATTGGCTTAGTATTCAATGTCGGTTTGCCATTTGAGACAGTATTTTGTGATACCACTGTGGTGTGAATTTCCGAGGTGAAATAGTATAAAATTTTGAGACTTTTTCAATATTTGTAACAGGTTTTGTTTTAGTCGGAGAGGTCTTTTTAACGTTAGTCACAAGTTGAAAATCATTTAGGTCCTGTAAAACAGAAGTATCTTCAGAAACAGATAAAACAGGTGGTGACGGTAGATTTGGCAAGTTACCTTGATTAGATACTATTGCAACGGATTCAGAAGATTTTGAGCTGTTACAGGCTGTGATGTCGGCTAAATCCCATTGAGTAGATATAGTAGCAGATATCTTTTTTACAACAGAAGCATAGGTATTTCCAGGATTAGGCATTTTTGACTTAATGAGCTTGCGGGCTTCCTGATAAGAAATATTGTTTTTTATTTTTGTTGATATTATTTCTTTTTCCTGTTTCCAGGCAGAACAATTTCGGGAGAAAGATGTGTGGTCACCCTTGCAGTTGACACATTTCTCCTTATCAGTGCAGTTAGTGCTGTCGTGATTGACTTCTGCACAGCGGGCGCATGTCATTGTTCCGCGGCAAGATGATTTTGAATGCCCGAAGCGCTGGCATTGGAAGCACCTTAAAGGATTTGGGACATATGCTCTAACAGATAAGCGCAAATATCCAGCCTTAATATATTCTGGTATAGTAGAGGAATTGAAAGTTAATACCAGATGCTTAGTATTCAGGAGCTGGCCATCTCTTCGTATTGTTATACGTCGCACATGGGTCACTCCCTGACTTTTTAGCTTTTGAGTAATTTCCTCTATTGGGACATTGAATAATTCACCACAAGATATAACACCTTTTGATGAACTTAATGATGGATGGGGATGGATGCCGTCGAGGGAAGGAAAGACACAGCAGAAAGCAGAAGGCGTAGGGGAGAGCGAACTGAAAGGGAATATAGATCCCTGGGTACCTCGAGATTGGGACACCCGTACTCACCTATAGTAGGTGAGCCCCTGAGGGGGAGAAGGTAAATGGGTGTCTGGAGGAATTGAGAGGGAGTAATGGGTGTTTTTTTGAAGTTGTGGAAGATCGAACGGCAGACACGTTGATCGAAGTCACAAAAAAATATGTTTTGCCAGGGAGCATCGTCCTCTCGGATTGTTGGAAGGCTTACAACCCGTTAACGGCCGAAGGATATGTTCACCACACGGTGAACCATTCTAAAAATTTCAAAGATCCCATCACGGGTGTTCACACCAACACATTAAACAAACACATCCAAAAACTAGAAAGCTGGTTCTCCAAGTGGAAAAATCGGAATAAATGCCTCAAAAACAATAACAGTGCTTTTCACAAAGAAAAGGAAAACTACCCAAAACCTAATTAAAATTAATTAAGAAATCCCATGGTCTCAAGAAGCTAATTACCTCAGTGACAAAACCTGAACTTGGAATCCCCATCTTAACTATGTCAAACAAAAATTTCGTGATAACGCCCGTAAATTATATCTCCTAATTGCTCGGAATTCAGAAATGACTAAGGAAAATAAGTTGCTTGTTTACACAGCCATGCTAAGACCCGTCCTAACGTATGCTTGTCCAGTTTGGGCATACGCAGCAAAATCCAACATAAACATCATAGACAGGTGCCAAAATATAATCCTTAGACAACTAACAAAAGCGAGATGGTTCATGAGAAACCACGATATAAGACGGGCCCTCAATATCCCTTCAATAAAAGAATTTATTAAAAGCATTGCAGAAAAATTCTTTCACGATATAATCCACATTGATAACGAAGCAATAAAAGAGAGAGAAATTTATCAACCAAACAAAAATAGCAAAAGACCCAGACTAATTCTTCTATAATGTAACCAAATTTAACCTAATGCTAAAACTCACAAATCAACCTTCTCATTTGGACCACATTAATCTTAAATAAATATTGAATTAAAAGTCAATCATAAAATTCCCCCTATCTATCCCCTTACCTTATCGCAATCAAAGTTCTCATGAGCCATACCGTAATCCTTCATTGGACAAAAACCTAGATAATACATCAACCCCCGCACACCTCCCATACCAAGGCAAGATGCATACGCTCCTCCTCTGAAGAATCCACCCGGATTGGACCCGCCTCCTACCAACAAATTTCCACTCAAGCCCCAGACCTCATCCACTCCAGCGAATTTACCAATCCAGAATTCACCATCACTGATCGTGGATAAAAGCGCTTCGCGCTGTGGACACCACAGCATATTTCGTCTACGTCTACTAGGAAGGAACAGCGCGAGCGGTCACTGCTGTACCATTTAGACGCGCTCGAAGCGAGGTGAGCGAGTTGTGTGTGCGTCCGACATAACTATGGAGGCCGGGAAAGTGGAACAGAGGTGTAGTGCGTTTTTTGGCTGCAGAAGGAGTGTCAGGAAGTGAAATTCATGCCAGAATGTCTGCTGAGTATGGCAAAAAAAAGTATGTCACGTGCGCGTGTTTGAGTGGAACAAACGATTTCGAGAAGGTCAGGTGTCATTGCAAGACAGCAGTCGGCCAGGACAAGCTCATCCTGTCATAACCTCTTCTGTCATGGCTGCGGACGATGCTGCCGTCAGAAATGACCACCGGCGGACAGTGGAAAACATTCGGCTCATGATGGGTCATAGTCACGGTACCACTCAAGCCATCTTGACAGAGCATTTGAAGTACCAGAAAATACAACATTAATAAGAATTCAGGCCCGACAGCACCATCAATCATGGAGCCCAACAAGGGATGGCAGCCACCGGCTTTGAAAATAACCAGCCATGGCGCTTACCATATTGCTGGCCGGAACCTATACGCTGAGTCATAACCGGGGACAATGACCATCCTTAACGCCAAGCCCAAGAAATGACGCCTTCTCTTGATCCCTAGTAGATTAATCACTCAGATGGCTCGGATGACAAAGATACCGGAGACAAAGGTGCATCATCCGCCCACCGCTACGCACGGCCAACACGTGTGGTTTTGGGCTGTCCATAAGAAACAAGAAGCCAATTGAGATGCGACAGCTTCTCGTGGAGCTTGCCATGGAGGGAAAGAAAAAATGAAAGGCAGCAGCAGGTTGATGGAAGTAAGATCATTACGGTACTTCGGAGTCATGAAGTCAAGATCACCAGGAAAACATGCCTTAGAAGGGCTGCATCAGATCTGATAAAAATCGAATTAGATGCAGTGTCCCTCACAAATCGTGTTGAAACGAAGAACGTATTGGGAGTAAAAATTTGTATTTATTAAAGCTTTTCTATAGTTCTTTCACTTTTAATATAAGTAAATGTCATATTTTACTTTTCAAATAAATATTTTTTTAGTAAGGATATATCAAAGAAAACAAAATAATACTTATGTTGGTATCACTTAAACAAAACTAATCAAAGTTGTGGGGAGTCATACACATGACCATTTATGCACGATTGTTTCCTGTGTTATTAAATTGACATAAAATTCTAAATTATTATTTCCAAAATATAATCCTTCTATTTGATAAAAATTCATCCAAAAATTAAAAAGAATATTGTATTTTAAATTATAATTCGTAATGATCGGATACATGTCATTGTGGTTAGGTATGTGACTTCAAACAATCATATATGTAACAAGAAATTGTGAAATGCATAAAAGTTTTAAGTTCATCTCACCAAGTGGAAGTAGAATCTTGCTTATTTACTACTATTCGTCAACGGATTCTGAGACGATCACTGATCGATGATTCCATCGCATTAAGGGGTGAGACGCGGAACGACGAGCTCATTTCCGGTATTCCCTTTGACCTCCCCCATTAGATACAGTACTGGCACATTATGGATTTTTGAAAAAAACAATTTTTATGCAAAAATGTCTTGCAAACAATTTTATTAAGTAACCCTTTATTTACTTTATCACACTAGTACCAAGCAAATATTTATTAGTTATTTTAAGTAGATTTTACAGTATTATATAGGAGTGTCTGGCAATACAGAGAGAAAATGTCTGACAACACAGAAACACTCACTGCATTGTCTGGACAGAGCTCAGTACTAATCTGGCATTTGAGGGGAGGCGTGTGTATTTATTGCGTTTTCTACCTGTTATCTGGATGTGATCACTTACTGCATTGTCTGGACAGAGCTCAGTACTAATCTGGCATTTGAGGGGAGGCGTGTGTATTTATTGCGTTTTCTACCTGTTATCTGGATGTGATCACTTTAGTTCTGTAAACTTGTGCATCTAATTTTAATGCCAACTTTGTTTTTTTTCAGATTTTCTAATTTATTTATGCAATAGAGTAGACACGGGTCAAGTTCGTGATCTGAGTCCTCGCAAGGTTGGGCAGAGTAGTGTTTTATTGCAAAAAACCACATTAAAACAGAAAGAAATAGCAAAAACACTTAATGTTTCAACTCATACAATCAGTAATATCAAGAAGAAATTGGAAAATGACCACAGTTTGGCATCAAATAGAGTTGGAAAATGTGGTAGACACAAGAAAACAACGCCGAAAACGGACAGAAAAATAATTAAAATGGCAATTAAGAACAGAAGAGCATCTTGCAGAATGATTTCAAACCAACTTGCAGCAGAAGGCATTACCATTGCTCGCAGAATAGTAAATAAGAGACTGTTGGAAGGTGGACTAAAAGCATATCGCCTCAGAAAAAAGCCTCGCCTTACTGACAAGATGAAACAGGCAATAAGGCCTGGGCAGAGGCTCGCGTTGACTGGACATCAGAACAATGGGAGAAGGTAAGAGATTAAAATATTCATGTAAAAACTTAAACACAAATGATTAAAATTACGCAAAATTTTAAATTTTACTTCCAATTTAAAGGCTTACAGACTTTCACATCATTAAGTGTACTCGTTATTCTATAGCTTCTGTCACTTTCTTTAGCTTTTAACACCTTATTTTTGTATTCTGTATTATTGCAGGTTGTGTTCTCTGACGAGTCTACCATTCCAGTGCTTGACGATCGTGTGCAGAGTGTAAAAAGGCGATTAGGTGAGGAAGTTACACCGGAATGTTTACAGAAGACTGTAATATTTCTCCAGAAGGTCATGGTCTGGGGAGCCATTTCTGTGCATGGAACAAGTCGTTTGAAGATTGTCGATGGCACCATGAACCAGTATAAGTAGTATAAGTACATAGAAGTACTACAAAGACGTTTGCTACCTCAAACAAAGGATTGGTTTGCGGATAGACCTTGGATTTTTCAACAGGACTCAGCCCCTTGTCACACGGCAAGATCAATGAAGACCTGGTTTGAAGAAAATGGAGTAGAGGTGCTCTCATGGCCTGGAAATTCCCCGAATAGGAATCCGATTGAGAGTTTATGGTCTGTATTGAAAGATGAAATATATGAAGTTCCCATAACGACCAAAACAGATTTCTTACAACGTCTTATCAAAGTATGGTTTCATTCAAGTAGAATCTAGGAATTGTGCAGAAAGCTGATCACTGGAATGCCCAGACGTGTTAAAGCACTTGTTAATGCAAAGGATGGACTAACTAAATATTAAAATAGTTGTTTACTATTGACGTACTCACTATTTGTGAATAAAATTGATTTGCATCACTTTTGTTTGCTTAAATGTCATTTTTGTTGATTTTTTTCTTTTTTCAAAAATCCATAATAAGTGTGCCAGTACTGTAATTTTTAATTCAATTTTTTTTCACATGTATGTGAGGGTTGTGTTATTTTTGACCGCATTTTATTTTAACTCAAAATTCTGTATTGATATGACTAGTTCAAATGGTAAAAAAGCTTTCAGGAATGGTACGAAGAAAATTTTATACAATATAATTAAATATTGTGACCAAGAAGCAGAAAACAGGGAATAATTTATTCCTGTCGCACATTCTTCGAAACGAGCCAGTTAAATTGCCAACGTTTCAAATAGCACCATTAAGATCCGATGGGAAGAAAGAGATGAACTTCACCTAACTTTTGTTTCACCTAAAAAAAAAGGGGGAAAAGGGATGTTCTTGAAAAAAACGTCAATTGATGAATTTAATTGTAGCATCATAAGACGAATTGTAAGTGGAATAAGGAATATTTAAGGAAAATTCTACATAAAATTGGCTTTAAATGGAAAAGATGTCAGAATAAATGGAAAATATTAGTTGAACGCGATCAAAATATATAAAATATCATATATTTTAAAAATAATATTTATAATATTTTATGACGTTCTAAATTTACAGCAATTTCTTAAATGAAAATAAAATGTTTTAAATACAATAAACTCTCGATTATCTATTGTTGTTAATCTTAAAATATTGCCGAAAAAAATTAACATATAAAAAAAAGCATTTCAATATTAAAAAAATTATTATTTTGTGAAAACGTAATTTCAAATTTTAAGAACAGAAATTTTTTATTTATCTTCATAATTTAATGTTTATGCCCCTTGCATTAAATAAAAATTGTTCTGAAATATTTTACTGTGAATTAATACCTTTTTCCTTCCATAATGTTTGTAATATTTACGTCTCATAAAACTGCAAGTCTTCATTGTTACTTCCTCCTTCCATCTTTCCTTTCGCCCCTATTTTGACTAATTAAACCCCTCCTAACGCATGCGTAAAAGCGCGGAGGGTTTTATAATCCGTTATCAAACAGTATTTAAAAATTAATATTTCTTTTCATTCCATATTTCACAGCAGAGGGTGTTTAAAGTATGTTGCGAATATGTTTTTACAATCTATAAACACTTGTGCAATTTTATTATTTGAAGCATAAAATATCGACGATGGAAAAAAAAAGGTAGAATAATGCTGAGTAGAAAAGATATGAGGGAGGAAAAGAAATGGTCATAATTTTAAAGAGAAGAAAAATTAAGTGCAAAAAAAAAAGTTGAGAGATACAAAGGCAATAACTAGAGCACAAAAACAAGAAACAAATGGAAGCTGCTAGAAAAAGGCAAAGAAAATGCAGAGCAGCCAGGAAGTTAAATACTTCTCTTGAATTTTCAAATTTGAATACTTCTACTGCAACTACCTAAAAAGAATACCCTTACAGAATTCCCCTAACGCTTGGCAAAGCAATAAAGAAAACTTGATATGCCTTAACAACCTCACTTCAAACGCGAAAGATTGTTGTAAGTAATTCGGTAAAAAACATGGGTTTGAAGCTACAAAAAGAAAGGGAGCCCAAGTTAGTGATAATCATAAAAACAAAGAACTTATGGGCACATTTCTTATGCTGAATAGATATACTGTATACTGCTACCAAAATGCATGAAGTAATGACAATTTGGGAAAATGAAATTAAAAAACACGTTCATAAGCTTTATCTTACAATGTAAATGAAAAATGCACATGCTTTGGTTAAATAAGAAAATACAAGTATTAATATTGTATAGTCAAAATTTTTCAGTTTATGACCAAAATTATATTTTTAAAGACACATAAAGTTGCCAATGTAAATACAAGAGTCATGAAAACTTTATTCTCTAAAGAATATTAACTACTACAATATTTACAAAAAGAAAATACACTTTTTGCAAATATCAAAAGACATATACTTTGGATTCAGATTTGGAAAGAAATATACTCTAATTCAGATACAGGATCAGTCCTGGGAGACAAATTGTGAAAAGTGTGATGTTGGAGAATTGCTTTTAGGTATTATTAGCAAAAACAGGTTAAATAATACTTCTTGTGTCCAATGGCATCAATGGGTTCAGTCAGAAAATAAGCATTACTTTTAAGAAAACAAATGAAAGGTTGCATAGCTGAAATGATTGTTAATGTTTTAATTATTTTCAAGGTTTCAAGCAACACATAAAAATTAAATACACCCAAGCTGACACCTTTCAATCTAATAGAGAGAAAAGTGGTAATGTTGTATTGTAAATAGATTATCCCAAGTTATTCTTGCGAGTGACAAAATGAAATACAATCTGCTCTTTAGAACAGGAAAAATCTACCTTCATTTACAACTGTATTTTTTTAAAATAATCAAAAACACATTGTTATCTAAGTGACACCAAGGATAAATTTAAGCTGTGTCTGCTTTCTTTTAAAATTTCTAGAAATTATTAAATTTCAAGTAAACAAGCCAAAATTTATCATTTGGAGTGATGGCCCATTTAGTAAGTTTTAAAACCAATTTGCTACTTTTTGTATTATCCAAAATACAAAGGCATTTTTCAGGTTTTGTATGGTTTCCTTGGAAAAGGAATAGTTGATAGTATATATGGTATTGACAAATCCAGAATATAATACACAAAAGTGAAGGCAAGATTAGCCCCAGTACTGAATGCCACACAATTTTGCTAGTTTCTGCAATAGTGCCAAATATTACTAGTATTTCTATGTTGCATGTTGCTTCTGCAACATAGAAACAAAATCCATATTAATCGTAATTTAGCAAAGGATGTTCCCAGAATTAAAAAAGCACATATTGTTAAAACTTTAGATGACCACTTTTGTTTGTCATCCAACACAATGTGGATGTTCCTACACAAGAATTATACTATTATGAAAAATGAAATAGAACATTGTTTCAAAAGTACCTAGCAATCAGTAGAAAATTGCACTGCATCTGTAAATATTTCACCTGGCATGTTTGTAATGGCAGTATTTGGATTATGTTATTTTGATTTTTGGTGCAAAAGGCAGATCTGGCCATATTGCATTATTCAAGTGCAAAAATGTTTGGGAAAGGTCATGGAAACCCTACATCATACAAATATCTGCTTTAAATGAAACTGATACCAATATAAGTTTCTTAAAGCAAATGTCTACACTTAACTTCATTTATCAAGAAAATAATACAGGAATTATTCAGCATGATAATTAAAGTATGTTAGATTTCTGTTAATCCAGATGTCAATGTTGAGTGCGGCAGCAACAGAACATATGGATGGAAGGTGCCGGAGTAGCCTAATAATTTACATCCAAACCAAAATTACTGTATATTGTGTATATAATTTCATATAGCTTTTAAGAAAAAACAATTGAAAAGGCAATTTGAAATTCATGAGCCATTGCACCATGTATCAAGCAAAGTATTGACAATGTCCAACAGCCAACTTGGATTGACAGTCACAACATTGTAAAATTTCTAAATTCAGTTATGTAAAATTGAATGATATCACATATGACTTGCAAAACTGCATTTTGTTGAATAATGAAAATGAAAGAATGAAAAATAAAAAAAATATTCAAAATAGTTAATAATTAGGCTTTGTTAATCCTTTTTCTAAAAAAAATTTAATGTAAAAAATATTTAAGCATATTTTATGCATATGATTTCCTAAATTTTCCAAAACGTTAGTGTTGTCAAATCACACTTCCATTTTTTGTCACATACACAACTAACTAAATATGATTTGCATTTCTGTTAATAAGATTCTCTTTTAAATTGTAGAAATAAAATAGATTTTTGTCTTTTTGCTATATTTATACATATTTTATAACAGTGATCATCACATATATTAATTACCCTGGCATTTGCCAGCGTCAAGCATTGTTAACCATTTCACATCACCTGCAAAATAATGGGAAATGTGAAAGAGTAAAACAGTCAATAGTAACAAAATTAAAATGCAAGGTCAGTTCTTCTATTACATTTCTTGGACTAGACTTTCAGAATAAGTAATCAATGTATATAATTTAACTCCCCATTCTGTTATAAAATTTATCCTGCTTATTTGTTATCTGGCACTTTACTTTATTCCCCACTCCTAACTCAAAATCAATTCTACACTCCTATAGAAAAAGCTAGAAAGTTAACATAAGAAGATGCTAAAAAGTAGCATCAAAGCAATAAGATATATCATACTAGATTCACCGATTTTCCTACTGATATTGTAATGTATGAGGAATTTAATTATTCAAGTTGTAGAAAATTACATCTATTTTTATCAGACTTATATGACATAGTAACAACTTTCAGATATGTATTATAAAATAACCAAACCAGTACATTAAAAACAAAGACTGTCCATGTGTCAAAATTAAGAAATTATGATTACCTAGAAAAATTAAAATTGAGTCAAGAATAATAAAAAATTCTGTCACCCTTTCATTTTTGATATAAAACCTTACTGGCCTGTTGTCTCCACTTGCAAAAATTAGTTCATAATATTGCGATAGGTGCCATCATAAATATTAAAACATAAATACAACTCTTGATTAATTTCTATCACTATCTACTTTTAGCATGGATATTCTGTTATCCTCGTTGGAAATGAACATTCCTGAATGGGAGTAGATAGAGAACAAAAATTACATTCCCTTTCTTGATGTCTCATTTTAGGCCATTGAGTGTCACCCACTAAAAATGATAGTTAGCTATCCAGCGAAACAAATGGGTTTTTATAAACATTTAACATTTTTATACATTTCAATATAATTGTTTTTACAGGAATATTTTGAATATCATGTTTATTATTTTAATTCTCAAATATTTTATACAAAATCATAATTAAATTGATACTTAATTATTGTACGAGTTTACCAATAATTACCAATATGTACTATTTATGCAAACTGACAAAAATGACCGTTTTATAATTTAAATGTTGGAAACTAAACAAATAAACCAAATAGAAAATCCAAGTTCAAATATTATACAAAAGTAAAAATTGAACGTAACCTTGAATAAAAAAGGTCCTTACCTAAAAGCATATTAATAAAAAGGAAGAAAGAATAATGAAACAGGTGATATGAATGAATAAAAAATTGCGATTCAAAGAACAACAGAGAAATCATACATCAATAATAAAGATAAATATCAAATGTGAATCAATGCATCAAAAGATGAAATCAATTTGGACTGCAAAGTTAATTATATTTTCTACAAACAGAACTGAATATTTAAGTGAAAAGATACTATATTCACCCCAATTATTATAATAGATCAAAACAGAAAGATGCAAAATGTGGAATGAAATTGATACAATACAAATAATTTAAAAGAAAAATACATAATGCATCAATGTAAATCAAATATGAACATAAATTGGAGATAATACGTGAAGAAATCAAAAGAAAATGTATATGATAAGAAAATGGTGATTATACACAAATGTTAATTATTATCTAATTGAGTAGGTAGAGGCATGCGGGAAAATGATAAGTCAAAGAATAAGCAAGTAAGAAAGTTAAAAAAATGCTGCTATAAAGTATAATTATCAAATTTTAATTGTTAAGCATATTGAAATAAAATATATTTAAAATTATAAACAACAAGTTTTTTACAAAAAGTAAGCATGTCCAGAAACAAAACATATAGTGGATAGGAAATAATAAAATGCCTATTCAAGAATTTTCCACACTAATACATATGATGGGCCATTCATCTATTGTGGCAATTCAAGCATAAAGCAGGCTCAAATATGACAACATTTTCTTACCTTATACTGTAAAAACAAACAAATTTTATAAAATGACAACTATTTTACAGAGAAGAAATTAAATATATAAAAAAGTCAACACAAACAAAGCAGAAATATGAAAGTTAAAATCACACAAGTAATTACATCCAAATAAAGACATTTTTTTAAATTTAAATTATGCTTGCATGTTTTCAAAATCACAATCTATAATTAAATTATTTATATCCAAATACTATATTAAATAAATTAATAGGCCAAAGAAATAAAATTAAAAAATCATTGGCATAAATAAAGTAATTTTTTACTAATTTTGATAATCCTACAGAATAAGTTCAAATGGAAAATTTTTTAATGTGACATGGTTAACAAATCTCATTACTTTTCAATTACTCAAGGTAATTTCAGATTCAAACATTTTAAGTCATTTTTATTACACATTATAAAAATACTTGATATATTGCATTCTAAACAATTATGATAATTAAAGGTTTCTGATTATCATACAAATATTAGAAATAGAAATTATCACTTAAACGATTATTCATATACTAAAGCAAATAATTTTAAATGATGCAATACTTACTTCAGATAGGAAATATATTTTAACATCTTACTTTAAATTAAAAAGTGTACCAATAATAAAATAATATTTTTAGACATAATTCAGCATTTTTAACAGAATAGACAAAATAATAACTTTGTTGAAATATATCTTAAGTATCATTGAAAAATTACAAAATACTGCAAAAAATATTTTGAATACTATAATCCTCATACAAGATGTTTCTTATTATATAATATAGAGGATATCATAGATGACATACTCTGAAAAAGCTAATTAACATTTATAATTTTGATAAAACATACAAAGGAAGACATCAAATATAGCATTATGATCTGCTTATTTTTCAATACTTATGCAGCATATAACTCACAATAAAAAAACTAAGTTCAATTTAGCAGCTAAAAGTTAATTTCTATAAACTATTATTATAATAATAAAAAAAATGTTACTCGATTACTTAAAGTCTCTAAAATAGAACTGAATTGTTATCTTGTGATTAGGGGTGGGGGGGGATCTGCCAAAATAATAGTGTAGATTAATATTTAAGTACTCGAATTAATTTTTTAGGAAAGCAATATTTGTTACATTCCTAGATAAAAGTTTGGATATTTCTTTTGCTACTACATTTCATATGATAAAACCGCTAGTAATTAATATATAAGCGAAAAAAAGGCAGACTGGTGGCATGTCTTACACTAATAAATTCATTACACACATCTTGAATATATCTCGACACACAAAAGGACGCATTTATATTTTAGAACTAATGGTTGCAACAAAAAGTGAACTAAGATTTGAAACAAAATGGTAAGATAGAGCAAGGTAAAACTTTTAGAACACTGAAAATAATTAACTGTCAAATTGGTTACTTTCAGTCGAAAACTAAGATAATAAACAGTTAGGCTACTAATTACAAACTAAAATATGTTTTGATAAATTTAATTACAATAAAATTAACTCCACGAAATTCGACAACTTCACACGAAAATTACTTTTTAACGCGCCATAGTATAATGCTAAGCAGTTATAGTTAAAGTTATGACACAATGTAGAAGGCATTTTTGTTGTTGTGTAAGAAAATGTGAAAAAGAAATAGACACATTAAAAATAAATAAAGATTAGAAATTGCTAAGATTTCATTTTTAATAATTTTACTGAGAATATCTCTTCAAATCTACTTCAGTTAAACTGTACATTTAAATTTTCATGTGAGAAAGTTAATGGGCCTGAACGAGAGAACTAATAGATCTGATATGTCGTCATAATGGTGTGATGGAAGGTATGAAGTTTTGGAAACTCGTGTCATCATGTTTTCAGTAATTTTTGACACGTGATTACCTTGGGAATATTTTCTAAATAGCAAACACCCCTGAAATGAAAATGTTTTGAAACAATTTCATTGCTCAGTGACTGTCTCGGAAAGCATTCAAAATGAAATATTAGATCGAGAAATGATGAAATATTAGATTAGATAAATGAAAACCAAGCAAAAAAATACTTACAATAGGAAAATTTTTATTTTTATTGATCTAAGCCATAATAAAGCAAAGCAAACTTTTTCTTTATTTTTTGTATTTCTAATTTTGATAATATTCATTGCTATTAATTTATAAACTTGCTAAGCAGATCGTCAGCGGAGGCTTACGATATGTTATCACACTTTCTGAAACAATATGTTTATAGTTTTATCAGAGAAGGCGGCAGAAGTTTACAGACGGGAGATGGCAAGCACAATTTTTCTAATTTAGTTTCGAAATAACGCATAATAATTATTTCTCATTTAATTAAAGTCAATTAATCATTAATTAGTTCGTTAAAATTCTTCACTCTTGTGATTGTCTGTTATCTAAAAAATCGATCCTAATTTTTCTCTCATTGTTAAACATTACCAAAGATATTTGTAAAAATTGTTCTCAATTTCTTTTACTAAGCAGCAAAACATTGCATATTTGAATGCATTGTTAGCGAGATTCTTTAAAAGTCTAAATACACAAAGATTCAAAACTAAAGAAAAATATAGTTATATTAATCCTAGATTTTAGAAAATTTAAACTTTTCGATCTTTAAGTCAATGATATTAATAAAATTCCATAATATTGTTTAGCATCATTTGTAGATAACAGGGCTGGTTATGAATAGCCCATGATGAGTCATTAAAATATTTCAAAAACTGGGCACCCCAATTACACCTCCAACTGGTGGACTGCAGAAATAAATTTAATCCCAATCATTGTGTGTGCCACATTTTCACACACACACATACATACAAATTGGCGTATGCAAATGTTAGACTCAACCCAAATATTTGCCTATTCCATCCTTTGTATCGTTAAATTCAAGTATTTGAACCAGCATAAAATAAAATCGATCTTTGAGACCTGCACTAAAGTAACTACTAATGCGTTTTAAGCTATTAGTATTCATCATTCATACTAAGGATAAATCACATGCTTTTCCTTTACAAATATTACTTGATCAGTCTCACTCAATGGTACCCCTTTTAAGCATCAGTAACTCTTGAAAAAATTAAAGAAATTTCAAGTCTTTTAAAATTAGCAGATAATGCATACCATGAATTGATATGACAGACGTAATAACGCATAACATTCTTAATTTAATCTATTTTAATGCCATATACCAAATTTCATTCGATTACGTCAAAAGTTTCTGAGTTAACGCATTTCAGACAAAGAGACATAATCATGAAAATGTGATCTTCTAAATCATGGAGGTCTCTAATATATCTTCTTCTTCTTAAACTTAATATTTACGCATTAAGAAGTGAGCCTACCTTATTAGGTGAAACTGAAAATTGCATTAATTATCTTTACAGCTAAATTTTTTTGAAAAAATATTGACGTTCCCTCAAAAAAAGTATATGTTGGTGTTCTTGAGAATGTCTCTGCCTACATAAGTGGTGAGGATGCCGTATGTAAGCCTGTTTGTGCGTGTGTGCATGCCAGAGTGTTCGGGAGGGTGAGAGGAATATTTGTATGCGTGTGGACGAATTTTTCTGCATTTACTCAACCGGAACAAAAAATAATCGAATCTTTATAAACATCTCTTTGTCTACGAGAACGCGAACAATGTGCGTGAAGAGTATATATGTGATTAGCCTCCATCCTGTTTTAGAATGATATCTTCTTAAACTTAATATGGAGATCCGTCAAGATCTCGAGGTAGAAATATTTTGGTGATCACAATGCTTTCTCTATACTTTGTGTGCGAGAAGACAAAAAAAAAGAGAGAGAGAGAGAGAATTCTGGATAATCTGCTTTATTGTTTTCGGAAAAAGGTATGAACAGCAAAATAAGAATTTCGGAAAAGTTTCAAAAACCTTTCAATAGCCAACGCGACAGCGCGACAGAACCTCCACTTTTTTTAATATAAACGCAATATTTTACCTTTAGTGTTTCATAGAATAATAAAGAAAAACGGGATAGATTTTTCCTGTTTTTACTTTCTCATACACGAAATATGGAGAAAATACACTTATCGTCAAAAAATTCCAACTCGAGAGTTTGACGACTCTCGACGTTTTAGATCTCCCTGAGTTCGAAAAACAGATTTCTGAAAAATGTTCGTCTGCCTATGACAGAGATAGCTAAAAAATTCTTTGAGCTAGATGGGCGAAATTTGGCAGAAGTGTCTATCAATTTTTCAGCAAAATCCGTTCAGAGAAAGTCTGTTTACCTGTCCAGCTGTTCGAATGTAAGTTAAAACGAAGAGAACTATATGTATTAAATTCGGTACATAAATGTAATATCTATTTTGTAGACATTTATCAAATTTTGAGCGAAATATAACAATCGATTGACTGGTCCCCGATCTGTACTTTCAAAAACACGTAAACGCGATAATTCAAAAACGGAACAACTTAAATATATCGAATTTTGACATAATATTTTATGAACACAATTTTAGTTTTTTTTATCAATTTTTTTGTTTCAATCGGTTGTTAAAAACGTATCTAAAAAACAAATTCAATTCCTTGATACTATTAACCTTGTGCCAGGGCTTTACCGTAAAAAAACTCGCCTGCGATCACACGATAGATTCAGTAAAAATACTAAATTAACGGTAAAGATTAATACTTCGTATTTATTGTATCATCAATAATATCATGCAAGGTGTTCACCTGGCTAACATCCTTGTTAGAAAGTATGCGAGAAAATTTTAGGGAGACCAGTCGACCTGACTTTTTCTATCGATTGAGCCCAAAATTTGGTACCGGCTACAATTTTAGTAACAATACTGTATACAAAATTTTTATTTGTCTAAGCCGATGCACTTTAGTTATCATGTTACATAGATAGATACATACATAGGTGTATATACAAATGTATACTAACAGAAGGCCAAATCTTTGACGGATTTTGTTTCCAAAATTTTATAAGAATTCGCAATTCTTCTGATTACAGGCTTAAAATTATCCATTCAGATATTTGCATTACCGCATTGTGGTGTTCACAAGAACATGAAAAGACAGACAGACTATTTTTTGACAGATTTCGACCAACATTGGATAAATATTTGCAATTTTATCACGAAGTCCACGTATCAAATTTCATGATTCTAGCTTGTTGGATTTTTGGTTTGATTTGATTTATTTATGATTTCATATCTTCTAATGAGATATACTGCGCCGAGTGCAAAGAATGTCTATCCGAGCTAGTGTTTGATTATTGAATTATCCTGATCACAAATCTACATGCATATTTTAAAAGAAATGAAAAGAAAAGAAAAAGCAGTGGCAGTGGTTTTTTCCATGCTCTCCAATAACGAGTTAATTTCCCTCCTCCCACTTAAAACTGTGGACATTGGGCAAGACTGCAATTGCCTTGACAGATATTGGCGAACAATAATTACGAAATATGGATCTTTCGCAAGAATGTAGCAGCTTTACTGAATCTTAGCACATATATATTTTGGGCGCCGTTTTTTCTCAGCTAAATGTAACCAAAATATGGCGTGCAACTGCAATTGTAGTCACAAACTCACATATCGAATTTCATTGATTTGAGTCATTGCACTTATGGTATACTGCATTTTCATGCATTGCGAAAGTTCAAATCGACAGATGGTCAACCTCTTGGCAGATTTGGTTCAAAATTTAATACAAAACTCTACTTTTGATGCTAAATCTGTGCATCAAATTTTATTTACAGAGGTCTTTGCGTTTTATAATTATTGAGTCCATTGTTACTCAAATAGCTGGACAGACAGATTTCCTCTGATCAGATTTGACTCAACATTTGACAGAAATTTACAGATTTATGAAAAGACCGTACATGAAATTTCATTCTTCTACCTCAAAGCATTTTTGAGTTATTTCTGTTACATATTAATGGACAGACAGCTATAATGCCAAAAATATTTTTCGGAGGTTCAAAACGAAGAGTTTCATCCAAATGCTAACCTTGTAAACGAAATTTTACCCATCTGGCTGTTTACATTTTGTTGATATCGAAATCACTTGTACTCGAACAATCAGATAGGCAAACAATCTTGTTCAGTAGAGATTTTGTTCAAAATTTGATAAAAGTTTGCAAAATTAGATTAGAGAACACATACTGAATTTCACGCTTCTAGCTAAAAGTGTTTTTGACTTATTGTATCAGTTATTTGTACATTTTTAAAAATGAATCTTGGTATTCAGGACCTTTAGTGAATTTTATGGTCCTTTGGTTTGATCTCTGCCGCATTACTGAGAATATGCTGTATTAAAAATATTGCAATAATAAAAGACAAACAATAATTACGAAATATGGATCTTTCGCAAGAATGTAGCAGCTTTACTGAATCTTAGCACATATATATTTTGGGCGCCGTTTTTTCTCAGCTAAATGTAACCAAAATATGGCGTGCAACTGCAATTGTAGTCACAAACTCACATATCGAATTTCATTGATTTGAGTCATTGCACTTATGGTATACTGCATTTTCATGCATTGCGAAAGTTCAAATCGACAGATGGTCAACCTCTTGGCAGATTTGGTTCAAAATTTAATACAAAACTCTACTTTTGATGCTAAATCTGTGCATCAAATTTTATTTACAGAGCTCTTTGCGTTTTATAATTATTGAGTCCATTGTTACTCAAATAGCTGGACAGACAGATTTCCTCTGATCAGATTTGACTCAACATTTGACAGAAATTTACAGATTTATGAAAAGACCGTACATGAAATTTCATTCTTCTACCTCAAAGCATTTTTGAGTTATTTCTGTTACATATTGATGGACAGACAGCCATAATGCCAAAAATATTTTTCGGAGGTTCAAAACGAAGAGTTTCATCCAAATGCTAACCTTGTAAACGAAATTTTACCCATCTGGCTGTTTACATTTTGTTGATATCGAAATCGCTTGTACTCGAACAATCAGATAGGCAAACAATCTTGTTCAGTAGAGATTTTGTTCAAAATTTGATAAAAGTTTGCAAAATTAGATTAGAGAACACATACTGAATTTCACGCTTCTAGCTAAAAGTGTTTTTGACTTATTGTATCAGTTATTTGTACATTTTTAAAAATGAATCTTGGTATTCAGGACCTTTAGTGAATTTTATGGTCCTTTGGTTTGATCTCTGCCGCATTACTGAGAATATGCTGTATTAAAAATATTGCAATAATAAAAGACAAACAATAATTACGAAATATGGATCTTTCGCAAGAATGTAGCAGCTTTACTGAATCTTAGCACATATATATTTTGGGCGCCGTTTTTTCTCAGCTAAATGTAACCAAAATATGGCGTGCAACTGCAATTGTAGTCACAAACTCACATATCGAATTTCATTGATTTGAGTCATTGCACTTATGGTATACTGCATTTTCATGCATTGCGAAAGTTCAAATCGACAGATGGTCAACCTCTTGGCAGATTTGGTTCAAAATTTAATACAAAACTCTACTTTTGATGCTAAATCTGTGCATCAAATTTTATTTACAGAGCTCTTTGCGTTTTATAATTATTGAGTCCATTGTTACTCAAATAGCTGGACAGACAGATTTCCTCTGATCAGATTTGACTCAACATTTGACAGAAATTTACAGATTTATGAAAAGACCGTACATGAAATTTCATTCTTCTACCTCAAAGCATTTTTGAGTTATTTCTGTTACATATTGATGGACAGACAGCCATAATGCCAAAAATATTTTTCGGAGGTTCAAAACGAAGAGTTTCATCCAAATGCTAACCTTGTAAACGAAATTTTACCCATCTGGCTGTTTACATTTTGTTGATATCGAAATCACTTGTACTCGAACAATCAGATAGGCAAACAATCTTGTTCAGTAGAGATTTTGTTCAAAATTTGATAAAAGTTTGCAAAATTAGATTAGAGAACACATACTGAATTTCACGCTTCTAGCTAAAAGTGTTTTTGACTTATTGTATCAGTTATTTGTACATTTTTAAAAATGAATCTTGGTATTCAGGACCTTTAGTGAATTTTATGGTCCTTTGGTTTGATCTCTGCCGCATTACTGAGAATATGCTGTATTAAAAATATTGCAATAATAAAAGACAAACAATAATTACGAAATATGGATCTTTCGCAAGAATGTAGCAGCTTTACTGAATCTTAGCACATATATATTTTGGGCGCCGTTTTTTCTCAGCTAAATGTAACCAAAATATGGCGTGCAACTGCAATTGCAGTCACAAACTCACATATCGAATTTCATTGATTTGAGTCATTGCACTTATGGTATACTGCATTTTCATGCATTGCGAAAGTTCAAATCGACAGATGGTCAACCTCTTGGCAGATTTGGTTCAAAATTTAATACAAAACTCTACTTTTGATGCTAAATCTGTGCATCAAATTTTATTTACAGAGCTCTTTGCGTTTTATAATTATTGAGTCCATTGTTACTCAAATAGCTGGACAGACAGATTTCCTCTGATCAGATTTGACTCAAAATTTGACAGAAATTTACAGATTTATGAAAAGACCGTACATGAAATTTCATTCTTCTACCTCAAAGCATTTTTGAGTTATTTCTGTTACATATTAATGGACAGACAGCTATAATGCCAAAAATATTTTTCGGAGGTTCAAAACGAAGAGTTTCATCCAAATGCTAACCTTGTAAACGAAATTTTACCCATCTGGCTGTTTACATTTTGTTGATATCGAAATCACTTGTACTCGAACAATCAGATAGGCAAACAATCTTGTTCAGTAGAGATTTTGTTCAAAATTTGATAAAAGTTTGCAAAATTAGATTAGAGAACACATACTGAATTTCACGCTTCTAGCTAAAAGTGTTTTTGACTTATTGTATCAGTTATTTGTACATTTTTAAAAATGAATCTTGGTATTCAGGACCTTTAGTGAATTTTATGGTCCTTTGGTTTGATCTCTGCCGCATTACTGAGAATATGCTGTATTAAAAATATTGCAATAATAAAAGACAAACAATAATTACGAAATATGGATCTTTCGCAAGAATGTAGCAGCTTTACTGAATCTTAGCACATATATATTTTGGGCGCCGTTTTTTCTCAGCTAAATGTAACCAAAATATGGCGTGCAACTGCAATTGTAGTCACAAACTCACATATCGAATTTCATTGATTTGAGTCATTGCACTTATGGTATACTGCATTTTCATGCATTGCGAAAGTTCAAATCGACAGATGGTCAACCTCTTGGCAGATTTGGTTCAAAATTTAATACAAAACTCTACTTTTGATGCTAAATCTGTGCATCAAATTTTATTTACAGAGCTCTTTGCGTTTTATAATTATTGAGTCCATTGTTACTCAAATAGCTGGACAGACAGATTTCCTCTGATCAGATTTGACTCAACATTTGACAGAAATTTACAGATTTATGAAAAGACCGTACATGAAATTTCATTCTTCTACCTCAAAGCATTTTTGAGTTATTTCTGTTACATATTGATGGACAGACAGCCATAATGCCAAAAATATTTTTCGGAGGTTCAAAACGAAGAGTTTCATCCAAATGCTAACCTTGTAAACGAAATTTTACCCATCTGGCTGTTTACATTTTGTTGATATCGAAATCACTTGTACTCGAACAATCAGATAGGCAAACAATCTTGTTCAGTAGAGATTTTGTTCAAAATTTGATAAAAGTTTGCAAAATTAGATTAGAGGACACATACTGAATTTCACGCTTCTAGCTAAAAGTGTTTTTGACTTATTGTATCAGTTATTTGTACATTTTTAAAAATGAATCTTGGTATTCAGGACCTTTAGTGAATTTTATGGTCCTTTGGTTTGATCTCTGCCGCATTACTGAGAATATGCTGTATTAAAAATATTGCAATAATAAAAGACAAACATTATGGTTTTAACCCAATGTTTATTATATATTTTTATTAACCGACCAATAGCAATTAATCGCCAAAGATACCGTGTTACTTTATTAACTATGTTCACCAATGACATGCGTTTAGTAATAAATGCAATAGTATGGAAGAATATATATTTTTAAAAACCTGGTGATAATTTCCCTTTTCTTCAATTAATAGTTATAATTGAAATATTGAAATGCACAAAAATAAGGTTTATTACCAATAGTAATTAAAAAAGCAGAAGATTTTTTCCCCTGTAATATAAATAAAAATAAAAATAAACCGATAAATTCTCGCTGTATATTATAAAACGCTCTTGTTTACATTAAATGGAAAGAATAATATTCGCAGACGATAGTTAATTTTTTCAAATTTGTGTAAAATGCAGCTAAAAACTTTCAGTTCTTTCCAACTAATACAAACATTTCTCACTTGCAAAAAACTTCAAAATTTTTCAATAGTATAAACTTTGTTACAAGCCAAGATTTATATATTATTTTTATAACATTTGTACTTTGATATTATTTACTTTTTCAATAAATACTAAATTATTCGATAGCATTATCTATGGTGCCTCAATATGTAATATTTCATTTTAACTCCCTCGTATACGAAGTGTAGAGAAAGCACTGTAATTGTTAAAAAAAATTCAAACTTGAGATTTTGATGAAACTCTTCGTTTCAGACTTCTTTGAGTCTGAAAAACATATTTTTGACATTATGGCTGTTTGTCAGTCTGTAACAGAGATAACTCAAAAACACTATGAGGTATACAAGTGAAATTTCATAGAGGTCTTTTCACCAAGTCTGTATATTTCTATCAAATGTTGAGCAAAATCTGATGAGAAAAAGTCTGTCCGCCCACTATTTGAGTACAAATGGACTCAATAATTACAAAACGCAAAAAACTATGTAAATAAAATTTAGGACACAGTTTTAGCATCTGAAACAGAGATTCATATCAAATTTGAACCAAATTTCTCAAGCGGTTGACCATTTGTCAGTCCGTACTTTCTCATGCTTATAAATGTTATAATTCATAAATGCAATGACTTAAATCTATGAAATTCGTTAAACTGTCTTGCGATTAATACAATTTTTGTAGTACAATTGCAGTTATGTGTCAAATTCTTGTGTGAATCGATGCGAAAAAAAGACATTTAAAACACGTAATGTCAAGATAGATTCAGTAAAAATGGTAGATTCATGTTAAAGATCTGTACTTTGTAACTATAAACAGATCAGTAATTTGTAAATGTAATATTCGTAGCCTTATCCACCATCTACAATTTTATGAGAGGAGCGGAATTTAATTCGAATGCATGCGAGAATGTTTTGAGGAAACCATTCCTATGGTTTTTGCCTAAGAATTGAAAGGAATTTGAAAATAGTAACTTAGATGAAAAGGAGTCTAACTTCGCCTTCCAGCTTACCGAGAGGAATTTTTTAACACTTTCAAAGCTACCGATCAGATATTCATTCAAATATCAGTTCTCCTGGCTGTTGACATTTTTTAAACAAAAATAAATAAATAAAAGAAGTAAAGCTATTCTTCAGATATGTATTAGAAAGTTCAACCTATCTGAACTGGCAAAAGAGACAAATTTTAGCCCACAGAAACATGTAATTGAAAGTATCTCAAAGACGAGATATCTCGTCAATAGCGTTGTAAGTGTTAAAAAAATAATATTTACTCTTTTTCAATATGAAAATCTTTCCGATCACATTTTATTTAACTCTACATGATATTTATTGATTAAGATAATGACATAACTCTCGACGGTTATTTTTTTCGACGGTAATTTGTTTTTAATAAATTTATATTCACTCGTATTTTATTTTTTAAAAATTTTAACTTCATTTGTGAAATTTACTTTTCGAAACTTGAAAGCAAATTACATCTTTTTAACTGAATTATTAACATTCTATACTCAAAATAACACCAAAAAATTAAACAATCAAAATAATGTCAAATAATTTGATTGAACAAATATTACAATTAACAAAACGGTGGAAATAAATAATATTTCTAATGCATAGTGAAAATTCTATAAAGCGAAATCGTTTGTAAAGTTCATATATTTAATTAAAGAATTTTGTTAAATATAAATTAAAACTGTGCATATAAAAGTAGCAGTGAAAAGATTCAGCATTCTTAACTTTTAGCAGATACAAATTCGAGTAATCTACAACTGAATGTTTCAATGTCTAAAAAAATAAACAAATTTTGAGTAGTATCAAATTATGCAACAACAGTTTCTTTATTATATAAAATCACACAAAATTCCCATGTTTAATTATTATAAATAAATAAGACATTTGCATTATTGTTATTCCATGAATTGGAAGAATGATTTATGAAATGAAAATATAAAGAACGATCTATTTCATTTTTTTAACAATTTTATTAACCTATTTTAATATTTGAAAAACATAAACTTGAAATAAATTTTCATTTAAGAGTTTTTAAATTTTGCACACTAGTGAATTAATAATGACAATATACTATTTTAATATTATTAGAGCTTCGTTAAAATTAATTGACTAATTTTGATTCTTACATTCTTTGATTCTTTCATGTCGAACTAATTCATAAATTATTCTAACAGATTAATTTCATAAGTCAATATTATTTACAATAAAGAATTATAAATTGAAAATAAATGCACTTATAAAAACATAAAAATGTATAAAAACGAAATTCCCATTTTACTTAACCCTTTAAAGGGCCATTTTTTTTAGTCATATTATGTTAAAATATTTTTAGGCTTAAAATTAGAATAAGAAAAGGGATTCATTTAGATTATTAGATAAATTTAATTTTAATTAATTAATTTGGTTAATTAATAATTAAGTAACTAATCAAGACACATCATTTTGTCTCAGATAAAGAACTGAAGCATCGAAGTTTCTGACCTACTAAAAAAATTTGTCAGAACTTATGCCAACCTACATAATTTCATACAAAGATTGATAAATTTGGTGAGAAGCATACTTCCCACGGCCCTAGAAAGAGTTAAGATAACAAGTTTTAACATTTCAAAAATAATATATAATATTGTATATTTTATTCCGACATTTTTTTTAAATCCGCGTCACAACGTCAGAATAAAAATATGTGAATATAAGTATTAAATTCAATGAAAATATCAATGCCAGTATAATTCATATACATGACAAAAATTTTAAAAATAAAGTAATAATAATAAAGAAAATTTAAATTGCCTAACTATTCCATACCAGAAACGAAAGTTATATATTCTAAAATTTACCTTATTAGAAATTTTGTTTATTCCAAAATATTAATGAATAAAAATTTAATTCTTTTTAAACATACTTCCTCTTATCTGAAGGCATTCTAAATAATACTCATGCAAAATCTCTACAAAAAGAACATTTTGGTTTCCTTTTTCTCAAAGGCTTTTTCATGTGTCTACCTTTCACATCCATCTTGCTGAGTGTGAATAAATAAGAAAATAAGAAAGCAGAGAAAAAAAAAAACCAGAAATAAAATAACAAATCTAAGCAAAAAATAATATAGAATAAATAATATTAAAATGCAAATGACTACATAAAATGTATAATATAATGCTTATAACGTCTCGTCTCAACAGCACAGTACTCAGCTTAATATGGACACTGGTAGCGATGATTTATGTTTGTAGTTCTGAAAGCTACGACTGGAGGCACTGCGATCGTTTAACAAACTCCTAAGTAAAACTGCTGATTCTATTTCTCAATGGTGTAAAACATATAAATAAGAATTGTTTAAATTAAATCAACAATTCACGGAATTTTAGTATCTAAGTAAATAAAAGTGTGTTTATCTGTCTGTTGGCGCTTCACAGGTCAAAACGTTTAACCTGGCTACCAAACTTAACTCATATTTGGAGGATGAGAATGTGTACCTCGAAACTATTTATTTGAAAATGTATAGAATTTTAATTAAAAATTAAGTAAAGTTTTGGCTTTTCACCACAATAACTTTCGAAAATTTCGAAAATGTTATAGCACAAAAATATTTTTACATTATCTCAAAATACAAAAAAAAAAAAAAAAAAAAAAAAAATTGCTGCATAAATTATTTTTTTATATTTGTTCAACTTTAAAAAAATATTTTAAACTTATTTTCGAACAGCAATACAAAAATACACAAGAATACCGAACGAACATTAAACGCGTCACAAAGATAATTCAATAACATAAGAGTTCTGGGAAAACACCATGGATAAAAGTCACTATTAAATTTGCATATATTGTTTCGTTTTTATTTTACAATCCATATTTACATCGATATAACACACAGACACACACACAGAGAAAAAAAAATGACACGTGAAAATAGTGAAATTAAATTTCTGTCATTAACACAAATCATTATTGCACATCAGCTTTCGGATAAAAAAGCGATATATTTACTTAATTCTGAGAAGAATCTGTGACTATTTAGATTTATATTTTAAATATTAAATTTTAGAAATTAGATTACATTGTTAAAAGGCTAGAAATAGACTTGCATAACCATTTTTCCCCCAAATTTTAGAGATACTGTCGCAAAATGCTTAATAAATAAACATTATAAGAATTTTTGAATAGTATTAATTACAAAGGAATCGTTAAATTCCTTTTAAGCCTTTTAAATTTAAAACATATGGCTACCGAAGTAACATGTAGTAGAGTGATTATGCAGAAGTCATTAAGACAGGTTACAGCCCCATTAGCAGCGCCATAAAGAAGTTACGAAAATGATTAAAAAAACTAAGGAAATCGGCCAATAAGTCCAATAATAAAAAGATAGGAAGAAGTTTCATAGAATTGTCTGAAAAATTGACAGCCGTATATTTGCAATTACAATTATGAACTTCCCACTTCTAGAAAAAGGGTTCGTATAAAATCGACCAATCTATTAGCTGTTTTCATACAGGTTTTTCCCACTCAGCAATGAAGGGGGGGGGGGGTGCAAAAAAAAAACATGGAAAAAACACACTCTAGGGGTGATCTGGGGAACATTTTTTAGTTTTACGATGAATAATTTTTCGCCACGGAAAGCTTATAATTTTAAGCGCAAATATATCCACTGATTTTAGAGATAAACCATGAAATTTTTTTGTGGTATAGCATACATTTTCCTAAATGGACGTTTCGGCCTAACTCCTTTATTTTTTATAACTGCCTTCTATCACCGCTAGGGGAGCTGTAATCTGTATCAATAAACTCATTATAATTACTTTATTCTTGGTAGAGGCTATATTTCCCTGGCTATACGAGAGGCTATTTTGAATTTCATGGACTGAAAAAGATTTTTCTGATCATCCTGTGTTTATCAAAATTTTGAAGCTTAAAATATTTTGCTGGAGGAGCTATTCAAAGTTACATGAAATATTACAATGATAATTTAAGCGAATATTAATCTCGGCGAACCAACTGGTTGCGAAAGACAGTTAATATATAATATAAATATATCTTCCATTACACAATTGTTTGAAAATGCAAGAATAAAGTAAGTATATTTAGATGGAATTTTACTGAAACTTTTTAAAATTCAATGATCCAAGCTTCGTTTGTTATTTTATCTGTTAAGTTCTAAAAAAAAATATCTGTTCTATATAAAGCAAATGCATCATTTTTTTATAATAGCTACAATTAAATTTTCTGACTTTAAAAAACTAAGCTTAGCGCCTAAAATTGAAACTCATAATTTGTTTGCTTTCACTAAATTAAAGATTTAATACAACCGTGGATGTTCGTACTGTAGCGGATTGTGATGAACGAGGATAGAACTTGGGACCTTGTGGTTCGCAGTTCAGTAACATGACCATGATACAAAAGCAATTTCTCGGGTAGCGTAGTTGTTAACTGGCTTATAGGCTATTGACTACAGACTCTCCCTCCAGTGAGTCGGAGGTGAGACGAACGATATGGCTGTTGAGTGGTGATGTATTAGCTGTTGATTCTAATGAGCATGTACCCATTTGAGTAGTGCAAGCGTTATGGCGAGCATGTGTGGGTGAGTGGTTGCTGATATGCTGCGTCAAATGAGTCTGACGACTTTCGTTGCGGGTAGATGGCGCCACAACAGCTGTACGACGGTTGAAGGTTCATCGTCCTAGGTCACCAATGTGGCGGATTGAGATGCACGAGGATAGAACCTGGGACCTTGTGGTTCACATTCTAGTAACATGATCATGATACAAAAGCAATTGCTCGGGTAGCATAGTTGTTAACTGCCTTATAAGCTATTCACTGCAGTACTCTTTAGATAATGAGCTAAATTTATTGTTTATTTTTCAGCTTCATGGAGGGTTAAATCCCTAGTATATCATATTTTTTTCAGTTTCAATGAAATGAATTTCTTGAAAGGTTCTGTCATTTTAAAGTTAATAAATTTCTGCTAGATATCCGTAAATTATTAAAATTATGAATGAAATCTTCGATATCTTTCAAATTGCAGCGAGGCTTTTCAAATTTTGTCGCTTTTTCAGTTCATTTTTAGGATAAAAAAAATAGAACTCTTAATTATGTTTTTGTATCGATAAAGATGTAGATTGCTTAGTTACATTTTGTACCTGCCCTACTTTTTTGTACCATATTACTCTTCCATACGGAATTTATTTCACTATTTTTTCAATAGTTCTATATTTGATTTGATTTGATTGTTTTTTATGGCGCAAGAGCCAGTTAGTTAAAATTAGTTAACTTAAAATACAAAAAAATATACTCATTACAGTAAGGGGAAGTAAAGTTAAAATTACAAAGTGAAAATAGAATTTTAGATATTATGCATGAAATTGATGTCAAGTAAAAATGAAAATACATTAATATGGAAAGGTTCGCCAATTAAATCTTTCAAATTTGGATAATCACTGCCGGAATATTTTATTTTTAGAAAGCGGTATTTAGAGCATTCACATATGATATGCCGAACTGATATTATAGTACTACATTTTGCACAAATTTGAGCTGTGTCTGAATGAAGTAAATGTTTGTGAATAAAATGAGTATGACCTATGCGAAGCTTTGTTAACACAACACTCATTCGACGGCTGAGAGAGCCATTCTTAAACCCAGAAATAAATGGTTGGATGGAATGCAATTTATTATCAAGTTGCGAGTCCCAAGTACTCTGCCATATACGAAGCGAACATTGCTTTAGAATTTGATTTAAGTCTTGAAATGGAACAAAGGTTTCTTCATTTGAATTAGCTGTTTTTGCGGTAACATCAATAGTGCTATAAATCCATTGAAACTAAAGATATTAAATTTGTTCACATATGCAAACAGAACGCGATTTTAAGAAGATAACGGCTTATTTAACATTCAATTTGTTAAGTTTTGATCTTTCTCATTCATAAACAGCCATTTTAATTTGTAATCGAATTTTTTTAAATAAATTCTTTAGAAATATTTACAGTACACAGATGCGAATTCTGCAAAAATTTAGAATAATGAATCTCTGAATATGTCGAGATTATTTCAGTTGATCACTTAAAAAAAAAAAAAAAATCTTGTATTTGATTTGATTTGATTTCCCTGTTTAAATTTCTTTATCGAGCTGGAAAACCATCGAATTTTACAAATTTACTTAACAATTTTTCGAACTAATCTTAGCTTTTATAATTAATTAAAAATAATTAATTTTTGAACTTTTTTGCTTTTTTTTTACAGTTATGGGCAATTTTTTTCATGGCAGATAGTTTTTTTTTAGTAAGTAAAGAAGCAAATACAATAGCAAAACTTATTTTAAACGTCTCAGCAGTGGAAAGATAAAAGAAACTGCAAAATGATAATTTTATAAACAAATTTATCCGAACATTTTTTTTAGAACATTCTCTAAAATTTTATTTAATGCAATCATTCTCTGCTAATATTACAATTCTTTTTTTAATTGAATCAGTATTTGATAAACAAACCAAATTATATTTCAATCAGCCTGAAATGTGAAAAAAACAAACATAAAACCATTTTATAATTTTTTTTTCCATATTTATTTTTATTTCCTGTGACATGTGAATATTCTAAAAGCCATCGCGTGTATTAGAGTGTAGCACAAAAAGTACGAAAAATGCAGAATAATCTTTTCTAGAAAAATAATCTATTATAAATGAATTCCTCAAAATATAAATTTTTATGACATAATTTAATAAATAGCAAATGTATTTTCACTTATTAAATTACGTTGTAAAATAAGGAAAGATTGCACTTTTTTTTTTTTTTTTTCATTTCAAAAATGTAATTCATTAATAGCGAAGCAGATTATTTAAATTTTCTAAACGTAATTTGAGATTCTAATAATCGAAATAATGTAAATATATTGAAATAGGTGTTGAATCCAAATGCTTAACTCAATGTTATATGTTGGGCAGAGATGTTGCTCCCCCCCCCTGCTATTTATTTGGAAAATAGTTGATATATGATTGACTGAATTTAGATCGTTTTATCGAGTGCCAGTGCAAGTGCACTTCTATTTAGAATGAGAATAATTGCGGAACCTGATTAGAGAGACCTGGAAAAAAAAAAAAAAAAAACGCAAAAAGCGATGTAAGTTTGGTTATGGGACCGAATGAGGTAACGATGGCGTGTGGGTGAAAATATAAGAAGTTGCGAAGGGATGAAATGATTTAGCAGGAAGGTGAGTAAAAAACCGTCAAAATCTTCTGAAAGTACTTTTTGAACTTAAACAGACAAGAAAAATTACAGTATATAGCCTCGAAAATTTTCATTTAAATGTTTTATGTATCTTAATCATCTTAATAACACAGATAGTTCATCGACATTGCTGAAAAAATACTACAATAACATTACCTGAAAAATAAATTAATTTTTTTTATGGAACTAGTATTACGGATTTGGTTTAAGAACATCTGATAATAATTCAGATTATATAACATTATATTCAATATTACAATTTAAATAGTAACATAGATTAACGATAAACTTATATGCTTTTTGCAATCAGCTGGTTTGCCAAGATATGTTAAGTTGGATAGTTCTGTTCTAAGGTTAAGTTAGGTTTATTTTGTTTACTCCAAATTCAAATTTATCTTTATTCAATTAAAGAAAATATTTTATGATATTCTAATATTATCTGGTATATATGAACATTATTTATGATTAAATTTTAACAGTGCTTGCTTAAAATTTCAAAATTAATACATTCTTTAACAGTGAACCGTGATCATAATTTTGTTTGTTGGTTTTACAAATTTCGGTTATTTGACCAACGCAATTACTGCATATACTGCAGAGTGGAAAATTTAGGTATAAAATGTTGTTTTACATAAAGGCACAATATATGCGTGTGTGTGTGTGGGTTTGAGTTTTAATCGCAGAACCAATAATGACGAGAATTTGATCGTTCTAAATATTTTTTAATTAAATGGACTGACATAACATTTAGGACGAGCACAACACTTAAAATAATGAAAAATTAAGGCTAGCTGCCTTTTACACAAATTAAAACATCACAACATCATAAAATGTTTGTTTTTCGTACTGCGTGAAGTTCTTCAAACTCTCTACCTCTAGTGGGGAAAAGAGAACGCCGTCATGTCACTCCCATGCGTATTGCCACCGCTTGGGGCTAAATCTATCTCATATATATATACATTATTTTGCTTTTATTCCATTCCAGGTGGCATAATATATGTACAAGAGAGGAGCGACAAGAACTTCATTTTAGCGTTTTTAGAGCAAATTTAGATAATTTTTTGAGATAAATGGTAGATGATGGTAATTTTTGGAAATAAATGGTAGATGAACATTTCTTCGAGGTAAATGGTAGATGAAGGTTTTTTCGAGGCAAATAGTTCTTACAAGAATTTTGCACGACATATCTTTAAATCCGAGTGAGTATTTCGATGTTAATGAATAACAACATTTTCAATAATACCAGATAGAAATCATTGAAAAAAAGATTGCTAGGGCTCTAGATGTTAGCATTACAAGAGAAAGAGACAAAATGGAATTTTTGATAAATATGTCCCGTATATATATTGCATATATTTACCAACTTATGAAATCTCTCTGATAATCTATTACATCATATGTAATCGTACATATGCGTCAAAGGTTGACAAAATTCTTATCGTTTCAACTGCATCTTTATTAATTCTTTACCAAATTTAAATAACTTCAACAAAAAAAAGAAGAAGAAAAATTAGACTTTATTTAATTTTAGTCTATATATATATATATATATATATATATATATATATATATATATATATATATATATATATATATATATAATTTTAAAGTATAACTTTCAAAATGCAAACCTATAAACATTTGTAAATATGAATTGTGCAAACTGATACATTTCTTTATTGGAAAATAAACGAATCCATGTGTCAACAATTCCACAAAGAATCAAAACATATTTAGTTATTTTTTATAATAAATATACAAAGATACCCAATAGGCAATTTTAAATCAATACAGAAAAAATAATTCTATTAATATTATAAATAACAAAAACTTTTAAATTTTAAAAATAATGTTCATGTTTTAATTTTGAAACGAAGCATAAATGGTTTCACGTGTTGTCTCCTTGTTGGCAGCTTTAAAATTTAGAAGTTATATTAAATTGGACAGCTTTTTGTGTAACCTGCTTTATAAACATATTTGTCATTTTTTTATTGCGTCACTTACACTCGGTTTAACATGTCAACTGTTTGGAAATAACATCATTTGTAATCGTGTCAAACATGACGTGGCTCAAGATTATTTGACAAAAATTACTTAACAAAAGGTATATTTTCAAAAGATTCCGAAGGAAATATTTTTCCTCACAATTATTACGAATGGATTTCGTTATTTTTTATTTTGGAAATTTGCATTTTTTTAATACATTTTATCACATTTGGTTCAAGTATTGTGGATATTATTTAAAGAAATTGCGACTAGTCAAAAATAACGAATCTTGGCGTAGAGTTTTTGCAATGACTGAAGAAAATGTCGGACATAATATATTTTGGAAAAAACTTTAAAAAAAAAAATGTTTTTACAGCATACATTTAATTATTCAAGCAATCATTGTCAATGCTTTTTTCAACGATGGTTTTTCATATCCATGGAATCTTAAAGCTCTTTACGTCATATATCCCTATTATGGACTTTGTTGGCTTGATTATTATGCTGGTTCATTTAGAACTACGGTGCGATTTTTTTTGCCTGTTGCCACTCAACACATTATACCGTAAAGTATTTTTGATTGACGTCATTTCATTTTGGATTATTTTACTCCTTCAAGTATTTCATGCATCCTATCTCAGTGCACGAGCATTGAAGAATAAATATCATTGTGGTAATAACATTAGTGTAGTTGTATCATACTGCTAAACATATTCAAGAATTTGGATTCAAAATGATTTTGAAAAATAAAATGTATTTACAAGAAAAAGAAATTACTGAAGTATAAGCAACGGAAATTGATTTTAATTCAGATGATATCGATCCAAATTTTTTAACATGGTTATCAAACATTTGCAAAATGGGTTGAATAGATTTCAATTGTGACAATGAAAACATGAATAAAAAATTTTTCAAAGTCAAACTTTTATTTTTAAAAGTTGTATTCATTTTTTTTTTTTTTTTTTACATTTTTGATAATGGGAACAAATTCTTCATGGTCAAAGGTCAAAATTTTTTTTATTGCATTTCTAGTCGTTTCAGGCCAAAAAATAAATTTTTTCCATTGAGAGTTTAAATCGTTATTCAAAAGTTTCAAGGTCAAAGGTGAAAATTTTATTTTTCAAAGTTGTATTCATTTTTGCCAATTTTTTAAAAAATATAACTTATAAACTTATAATTCTGCCAGTCTGTACAATTTTTATTAACAGATGCAATGATATAAAATTATGAATTGTTAACATCAATTTCCATTATTTTATAATTTTTTGAAAGAAAATTTCAATTTTGAAAGGTGTATCAAAATAAACATCTTTAATTTCTGATGGGAATACAAAACCACTCATACTATATTCAACTGTCGATTCGAACCCATTTTCATTTTGTTTGTATTTCACATTTAGTTCAACAAGACTAAAATTATCATCCTTCATTACATGTAAATTTCGGACTGTAATTTTTTGAAGATAAACTCACCAAATCATGCTCTTTATTTTTATTCTTTAAAGGTTTCAAAAATGTACAAAATCTTTCTCCTTAAAGCCATATGTGCGATTAGGAACACATGCAATTTTTCAACAAGGGGTTTTCAAATGAAAAGGTGCGAAACGACACTGTGGGTATAAATGGAGACTTTATTCAAAGTATACACCATAGGCCTAAGCACAACGATCCCATTGATTAACAAGCTGAAGGATTCCTTGTTCCTAGAATTCCTGTGGCCGTGACGAGACCCAGTCCTTCACAGCGTCGTTGAGTTCGCCGTCCGAGTTAAAGCGCTTCCCTTTAGGATGTTTTTTCAGGGGACCAAACACATGAAAATCGTAGGGCGACATGTCCGGGCTGTAGGGCGGATGGTCGAGCTGCTATCACTCGAACTTCGCTAGTTCCGCGTGTGTGACCCTGGAGACGTGTGGACGCGCATTATCATGCAGCAGAACCACACCTTCCGTGAGTAGCTAGGTCATTTATTCTTGATGGACCTGCGTAGTCTTTGGAGTGTCTCACAGTACATATCGGAATGTTACCCGGCAGTTTAATGATTAAAATCAGGACATCACAAATTGTCTTCGGTTTGCGGGTTTATTCTTTCTATAAATTATTTTGTTTTTTTATTCTTTCATTATTGTTTGAATACTCAAATTTGATGTATAAACCATATCAAAAAAAAAATGTATTAGGAGAAAATATTTTTAAATACACGGGTGGATTTGTTTCTTGAAAAAAAAAATAGACGTAAACTAAGAGTTTTAAATAATAAAGAATTTCAAATAATAATCTTTGAGATGGATTATCGCTTTCATTCAAATCGTATTTAAATTTATCATTTAGCCGAAGAAGCGATTCACACTGAAAAGATATATTTTTAACGAGTGATGGATTCATTGTAAAAAATTAGGCGGAAACAAAATTTTGGTTCTTTTATTTATATTGAATTCTTAAGACTTGTTGTAGCATTCTTTAGCAGATTCGTGACCGAGAAGAGAAGACACTAGAATTTTTAAATTCGGTTTATTCCATTATGCACAAGAAGTGATGATGAAAACGGATGCCCGTTCATATCGAGATACAAGAGTAGAAATTTTCCCTTCGGTAGTTTTTACAAAGAGACTTTGATAGGGATTTTTTTGACAAGTGTCGATTAGGAAAGGGAATTTAGGCATTGTTAAAAGAATGCCGTAAACATTAAGGATTTTTATCCCTTCACTCGAAATTTGAGAACCTGCTGATTAAAGTAGCTTTACAGAGCCCGTGTAGCATTAGATAAATAAAAAAGGTGGAATTGGATCAGGAAATAAGAAAAATGTAGGTTAAATTAAGATAAAAATTAGGAAATTAAGTAAGATTTCAATTAGGTTATATTATATATATATATATTCCAGCAGTCTATATGTGTCATTAATTTGAATGAAAAATTGGATGAAATAATCTGAAAGAAGTCTGTCTATTTTACCTTCTAAATTTATGCAAACGTAATAAATTAAAAAGTCTATATAGATGTTTCGATAGAAGTTTCGTACAAACTTATCATCAAACTTTTTGAGTCAAATTTTGAAATTTCGGTTCTGTTAGAAGATAATGTCTCTCAATCTGTCTATTCCTAGGTATTGAAATGTGATTACTCATAGATGCAACATGTTAGAAATGTGAAATTCAATTTGACATTTAAACTGTTCTTTATCGATTTTTAGATCTGATCAGTAAAGGATCTGATGAGATAAAACTTAAAAGATACTCTGGGCTCTCTTTTTTGAACGAAGAAACTTATCAAAAGCTTATTTTGGCAGTATGCATGAAAATAGTGCAATTTAGAATAGCAAGTTGGCTAAAAACTCCTGATGCATTACATAATACTTTTAAGTTTCCTTTTAAATATTAATATTTATAGGTCATTAATTAACTGCAAAATGAAGAGTGCTGAAACTACTCAACTATTCAACTCACACACACTCGCCATAACACTTGGTGCAAGAATATCGTTCGTCTCTTCGCCGACTCACTGGCGAGGGAGTATTGTGGCGGTAGCTTCATAAGCCAGTTAACAGCGTTCGGACCCGGCGGATCACTTTTGTCTAGTGGTTATGTTACACGGCGAGGGATCCTAATGTTGCGAGTTGTGTCCCAAGGAATGCAATCTCCACAATTGAAGGTAAAGGGTAAAAAAATTAAAACCATATAAAGTTGCTGAAAGAATAAGATAATTACAACCTTCCCATACTGAGAAATGTCTGAAACGTGGAGTTTCGTGAACTCTGAAGATTGAATCTAATTGTAATATTTTTCTTTTCTATATTTCATATATTAAAGAGCGAAAAAAAGTATCAAATTTAACATTTTATCTCAGTTTAGAATTTTCCGAAAGAATAATTCTGTGCGTATGTCCTGACTAACTAATTCTTAGTTACACTTCACTATCTACTTAGTAGTTGTGAATGTAATGTCACGCTGGAACCAGAAAAACCTGTACATATTTAGGAATGCAAAAGTTTATTTTTATTTGAATGGCATCTTTTTATTTTTGTTCCCTGGCGTCATCGGATATCTTCGGACACCGGAATAGAATGTTCTTTCTTGCATTGAAATAAGTTTTTAAGAAAAACTGTGCGTATATGTTTTTAATATAAAGACGGTGCATTTGTGTGTGTTTTGAAAAGTTAGCCTTTTGTTTTAAAAGGACTGGACACGAGATAACTGAAAAGAAACATTTCACGGGTAATAAATGACTGAATTCTGGAATAAAAGCAAATTGAACCAAAAGTGCTATATTTGGAACCAGTGCTTTTGTTTTCTGATTAATAGACGTTTACTTGATTGAAAGGTGAATTGAATTATTCTACTCTCTCTTCTGTGAATTTGTTTGATTTGAGAAATATGAGGATTCTTATATATGGCGTTGCATCAACAGATAATGTTTGGATCAACAGTGGGGACATAAAGCCTTATTTTTAATTAAAGAGAACAGTGTTCATGTATTGACATTTTAATTTATTTAATCAAAGATTAACTGGGATAAAATTACTAAAGCACAATAATTAATTTTAGAAATACTGCTCTATAATTTTAAATTTATTAGCTGCGTCGAACGTTTTAGAAAAACTTGAAAGATGTATTTGCTTATAAATACACAAAATTATATGAAAAATCTGCCTATTTATGTTGCCACTAACAGGAATGAGACTATGAGTTGCTCATTTTCTTTTCGTGATTTTTTTGTGTCTGGTTGGACATTATTTTTTAGGATTCAGATTTTAAACTAAATAGAATTTATTGTATGATAAACATTTGAAAAGAATTTAAAAATTGTGGTAAGATAGATGCTTCTGTAGTAATCATATGAAGAGAACTTTGAAACAGATATTTGGCAGTAGATATTTAAAGCATATTAAGTCAAAACTGCATTCTTTAATAAACACAAAAACATAATCTCATCTGTGTATATAAGCGTACCATTGTTTGTGTGTATTGGGGTAAAACTTCCAGGATATGTGAATGCGAAAATATGATGTCCCATTTGTTTAGCAGAATGGCATTTAATTTCTGCATATCTGTAAAAGGTTGTGAAATATTTTATTGGAAGAAAAATTCTCAAGCATTTCAGGAGAAAGAATGTATAATTCATTGAAATTTGCATGTGCTAATAGGCATAACAACTAAGCCATTTTCAAAATATGAAATTAATAACTTAATATCATTACTAAACTAAAGAATGCAAAAAAAAAAAAAAAGCATCTATCATGTAGATTGTGTATGATGGACTATTATATTATTATCAGGTATCTCTTGCATCACTGTTTAAAGCCAGTATCAAAAAATGAAAGATAGCATTTAAAAAAGGATTCTTACATTGTGCATTAAGAGAAATTGATGGTTATTTTTATAGTGGAACAATTTTCTAGAACCATTCTTCAGTTTTGACACACACACACATGTATATAAACTGGAAAGAGTACCAATAGACACTGTAATATGAAAGTAAATTGATTATTTAAAATGATTAAGCAGAACTTTTAAATAAAATATATAACTGCATTGTTTACATTAACAATGCAAGAATGTTGGATGTGTATAAAGATGCACAGACTAAAATGACAAATCTGCTTATTTATGTATTACCAGCTTTAGATTAGGCACTGTATGGATTATTTCTCAATCCGATTAGTAGAAAAACTTTAGGAAACTGTTTACTTAGTAATCATGAGTGATACAATAATTGTATTATTTGTATATATTACTCTAAATGAATTGAACATATGATTTTCAAGTTAACATAGTGAGAATAAATAATTTATTTTTGAAATATGAATTCCAAGAGGGGAAAAAATATAATTACAGATATTAATAAAATGCTGGTCATAAATACTAGGCATATATGTCGGCATATGAGGAAAGAAAAATTTGATAGAGCTGTTTATTACTGCAAGTATAATAAGTTGCAATTGTTATTAAAATCTGAATCTGAAGATACAAATATTATTTACTTGTATTTCTGACATATGAGTAATTTTATAAATAAGAAAAATAGTTTATTATCTTGCATTATTAAATAGATTGCAGTGTTATATTTAAAGCAATCTATGCTGTATATGATTGATTTTTTCAGACAAATGTTAGCCCAACTTTTGAAACAAAACACAAATATAAGTATAAAAGTTATAAGAATAATATAAGCTCACTTTAGCATTTTTGTTTTGTGATTTTTGCAGTATTTTACTCACATAATAATTTCAAAACTTTTTTAGGAACATTAATATCAATTACATATCAAAATTTGAAATGAAAAGAAAGAAAAAATATTAATTGTTAAAATATAAGTGTAAAAATAATGAAGGAAAAAATGATTAACAATTAAGGATACAATTTAAGGAATAGAATACGAGTAAATTACACAATTATAAGTATTTAAAATATAGTAAAAGAATTGTTGATATTATTAAAATAATATATATATTTGAACTAAGTAATTATTACTCTAGGAGTAAATTGTTTTTATAATTTATTTTTAATTATATTAGAAAGGAATTTATTAATTGGATGAAAATGACTTAACTTCTGTTATTCAATTTTGTTAATAATCTTTTTTGATTTCATTGTGAACTGGTACATTATCTAAAGTGGATGCATTGAACTACATTATACTTTGAAGCAAAATAAGTATTTGCTTAAGCTTATATACTAGAACTGCTCAACATATAATAGATCCATAGATCATAATTTTGACAAAGAATACATGAGTGAGTAACCAACATCCATTAGCCTTTGCTTCTTTTATTTATTTGGCATAATCTCTTGGTGACCTTCTACAGTATTGAAAGTATTTCTCTGTTTCTTCAATACACAAATATTTACTGGAGTAAAAAAAGAAAAAAATGAGGTTTATTATTGTAAATATATGGCAGTTTATTGCATTATATTTTCTAATACAATTTTGGTGAAAATTTGAAATGAAATCAAATAAATGTGTTATTAATGATAGCAGGATCTTACACCAGAAATCTAAATCCAAATACATTATCACTTGCTACTTCATAATTCAAATTTAAGGAGAACTCGCTGATTTATGAGCGATTGTAATTTTTTACTGTCATAGGTGTTGGTATCTTTTTGTTAATTAAAAATATATGGCATTTTTCATTTTATTTGTTTTTAACTTTAATATAAGTCTTGAGAGGTCAGAGGTAGTCCTGAGGGATACGTTTTTAAAATTTGCTGGTCATTTCATAAATTCATTGAAATAATTCTTTCAAGAATGAATTTTTTTGATATGTTTGTTATGTGTAATCAGTAATCTAAGCTCAATTTTTTTTAGATTATTGGAACTTAAAAAATATTTTTTTTTCTTATTGACAAGTTATATTGAAAATTGATTTCAATTTAGATAAAATAATCTGATAAAATAAGTTATTAAAAAAAACTAGTTTGGAATTTTATAAAATTCATTTTTAACAGTTAGAAGTGTCTAATAAAATATTTTTTGGCTAATTAAAAATGCTTTAATTAGAAGAAAGAAAATTAGATCAAATATTTGTTCAGAAAATGGCATAGTTTTGTTAGTGATGAAAGCTTCTGTATAGTTTACAAATATTTCTGGCTCTTAAATTTTTTAAAAACATTCGAATCTTCATATGACTGTGAAAGACAAAAGTTAGTTCTGGTTATGAAAAATTTAAATAGTTTTTTAGCTAGAATGCAATTTTTTTTATGTGTTTATTTTTTCATAGTTCATTTCTAAATGTTACATGCAAGCTTTGTGTAATGAATGTGAAAAATGTATGTTTATGTGAATTCATATTTCCCATTTTTTTAATGTGTTTTTTGTTTGGAAATTATTTTTAATGTGAGTTTGTTGGATTTGTAGAAATTGATTCCTAACCCTTCTTTCTTCTCCTCTTTGTTAATGACAGTGAACCTTTTATTAGGCAAAAAAGCGTTACAAATGCAAAGAGTAATTCATATAAAAACACATACAGGTAATTTATTTTAAAATTCACTCATTCATTTTTGTTGAATATTACCATTTTTATTTTATAAGTTTGGAAATATTTTTCCTTGGCCTATGAAAAATTTAGAAATATCTCCCTACTAGTTTATAATAATCCACTTATATATTGATTCAAGGACACATTTACTGGTTTATAACAAAACTTCTTTATAGCTTTTGAAGATATAAATTTTGTCGACACGTTTTTTATTTTATATGAAACAATGTGGTACAATATAAGTTTTATATCAACTTTAATATGTTTTATTTTGCTTTCAATACATTTAGAAGGTCATGAGGATTTTCCATCAGTGTAACGTGCCTTTTCCTTTTTTTAATTGTTTTTCTCTTAAAATCTGGCAAACCTTTCCTATCACATCCATGCAATAATAAATTTTCTAAATCTACAAAAAACTGTGCTATTGTGAAAAAAACTATAAAATACAACTAATGACAAAGCATTTTTTTTAATGCACAATTTTTTTACAAACATTTTTTTATAAAATATCTTGTATTGTGTAAACTTTGCAAATATAAGTATCAAACTGACAAATATAGGCAATAGTAACATTAGCTCAGAACTTATAATTTGTATCTACTTTTTACAGATGTTTGTTTATTTTTTTATATGTAAAATTTAAGTGTTGAATGACCTTTTAATGGAACCACATATTTATGAATAGACTGCCTACTGAAAGAAAGTACTCACTAATACATTTTTTACTAAGCATTTAAATTACTGTCTAATTTTGAGAAGATAATCAAAATTTGTGTTCTTTTTTTTTTGGCATTGGAGTTATTTAATAGAATCCCGGGCGATTTTTCTTGTATTGGTTGATGATCTTAATTTCTGCAATACGCTGTATATACAATGCAGAATCACTGCACCATTAATGGTCAGGGTGGATGGATGCATGATAGATTTCCATAAATAAGACAATTGAAAGGTATGGTTTTATCCCATCAGCATTTGTAGGATTCTATTTTTTTCTACTGCTGTTTGAATAACATATAAATTTGTTTTATTGACAATATGGTAAAGTATATTTTCATGAAAGACATTGCTGAAAAAACCATATGGATGATCAAGAGCATCGCTTACTTTTGGTTTCTGTTAGACTTTTGGAAGAGTAATATTTTGAAATTTACTTTGTCATGCCATTATCAGAAGTTGAAACATACATATTGCTAACATTCTTATTAATATGCTGTAGAATAGCTTCATTACCTGATTTAGTGATAGTTTTATTAGGTTATTAATGGTTTTTATTATTACAATTTCTTTGCGCCGAATGGTATATATACCAGGATGACTAAAAATTTATTGATAAAAAATGTGTATATGTTACAACAGATTTCAAATTGCCTAATTTATAAAGAATCCAAATGTATGGATTTTACTGATGCATTTAATGAAATTGTTGAATTTTATTTCTCTTGAAAACAATCAAAAACACATTTTAATTTGTAAAAAAAATTTTTGTATAATATTTTTAAAGTACATTAATAGCAATAATAAATGTACCAAAATATAATGATTTATAAAGCAAATTACCTTTTTTTTTAATAATAGGCTTTATCAATTGCTTTCAATGCTGGACGGCACTTCTTCATGTTTATTAAGAATTTAAAATAATACAAAATGATTTTATTAAAATTATATAATATTCCTTATATAATTATATATTATTTCCATATATAATTATATAATATTTGTAATATTCCAATCCAGAAAAAGTATATGATTAAATTTTTTTTTCCTTTCTTACCTTTTGTTGATGTCGGAAGTATAGGATCAGTGCTCTTTGATGCATTATGTGAATTGTGTTGAAAGGGGCTCTGTAGAGTTAGGTGGTCTTTCTTTCTTCTTGATGCTACATGTTCATAACAAGTGTTTTGTATTGTAATTGATATTTCAAGGAGTTTGAGGGAGGTGACGTTTTTGAGCGTTATATAATGCTTGTATGCTAATAGACATTTATATATATTATATATACATACAAATGAACATACATATGCCACAAAATAATGGGAATACCTGCGAAAGAATGCAACAGTTTGTATTAATATGTAATAAGATCACCATTGGCCTGAATTACAGCTTGTATCACATGTGGGGTTGACAAAGAAAGGTCATGCACAAAGTTTAAGGGAATTCGTAGCCATTCCTCCTCAAGAGTGGTCTCAAGTTCAGGTAGTGTGCATGGAGAAGGAAACCAAGCAGGAACTTTGTTCTCTATAAAATCCCCCAAACACTCAATCATGTTGCGATCAGGGGATTGAGGACATCATGTTCGATGATCCTTTTCAATTTTATGCTCTTCGAACTACTAATCCATTGACTAAATCAACCAGTTTTATGTATTAAAAATATAGTAAAAGAATCTTTCATATTATTAAAAAGTAATTAAATATATTTGAACTAAGTAATTATTACTCCAGGAGTAAATTGTTTTTATAAAATCTTTTAATTACGCAAGAAATTTATTAATTGCATGGAACTGCAAGATACCTTAAATTTAATTTGCATATTACTTCACTTTTTTTTCTTCAATTTTATTAATAATCTTTTTTAATTTCATTGCAAAATGGTACATTATCTAAAGTGGATGCATTGAACTGCATTGGATGTAAAAGGAAATTATTTGCTAAAGTGGATGTACTAGAAATCATCAACATAACAGATTCATAGATCTTAATTCTTACAAATGAGTGAGTAACCAATATCGGTTAGCTACTGCTTGTTTTATTTATTGCTTGGCATAACTTCTTGGTGATCTTGGATTTATCTTTCATTTTCTTCAATGCAAAGGTATTTATTTGATTAAAAAGAAATAGTTGGGTTTATTATAGTAAACATCTGACATTTTATTGCATTATATTTTCTAATCTAATTTTGGTGCAAACTAGAAACGAATTCAAATAAATATGTTATTGATAGTAGTTACAATATCACTTGCTACTTCATAATTCAAATTTAAAGGGAATTTATTTCTGAAGGATGATAATTTTAGACTGGCATAGGTGTTGGCATTTTGTTGTTTAGTAAAAATGTGCAGTATTATTTGTTTTTAACTTTAAAATAAGTCTTGAGTGATAAAAGGTAATGTTGTGTGATGTATTTTAAAAATTTTCTTGCCTCTTAATGAATTCAATGAAATGAAAGACTCTTTCAAGACATTTCATACAATTTCTTTCCGCCGAATGATATATATGCCAGTATAATTAAAAATTTATTGATAGAAAATGTGTGTATGCTACAGCAAATTTCAAATTGCCTAATTTATAAAGAATCCAAAATATGGTGTTTACTTATGTATTTAATGAAACTGTTGAATTTTATTCCTTTTTAAAACAATGAAAAACATTTTAATTATTAAAAAAAATTTTGTATAATATTTTTAAAGTACATTAATAGCAATAATAAATTTACCAAAATATAATGATTTATGAAGTAAATTACGTTTTTTTAATAATAGGGTTTATCAATTTTTGGATGGCACTTGATGTTTTTTAAGAATTTAAAAGAATACGAAATGATTTTATTGAAATTATATTTATAATATACCAAGATAAAAAAAGTTTGATTAAATTTATTTTTTCTTTCTTATCTGTTATTAATGTAGAGCAGGAGTCCTGTTTGATACATTATGCAAATTGTGTTGAAAGGGGCTCTATAGAGTTTTGTGGCTTTTGTGTTATGGCATATTTTATTTTGTGGTTTATGATATTTTTTACTTTATATGATATTCGCATCATCCTTCTTGGCGCTACTATTTCATTAGCAGTGTTAGGTATTGTGCATTGTAATTCATATTGCTAGAAGGATATGAGGGATGAGGTTTTGGAGTGTTTTATAATATTTGTACTGATATGCTAATATACATTCATATATATTATATATATACATACAAAACTACATATATATGTACGACAAAATAATGGGAATACCTGTGAAAGAATGTAACAATTTGTATTAATAGGTAATAGGGCTACCATTGGCTTGAATTGCAGCTTGCATTTGATGTGGGGTTGACAAATAAAGATCATACACAAAATTTAAGTGCATTGGCAGCCATTCCTCCTTTAGAGTGGTATCAAGTTCAGGTAGTGTGCATGGAGGAGGGAGTGGAACTCGAAATTATTTCTCTAAAAAATATCACAAAGGCTCAAAGATGTTACAACTAGGGGACTGAGGACAGCAATGTGAGATTTTGAACTTCAATTTTATGCTCTTTGAACTACTAATCCATTGACTAAATTAACCAATTTCAAGTGTTCAAAATATAGTAAAATAATCGTTCATATTTTTAAATAATAATGAAATATATTTGAACTATGTAATTATTAGATGCCTGGAACTTAATGTGCATGTTACTTCACATTTGTTCTTCAATTTCATGAATAATGTTTATTAATTTCATTGCAAAATGGTGCATTATCTAAAGTGGATGCATTGAACTGCATTGGATATAGAAGCAAATATTTGCTAAAGCGGATGTACTACAGCTGCACAACAACTAATAGATCCACAAATCATAATTCTGACAAAGAATAAATGAGTGAGTAACCAATATCAGTTAGCTATTGCTGATCTTATTTATTGCTTGGCATAACCTCTTGGTGATCTTCATGGAATTATCCATCAGCTTCTTTAATGCAAAGGTATTTATTGGATTAATAAAAATCGCACAAAGATTTAATGATATTGAGATATGGGGACTGAGGACACCATTTGAGAAGTTGCACTTTAGTTTTATGATCTTCCAACTTCTAATCTATTATCTAAATGAACCAGTATTTAAAATTATAGTATTTAAAATATAGTAAAAGAATCGTTCATATTTTTAAATAATAATGAAATATATTTGAACTATGTAATTATTAGATGCCTGGAACTTAATTCGCATGTTACTTCACATTTGTTGTTCAATTTCATGAATAATGTTTATTAATTTCATTGCAAAATGGTGCATTATCTAAAGTGGATGCATTGAACTGCATTGGATATAGAAGCAAATATTTGCTAAAGCGGATGTACTACAGCTGCACAACAACCAATAGATCCACAAATCATAATTCTGACAAAGAATAAATGAGTGAGTAACCAATATCAGTTAGCTATTGCTGATCTTATTTATTGCTGGGCATAACCTCTTGGTGATCTTCATGGAATTATCCATCGGCTTCTTCAATGCAAAGGTATTTATTGGATTAATAAAAATCGCACAAAGATTTAATGATATTGAGATATGGGGACTGAGGACACCATTTGAGAAGTTCCACTTTAGTTTTATGATCTTCCAACTTTTAATCCATTATCTAAATGAACCAGTATTTAAAATTATAGTATTTAAAATATAGTAAAAGAATCGTTCATATTTTTAAATAATAATGAAATATATTTGAACTATGTAATTATTACATGCCTGGAACTTAATTCGCATGTTACTTCACATTTGTTGTGAAATTTCATGAATAATGTTTATTAATTTCATTGCAAAATGGTGCATTATCTAAAGTGGATGCATTGAACTGCATTGGATATAGAAGCAAATATTTGCTAAAGCGGATGTACTACAGCTGCACAACAACTAATAGATCCACAAATCATAATTCTGACAAAGAATAAATGAGTGAGTACCAATATCATTTAGCTATTGCTGATCTTATTTATTGCTTGACATAACCTCTTGGTGATCTTCATGGAATTATCCATCGGCTTCTTCAATGCAAAGGTATTTATTGGATTAATAAAAATCGCACAAAGATTTAATGATATTGAGATATGGGGACTGAGGACACCATTTGAGAAGTTCCACTTTAGTTTTATGATCTTCCAATTTCTAATCCATTATCTAAATGAACCAGTATTTAAAATGATAGTATTTAAAATATAGTAAAAGAATCGTTCATATTTTTAAATAATAATGAAATATATTTGAATTATGTAATTATTAGATGCCTGGAACTTAATTCGCATGTTACTTTACTTTTGTTGTTCAATTTCATGAATAATGTTTATTAATTTCATTGCAAAATGGTGCATTATCTAAAGTGGATGCATTGAACTGCATTGGATATAGAAGCAAATATTTGCTAAAGCGGATGTACTACAGCTGCACAACAACTAACAGATCCACAAATCATAATTCTGACAAAGAATAAATGAGTGAGTAACCAATATCATTTAGCTATTGCTGATCTTATTTATTGCTTGACATAACCTCTTGGTGATCTTCATGGAATTATCCATCGGCTTCTTCAATGCAAAGGTATTTATTGGATTAATAAAAATCGCACAAAGATTTAATGATATTGAGATATGGGGACTGAGGACACCATTTGAGAAGTTCCACTTGAGTTTTATGATCTTCCAACTTTTAATCCATTATCTAAATGAACCAGTATTTAAAATTATAGTATTTAAAATATAGTAAAAGAATCGTTCATATTTTTAAATACTAATGAAATATATTTGAACTATGTAATTATTACATGCCTGGAACTTAATTCGCATGTTACTTCACATTTGTTGTTCAATTTCATGAATAATGTTTATTAATTTCATTGCAAAATGGTGCATTATCTAAAGTGGATGCATTGAACTGCATTGGATATAGAAGCAAATATTTGCTAAAGCGGATGTACTACAGCTGCACAACAACCAATAGATCCACAAATCATAATTCTGACAAAGAATAAATGAGTGAGTAACCAATATCAGTTAGCTATTGCTGATCTTATTTATTGCTTGGCATAACCTCTTGGTGATCTTCATGGAATTATCCATCGGCTTCTTCAATGCAAAGGTATTTATTGGATTAATAAAAATCGCACAAAGATTTAATGATATTGAGATATGGTGACTGAGGACACCATTTGAGAAGTTCCACTTTAGTTTTATGATCTTCCAACTTTTAATCCATTATCTAAATGAACCAGTATTTAAAATTATAGTATTTAAAATATAGTAAAAGAATCGTTCATATTTTTAAATGATAATGAAATATATTTGAACTATGTAATTATTAGATGCCTGGAACTTAATTCGCATGTTACTTCACATTTGTTGTTCAATTTCATGAATAATGTTTATTAATTTCATTGCAAAATGGTGCATTATCTAAAGTGGATGCATTGAACTGCATTGGATATAGAAGCAAATATTTGCTAAAGCGGATGTACTACAGTTGCACAACAACCAATAGATCCATAAATCATAATTCTGACAAAGAATAAATGAGTGAGTAACCAATATCAGTTAGCTATTGCTGATCTTATTTATTGCTTGGCATAACCTCTTGGTGATCTTCATGGAATTATCCATCGGCTTCTTCAATGCAAAGGTATTTATTGGATTAATAAAAATCGCACAAAGATTTAATGATATTGAGATATGGTGACTGAGGACACCATTTGAGAAGTTCCACTTTAGTTTTATGATCTTCCAACTTTTAATCCATTATCTAAATGAACCAGTATTTAAAATTATAGTATTTAAAATATAGTAAAAGAATCGTTCATATTTTTAAATAATAATGAAATATATTTGAATTATGTAATTATTAGATGCCTGGAACTTAATTCGCATGTTACTTCACATTTGTTGTTCAATTTCATGAATAATGTTTATTAATTTCATTGCAAAATGGTGCATTATCTAAAGTGGATGCATTGAACTGCGTTGGATATGGAAGCAAATATTTGCTAAAGCGGATGTACTACAGCTGCACAACAACCAATAGATCCACAAATCATAATTCTGACAAAGAATAAATGAGTGAGTAACCAATATCAGTTAGCTATTGCTGATCTTATTTATTGCTTGGCATAACCTCTTGGTGATCTTCATGGAATTATCCATCGGCTTCTTCAATGCAAAGGTATTTATTGGATTAATAAAAATCGCACAAAGATTTAATGATATTGAGATATGGTGACTGAGGACACCATTTGAGAAGTTCCACTTGAGTTTTATGATCTTCCAACTTTTAATCCATTATCTAAATGAACCAGTATTTAAAATTATAGTATTTAAAATATAGTAAAAGAATCGTTCATATTTTTAAATAATAATGAAATATATTTGAATTATGTAATTATTAGATGCCTGGAACTTAATTCGCATGTTACTTTACTTTTGTTCTTCAATTTCATTAATAATCTTTTTTAATTTCATTGCAAAATGGTACATTATCTTAAAGTGGATGCATTGAACTGCATTGGATATTGAAGCAAATTATTTGCTAAAGCGGATGTACTATAGTTGCTCAACAATTAATAGATCCACAAATCATAATTCTGACAAAGAATAAATGTGTGAGTAACCAATATTGGTTAGCATTGAATTGCATTACACTGAGAAGCAAATTAAGAAATATTTGATGAAGTGGGTATACTATAACCATAAAACCATAGATCACGATTCTGAGTAAAAATAGTGATTGAGTAATCAACATCGATTAGCTTTTGCTTCTTTTATTTATTGTTTGGCATAACCTCTTGGAGATCTTCAACAGTATGGTAATTATTCCTCTGTTTCTTCACTACAAAAGTATTTACTGAAGTAAAAAAAGAAATAATTGGGTTTATTATTTTAAACATATACAGTTTATTGGATTATATTTTTTAATATAATTTTGAGGAAAATTTGAAACGAATTCAGAGGAATGATGTTGATAATAGTTATATTATTACTTACTACTTCATAATTAAAATTTAAGGGGAACTTATTTATGAGCGATGATAATTTTAGACATTTTATTAACATTTTGTTGTTTATTAAAAATATGTGACATTTTCCATTTTGTTTTTATCTTTAATATAAGTCTTGAGAGGTCAAAGGCAGTCTTAATACATTTTTAAAATTTGCTGATGACTTAATAAATTCATTGAAATGATTCTTTCAAGAATGAATTTTTTTGATATGTTTGTTATGTGTAATTAGTAATCTAAGCTCAATTTTTTTTTTTAGATTATTGGAACCTAAAAAATATTTTTTTTCTTCTTAGTGACAAATTATATTGAAAATTGATTTCAATTAAGATAAAATAATCTGATAAAATAAGTTATTAAAAAAAACTAGTTTGGAATTTCATAAAATTCATTTTTAACAGTTAGAAGTGTCTAATAAAATTTTTTTGCTAATTAAAAATGCCTTAAATAGAAGAAAGAAAATTAGATCAAATATTTGTTCAGAAAATGGCAAAGTTTTGTTAGTGTTTAAAGCTTCTGTATAGTTTACAAATATTTCTGGCTCTTAAATTTTTTAAAAACATTCGAATCCTCATATGACTGGGAAAGACAAAAGTTAGTTTTGTTCTGGTTATGAAAAATTTAAATAGTTTTTTAGCTAGAATGAAATTTTTTTTATGTGTTTATTTTTTCATAATTTATTTCTAAATGTCACATGTAAGCTCTGTGTAAGAAATGTGAAAAATGTGTGTTTATGTGAATTCATATTTCCTAATTTTTTTAATGTGTTTTTTGTTTGGAAATTATTTTTAATATGAGTTTGTTGGATTTTTAGAAATTGATTCCTAACCCTTCTTTCTCCTCCTCTTTGTTAGTGACAGTGACTTTTTTTATTAGACGACAAAGCGTTACAAATGCAAAGAGTAATTCATATACAAATACATACAGGTAATTTATTTTAAAATTCACTCATTCATTTTTATGTTGAATATTGGCATTTTTACTTCATAAGTTTGGAAGTATTTTTCCTTTGCCTATGAAACATTTAGAAATATCTCCCTACCAATTAATAATAATCCACTTATATATTGATTCAAGGACACATTTACTGGTTTATAACAAAACTTCTTTATTGACTTCATAGTTTTTGAAGATATAAATTTTGTCGACACCTTTTTTATTTTATATGAAACAATGTGGCACAATATAAGTTTTATATTATATCAACTTTAATATGTTTTATTTTGCATTCATACATTTAGAAGGTAATGAGGATTTTCCATCAGTGTAACGTGCCTTTTCCTTTTTCTAATTGTTTTTCTCTTAAAATCTGGCAAACCTTTCCTATCACATCCATGCAATAACAAATTTTCTAAATCTAGAAATAGCTGTGGTGTTGTGAAAAAAACCTATAAAATACAATAAATGACAAAGCATTTTTTTTAATGCACAATTTTTTTCATTTCAAACATTTAATGCTGAATTTTTTCATTTCAAAAATTTTTTCATAAATTATCTTGTATTGTATAAACTTAGCAAATATAAGTATCAAACTGACAAAGATAGGCAATAGTAACATTAGCTCAGAACTTTTAATTTGTATTTACTTTTTACAGGTGTTAGTTTATCTTTTATATGTAAAATTTGTGTTGAATGAACTTTGAACGGAACCACATATTTATGAATAGACTGCCTATTGAAAGAAAGTACTCACTAATACATTTTTTACTAAGCATTTCAATTACTGTCTAATTTTGAAAAGATAATCAAAATTTGGGTTCTTTTATTTTTGGCATTGGAGTTATTTAATAGAATCCCGGGCGATTTTTCTTGTATTGGTTGATGATCTTAATTTCTGCAATAAGCTGTATATACAATGCAGAATCACTGCACCATTAATGATCAGGGTGGATGGATGCATGATAGATTTCCATAAATAAGACAATTGAAAAGTAGGGTTTTATCCCATCAGCATTTGTCGGATTCTATTTTTTCTACTGCTGTTTGAATAACATATAAATTTGTTGTATTGACAATATGGTAAAGCATATTTTCATAAAAGACATTGCTGAAAAAACCATATGGATGATGAAAAGCATCGCTTACTTTTGGTTTCTGTTAGACTTTTTGGAAGAGTAATATTTTGAAATTTACTTTGTCGTGTCATTATCAGAAGTTGAAACATACATATTGCTAATATTCTTATTAATATGCTGTTGGATAGCTTCATTACCTGTTTTAGTGGTAGTTTTATTAGGTTATAAATGGTTTTTAATAATACAATTTCTTTCCGCCGAATATATTTACCAGGACACAACCTTCGTAAAACAAGGCCTCACAACTTATTTGTGACGTCACACGAGTAAGATGATTGGCTGCCATGAGCAGATTCCCGCTTTCTTCCTTGATGTTTAGGTATATTTTAAATTCACTTTAAAACAACTTATGATTGATATTTAGACATCTACCATGCATAAAATTCAAAATTATTTATTTTTTCCCCGTGTGAATAAAAGAAACGGCATGGTAGAAAATCTTAAGGTCCTCTATAGCTTATAGACCATTTAATTACATTTAAATCACAATGTAAATTTATTACATATATACATCGGGGTATTATTGTTAGTTTTTCTTGTTTTAATGGAGATTTTCGTTTTTATTTTATTAAAAATCGTTTTGTTTTTTCCCTGAAAATATTTTTTAAAGCTTTTGATGATTTTTTTTTTTTTTTATTGTAGCGACAGGTAATACATGTATTTTATAATTTAATATAAAATTGTTTATTTCTCAAATTACTTATAAACTTTCAAATAAAATTTTAATGTATTTAATATAAAATTTAAATTTTACACCAACTAATTCTGTTGATAAAAAAGAATTACTTTCACAGCTTGTTTTTTCACATTAAGAATTGTTTTCATTTAATATACTAGTAATTTATACAATTTAATAAACTAGCTTTTATTATATCTTATTTCACATTTCAATGCATTTATAATTTTAAATATCAATTCAATCTGTAGAAATAGTAAAAGAAAAAAAAAAAAAAAAAAAAAATCACACTATTTGAATCATAAAATTTTATTTACAGAGAGACAATAACAAAATACATTTTGTTTTCCGACTTTAATATAAATTTCACACAGACAAATGAAAATAATTATAATATTTAATAAGTTAAAATACAAACTTACAAATTACTTCTAATTTGGAAGAAATTAATAAAGAATGACTTACTTTAGGAGCTTGAGAAGTGCCTAGACAAATAAATATTATTTTGTTTGATTTTTGAATTATACTCCGTGTATTTGATTTAAAGTTTTTAAAATTAAATCAGAAAAAGTTTTGATTTTTTCTATCTCCTCTCTTTTTACTATATCCTGGAGACTGCTATTTAAAGCTGCTTTTAAGTTTTCCCATTTTTTTTATGTGTTGCCCTATCCATTGAAGTTTCTCTTCTTGCTTTTGATTCTGAAGAAAAGTATGAGTGTAAATTAGGGAAAAATGAAAGTTCAGCATCAGGTACAGGTCTAGGGAAAAAAAAAAAAAAAAAGAAAAAAAAAGAGGAATTCTTTAGATAAAAATAATTAGTGATTTATTAAAACTTAAAATCAAAAACAGAATAAATATTTTCTTAATACATAAACTAAAAGCTAACGTATGTTACAGTATTAAATAAAATCATATTGAGTATTAAAAAAAAAAATTTAAAATCAACAGAAACATTCATTCATCCAAAATAAATACCTAGTTCAATATTATGTTGGAATATCTATAGTAATCATTTATACTACTATTCAAGTAATACAATATTCTACATGAATTAATCAATTGATTTTACACGGTATGAAAAATGGATTTAAAAACTGTAACTTTTCATTACTTTAAAAAAAAATTTCGGATATTTTGTAAAAGTTGCATTCATTTATAATTAAAGATTGTGCATAACTAATGATATTTAAAAATAATAATAAATATTAATTGCTTTATGTATAAACTAATGATTTATAGATAAACAAATAAAAACTACATTTTCATATACAACTATATCTAACTTTTTTACATAATATTTTAGAATAAAATATAAGTTTAATCTGCTACACTCTATAGTCAAGATATATATAATTAAAAATTAAGTTTTATTATTCATTAGATGATTTTAAACTTTTAAGTATTTTGTATGATTTTGATGATAATTATTAAAATTTTTAAAAAAAATTGCCTTTTACACTCTAGTGGTACTTGAATAAGTTCTCCTGTACTGGTATTAAACGCTTCTCTAACTGTTAAAAACTGATTTTCTTGAAAATGTTTAGCACAGACCTAAATGTTAGCAACAAATATTAGGCCTAAATCAGATTTAAAAAAATATGTATGAAGTATAATTAAAAAGATACAGAAACAAAACATTTTAAATATTAGGAACAAATAAACAAAAGACTATGAGAAGTAACAATAAAACAAAGAAGTTTTTTATTTAGCTCAAGCAAACAATACCCAAGTAATTGGAAGCATAAGCAACTAAATGTAGAGCAAACAAAAATGACAGAAGATAAATGGAAGTTATACATAATTTTCAATGTTTCGTATTTCAAAAAAATTAACTAAAATTTGTACAAAAAAAAAAAAAAAAAAAAATCAAATTTACCTTACTATATTTAGTTGGTACGAAATCGTCCCGCTTTATTGCAGAGATCCATGGTCTTCTAGTGTTTTCATCGTTTGAAAACGAAAATACAGAAACATTGAAGCTATTTTTTTGTGTAATTACTTTTACAATTGGGAACACAGCACGCACTAGACATCTTCATCACGATAAATTAAAATTAATATGCAAAAAGATCAGAAAACTACCAAAAAAGCCAATAACACATTTCCCATTCTTCACTACGATAAAGACTATCGTTTTCTACAGAACTCATCTAACCTCATGACGTCACGGGCTGAAAGCGTTGGGAGTTATGAGGCCTTGTATTACAAAGGACGTGACCAGGATGACTAAAAATTTATTGATAGAAAATATGTATCTGCTACAAAAAATTTCAAATTGCCCAATTTATAAAGAATCCAAAAGTATGTTTTTACTTATGTATTTAATGAAATTGTTGAATTTTATTCCTTTTTAAAACAATCAAATACGCATTTTAATTAAAAATAATTTTTTTGTATAATATTTTAAAGGTATATTAATAGAAATAATCAATGTATCAAAATATAATGATTTTATAAAGCAAATTGCGGAACTGTTTAAAAATCCTTGTGAATGGCGCAGCTTGTCCTAAATTGGACCTTGTGCCAAAAACCCATATCATACCATACCATACTATAAAGCAAATTGCCTTTTTTAAATAATAGGCTTTATCAATTTTTTTCAATGCTGAACGGCACTTCTTGATGTTTATTAAGAATTTAAAATAATACAAAATGATTTTTTTGAAATTATATAATATTCCTTATATAATATTTATATAATTATATATTATTTCCGTATATAATTATATAATATTTATAATATTCCAATATAGAAAAATTGTTTGGTTAAAATTTTTCTTCCTTTCTTTTGTTGATGTTGGAAGTATAGGATCCGTGCTATTTGATGCATTATGTGAATTGTGTTGTAAGGTGCTCTGTAGAGTTATCTGGCCTTTCTTCTTGATGCTACAATGGTAGAAAAAACTTTGAGACCACATGTGATACATTAAATAGTATATACAATACAAAAAAAAATAATTTCTTCATATTATTTTATAAAGAATTTAATGTAATTATACATTATACTCAAATGATTTTTTTCATAACATAAAAGGGTGGAAAAAACTTTGAGACCACAAAGTTAAATATTAATTAAATGAATAGCATTGCATCCCACGCTTTTAAAATAGCAGCTCTGAGTTCAGACACAGAATAATATTGTTTACCATTTTCATGCACCATGCGTGCAAGGATACCCCACATGTTCTCTAAGGGGTTGAGGTTTGGACTTTTGGCCAGAATTATATAATTATTATATATAATTATAATATATAATAATATATATAATTATAAACTTATATTATTTTCAGTTAGCCAAGCAATAGTTGAAGCAGACTTGTGCACTGACGCATTATCTTGTAGCAAAATCAAATTTTGATCCATAAGTTCATCTCTTAAGGGAACAAAATTGTTCGCCAGTATATCTTGATACTCAAAAAAAAAATCATATTACCTTTAGTGAACACAATATCAGTCTTACCTCTAGCACTGAAACCTGCCCAAACCATGACGGATCCACCCCCTTGAACTCTCTTTGATTTGATTTGATTGTTTTTTTATGGCGCAAGGGCCAATACTGGCCAAGTTGTGCCAAACTCGAGTTAACTTAAAATACAAAAAATAAACTCATTTCAGTAAGGGGATGTAAAGTTAAAATAACAAGGTGAAAATAGAATTTTAGATATTATGCATGAAATTAATGTCAAGTAGAAATGAAAATACATTAATATGGAAAGGTTCGCCAATTATATCTTTCAAATTTGGATAATCACTGCCAAAATATTTTGCTCTTAGAAAGCGGTATTTAGGGCATTCACATAGTATATGCCGAACTGAAATTATAGTATTACATTTTGTACAAATTTGAACTCGCTTTGAAAAATGCGTAGCATCCTGTCTCAAATCATGCCAATACTTTCTTAAACCATCAGGTCCATCTAGGTTAAATTTCTTTTCATCCGTGAACACTATTTTTCGCGTCAAGTTGGGTTTTAAAACATGAGATGTTGCAAACTTCAATCTTGCTGCAATATGACGTTTTTCAAGCCTGGGTTTACTTTTGAATTTTGCATATTTAATGTTTTCCGTATTACTCAGAATATTTCTAACTATTCTAGCCGTAACTGGAAGCTTAAGTGTCGATGTTATTGCTGCAGAATGTGCATTGTCTTTAACAGCCATCCTTATAACACTTCTTTTCATTCTGTTTGACAGTTTTGATGGCCTTCCTCTTCTATTTTTTGTACCATATCTGCATGGGTCTGAGAGAAAATGATGAACCACAGTTTTAGACCTCTTGATTTTGCTAGCAATTTGCCTTTCACTCATTCCGCTTCCGCGAAATGCTAAGATTTCCCCTTTTTCAATTTCAGTCAGTAATTTTCCGCTACCTATAGTCTCATTTACCTCAACACTCAAAGAAATGATTAGAAAATGTTTCCTTTCAGTCTCACAACTGTCCCGCACAAAATCGTGAAAAAGTTACGTCATCTCATTATGCAAACAATCACTCTTTAAAACTGGTCTCAAAGTTTTTTACACTTCATTACATTACACATTTTTCTTTTATAGCTATAATAAACGTATTTTAAATTCTAAATTCATTTTTTTATTTATTACATTTTATATATAAGTGTAAATGTAAATTACAAAACAGATTTGCATTTTTAAATGCAAAAAAAAAAAAAAAAAAGTTCAATGGTGGTCTCAAAGTATTTTCCACCACTGTTCCACATATTCATAAGAAGTGTTGTGTATTGTAATTGATATTTCAAGGAGTTTGAAGGAGGTGACGTTTTCGAGTGTTATATAATGCTTGTATGCTAATATACTTTCATATATATTATATATACATGCAGATGAACATACATATGCGACAAAATAATGGAAATACCTGTGAAAGAATGCAACAATTTGTATTAATATGTGATAGGATCACCATTGGCCTGAATTACAGCTTGTATCGCATGTGGAGTTGACAAAGAAAAGTCATGCACAAAGTTTAAGGGAATTCGTAGACATTCCTCCTCGAGAGTGGTCTCAAGTTCAGGTAGTGTGCATGGAGGAGGAAACCGAGCACGAACTTTATTCTCTAAAAAATCCCTCAGACACTCAATGATGTTGCGATCAGGGGACTGAGGACATCATGTTCGATGTTCCACTTCAATTTTATGCTCTTCGAACTACTAATCCATTGACTAAATCAACCAGTTGGAAGTATTTAAAATATAGTAAAACAATCGTTCATATTATTAAAAAGTAATAAAATATATTTGAAGTAAGTAATTATTATTCCAGGAGTAAATTGTTTTTATAAAATCTTTTAATTACACAAGAAATTTATTAATTGCATGGAACTGCAAGATACCTGAAATTTAATTCGCATATTACTTCACCTTTTTTCTTTAATTTTGTTAATACTCTTTTTTAATTTCATTGCAAAATGGTACATTATCTAAAGTGGATGCATTGAACTGCATTGGATATAGAAGCAAATTATTTGCTAAAGCGGATGTACTAGAAATCATCAACATATAACAGATCCATAGATCATAATTCTTACAAACGAGTGAGTAACCAATAGGCTCCATTCGGTTAGCTGTTGCTTGTTTTATTTATTGCTTGGCATAACTTCTTGGTCTTCTTGACCTTGGAATTATATTTCAGTTTCTTCAATGCAAAGGTATTTATTGGATTAAAAAAGAAATAGTTGGGTTTATTATTGTAAACACGTGACACTTTATTGCATTATAGTTTCTAATCTAACTTTGGTGCAAACTAGAAATGAATTCAAATAAATATGTTATTGATAATAGTTACATTATCACTTGCTACTTCATAAATAAATTTCCTTTAAATTTTAATTATGAAAGATGATAATTTTAGACTGGCATAGGTGTTGACATTTTGTTGTTTAGTAAAAATATGTAGCATTATTTGTTTTTAACTTTATCTTTCACCTCTCAAGACTTATTTTAATGTTGTGTGATGTATTTTAAAAATTTTCTTGCCTCTTCACGAATTCAATGAAATGAAAGACTCTTTCAAGACATTTCGAAATTGCTGATGATGCGGCAAAAGCAGCATCTATTTTATTGCGGCTGCCAATTCCTTATTGTGATATAAAGAAGAATTATTTCTCGTACATACGCCCACAATGACAAACACTTTTTGATTTTCAAATCTCAAATAAATTACATAACATTAAACCCAACATAAAACCATGGCCAATTGTTCCGGCGCGTGAACTCGATGTCAAATTGACTCGACTCCGCATCAGCCACACCCGATTCACTCATAAACATGTTTTGTTTAGTGAAAGATGTCCTTTATGCGCATCATGCAATGTTGATTATACGGTCATCCATATTTTAACCGAATGCCATTCTTTTAATCACCATCGATTACGTGTTTGTGGTACATCGTCCCCGCATATTTGTGAACTTGGTGGGAAAACGTCCCAATTGTAACCTTTTTAAATATTTGGAGGCCATTGGTTTTTACCCTTACATTTGAAATTTTTTAGCTTTTATTATATTTGTTCTGATTTCTGTTATATTGGATTTCATGCTTTTTAGACCATTTTTCAATTATGATATTTAAAATTTTACCTTTCATTCACAGCTCTAACCACATGTTTTGGCGCAGTATGGCCATATGTGGCCCTTATGCCATTAAACCGGAAATAACAACAACTTTCAAAACATTTATTCCTATTTTGTGTAATCAGTAATCCGTGCTTAATTTTTATTTAGATTATTGACTGTAAAATTTACTTTCAAATTAATCGATTATTAACGATTATATAAAAATAGTTTATTAGATTTTTCCTGTTACTGTGAGATAGTGAGGATATCGCCATTTAGTTTGCATTGTGTGTCGTCAAATCTAAAAACTACTAATCTCCGCACGGCTGACTCTATTAAATCCTTTGTGATGCGGTATGCGCAGTAACATATAGTCTGAAAAATAGGGTATAAATGACCTGCGAGAAAACTGATAATGCTTACCTTTGACCTTCCTTCTCAGGACTACAAGTGGCGCTAAGATATCGCTCCCCACAAACACCTTCTATGCTTCAGGGTAAGAACTAGACAGTCAGCAACAAATGCTTTTTTTCCGACGTTCGCCAGAAAAACACACGTCCAGGGCTCTGAAATACTGTAAATGATTATTCGCCCGACCAGATTCCTTTTCCCATTGCTGTTATGCCCAGTTTTAGTCGTTTCATCATAGCAATCAGCGGCGGCACTAACAACTTTTGGATGGCTACCCTGTCATGAATGTTCATAGCATGCAGCTCTCGTTAAATAATTTTGCTGGATATGGGATTTGCTGGATTCTTTTCATCTCGGAGGTTATCTGCAACAGTATACTCTTACGTTTTAGTGTGAATATTCTCTTCAACACTTGTCTATCCCAATCAGTCAACTTTGAATTTCGCCCACTGCTGTGTTTCACAGAAGATACCTTTCTCAGTTACTTCTTGGCTGTTATAATCCTTGACATAGTGGTTATTGAAATACGCATAAGATTAACTGTTCTAGACACGGACACTAGCTAGGCGAGCTCCAGTAATCATGTCTCCTTGCATGGCGGACAGCTTAGAACAGACTTTTCTCATACAGCACTCAAATCGACAAATGCTCGAATGAAACCTTGGATTTCGCCGCCATTAAGTGGCAGACGGTTGCCATGTATGTTCAAACTTGTATTAAACATTTGAAATACGACACATTTCGAAATGGGTATACCTATTATTTTGTCCCATATCAGTATATTTGAAAGTGTTTTTTCAAAAGTTTATAATTCAATTGCCGAAATTTTGATCACTGCAAAACTTCCTGCCTATAACTTGCGGTATTTGACAATGAAATAATATTGCTTGATGAGTCTTTTCGAGTTTTAGACAAATTTTGGGCCATCGTAAAACTGTTGATGATGCTTCAATCTCAATACGATTTTATAATTGGAGAGTGGAGTATTTCTTTTCCAATTTCGCATCATGATTTTATTTTTCTTACTCTATTTTATTTTTAGTTATTGAGTGATGTGTTATATTCTTACTAAACATAAGTCTCCGATCTAACACTATATTTAACTCCGATCTAAGAAAAACACATTGTTTTTTAGAAATTCCACTTTATTAATCAAATATACTCTCTTTCAAGAGTGATGCATTCATTCCAACGCTCCTCTAACTTTTCGATGCCCTTTATGTAAAACGATTTGACTTTGCTCTCAAAATAGGCCTCAGTTTCGTCAATCAGTTCTTCATTTGAGGTGTGTAAAAAGCCAGTAGTCGCTGGGGGCCAAATCTGGAGAGTACGGTAGGTGGGGAAGCAGTTCAAAGCGTAATTCATCCAATTTAACTATTGTTTTCATCGATTTGTGACACGGGGCATTGCCATGGTGAAACAGCACTTTTTTCTTTTGCATGTGGGGCCGTTCTTTCTTGATTTCTGCACTTAATCGATCCAATAATGCCATGTAATATTCACTGTTGATAGTTTTGCCTTTCTCAAGATAGTCGATGAACAAAATTCCATGCTCGTCCCAAAATACTGATACCATAATCTTGCCAGCCGACTTTTGAGGTTTTGGTCGCTTTGAACCACTTTTATCGGCTGCTTTCCATTCAGCTGACGATCTTTTTGAATCAGGCGTGTAGTGATGGATCCATGTTTCATCCATTGTCACATTCCGATGCAAGAAAGTCTTTATTTCGCTTAAAAAGCGCTCTGAGTCGTCGATGCGTTGTTGTTTCTGGTTCCGTGTAAACAAACGCAGCACCCACTTCGAAAGCAACTTGCGCATGCCCAAATGTTCATGTAAAATTGTAAAGACACTACCTTCTGATATTTTCAAGGTGTCAGCTGTCTCACGTAACTTCATTTTGCGGTCTTTTAAAATTACTTTGTTTGTTATTATCGGAACAACTGCCGATTTTGGGCGATCAGAGCGTTTAGTATCATCTGTGCTTGTAGGACCGCATTTAAATTGAGCATACCACCCAATAATAGTTGATTTCCCTGTTGCACTCCCCATAATGCTTATCAGGCCACTGTTTGGCTTCAACAGTATCAAGCCACTGTTTGGCTTCAACAGTATCAAGCCACTGTTTGGCTTCAACATAATTAAAAAGCAGTGCTTGATTAACACACGAAATTCCTTTCTATCCATTGTCTTGAAAATTAGAAAACTGGAATTACTAAAACGACTGTAACCTCTAAACTAACGGCCAGAATGCTATGAAATTTTGACACGTACTATTTGAAGGTTAATACTGCCCGGAAATCCCGTGGGTCTCTCAACAATGTTGCCATATTTGTGTCAGACCTGGGACTTAATAGGTGATGCGTTATATCAAAAAATAAAAATATGTCTATTTTGGCATTTTTTAAACAATTTAATTAAGGATCTGTGGAGTCACAAACATGAACGTTTGTGTATATTTTTTTGTTTCCTATTCTATTAAATTAACATAAAATTCTAAATTATTATTTACAAAATATAATATTGCTACTTTATAAAATACCATCGAAATTTTTTTAAAAATATTGCATTAAAATTATAATTTGTAATGACCAGGTAAACAATATTGTGGTTAAGTTTGTGACTTTAAACAGTCATATTATATTCTGTAACTCCGAAGTACCGCACAAATGTAAATCAGTTTTACGGAAAATGAATGCAACTCGTTCCTTATTTCAAATGCTGAAGAAGCCTCGGAAAACATGCGCCACCGTAGATGACATGTGACGTATACGTCACCAGAATCGACCCCGTTGAATGCGATTGCAAAACAATCACTGGTATCTAATTACTGGACTTATGATTCGGTTCCATATAAATTGCTTCTGAAACAGTTATAATTATCAGAAATATCCTAATCTCTGATACCATCCATCCTCTCAGGGGCTTGCCTACTATAGGTGAGTATGAGTGTCCCAATCCCGAGGTTCCCAGGGATCTATACTCCCTTTATATTTACTCTCCCCTACACCTTTTGCTGTCTGATTGATTCTTCCATCTCTTGACGGCAAACAATGGATCTCTCCATGAGAAGCTGTCATCACTCTGTTTGCTTCTTGCTTCTCATGGACAGCCAGAAAACTCACGTGTTGCCCGTACGTGTTGACACATTAGACGGGTTATACATTTCGGTATCCAGTGCATCAATCGGCCGGTATCCCAGGCACTTTACTGAGCTGCTCAAGGGAATCAAGCGAAGGGGTCACTCCTCGGGCTTGAAGTTAAGGGTGGTTACCATCCGCGGGGGTGACTCCTACCATATGGGCTCCGGCTATTATTATGGCAAGTGCCATGGCTGGTGATGACCAGATCCGGTAACTGCCATCCCTTGTTGGCTCCATTGTGGACGATGCCGTCGGGTTCGAATTTTGCTCAATACCGCATGCTCCAAATGTACTTCACCACTTTAACGCTTTTTCAAATTTTTTTGTTGTTGTGGTTGAAAATTCTTCTTTAAAATTTGTTTCACTCAATTCAATACACAAATCTATACTTGGTCTTGTTGGGGAAGTGCAAAATATAAAAATTTTAATAACGGGAATTTTCTAATTGCAGTAAAAAACAATCAACAGTCTGAGAATATTACAAAATTCTTGAAGCTAGGAGAAATCGATGTCACTTTTGTTGCTCATTGTTCCCTTTACTATTCTAGAGGCGTCATATCCGAAACAGCATTCTAGAGAGACCTGGAAGAGGACATTTTAGAAAATATAAAAGACCAAAAAGTAATTGCAGTTCGCTAGATAACAATTAAAAATACAATCAAAATCTAATTACAAAGCATTTAATATTGACATTCAATACTCCAGTTCTGTCAAAAATATGGTTTTTGCGCCAATAAACCACAAAAATCCAATCCAATCCAATCCTGCCAAAATCTGTAAAAATAACTTATATCAAATGCGCAGTTAAATCATACATCCCAAATCCATTCCGTTGCTATAAATGCCAAAAGCTTTGTGATTCTATAATAGCTTGTAGAGGCGACAAAGAAATTTGAGCTCGATGGTGTCTCCCGGAACACAATAGCAACAAATATACTTCTACCACACAAAAATGTTGTAATTGTTAAGGCGACCACCTATCTTATTTCTGCTCCTGCCCACGCTACAAACAAGGAAAAAAATCCAAACAATCAAAGCAACAAAAGGCATTTCATTTACAGAAGCGCGCAAAATAGTAAACGACAGAACACCGAAACCGCCAGAACCATGTAATTCACAAAAATCAGCAATTAATGAATATAGAAACAAATACTCCTGCAACCCGCACAACAGCAGACCCTGACACGCCATAGCTATAAAAAAAAAAGTTGATTATCTTGCACTTCTGGAAATAAAAAATCTTCGGAAGAAACTTCTTCCTCTTCTGTTAGAAAGGAAAAAAAAGGCACCAAAATCAAAAGAAACAAATAAAATTCAAGAAAAAGAATAACATTTAAAAATTCATGCATCTGATGACAGTATAAGTGATATAGATGATGACAGAGTGGTTTCTGACCCCATTCATATTTCATCGGCCTATTTTAATCAAAATTTTGCAAAAAAATCTAAAAGTTGATGTTTTCTCATCTTTATCCATTGATTGGGTTCATATTAATGTGCTGTTAAATTAAACCATATGACTCTTCAGTCATAAGGTTTATGGCCTCACATGACCCTTGTGCCAATAAATACATATATCTCATCTTCATCCTTTCCATATATTTAAGGCTATCTTCTTTTTAATTTTCTCCTTTTTAATTCTTTATGTCTACGTTCGTTTCGTGGAACTGCCGAGAGTACATGAATAAATCTTCAGAATTCAGAGACATTATAAACAAATACCATTTCACATACATTGTACCTCAGAACAGATACAAACATCCGGCGTTACAAAAATTTTAGCAAACACAATATTCAAAACAGATTTTCTGGCAGGAGGGGTATCAATTCTTGTCGCCACAGATATACTATCCTTGCATTTAAATCTGTACACTTATTTGAGCTTTGGCCGTATGAATTCAGATGAAATATTTAATAATTGTCTTTAGCCTCTACTTGCCACCTAAACAACAAATCAGTCAAACGGCCCTTGAAGTTAAGAATTATTTCCAAAACAATTATAGTTATGAAAAATATCTTGACCTCTGCAGAATCTTCGAAGTTGTTTTCTGAACGAAAAATAAACGTGTCTTCCGATTCAGGACTTGTCTATTGAATAAGAAATAAACCTATGTTATGATTCTATAGTTAATTATTTCGAAAACGGTTACAGTTATGGGAAATATCCTGACCTCTGACTATAATTGACTGCAGAAACTTCGATGTGGTTTTCTGAATGAAAAATAAACTTATGTTTCGATTCCAGACTTGTCTTCCGAATTAGATATACACCTATGTTATGATCTGGATAATGGTTCTTCAATATACGGTTCTGCTAGAAAAAGATTTTCACAAAAATTGGGCCCGATACACAGCATAACTCTTCGTCTTTGTTCAGGAGCTTTCAGGACATCCCCTATTAAGATCTTATATGTTGAAACTTGTGAACCAGCCCTTGAATTAAGAAGACAGTGTTTGTCTCCGAATTATTATTTTAGAATCCAGTCAAGCAATAAGCATACATTTCATGATTTTAAACTTCGCCCCTTTTTTAATTCGCTTGCAGGATGTTTAGGAAATCATTCATCCCTGTCTTTTTTTACAAGAGTTCGTAACATTCTTTTAGGCTTTAATCTAGTGCATCTCCATGTAGCTCCTCAGCCAGAAAATACTTTTCCTCCTTTGAAAATTTTCTCAAGTCTGATACAGCATATTTCAAGATTTCATAGAACACAGACAGTATCATCAAAATTTTATTCCAATATTTACAGAGGGATCAAAATTAGCTGCACTTGTTTTTTTTGCTGTAGTTTGTCCTCATACAGTTTCTTCTTTTAAACTTCATCCATCGTGTTCAGTTTTTCTGTGGAAATAAATGGTCTTTTATATGCTTTAGAAGAAATTTCTAATAGCCTGGATAAAAATGTTACCGTCTGCACGGATGCTCTGAGCGTTTTGCATTCTTTAAAATCATGTCAGCCTCATCCTTTGGTTTTAAAGGTCTTTGATGTTCTTGATAAACTAATTTTTTTTTTAGTTATGCTATATTATTCTGTTGGGTACTATCCCATGTTGGAATTTTAGGCAACGAAGAGGCAGACAAGTCTTCCAAAATGGCGACTACTGCAATCTCTACTTTTATTCCTGCGAGCGGCATAAAGAAATATATTAAAATGCTTCTTTACTCTGAATAAACGAGACAGTGGGACCTGGAGAAGAACAACAAACTTCATATTATCGACCCTCATGTGCAAACTTGGTCCACATTACCGAATAGAAAATCAGATTCTGTTTTGACTCGTTTACGTATGGGACACACTAGATTCACCCGTATTCACTTATTTCTAGGTGAACGATCACCACTGTGTTCGGCATATCATTTTCAAATGTGTGTAGAACAAATATTGTTACAATGCCCAAATTTCAATGCAAAGCATTTATAGTTTTTTTTTTTTTTTTTCAAAAGTCTGTCACTCTATTACTCTTTCTTTTTACCATTTGAATGGCGCAGCATAGCCAAATATGGCTCTTGCGCCAGAATTCACCACAAAAACCAAACCATTTTCTCTCTTGTTTGATAAGACACCTCATGTCCTAATTTTCAAATGTTAAAATCCATAAAGTGTTATGCTTTTATTTGAATCTTAATTACATTTTAGCTTCTCATTTTCCTTTCGATAACTGTTTTAAAATGATAAAATTTTAGCAATTGTTTTTCTAAATTATGTCTGTCGCGTCTGAAAATCCCAAACAAATTAGCAAAGTTGATACCATCGATCGTTTTGCAATCGCTTGCAGAAATTCCAAATTTGTTTTCTGAATGAAAAATAAACGTACGTTTCTGTTCCAGACTTGCATTCTGAATAAGAAATGAACCTACGTTATGATTCTGTAGTTAATTTTTTCCAAAATGTTAGTAGTTATCAGAAATGTCCTGACCAGAATTAAGGTTGTTCTTATACAGTTCTGCTAGAAACCTTATTTTACAAAAATTGGACCCGATTCACCACATAGCTCTTCGTCTTTGTTGAGAACATCTTCAGATATGAGCTTATATATTGACACCTGTGACTGGCCTTTGAAGTAAGAATTATTTCCAAAACAATTATAGTTATGAAAAATATCTTGACCTCTGCAGAATCTTCGAAGTTGTTTTCTGAACGAAAAATAAACGTGTCTTCCGATTCAGGACTTGTCTATTGAATAAGAAATAAACCTATGTTATGATTCTATAGTTAATTATTTCGAAAACGGTTACAGTTATGGGAAAAATCCTGACCTCTGACTATAATTAACTGCAGAAACTTCGATGTGGTTTTCTGAATGAAAAATAAACTTATGTTTCGATTCCAGACTTGTCTTCCGAATTAGATATACACCTATGTTATGATCTGGATAATGGTTCTTCAATATACGGTTCTGCTAGAAAAAGATTTTCACAAAAATTGGGCCCGATACACAGCATAACTCTTCGTCTTTGTTCAGGAGCTTTCAGGACATCCCCTATTAAGATCTTATATGTTGAAACTTGTGAACCAGCCCTTGAATTAAGAAGACAGTCTTTGTCTCCGAATTATTATTTTAGAATCCAGTCAAGCAATAAGCATACATTTCATGATTTTAAACTTCGCCCCTTTTTTAATTCGCTTGCAGGATGTTTAGGAAATCATTCATCCCTGTCTTTTTTTTACAAGAGTTCGTAACATTCTTTTAGGCTTTAATCTAGTGCATCTCCATGTAGCTCCTCAGCCAGAAAATACTTTTCCTCCTTTGAAAATTTTATCAAGTCTGGTACAGCATATTTCAAGATTTCATAGAACACAGACAGTATCATCAAAATTTTATTCCAATATTTACAGAGGGATCAAAATTAGCTGCCCTTGTTTTTTTTTTTGCTGTAGTTTGTCCTCATACAGTTTCTTCTTTTAAACTTCATCCATCGTGTTCAGTTTTTACTGTGGAAATAAATGGTCTTTTATATGCTTTAGAAGAAATTTCTAATAGCCTGGATAAAAATGTTACCGTCTGCACGGATGCTCTGAACGTTTTGCATTCTTTAAAATCATGTCATCCTCATCCTTTGGTTTTAAAGGTCTTTGATGTTCTTGATAAACTAATTTTTTTTTAGTTATACTATATTATTCTGTTGGGTACTATCCCATGTTAGAATTTTAGGCAGCGAAGAGGCAGACAAGTCTTCCAAAATGGCGACTACTGCAATCTCTACTTTTATTCCTGCGAGCGGCATAAAGAAATATATGAAAATGCTTCTTTACTCTGAATAAAAGAGACAGTGGGACCTGGAGAAGAACAACAAACTTCATATTATCGACCCTCATGTGCAAACCCCCTCAGGGGCTCACCTACTATAGGTGGGTACGGGTGTCCCAATCCCGAGGTACCCAGGGATCTTTACTCCCTTTATGTTTCTACTCCCCTACGCCTTCTGCTATCTGCTTTTTTTCCCCTTCCCTCGACGGCAAGCGAGGGAGCTCTCCATGAGAAGCTGTCGCCGCTCTGTTTGCTTTTTTCTTCTCATGGACAGCCAAAGTCCCACGTGTTGGCCGTGCGTGGCAACCCATTTGAAAGACGGGTGGTGTACTGTGGTCCCCTGTGCATCAATCGGCTGGTAGCTAGTCACCTGAGTGGCTAGTCTGCTAGGGATCAAGCAAAGGGGTTACTCCTTGGGCTTGGCGTTAAGGGCGTAACCAACAAAACATTACATTCTAACGTTCCATAGTACCAAATTACCAGAATTTATATATGCAGGATACATAAAATTACCGGTTAGACAGTACATACCAAATCCGTTGAGATGTTTTCAATGCCAGCGTTTTGGGCATTCCAAAATTAATTGCCGCGGGACCCTAACTTGCGCCCGCTGTGCAGGAAAAGGCCATGAAAGCCAACAATGTAACGCAGAAGAAAAATGCGTGAATTGTGGCGAAAATCATACATCTTATTCTCGGACCTGTGAACGCTGGAAACTGGAAAAACAAATTACAACATTTAAAATGAAAGAGAATATATCGTATCCCGAAGCGAGACGGAAAATTGTAGCATTAACACCCAAACCTGGTTTAAGTTATGCATCCGCTGTTCAAAACTCCTACTGTAAAAACTGCTCTTGCACAAACTGTACAAAAAAAGGCATCAAAACAGAAACACAGGTAAAATTGTCTGATTCTGATACTGAAACTTCCCTGAATAGTACTCCTGATAATAGTAAACCAAATGTCACATTTAAACCAAAACAGAAATCAAATAAATCCCTCAAGCTAAAGCTCTCCAAACGTGGACTGGCTACTAAAGATCTTGCCAGTAAACTTAAAAAAACAACTTTAAGCAGTTCTGTTGCTCTGGGACTTGCGAACAAAGGTGTTGCTCATAAGGACTTAACGTCCATTTTTGGTGGCACATCAAAAAGTCCCGAAATCATCTCACTCCATCCATCTGAGGAGGAGGATGAATTTGAAATGAGGTGCGATGTCACGCAACCTCCGAACACTGTTCCCACACCTTCCCTTGCAAAAGACTTTCATAATGGGTACCTTCCTCTCTTGGAATTGTCGCGGCATTCGGTCCAAACTTCATGACATCAAGACCATTATTAACAACTTTCATCCAGTTTGCCTTGGTGTTCAAGAAACATTTTTGACACCAAACATTCCTATAAAACTGCGCGGTTATACCTGTATTCGAAAAGATGCAGACACAGGATCTCACAATTCTGGAGGTGTCTGTATCTTCACGTCAAATCTCCATCCGAGCTCACAACTAAATTTACATACTTCTCTACAGGCAGTGGCTGTGCAAGTTCACGTACGAACATTAGTCACAGTCTGCTGTATTTACTTACCGCCTCATGATGTAATCTGTCAACAAGACCTTGATAACCTAGTGGACCAGCTTCCTTCGCCTTTTATTTTACTCGGCGACTTCAACGGACATAGTACCTTATGGGGTTCGGAGAGTACAAATTCTCGTGGGAGACAGATTGAGCAGTTTATTGCCAATAACTTTCTCAGTTTACTGAACAACGAAGAAGAAACATACTTTCACGAACCCACACGTAGCTTCCATACAATTGATCTGGCCATATGTTCTCCTGAACTTCTGCCATTGCTGACCTTTGCAGTGAGCAGATATCTTTATAATAGTGATCATTTCCCTGTTATTGTCTCCCATGCTGATAGAAGTGGTGTGACTCATTGTCCTCCGCGTTTCCTATTCCAGCGGGCAGACTGGGATGCTTTCATGCGATTGGCAAATGTCACAGAAACTATGGTCAATATTTGCGACATCACGGAAGCAGTGCAACATGTCGTTGATAACATAATAAGTGCCGCAAATGCCACCATCCCGAAGACTTCCCCACGTCTAAGAAAACTTCGTAGACCGTGGTGGAACGAAGCTTGTCGCGACAGTCATAAGAACCAAAAACGACTTTGGAATATTTTTAGAAGGTACCCTACAACAGAAAATCTAGTTGCTTTTAAGCGTGCCAGAGCCCTTGCTCGTCGAATACGCCGACGTAGTCAGAGGGAATCTTGGATTAAATTCGTGTCATCCATCACATCCACCACTTCCAGTAAACATTTGTGGAAGAAAGTAAAGGCTGCTAATGGGATATACAGTGAAACCCACATTCCTGTTTTAAATACAGGAAATATGGCGCATTCCGCCCCGTTAGATATTGCCAATATTCTCGGTCAAGCATTCGCACAAGTATCCGCAATAGATTCTTACAGCCCTGAATTTCTGGCATCTAAGAATCGCGCGGAACGGTTGCCTTTGCGCTTTAAAGCCCAAAATACCAGTCAATATAACTGTGAATTCAGGATGTCTGAACTGGAAACGGCTTTATCTAAAGCCCATGATACTAGCCCTGGACCAGATGGGATGACGTATAATATGCTCCGCCATTTGAACGCAACTTCACTTTCAAATCTGTTATTATTATTTAACCAAATATGGATTGAACAGAAGTACCCTTCACAATGGCGAGAAGCAATTGTGATCCCAATATTAAAACCTGGCAAGGACGCATCTAACCCTCTGAATTACCGACCAATTGCTTTGACGAACTGCCTCTGCAAAACCTTTGAAAGAATGGTCAATGCACGTCTTATTCACGAATTGGAGAAACAAGGATGCATTCCCCCGTTGCAAAGTGGTTTCCGAAGAGGTAGATCTACTTATGATAACCTCGTACTACTGGAAACCGAAATTCGCAACACATTTGTTAGAAGGAACCACCTCGTCTCCATATTTTTTGACATTGAGAAGGCGTATGACCGGACATGGCGCTATGGAGTACTTTCTACACTTTTTAAATTTGGTTTTAGAGGAAACTTGCCTATCTTTTTACAGAATTTTTTATCATATCGAACTTTTAGAGTTCGTGTAGGCAACTTTTATTCTGATTCTTTTATTCAAGCTGAGGGAGTTCCGCAAGGAAGTGTCCTCAGTGTTACACTTTTTATTATTCACATTAGTGAAGTTTTATCTGTTTTACCTTCATCTATTCAAGCATCACTTTATGTTGATGACCTGCAGATTTCATGCCAGGGCAGCAATATGAATTTAATAGAGCGACAGTTGCAAAATGCCGTTAACAAAGTAGTAGCTTGGTGCGATAAAAACGGGCATACTATCTCTTCAGAGAAGAGCCGATGCGTTCATTTCTGCCGGAAACGAAATATCCATCTAGATCCTGTCATTAAAATACGAAATGCGCCTATCGCTGTTGTAGATGAGGTACGATTTCTGGGAGTAATTTTTGATAGAAAACTCTCCTTTCTTCCTCATATTTTAAACTTGCGGAAGAAATGTGAGGTAGCACTAAACATTTTCAAGGTACTCTCTAAAACATCTTGGGGTGCAGATCGGACATCTCTGCTCCATATTTACGAAGCAGTCATCCTCTCTCGCATGGATTATGGGTGCATAGTGTATGGTTCCGCTCGTGCTTCTTTCCTGCGAAGATTGGATACCATTCACCATTCTGCCTTAAGGATTTGTTCCGGAGCGTTTCGTACCTCTCCCGTAGATAGCCTCTACTCTATTTGCAACCAGCTACCTCTTGACTTAAGACGCAAAAATTTGTCTGCTTGTTATTATTTCCGTGCAAAATCTTTTTCTTATCACCCCATCTCTAATATAAAGTTACCACTTAATCTCCGCAGACTATATGATGCTCGTTCCTCTCACATTCTTCCATTTAGTGAGAGAATGAAAGTACTTTTGCACGACTCAGGGCTTTCAAATGTTATCATTAAGACTGTAGATTTATTTTGTTTTCCCCCCTGGGATATCCCAAAATTTTCCTACATGAATCCCTTTACAGGCTTTGATAAATCTTCAAATGATCCAGCTATATTTAAACATCTGTTTTTGCATCATCGCTATCAATATTCTTCCTTTGTACCAATTTTTACGGATGGCTCAAAATCAGATGGGCATGTCGGTTGTGGCATAATTCTTCCGTCTGATACGCTGAGCTATCGTTTACATAATTGCTGTTCAGTATTCACTGCTGAGTTGATGGCAATTTTCTGGGCCCTTCCGAAAATTTCGCCTCTCCCTGAACGTAATTTTATTATTTATACCGATAGTATGAGTGCATTAGAGACACTT